>NC_060120.1:124873519-125498519 GCF_021461395.2 Schistocerca americana | reverse complement strand
ACGGACAATTCTACTGCTGAAAAATGACATAGCAGTCGGGGACAACATGAAGCATGAAGGAATGCAGATGGCTCCCAGCTGCTAGCATGTCTCCCAATACTACCACAGGTCCCATGCAAGCGCTGGAGAATGTCTCCCATAGCATTATACTGCTCCCACCAGCCTGCGTCCGTGGCACGCTGCACGTTTCGGGCCGACGTTCACCTCCATGACGGCGTTTGTGGGGACGAGCATCGACCTAGTGTAGCAGAAATGTGATTCACCCCAAAAGCCGACACATTTCCATTCATCTACGGTCGAATTCCGATGGTCCCGTGCCCACTGCGATCATAATTGGGTCAACTTGCGAACAGGTAGTGGTGATGTGCTGTGGAGCTCCATGTTCAACAATGTACGATTCTGCTCTCTCGACGAAGATGCCACCGATCACCATCTATCCTATTTTACAGAGCAGACAAGTCTCCGAACGCCACGTTCTGTAAAGAGTGGTGCATGTCCAATCATTCAGCGCCTAGTGGTAGTTCCACTGTCCTTCTGCCTCTTCCCATAGATGCTTACGACAGTAGCACGTGAACATTCGACCAGCTTCGCCGTTTTGGTGATACTCGTTCACAGGCTCCACGTAATAATAATCTGCCCTTGTCAAAGTCACTTATCTCAATGGATTTACTCATGTGCAGCCCATATCTTCGCTAGCATGATCCTCCGTCCGTGGCTGCTCCGCTTACATACTTTTGTTACGCGTCAAATGTTCACAACGCCAACAGGCGGCATCCAACGTCGCAGTGGACGGTGGTCATCGTGTTTTGGCCTATCACTGTATATTCGCTCTTCAATGTGACGCTCTTTGCCCAACTATGGAAGACTTCGTTGGGCTTCTATCAGCAATGAGGAAATGGCTCGCTACACAACACTTTGATACTGACGCTGAACTACATACCGGTATAAGCCAACGGTTACAATCGCAGGCTGCAGATTTTTGCAGAGACGGTATTGAAAACTTATGGCACTGTAAGGTAAGTGCCTCAGTTTGAATGGCGACTATGTAGAAAAATAGCTTGAGAGTGTACCATTAAAATACATACAATAAAATTTGTTTTTTTTTTTTGATATAGTTAATTTTTTATTTCGAAACGTCTGTTACTCTCTGGATAACCCTCATACTACCCCTCGTATTGATTTTATGTCAACATCAATAGTTCACAACCACTTTCCAATAGTTCTCTCTCTTCCTCTTTGTTATCTGTGACTGGTAAGAGGGAGCGACTGACGATAAGACGCACTATCTGCCTGGATAACTCTTATTTTACCGCTATTGCCATATCTATCGATGTATGCGGCACAAAACAGAATGTTCACAACACTCCATTAATAAAATGTTCTCGGCCTTACATCCATATCAAGTAGTTTAAATGCAACAACATTTCAACCAAGTACTTCTCGGGCATCGTCAAGGAAAATGACTGCTGTTGGTTTGTTTGTGTGCGCTTATACAGATTGTTCGGAAATTCCCCTTACAAACTTCTAGGACTAGTAGAGGGAAGTAAGTACATAATATTCTGAATAGGAACCATGTCCGGAAACGTACCGTTTCCGTTCTACGACCGTTTCATTTCGGATGTGTAACGCATCCACGTCTGCTGAGGGAAAGAGAAAAGTCGCAGAGTTGCTTGTCCTGGCACACAGTAGTGTGGACATGAAGCAGTGTCAGTGAATGTCCGTCAGGAAATGTAGTTTCAAGGTGCACCACGTCACTTATCACGTGTGCTTCGGAGACATCTCAACAGACGATCTGGTGAAACATGGATAGGCCGAGATGGTCCACTCGCGTGGCCACTGCGATTACCTGATTTAACTTGGGGGTTCGCATGCAACGTTTAATTTACGAGACTACAGAGGAAGACCGGCTGCCAAGAGTTCTGGCCGCCGCACTAGAAACTGAAGGACACCAGGTGGGATCGAGAGTGTGTACCAGAACATGCTTCTGTACGTGTTTTGTTTGTAATAACGTTGATAGCCGCCACACGGAGCCGCTGTTGTAATGAACCAGTACTGTTCTGTACGTACAGTATGCTGGATCCTTCTTTGTTTTGGAATAATGTAACTACGTAATTTTTAATTGTCAATAATAACAAATGTACTTAAAATGATAAATTGATGTTTCGATATGTTTCCTTTCGAATAGCTAGCAATAATGTAATATGTTACGCATCAAAATGGCTGTAAGCACTATGGGACTCAACATCTGAGGTCATCAGTCCCCTGGAACGTAGAACTACTTAAACCTAACCTAAGGACAAATGTTCAAATGTGTGTGAAATCTTATGGGACTTAACTGCTAAGGTCATCAGTCCCTAAGCTTACACACTACTTAACCTAAATTGTCCTAAGGACAAACACACACACCCATGCCCGAGGAAGGACGCGAACCTCCGCCGGGACCAGCCGCACAGTCCATGACTGCAGCGCCCAAGACCACTCGGCTAATCCCGCGCGGCTGAAATTTGCAACGGTATATTCCGAACACCCTGTGTACTCTACTTGCCGGCTGCGACGTGCTCAAAAGTAATGACTACGATTTTTTATCTCAAACTTTTAAAGCTTTTTAAATAAAATAGACGTCACTAACATTCTACATCTTTACTCTTCATGTCTACACGTTCCCAGCCCTCCACTGCTAGAGGGCTCCTAGCTGCAATGTATAACATGGCGCTATATAACATAACAACCCGTACGACGTTGCGTGAGAAACGGCTTACTGTAATCTAGTTTCGAATTCGACGATTTTGTCCACACATGAAGCACCCTCTCCTTCGGCATGACAATGTCCGACCACACATGGGTGTTGCGACATCTGCAACAATCCGACGCCTTGGGTTGACTATCATCGATCGTCCTCCACACCTCTGTACGCCCATCTTTTCAGAGATGGATGCAGGACTCGGCCTTTCAGTACAGGATGTCAAATCAGAAGCCTTGCACCCGTCTAATTTCCGAGCTGTTATTTTATTTGGCTACCAGCTTCCGCGATTTACTCTGCCATCTTCAGGCCCCCTGACCGACGTGTAAGAAGATTCCAATCTCGGTTCTTGCCAAAATAGGGGCCAGCATTCAAATACTGATACTTGCAGATTTCTGCCTGAAGCAGCGTCTGCCGAGTCGGCAAATGATGGTTGGAGTGATCGCTGTATCAAGCAGAAATCTAGAGATACCAGTATTTGAATGCGGACCCCTATTTTCTCCGAGTCTGCAGTTGTTGGTTGAAGTGGTCACCGTATCAAGCAGAAATCTACAGATACCAATATTTGAATGCTGACCCCTGTTTTCACCGAGTTGGCTGTTGATGGTTGAAGTGGTCGACGTTTCAAGCAGTAGCCGGCCGGAGTGGCCGAGCGGTTAAAGGCGCTACAGTCTGGAACCGCACGACCGCTACGGTCGCAGGTTCGAATCCTGCCTCGGGCATGGATGTGTGTGATGTCCTTAGGTTTGTTAGGTTTAAGTAGTTCTACGTTCTAGGGGACTTATGACCACAGCAGTTGAGTCCCATAGTGCTCAGAGCCATTTGAACCATTTTGTCAAGCAGTAATCTATAGATACCAGTATTTGAATGCTGGCCCCTATTTTCACCGAGTCGGCAGTTGATGGTTGAAGTGGTCGCCATATCAGGCAGAAATCTGAATTCATATCTTAGTTCGAATAATTTTACCATAGCGACGGCACTATGTGTGCTGGCGCGCGTCAAGAGTCGCAGCACCTATCTTTCAGGTAAATATTCATTTCTAATTCTTCAGTTAAAATGTGATACACCCTATCAGATGGCATCTGGCAATTGTGAGCAATTTGAATGCTGATCCCTATTTTCACTGAGTCGGCAGTTGATGGTTGAAGTGATCGCCGTATCAAAAAGTAATCTACAGATACCAGTATATGGATGCTGGCTCCTATTTAAACCAGAACCGAGGTTATAATCTTCCTACAAGTCGGTCAGGGAGTCTGAAGATGGCGTAGTAAATCGCCGAAACTGATAGCCAAATAACATAACAGTTCGGAAATTAGACGGCTGAAAGGTGTTTGACATATTGTCTCCCCCATACCATCCCTACTTGGCCCCATCCGAGTTTCATCTGTTTCCTAAACTTAAAGAACGCTTTCGAGAACTTCACTTTGATAGCGATGAAGCGGTGCAAGCAGAGGTGAGGTTGTGGATCCATCAACTAAGTCAAACATTGGACAGTGAAGTTATGAAGAAACTGGTCTCTCGTTGGAAGAAAGGTGTTGTCGCCAGGATGACTATCTTGGGAAATAATTATGTAGACGTGAAGAATAAAACTATAGAATGTTAATGAAGGGTGCTTTACTTTAAAAATTTAAGATGGTGGTTGTCAAACTGCCGCCCGCGGGTCGCATGCGGCCCGAATCAAGTATTCGTGGGGACCGAGGTTATCAGCCGTATTTTATAATAATATGCTTCTAGCAACTAACAAGAGAATCCAGAAATGTCAGCTTACCTTAAGAGCCTCTTAAGAGTGTATTTTTCCTCAGTAACAAATAAAAATAGTTACAGAGACAGTAAAATTTCAAGATGTGCTTAATTTTATTTCACGTTGGTGAATTCGGCAAAATTTGGTGCTTACGTCAGGGGCCGTGTGCTTATGTAGCGCGGTCACTGCGGGGTTAGTCTACGTAATATGGGGAATACTTTACCGTTTGTCTTCCAATGGTGACAACTCACGAGCGTGCGTAATTAGCACCGATCGGCTACAGTGGTATAGTTGTCAGACGGAAGTAACATGGATTAGTGAATGAGCATTATGGAGTCTGCCATCTTCAAATGTGCTGCAAGTTGGTAGCAACTAATGTGAATACAAGTTGGTAGCAACTGATATGAAATCAAATTAAATTTGTTGTAATACAACGCACTGAGCGAAAGAAAAGAGACATTCAAAACATTTAGAAAACATCTGTGAACGTGTCTCACGTGACAGTTACTGATCTTAATTAATAACATACTAATTTATGTAGATTCCCAATTAATAGTAAGAGCGATAAGAGAAGGTGGGGTTCAGTGGCCAGGACGGAAAAGTGGCCACAGCATATTCTTTGTCCTGAACAGCGCTCCTGCGTGCCGAGAAGTGGTCAGACTAGTTCTATTATATATCGCCAGTGTTGATAGTGAGTTTAACAGAAACTTAATTATTCTCGTCTGATGTAAGATAAGTCATTTATATTATTTTGTTGCCTCTGTTGTATGGAGAGTAATAATTTTGTACAACTTCAATTTTTAAAGAACGTATTTTAGCGTGCAAATGTAGTTCCTTGTTATTTACTGCACTTTGATAGTTTGTCCTGTGGGTCACTAAAGCCGACATGGCGCCCGATCGGGAAAAATGGCCAAGGTATTCACCGAAAGAATAGTTAGTTACTTCCAAAAGACACGCATAAGGCGACAGATAAACCTCTGTAAACCCTTTATACACAAAGGTGTCATTCGCTATTCCGTTCTTTTGTAACAGTTTTGAATTACCGGTAATTGAGTCATATCATTTGAAACCGCCTCTGTCCTGTTATATTTGCCCTAATACAAAAACGCGAGTGAAAATGGTCTGCTGTAGCCACTTGGTATTGTTTCTGACACTGGGACGTGAATATGCCTGGAAAATATGCCACGAAATCAGAAAAACTAACATGGGATCTGTTGCCATGGCGCTGCCCACGGTATTCGCTTAGCTACGGAAAACTTGTCACTATGTACGCCTTCGGAAAAATGCACGCAGTTCCAATATAGCATTTTCTTTTACAGTTAAAAATTTTCGGTGTAATATGAGGGTAGTTCGAAAAGTTCTCGGAACGGAATAGAAAAAAAAGTACTTACATCACTGAAACTTTTTTCAATGTTGTTCAAATGGTTCAAATGGCTCTGAGCACTGTGGGACTTAACTTCTGTGGTCATCAGTCCCCTAGAACTTAGAACTACTTAAACCTAACTAACCTAAGGACATCACACACATCCATGCCCGAGGCAGGATTCGAACCTGCGACCGTAGAAGTCGCGCGGTTCCGGACTGGGCGCCTTAACCGCGAGACCACCGCGGCCGGCTTCAACGTTGTCTCCTTGTTGATTAATGCTCTTGGTCCAACGACGTTCCAGTGCCTTGATCCCATCTCGAAAATGAGCTTCCTCCAGGCCTACAAAACAGTTATCAGCTGTGTCTGTCAATTCTTCGTTTGAAGTGAATCTTCGTCAACCAAGAAAAATTTTCAGGTTTGGGAACAGACGGAAGTCTGACGGAGCTGCATCAGGTCAGTTAGGCGCGTGTGGCAACAATTCATACCTTAGTTCGTATAATTTTGCCATGGCGACGGCACATATGTGTGCGGGCGCGCGTCACGAGTCGCAGCACCCATCTTGCAGATAAATATTTCATTTCTAATTCTTCAGTTACAAGCCGGCCGGGGTGGCCGAGCGGTTCTAGGCGCTACAGTCTGGAACCGCGCGACCGCTACGGTCGCAGGTTCGAATCCTGCCTCGGGCATGGATGTGTGTGATGTCCTTAGGTTAGTTAGGTTTAAGTAGTTCTACGTTCTAGGGGACTGATGACCTCAGACGTTAAGTCCCATAATACTCAGAGCCATTTGATCCATTTGAATCTTCAGTTAAAATGTGATATACCCTATCAGATGACATCTGGCAATCGTTAGCAATTCCACGCACTTCCACTCGGCGATCCTCCACGACTATTTTGTGCACTTTTGCATTGGTTTCTGGAATAGTGACACATCTTGGCCGACCACTGTGCGGGTCATCATATAAGCTCTCCCGACCAAATTTAAATTCACTTGTCCACTTGGTAATAGTTGAATATTAAGGAGCAGAGTCCCCCAGTGTATTTTGGAAATCGGCATGAGTGCCCTTTGCTTTCATACCTTTCTTTACGAAGTACGTAATCACTGCTCGAATATCGATTTTTTCCATCTTCGCAAATCACTACGCGGGAACAACAACAGAGCCATGTCACCGCCACAGCTCTCTTCCAAGAGCACTGACGTGTCATGTGTTTACAGGCAACAGTCCAATAAATATCAAGTACACAACTCGTTGTGCTGGCGCTGACTTGTCGTGGTGATTCCGAGAACTTTTCAAACCGCCCTCGTATCTATTAATATGCAGATTCAAAATGGGTAAGTGGTACCTTGAATAGCCACTTAACCCCCCCCCCCCCCCCCGCACCCATCCCCTTCGTCATTTTCACCCCTTCGTACGCGGCTCTAGGTGTGACCCTAGAGTGTGTAGAAAGTCAATATTGGCTCTTAAGCAAAAACGTTTGACAGCTACTGCTTTAAGAGTAGCCACATGAAAAATTCGGAGACATTACTTTTCATACGTTTAGTAGAAATACACTACTGGGCATTAAAATTGCTACAGCAAGAAGAAAAGCAGATGATAAACGGGTATTTACTGGACAAATATATTATACTAGAACTGACATGTGATTACATTTTCACGTAATTTGGGTGCATAGATCCTAAGAAATCAGTACCCAGATAAACCTCCTCTGGCCGTAATAACGGACTTGGACTTGATACGTCTGGGCATTGAGTCAAACAGAGTTTGGATGGCGTGTACAGGTACAGCTTCCCCTGCAATATCAACACGATAGCACAGTTCATCAAGAGTAACGATTGGCGTTTTGTGACGAGCCAGTTGCTCAGCCACCATTGACAAGACATTTTCAGTTGGTGAGAGATCTGGAGAATGTGCTGACCAGGGCAGCAGTGGAACACTTTCTGTATCCAGAAAGACCCGTACAGGACCTGCAACATGCGGTCGTGCATTATCCTGCTGAAATGTAGGTTTTCATAGGGATCGAATGAAGCGTAGAGGCACGGGTCGTAACACATCTGAAATGTAACGTCCACTGTTCAAAGTGCCGTCAGTGCGAACAAGAGGTGACCGAGACGTGTAACCAATGGCACCTCATACCATCACGCCGGGTGATACGCCAGTATGGCCATGACGAATACGCGCTTCCAATGTGCGTTCACCGCGATGCCGCCAAACACGGATGCGACCATCATGATGCTGCTAACAGAACCTGGATTCATCCGAAAAAATGACGTTTTGCCATACGTGTACCCACGTTCGTCATTGAGTACACCATCACAGGCGCTCCTGTCTGTGCTGCAGCGTGAAGGGTAGCCGCAGCCATGGTCTGCTAGCTGATAGTCGATGCTGCTGCAAACGCCGTCGAACTGTTCGTGCAGATGGTTGTTGTCTTGCAAACGTCCCTATGTGTTGACTCTGCCGGCCAGGGTGGCCGAGCGGTTCTAGGCGCTACAGCCTGGAACCGCGCGACCGCTCCTGTCGCAGGTTCGAATCCTGCCTCGGGCATGGATGTGTGCGATGTCCTTAGGTTAGTTAGGTTTAATTAGTTCTAAGTTCTAGGGGACTGATGACCTTAGAAGTTAAGTCCCATAGTGCTCAGAGCCATTTGAACCATTTTTTTGTTGACTCTTTGATCGAGACGTGGCTGCACGATCCGTTACAGCCATGCGGATAAGATGCTTGTCAGCTCGACTGCTAGTGATGCGAGGCCGTTGGGATCCAGCACGGCTTTCCGTATTACCCTCTTGAACCCACCGATTCCATAGTCTGCTAACAGTCATTGGATCTTGACCAACGTGGGCAGTAATGTCGCGATACGATAAACCGCAATCACGATAGGGTACAATCCGACCTTTATCAACGTCGAAAACGTGATGGTACGCATTTCTCCTCCTTACACGAGGCATCACAACAACGTTTCACCAGGCAACGCCGGTCAACTGCTGTTTGTGTATAAGAAATAGGTTGGAAACTCTCCTGATGTCAGCACGTTGTAGGTGTCGCCGCCGGAGCCAACCTTGTGTAAATGCTCTGAAAAGCTTATCATTTGCATATCACAGCATCTTCTTCCTGTCGGTTAAATTTAGCGTCTGTAGCACGTCATTTTCGTGGTGTAGCAATTTTAATGGCCGGAAGTGTAATACTGTAGTAAATCCCATTTTTGTGCTTTCCGCTTATAAATAAGATACTATTCTAGCAAGTAGAGACGAAAGACTCACTTGACATCGTTTCCTATGGCATCCGCTTGGATATGTGTACTTGTAGCTATTTTGGAAATCCCGGAGGAGTATCGCACCCGGTGCTACTGAGAAACTGTGACAGAGGAGCGAGTGCCAGGGAAAATCTGCGCCATTAGCGATTATTTCCACGCCGCGTTCCGCGCTCCCCCCCCTGTGGACGCGTTCGCCGTGGGGTGATAATCAGTGGAGTGTACGGAGCCGGCGGCCGCGCCGTCGTATCCGCGTAATCAGACACGCCGTAGGCGGGCGGTGACGAACGCGCCGCGCCGCGCGGCTCGGCGGCTGGACGCCGATTCGCGACGCTCGCTTCCGGGCGGCGCGGCACCCCTTCCGTCCACCCCCGCCGCCACTTACTCACCACCCGGCGGAAGTGAGCTCATGCCCGCGCGGGCACTGCCCCGGCGCCCTGACAGCACGCGCAGTTCTGCAGGGGCAGCCTCTGCTCGCGGCACTGTTGCAGCCGAAGCTACCGTCTGAGAAAATACACTGCTAGGCATGAAGGCAGACCCAGATGTAGGAGGTGGCAAACCGGGGTATCTGCCCCGAGCGGCAATTTCAGGGGACGCCAAATTTACACTACTGACCATTAAAATTGCTACACCACGAAGTTGAAGTGCTACAGTCGCGAAATTTAACCGACAGGAAGAAGATGCTGTGATATGCAAATGATTAGCTTTACAGAGCATTCACACAAGGTTGGTGCCGGTGGCGACACCTACAACATGCTGACATGAGGAAAGTTTCCAACCGATTTCTCATACACAAACAGCAGTTGACCGGCGTTGCCTGACGAAACGTTGTTGTGATGCCTCGTGTGAGGAGGAGAAATGTGTACCATCACGATTCCGACTTTGATAAAGGTCGGATTGTAGCCTATCGCCATTGCGGTTTATCGTATCGCGACATTGCTGCTCGCTTTGGTCGAGATCCAATGGCTGTTGGCAGAATATGGAATCGGTGGGTTCAGGTGGGTAGTACGGAACGCCGTGCTGGATCCCAACGGCCTCGTATCACTAGCAGCCGAGATGACAGGCATCTTATCCGCATGACTGTAATGGATCGTGCAGCCACGTCTCGATCCCTGAGTTAACAGATGGGGACGTTTGCAAGACAACAACCATCTGCACGAACAGTTCGACGACGTTTGCAGCAGCATGGACTATCAGCTCGGAGACCACGGCTGCGGTTACCCTTGACGCTGTATCACAGACAGGAGCGCCTGCGATGGTGTACTCAACGATGAACCTGGGTGCACGAATGGCAAAAGGACTTTGTTTTCGGATGAATCCAGGTTCTGTTTACAGCATCATGATGGTCGCATCGTGTTTGGCGACATCGCGGTGAACGCACATTGGAAGCGTGTATTCGTCATGGCCCGGCGTGATGGTATGGGGTGCCATTGGTTACACTTCTCGGTCACCTCTTGTTCGCATTGACGGAACTTGGAACAGTGAACGTTACATTTCAGATGTGTTACGACCCGTGGCTCTACCCTCCATTCTATCCCTGCGACACCCTACATTTCAGCAGGATAATGCACGACCGAATGTTGCAGGTCCTGTACGGACCTTTCTGGATACAGAAAATGTTCGACCGCTGCCTTGACCAGTACATTCTCCAGATCTCTCACTAATTGAAAACGTCTGGTCAATGGTGGCCGAGCAACTGGATCTATGCACCCAAATCATGTCAGTTCTAGTATAATATATTTTTCCAATGAATACCCGTCTATCATCTGCATTTCTTCTTGGTGTAGCAATTTTAATGGCCAGTAGTGAATATTCTTCAATAAAACCTTGTTTCACAAGGCGCTTAGGATTCAGCGCACGTTGATTTGTCTATTATTTATATGATTTTGAAAAGCACCTAGTTTGTTGTCGAACATTTCTGAATACATTCTGAGTTGATTTCTGAACGCATCTGAAGTTGATTTTTGAATGCGTGCATAGTGTAGGTGATGTCTCTGCCCGGGGAATCCCCGTCCCATTTAGAAATTAAAAAAAAAAAAAAAATCCGCAGACAAATGCGGACGGTGCTATACGAGCTGAGCCAAATAAACTTTAACGGGTAAATGCCAACTGCTGCTTGTTTATACAGTTGATTTGGTGTGCGAATGATCAGTGTTGTTATAATTATTACCAGAATCCGTAGATTCAGACTACCAGCTGGTAATAAACGACTAACAGGAACAACAGGTAAGAAAGGTTACATATTGTCTTCTCTGAGTATACAAGAAAATGAAATTTTGACAGAACACTTTTGCCAGGTTGCTACACTATTAAGGGCCAGTGGTACAGTTCCTGGTTAGCAGCCGCTTAACTTCTATTCTCGGAACAGCCAGGAAAACGCGTTGTATGAACACATAATAACCGCAGATTAAACAGAGGATATCTGAACTGGTGATTCTGGCAGAGTTAGCGAAGCTAACTGAAGAATAAGTTTTGACAGTGGCAGAAGGAGTTACAGAAATAATGATCACAAGACTGTTTGTCAGAACGAGGTAGGAGAAGAAACGGGGACATCACACAAATTATATCGTGGAATACGACGATTCCAAATTTGCATAAAAATATCGTACTATTGCTTTTCAATCTCATGCTTGATAAACTGGAGCCCATCAATAAAATGTGAAACTTATTTCCTAACGCAAACCTTTTTACTTGCCTAATAAGCATTTGATATTGGTACTTTGTGAATTATATTTTGTCGTGTTATTTATGTAAATGAGGTACATAAAAATGACCATTTGTGCCAAAGAAATTTCGTTTATTTGGCCTGTGTTACAAGTGCTGCAATATTAGAAAGACTTATTTCGTTTTATTTAGCAGTCAGTGACAAAATAGACGTAAGCAAATCAGTAAGCCACACTAGTCTTGGGCACTATTCGTATTAACAGCTTCTTCAGTATTAGACATCTACATTTCGCTTTTTCATATAGCAGAACGTTTGACGAACTTTGACGAGGTAATAGATTCTTTCGCAAAAAGGAAAGCACGCTGGAAAAGCTGTAGCAAGATTAGAGAGAAAAAAAAAATGCTGGGATCTAGGGATTGACGAAATATGTACTGTTTTGTTTGTCTCTTGTCTTTACTGGTTTTATGTTTCTTGCATTTAATTTTGTATCACACAAAAGAGAAAGTTATTAGCTAATAGCCGATAGAGATTGCTAATTTTCTGAAGAGTTCGTATTTCCTGGTCGCGAGTAATTCCACTCAGTATTAATTGTGTTTTTAGAGGCGGGGTAGGATGTCATACCGGCCGACTGGGAGCAGGAGAGGCACCATAGACATTTTAATTTCCACTGTCCTGAATATAGGTTTGATGGCTTCCATTACAGAATCAGCACATTTGAATTCCACAGAGCGAAATCAATGACGTGCGGTAGAAGAATGCAGTGTGAAGAGGCATGCCACTGCAGTTTGGCACACTTAAGGCCAAATACCACGTCTTAGGTTTCCTCGAACATGTATGTCTTGTATATCAGACTCATCACAAACATATGAGCTACAAGATGAACATATTTTTGAAAATCGAATTTCTTAAAGCTTTTGATGTCCTATCTTAAATACTCCGGGGGCGGGGGGGGGGGGGGGGGGAGGGGGCGCCGCAATCAAGTTTTTGTCCCGGTTTGGAAATTCATAGATGCGGGGCGCATTAAGACAGCATGCAGTAAACGTCAAACTGGTACAGAATGTACTGCAAGATGGATGCGCAGATGTTTATCCTTCCAACGCGACCGTGCAACGTAGGTACTAAACGACCGCAGTATTATTGAACTTGCCCTGCCGTGGTCGTTCTCGTCAACATGTGCTGACGTTGCATTAAACAAACACAGTGGTAACTCATGACGCTGTGAGTGCCCTCAGGACAGTTACGCGTATACTATCATGTGGTTCAGCGTGTGCTCTACAAATATCACGGTAAAAACTCACGGTAAACCAACCGAGGCACCCTGACTCCCAGGTGTAGTAATACTGTAGTTGACTAACACCAGTAGCGCTGTCTGCATTCTGTTACAAGATTATGGAGCGGGCTTTCATTCGCTAAACACATTTGAATATTATGTTCGTGGTTTGCCAGAAGACCGTGTTTCGTCTCGTATTATAAGTAGAAGCGTCTGCTCCGTGTCGGAATTCGACAACGGCAGGACCGTGGTCAATCGAAACTGCGGTTTATCGACATTGCTCCGTAATATTGCTGCCCACATTTTTCAGGATCAGGCGAGCATGGAATTGATGGAATCTCTTCCATAAGAATCTACAAGGGTTTCACAAACACAAAGCTTGGGAAACTCAGCTCGCTCTTTTCTCCCATGAGTTCCACAATGCTGTCGACATCAGCACTCAGGTTGATGCCGCGTTCCTGAATTTCAGGAAGGCATTTAACACCGTCCCGCAATGCCATTTAGTGCAATACAGACGAGCTTAACGAGTTTCAGATCACTTTTGCGACAGGGCTCTCTCTTGCAGAGAGAATTCAAGACGTCACTCTCAATCGAACAAAACCAACAGATGTAAATATGAGGGTGATTCAGCTGCCTCTAACATTGCGTTTTATACAACCCACAACACCTTCAAAACCTACACGCGAGACATTCATATTCTCTTGCTCGCTGTGTGCAAACTACTAGTCCTTCACGAAAAATGAACAGGACATATTTTAGGAAATTTATTATAGTTAAATTTTCTACTGTAATACATTTTTGTTGGAGTGCACGGTATTCGAGTTTTTCAAGAAAAACGCGTTTGAAGGTCGGTTTTGTACGTTTTTCTCGCATAATTCGAAAACTATAGCCTTTAGCGAAAAGTGTTCCAAAACAAAATTAACTACGCTAAATTTCCTACAAAAAGATACAGTTAATTTTTTCTGTAGGACTAACAGTTTACATGTATCGTGCAAGAAAATACGAAAATCTTGCGCCTGTTATTTGAAAGCGCTGTGGGTTGCATAAATCACAAGCATTGGCGCAGCTGAATAACCTGTATATAAATGATCTTATAGAATTCGTCGCTAGCACCGTAAGACTATTCACAGGTGATGTGGTTGTGTAGAAGAAGATAGCATTGCCAGAAGACTATAGTGATTTGAAAAAGAACCCGCACAGGATTGATGAATGGTGCAGGGATGGCAGTTGACGCGAAACATAAATAAATGTAACATATTGCATGCAAATAGAGAAAGAAATCCACTACTGTACGACTGCACAATTCATGACTGCAGGAAACGTTATCTATCGTAATATGTCTAGGAATAACGATTAGCACTGACCTTAAGCCGGATGTCCACATCATTGGGAAAAACAGACGCCAGATTGAGATTCGTAAGGAGAAGCGTAAGGCAGTGTAGCTCATCCACGGAAGAAGTGGCTTACAAAACAATTGTTCGACCGTTCCGTAAGTACTGCTCACCACACTGCGACTGTTACCAGATTTGACTAATAGAAGATGATGGGGAAGATCCAACGAAGAGCAGTGCATTTAGCCACAGGGTCGTGTAGTTGGTGTGAGAGCTTTGAAGAGATCCTCAACAAACTTCAGGCCGGCCGGGGTGGCCGAGCGGTTCTAGGCGCTACAGTCTGGAGCCGCGCGACCGCTACGGTCGCAGGTTCGAATCCTGCCTCGGGCATGGATGTGTGTGACGTCCTTAGGTTAGTTAGGTTTAAGTAGTTTTAAGTTCTAGGGGACTGATGACCTCAGAAGTTAAGTCCCATAGTACTCAGAGCCATTTGAACCAACAAACATCAGTGGCAGACGCTACAAGAGAGGTGTTGTGCATCATGGAGTGGCTCATTATTGAAATTCCGGGAGAGTACGTTCCTTCCTCATACGTCATGCGAAATGGCCTCAACGAAAAAATTCGATAAATTAGACCAAATACACAGGGGTTTACCGTCAATCATTCTTCCCACACCCCATTCGCTATAGAACTGCGAACTATTAGTCTTACAGAAAAAGTGAACAGGACCTTTTTGGGATCCATTTAGAGGCTGTAGTTTCCGTATTATTCAAGAAAAATGTACAAAAGTTACCTTCATATGGGTTTTCGGGAGTAACTCTAAACTGTGGCTTCCAGTGAAAACGTATGACAGTAGAAACTTTAACTACATTAAATTTCCTACGAAAAGTCCCTGTAGGACTAATACTTTGTGCATAGCAAGCGAGAATATACGAAAATCTTGTGCGTGGTATTTGAGGGTGTTGCGGGTTGCATAAAACTCAATACTAGAGCCAGCTGACTCACAATGTATATAAACGATCTAGTCGGTTGCGTTATAAGCTCTATAAGGCTTTCGCTTTAGAAACCATCAGTCGTCGTCTGCGGTAGTGACATGTTAGCCCTGATATTACAATGATTTGCTTAGATAAATTATGTAGCTGTTGTGGTCTTCAGTCCAAAGATTGGTTTAATGCAGCTCTCCATGCTACTCTGTCCTGTGCGACCCTCTTCAACTCCGAATAACTACTGAAACCTACATCTTTCTGGATCTGCTTACTATGTTAATCTCTTGGTCTCCCTCTACAATTTTTACCCCCCATACTTTCCTACAAGACTAAACTGCTGATCCCTTGATGTCGCAGAATATGTCTTATCAACTGATCTCATCTCCTGGTCAAGTTGTATTATAAATTTCTTATCTCCACAATTCTGTTCAGTACTTCCTCGTTAGTTATGTGATCGGCCGATCTAATGGTCAACATTCTTCTGTAGCACTACATTTCGCAAGCTTTTAACCCCTTTTTGTCCAAACAGTTTATCGTCCACATTTCACTTCCCTACATGGTTACACTCCAGAAAAATACCTTCATAAAAGACTTCCTAACATTTAAATCTATATTCTATGTTTACTGTTGTTTCATCGAAGTTTCTTTCACAGTAACATTACCAACAGTCTACTGTGACAGCCTTAGAAGGGTAGAAATATCCCTGATAGATTTGTTACTCAGATGAAATCCAGTGACTAGTCCACGTTTGAAGTCACTGAGCTCTCTTACTGATCTCATTCTGCTGTGACGTCTTCTCTACTATCTTCTTAATACTCCCATATTCCTTGTATATGGTGTTTCCACATCTACTGATATCTGGTGGTCAAATGGTCAGTCATGTATCTTGGAGCAAAACAAGTATCTCCATAGACAGTGTGGCAGCTTTACGAACTAAGCGGTTATTCGGCTTGGCACTGATGATAAGGTTACTGGGTGTCCTCTTGAGAGGTATCATGTTAAATTTTGTCTAATGTTTGCGTTAGATCATCAAAATCCCTGGTTGGTTAGAGGACTCTGCCAATAATGCTCCAAAATGTTCCCATTTGGTGAGAGGGGGACATCCGGTGACTTGACAACCAAGGCAGGGTTTGGCAAGTACGTTAGACAAACAGCAGAAACTCTTGCCGAGTGCGGGGGGGCATTATCTTGCTGAAATGTAAGCCCAGAATGGATTGTCATGAAGGGCAACAAAACAGGGCAAAGACTATTGTCGACATATGGATGTGCTGCAAGGGTGCCGCAGATGACAACCAAAGTAGTCCAGCTACGAAAACAAATGGTACTCCAGACAGTCACTCCTGGTCGTCATGCCATATGGCAGCCGACCATGTGGTTGGTATCCCACCACTATCTGGACGTCCCAGGCATGTTTCTGTTAATCACTGGGGCTCAGGTCGAAACGAGATTCACCACAGAAGACAATACCACTCCAGTCAATGAGAATTCAGTCTGAAAACTATTCTGGAAACGTCCAAGACAGCAGTGGGTACCAGCCTGACTGTCAGGTGCCATACGGCCCAACAACCAGGAGTGATGTTCTGGGGTGCCATTTCTTTTCATTGCAGGACCAATTTGCTTGTCATCCACGGCACCCTTACAGCATAGCAGTACATCGACGATATTGTACACCCCGTTTTGTTGCCCTTCATGGCAAGCCATTCTGTGCTTTCATTTCAGCAAGATAACTCCTGTCTCCACAGATGGTGAGAATTTCTACTGCATTTGCCCACTAAGAATGGCTATGTTTCTGTCATTGATAAACAAATATACAAATTGGTTTAAATCATTTATTGAAAATCTAGCCTTTAACAGCAGCTTCGCTCACATATGCGTTTGACACATATAATGAACACATTTCCTCCTCCCCCTCTCTTTGTGCACCTCTCCCTCTGTTCTGCCTGTCCACCTCATCCCACTGTCTATATCCTGCTTCCCACTCCCTCTGTGTCTTCTTCTCATCCTCTCCTTCTTTTTGTCCATTTTCTCCACCCCCTCTCTCTGACCACAACTTCCTCCCCCCTCCACCTAATCATGTCTTCCTCCCCTTCTCCCTTTTCATCTCTACCTCCCCCTCTTGCTTTCCACCTGTCCACCTCCTTCTACATCTTCCACATGCTTCATGCATCTTCCTCCTCCTCCCCTCTCTTTGTTTATTTCCTCCTCCCCCTGGTTCTGTTAATCCACCCCTCTATCAATCCCACCCTAATCCAGCATGCTCCTCAGCACATTTAGCCCCTGTCACACAGTTGAGTAAAGCAGTCTGATACTACTCTGACAACACACCTGTCATGCAGGGCAGGCTACACAATAGGTGCTTGAAAATCATTTATTTGCCTCTGATGTACAGGACGCCATGGAAAGCAGGCCAATAAGGGTATGTCAACACAGTATGCCCGTCATGAAAGGCAGCCTATACGTTAGGGCCAGGAAACCATTTCTTCTCCATGATACCTCGGCTGCCATGCAAAGCAGGTTGATTTGGCAGGCCGATACTGTTTCCACACAACATTGCTGCTGTGCAGGGCGGCCTATAAGCCTAGTGCTGGAAAAACGTTTTTGTTCCTATCTCTACTACTAATGGAGCTAGCAGATTATAAATCCCAATGACGAGGTCTCCTGTTTTTGTGCTATATTTAGTTGAAATAGGTCCAGGGGTATGGGGGAAAATGCCAGACATACACATATACACTCTGCTCTACATGTATAGCAGAACAATACCAAAACAAAGCTTTCTCCACATTTACACTAACAATTAGAGTCAGCATGGGAGGTTTGTCCCATTTTCCCATTAGCCTGACATTATTTTTTAAGAATTTCAGTAACATAATATTCGTAACATCATGATTTAAATAATATAGAACTGCAGCGTCAAGTTGAATAAAGTTGTCAATTTAACCAGATTCCTGCAGGTCTGTTTGTGGTATATAAGATTTAAATAAATACGTTATTTAGCTATATATGAAAATGGATAACATAATATCAAACAGCTAGTCAGCCGAAAGTATCTGTCATGTATTTATGAAATACGTAAATGTTATGACATATTTACTCTTATAAATGGTGATCGTGTTGCTACAACGAGTCAAGCAATGACTCAGGTGACCAACTTTTGAAATAGGCAGTCAGAGCATAGTTCAATGTCTTCAATCTTCGTGTCTTGGTAGGTGAGGTTTATTTTGGTAATGTTTACACATCCAGAGAGCCGTTTGGGCCTAAGTGTTTCACAGGACTTATAAATACTTAGATATGCACCATTTAGAAATACTTGCATGTGATCCTGTTCTCGACTTGGAAATATTTTGGGACTCTGAGCCTTAGTGGGCACAGATTCATAATCTGGCAAACATTATTGAGCTTTTCAGTGGAGATGAATTTTTTTATTGTATAAAGAACTGTGTGTACTTGTTGAACTTTTGTTACAGCTTAAGCGATTCGATGCATGACTCCATGCCTTTAGTTTACTTTCGTTACTGCCTGCAAAGACTCTACTTGCTCTGCAGCGTCAATGACTTTGGTTTCTTTTTGTGTGTATGGGTGTGTGTGTGTGTGTGTGTGTGTGTGTGTGTGTGTATGTGTGTGTGTGTGTTATAACAACCTGTGGGAGGCCACTATTAGGACCAAATCTGTGTGTGATTTGAATAAATGAAAAATGAAATTAACCATTTGGTTGTATCTCACATTATTATCCTACAGGCTCACACTCTTAACGCTTTCCTTGAATTACACTCTCTTAACGCTAAGATTTTGACAGTGTCGACTGGAATACTCTCTTTCAAATTCTGAAGGTGGCAGGGGTAAAATACAGGGAGCGAAAGGCTATTTACATTTTGTATAGAAACCAAATGGCAGTTATAAGAGTTGAGGGGCATGAAAGGGAAGCAGTGGTTGGGAAGGAAGTGAGACAGGGCTGTAGCCTCTCCCCGATGTTATTCAATCTGTAAATTGAGCAAGCAGTGAAGGAAACAAAAGAAAAATTCAGAGTAGGTATTAAAATCCATGGGGAAGAAATAAAAACTTTGAGGTTCGCCGATGACATTGTAATTCTGTCAGAGACAGCAAAGGACTTGGAAGAGCAGTTGACGGAATGGATAGTGTCTTGAAGGGAGGATATAAGATGAATATCAACAAAAGCAAAACGAGGATAATGGAATGTAGTCGAATTAATTCGGGTGATGCTGAGGGTGTTAGATTAGGAAATGAGACACTTAAAGTAGTAAAGGAGTTTTGCTATTTGGGGAGCAAAATAACTGATGATGGTCGAAGTAGAGAGGATATAAAATGTAGACTGGCAACGGCAAGGAAAGCGTTTCTGAAGATGAGAAATTTGTTAACATCGAGTATAGATTTAAATGTCAGGAAGTCGTTTCTGAAAGTATTTGTATTAAGTGTAGCCATGTATGGAAGTGAAACATGGACGATAAATAGTTTAGACAAGAAGAGAATAGAAGCTTCCGAAATGTGGTGCTGCAGAAGAATGCTAAAGATTAGATGGGTAGATCACGTAACTAATGAGGAGGTATTGAATAGAATAGGGGAGAAGAGGAGTTTGTGGCACAACTTGACTAGAAGAAGGGATCGGTTGGTAGGACATGTTCTGAGGCATCAAGGGATCACCAATTTAGTATTGGAGGGCAGCGTGGAGGGTAAAAATCATAGAGGGAAACCAAGAGATGAATACACCAAGCAGATTCAGAAGGATGTAGGTTGCAGTAGGTACTGGGAGATGAAGAAGCTTGCGCAGGATAGAGTAGCATGGAGAGCTGCATCAAACCAGTCTCAGGACTGAAGACCACAACAACAACAACAACGCTGTCCTTTAAATTCCAATCCACTTAATAATTCATTCCTTTATTTTACTAATATGTCTGTGCTAAATTAAGGTGCCCCATGAGTGGCCATGGTTCTGTAAGTGCTTAAAACAACAGTGCATGGTCGAACCTCTCTCGTTCAGAAGAGTCGTATTCAAATCTAGGGTCGTGTACTCACCCACTAGTGTTTAGGTAGCAACGAAGCGATCCCCAGTGGCAGTTAATTTCACATCTTTGATTGTTTCCGAGCCCCAGCAGAGTTTAACGCTTATCTATAGAACTGGTATTGGCATCTTACTGCATGCGAGTAGGAAAATTTGCTGCCGAAATCGTACTGAAACAGATGAGTAATGATATCTGTTCATTTTTCCAGTTACAATATTTTAATAAATCTGCCCCGAGACCTCCACAAACTAAACAATTTCTCCTTGTCTATTAATGTATGCAGAGTTCTCATAAATAGCTAAAAGTTTCCTGGAGATGACCAGTATCAGGGATCTGTGCCTATCGCGGGGCAAGTGCTCTACCAACTGTGAAACCCAAGCATGACTCACATCGGCTTTCACTACTTTACTTCCAACCGAGACACAGTCTGGCACACAGTTTTAATCTACCAGAACGTTTCAAATAAATGCATGCTCCACTGCAGAATGAAAATTAATTCCCTATTCGAGAGAAATATTATGCAATAATAGCTCACAAGCACATACTTCTAGGTTCTGATCTACAGAAAATCTGATTATTTCAGTATTTATGAATCTGTGTTGAACTTTTACGTATTTGCAATTCCTCCTTTTTCTGTGTTAACTCTACACAAAAATGATGGTAGTATATGAGTCCTGATGTTTAAATTCTCCATCCCTGTGGATACTTAGTGTTCAGAGAGGCACAAAACATCTATTATTTCACGTTTTTCTCCATCTTCTAGACATACAAGAAGCTCATCTATCTTGTTTTTCAGCCCACTAATGGTACAATGAAACGATCTTTTTCATACTTTTCTGGAAACTGTTACATATACTACGGTCCTATTCTAATTGATTTCTCGATTTTCTGTCTAAAACCGGACTTTGAACTACAAAATGTGATTCCAGTAATCATAGAGACTTTGTCTTATGTGCTTTTGGCCCCTTACACTTTCTACGTGATGCTCAGCGAATCTGTCCTTTAGCTTCCTATTCACACTATGATTTGCGTACCCCGTCTTGCAATTGCAGCAACAGTTATAGACAGACATGACACTTTGTTTCAGCCAAAAGCGATCCATTTAACTCTTTATTAACGCAGCTGACAGCTGTCTTAACCTACGGCTGGTCATAGTACTGCGAAGTCCCCACAGACCCTCGGGAGTGCGTGGTGTTGCTGCTCCTACTTCCTCCATGTCAGCTTCAGTACTACACTCTAATTTGCTAGCAAGACTGCTTGCAGTTCCTCCTAAAAAAGTGCCTGACATTCTTCATCGAAATCTCTGACACCTGGCTGAGTTTGTCATTAGATTTCACACTTATTGTGACCTGATGAACTATTCCTAGCTTTTGTGATAGCCTTTGGCCTACACACCTTTGTTGACTGCTGTCTAGGTGCAGAACTTGACTTTTCTTCAGATCTAACCTCTAAGTTGTTCCTACAAATCTGCTGCACTCGACGTTGCTCAAAATCTGATGGAGGCTCTTCTAATATTTCAAGTCAAACAAAGTGCTAACTTGAATTTGGAATCTGATTTCATAGGTTTACTCCTTTTGCTTACTATATCACTAATGACCGCGTTGTCGATGGGACGTTAAACCGTAATCTTCCTTCCTTCCCTTTGCTCCCAGTTCCCATTTTCTCTTTTCCTTTAAATCTACCTAAATGAAATTACGATGTTTATAATTCTGCCTGAGCGGCACAAATC
The DNA here is from genome assembly GCF_021461395.2 of Schistocerca americana. Taxonomy (NCBI): domain Eukaryota; kingdom Metazoa; phylum Arthropoda; class Insecta; order Orthoptera; family Acrididae; genus Schistocerca; species Schistocerca americana. The sequence continues at coordinate 125,476,431 of NC_060120.1, read as the reverse complement.
TTTCTTCATTTTTCCACGATTCTCTTGTATCGACAGCATAATCTACAACTGCACGGGCCAGACTCACCAGATATTTTACTGGCCTCCCCACTGTAATTGCCCCGAAGAAACGTCAACCCGCAGTCGTAACTTGTTTCTCCCATACTAACTGAGCTACTCCAACATCCACATTAATCACACATTACGCTATTTTTACAGTAAACCGAAAAACACAAATACACAATATGCAATAAAGTAACAATTACTGAACACCTATTTTCCGATGAGCTGCACAGTTAACTTCCAGACTGCGACCGGACATAAACACGACAATGTAAACTCCATACAGATATCCGCAAAATGTAAGTTTTAAATCGCAGCAGACGTAGAATGACTAAAAGCTAAAAATCACTAGATATTTAACAACAATAGTAAAAAGACACTATCAGGAAATTATGCAAAAGCACTGTAATGTATCCGAATAAGTCGTAACGACTGGACGGCGGGAAGTCGTAAACACAACAATGAATGTGTATCGAACTAGAAGTCCGCCCCTGGTAGCTGAGCGGTCAGCGCGACGGAATGTCATATCGCGTTCGATTACCGGCTGGGTCGGAGATTTTCTCCGCTCAGGAACTGGGTGTTGTGTTGTCCTTATCATCATCGTCATTTCGTCCCCATCGACACGCAAGTCACCGAAGGGGCGTAAACTCGAAAGACTTGCACCAGGTGAACGGTCTACCCGACGGAAGGCCCAGCCACACGGCGTCGAACTAGAGGTCATCAGTGTTGGTAGAAAGGAAAAGGTCTTCCCTTCATGATGCCAGCAGGTACCATAGTCTTCTTTGCTACGGCGATAAACAAACTAAGCAATTTTTATATCTGCAGCCCTTATAAACGGTTTGCTCTCCCCTTTTCTGCAGCTTCTGTGACTATTTTGCGGTCATTTTTGAGCAATTCTTAGTATATTATTTGGCCTTCCTCCCAGTTTATCAGCAATTTTACCCCAGCACGATCCCCTCTGTTAGATTTAGCCTCGACATCTGATTTAAACCCAGCAACAACAACGTCACTATGTGCAGCCTGAAGATGACTACTTATAATGGTCGAAGGCAGTCTCCTAATAGAAGGCGACCAAAATAAAACTGGTTAGAAAAATATTTCATGCTCCTTAAGACAGGTAACCCAATTTACATCTAAGTGTGGATGATGTAAGTTGTGTTGACTATCTTAAGGAGCATGAAATACTTTTCCGGCCAGTTTTATTTTACCCGCCCTGTAATTACTGCAGCGATGTAGACATATTACGAGGTATATTATTTGGCCTTCCCCCCAGTTTATCAGCAATTTTGCCTCAGCACGATCCCCTCTGTTAGATTTAGCCTCGACATCTGATTTAAACCCAGCAACAACAATGTCACTACGTACAGCCTGAAGATGACTACTTATAATGGTCGAAGGCAGTCTCCTAACAGGAGGTGACCAAAATAAAACTGGTTAGAAAAATATTTCATGCTCCTTAAGACAGGCAACCCAATTTACATCTAAGCGTGGATGATGTAAGTTGTGCTGACTATCTTAAGGAGCATGAAATACTTTTCCGCCCAGTTTTATTTTAACCGCCCTGCAATTACTGCAGCGATGTAGACATATTACGAGGTATATTATTTGGTCTTCTTCCCAGTTTATCAGCAGTTTTACCCTAGCACGATCCCCTCTCACGCTAAAGGCAGTTGTAAGCAGGACAGGAATACAGCAAACATTTACTAATGTCCTTGGCTCAAGAAATTCATGGAACTAGCAGGTGTCGAGAAAGGAATGTTGGCGGGTTATGATATTATGACTGCTCAGTCGAAGAACTTGTGGGAAGGATTTTGTGGTTGGACTGTTTGAGGCTGGCTCCTCTCACAAGTAGTCATCACAACATGAAAGGGAACGGCCTAAGTCCGATGCAAAGATATTACAGCGTGGCAATATTTTCCTTCAGTGATCCAGGAGTACAACAAGAAACCTGAATCTCTGAAGCTGAAAGGGGATGTGAACGCCACTTCTCCCGCTTGCGAGTCTAGTGTCCTAACCACAGTGTCTTCTTACTCTGTTAGGTTACTGCTACTATGGACATCGAAGCTTAACATTGGTAATTATGCTTCTGATCCCTATAGGCTGAGACTCTCAAGATTTCCAAAAAAGGTTCAAAAAATGGCTCTGAGCACTATGGGACTTAACATCTTAGGTCATTAGTCCCCTAGAACTTAGAACTACTTAAACCTAACTAACCTAAGGACATCACACACATCCATGCCAGAGGCAGGATTCGAACCTGCAACCGTAGCAGTCCCGCGGTTCCGGGCTGTAGTGCCTAGAACCACACGGCCGCCGCGGCCGGCAAAGCTATGTAGGCCATGGTCAATAAAAAACTGAGCACTGTGTCTATGACGATTAATTGATTATCCTCGATTCTGATTCTTTCCCTAGCGAACAGACATTCAGAAATGAATAGCGTAAGTAGTAGCGAAGGTGAAATTCTGATTGGTGGCACAATTTTGATCAAAGTCTAGTGGTATCCTAAATACTAATCAGCGAGGTATTTTTGATCAGCTTCTAATGGTAACCTCCATCAATGAACTAGTCTATTGGAAAGTCCGTCTAGTAGTTTTTCGGATCTGCCAGTGCCATTTTCTGTATTCTCGTGAATGAGAAGTTGTACTGAGGAATAGGTGCTTACGATGAACATGTCTTGATGCTTTAGAGAGAAGTGAAACTAAATATTGCTGTAGTCTGGGCCCCCTACGGCAGTAAAGTAATTATGTGACATTTCAGCAGCGACCTACGAGTCGTGTTGCATTCGAAAGTAGTGAAGCGTGTGTTTTTCTCGGCGACCGTGGAATGTTTCAATATGTCGAAAAGTATTGCGCTGGTGAATGTAAAATGCGCTTCTCGTTCTAGGTAGGACTCATTGCGTCAACTTTTCATAAGCCTCATACGAACCGTCTGGCAGGTGGGAGTTTCGAAATAAATTCTAGTCTGCAGTGTTGGAGTGGATTTTGTTTACTGGAGTGGAAGTTACATCCGCACTGGAGCATATAGAATAATGGTGTGACTGACTGCATTTAGAACAGGATGCAGTAACCCGTTCGCTACAAGTAACGAGGTGACTGTTTCAACTTAATAACGCCGTTTGTTATGCTTGTTACTTGTACCCAGTGTCCATTAGTTTCACAAACACATAAAATGATGATAGTTTTCCTTTGGCTGATTTTGTAACTTTTTTGAATAAAAATGATTATTTGCTATGAACTAAAGGTGGACTGGTTTCCTCTCTTGAACTTCGCGTATCGACTTTCCGTTTTCGTGGAGAGTTGCTGTCTGCTGTCACAGTGAGTAAAAACGCTGCAGTGGGAGAATCAATTCGATTTTTTTGTAACGAATGATTCTTCGATAGTCTCGCTTATGAATGCCCTCACTTTCGTAATGTTAGCTTCTGCAATACTTTCTCTCTTGACAAGGATAAGTCACTGGCGGCTGACGTAAGGAACCAAAAATGAGACCGCAACGATTTTTTGTTATTCTATCCTTGAACACGCAATGCGTGTATGGGGTCCAGATGTAAAATTGACAACGTAAGTGTTGAAACGTTTGCGTGAAGAGTTTCAGTCAAATTATGTGAGAAGAATTAATCAAAATTTCTGCCCTACGTGTTACCGCATCTCTGCCTCCAGAGACAAACTAACTTACTTGAAGATCTTCTGTCTCCTGACTGTAGCAGCATCAGAGATTGAAACTACAGCTTATGTACCAACCAGATGGCGCTGAAGAAATGGGCCTGAGGAAGGCCACAAGCATACAAGAGAAAAGGAATAAATCAATCGAATAATTATATATTGTTTAATTAAAACATAATCGAATGTGAGGTAGACTTTTACAACGTGGGACATCAGTGCACAATTCCGGAGTACGCCTACGTGTTGCACAGCCGGTCCTGCTTGCTAATGGGAGATTCCAAGAGAGAAACAATGAAACAGTAAATTAAATGAACATACAAAGGAATTAAAGACATAAGCTACCAGTGGACATTGATTTAAATTAGTGGGGCAAGATGAAAATTTGTATCGGACTGGAATTCGAGCCTGGATCTTCTGCTAACTAAACAGATGCGTTGACCACTACGCCACCCTGACACAGTGGATGTATGTGGACACGACGTCTGGATAGCGAGTGGTGAGCGCATCTGTTTGGTAAGCAGAAGATCCAGGTTCGAATTCCAGTCTGACCAAATTCTCCACACGTCCCATCGTCACAAATCAATGCCCACTGGGAGCTAATGTCTTTAATTTCTCTGTGGCATGTTCATGGTGGCTGCAGCATCATTATAGTGTCTGTTCTTTCGGACATGTCCGAATGAACAGACATCATGTATGTAAGAAATTAAATGCTCGTTCATCCCCTAGAAAAGCATAAGAAGAAAAAAAGTCGGACAACATCTTAGTAAAAAGTAGGAGACTGTTGCTGACCAAAACAGGTACACGTTTTGATTAAAATGGGTGGCTGGAATGGCAAATCTTATCCCATGGACAATTGGTTTGCAGGTGAGTAGCACGGCAAGCTGTTTACGTGCATAAACAGGGCGGTAGCAGTAGGCACGTGCATACTCCCGCAGCGTGACCGAATCCCTGACCCACGTGATTCCACACACGACTGACTCCAAAGTAATGGAGGTCAGTGCTTATTAATTCTTGGGGAGACGATAGTAGAATTTAAATTAGCTAAATGATTGAAAGTAAATTAATCTTTTAAAAAACTATACTGTCAATACTGAAATAATTACAATGCTCTTTACAAAAATTACTTTTTATACCAAATATTATTCTGACATGAGATTAATTATTGCAACGGTAAAGGAGCAGTAAATGTATAACTTCTGAAGGCTAGTCATGTGAAACTAACTAACTAACTCGAACTTATTAAAGAAAAACCCTACTAAAACTTTGTTCTAATTCTGAAGTTTGCAAGTGATGTACTTACAAGAGTGCTATCTGATAAAAGAGTCGCCGGAACTCCATGAAACTGTATAACTTCATTTGAATAAATTTTTACCAAAATGTAAAACTGTATAATAAAAAGGGTGCCCAATGAATTTCTGTATTGTGCAGGGCAGTGGACAGTGCTACAATGTGCGATGTCACATTACGTGACTTGTCATGTCAACACACGAAACTAACAGTATAAAACATTGAATTACAAAACGAATTTTTGAAGGAATAAATAGTCCAACATGTTTCTGTGAAAATGCCATGTAATTCTACGAAGGCAGACTAACTAACACAGTGTGATACAGATGTAAATGCAGTGCCTAACTATGAATGATCCTAGTGTTTCCTAATAGTGTAAGGTGGCTATAATTTCGCACCTTACAGGCACTTATCTACATACTTTGCCGTGATTTACAACCGGAATTAGGTATCATTTGATAGGTTGTACATCGTATACAGGGTGAGTCACCTAACATTACCGCTGGATATATTTCGTAAACCACATCAAATACTGACGAACCGATTCCACAGACAGAACGTGAGGAGAGGGGCTAGTGTAATTGGTTAATACAAACCATAAAAAAATGCACGGAAGTATGCTTTTTAACACAAACCTACGTTTTTTTAAATGGAACCCCGTTAGTTTTGTTAACACATCTGAACATATAAACAAATACGTAATCAGTGCCGTTTGTTGCATTGTAAAATGTTAATTACATCCGGAGATATTGTAACCTAAAGTTGACGCTTGAGTACCACTCCTCCGCTGTTCGATCGTGTGTATCGGAGAGCACCGAATTACGTAGGGATCCAAAGGGAACGGTGATGGACCTTAGGAACAGAAGAGACTGGAACAGCACATTACGTCCACACGCTAACACCTTTTTATTGGTCTTTTTCATTGTCGCACATGTACATTACCATGAGGGGTGAGGTACACGTACACACGTGGTTTCCGTTTTCAATTACGGAGTGGAATAGAGTGTGTCCCGACATGTCAGGCCAGTAGATGTTCAATGTGGTGGCCATCATTGCATTTACAATGCAACAAACGGCACTGATTACGCATTTGTTTATATGTTCAGATGTGCTAACAAAACTAACGTGGTTCCATTTAAAAAAAACGTAGGTTTGTGTTAAAAAACGTACTTCCGTGCATTTTTGTATGGTTTGTATTAAACAATTACACTAGCCCCTCTCCTCACGTTCGGTCTGTGGAATCGGTTCGTCAGTATTTGATGTGGTTTACGAAATATATCCAGCGGTAACGTTAGGTGACTCACCCTGTATATGAATATATAAAGAAGGCTGACATTGTCACGTACACTTTGTAAAGAGTTGTTAACAGTTATTGCATGAAAGGTGACAGAGTGTCTTTATTATCAAACCAGCGTAATGGATGATTGCCTATACTAGTAGAGGTTGGAACGACAATGGAAATGAAATGGCAGGCGTAACTCAAGCCCTGCGTGGAAAAGCCCGCACAGGTGTGTTGGTCCTGCTTGACACAGGAAGTAGCCAAGATGGATGGTCGGGGCACCTAAGTGCTGAAGCACAGGACAGTGGCGGCCGGCCGGTATTGTAGTGGTGTCGGAAAGATAACCAAATGATAGTTTGGAAACTCTGAAAATCTTGGATGCAACAGAGAGGAATGAGGAAGCGTTACCTCGGAAATCACGGAGCCTGGGTTATTTCTGCGGTTTTTTACTCTGAGAAGCAAACTATTGTATGTATTCCTAATTAACGAGGAGAGGTATTTCCTCGCAAACTTTCCGCGCTGGACGACAAAAAACAAAAATATGGTTGGTCGGTGTTCGGAAGAATCTGTAGAGAGGGAGAATATTTCGTGGTTTCGAGAAGTGGATTCGCCTTCTGCAGTTACGAGGGAGGGAAGGCGAGCTTTTTTGGGAAGCCAGCAGTGGAGAGAAAGGGGTCCTCTGTTTTGAGCACCCGTGTTTGACAGTCGCTCAGTATCAGCGTTTGTTGGTATTGACACACTTGCAGTCTTTGCTCACAGGAGAGTTTATAATTAAAACGGTTAGGTACTGTACTGTTGCGAACTTATACGATTCTGGACTTTGCCACCACGCAGCGAGTCATCATTGAGTACTCAGCGTTCAGTGACTGAGAGCACTTCTGCCTATACTCATGTTGAGACGTTATCAGAACTCCGTCCTTGTGGCTGGGAGTTCGCATTTCTCATGTGTAGAACACAGAGATCAGAAGACACTATTAGGTTACACTAGTCAGAGGACAGTCTTCTGCTGTCCTAGTGTTCGAATGAGGTTTTTTTTTTAATATTTTTGTGGCTGGAGTTCTTCCATCGTCGCAGATGTGTACAAGAACCATCACCCCAATGCACCGGACGCACTTCATACGGTGATATTGGTAATTGCTTCGGCTTATTAGGTCTATAAAGCTGAACAGCTGTTATCACGTAAATTTTATTTCTACTGAGGTTGCACACCACTGTAGATCATCTTTGAAAGTAGTGTCTTGTAGTGTCTGGTACGTAAACGATGTCAGCCATCTCGCGTTATTTATATTAGTTCACGTAGCCATAAAAAGGGGCAGATTTGGGCAATTGATCAATTGTACTAGTGAGGAAATTAATTTGTATTCTTTACGTCCATTGGAGATTGATATATAAATATTTGTAATATATAAAGGGGTTTTAATCAACAGTAAATATATAAGCAGAAACAGAATTTATCATTTTGTAGTCACTAGTTCCCTCAATCATTCATTTATGTTTATGTTATAATTTATATGTTAAAGAGCAAGAAGGAGGAGATAATATCATCATTAAGAGATCCTAAGATCTGCTTCAGGAGGTAGTCAAATAGGGCCAAATCTTCATTTTCGCATTCAGTATTTCCCGTTGCACACATTCATTTTTACGCCCACCTGGTGTAGCATCTTGGATATTGCTTACCCTAGCAGGATCCTACTTAGAGTCTTCTGACAGTCGTCATAAAGTGGTTTGAAACCTCGGAAATTATCAAAACTTTTTTCCGATTTATAATGTTTAGGTATTATTGATAATGATCACAAGCTTGCGTGTATAGTTTGCAGTGGTAAAGTCAGGCAATAAGATTAAAAATAATATTAGTGTATATTATTGTATTTATTTTCAGAGGCTTTGCGATTCAGTCCGCTGGTGGCAATTTATTGATATTTATGTTCTGTCATTTGTCGTTGTATTTTGTTTGTATTGTAACGATACTGCTCGTTCACGACGTTGATAGTAGTTTAGCTTCTTAGTTGTAGACATTTTATGTTAAATGCCCGTGACATAATAAATGTGGGTAGTGAAAATTGTGTGTACTTTTAAGAGAGAACTGTTATCAGGGATCACTCCATGATAACTAGGGCGAAAGCGCGCATAGTAGTACAACAGATCACTAGTTGTAACATTATAGAAATGGCAGATACACGAGGTAGTATCGGATAAGAAAGAGCTAGCTTCGTTAGCAGCACAAGGCACAGGTGAGGAGAATATCGATCCAAGAGAACTTTTTGACGATGATAGACACAGTCAAGCCTGTGGTGGATAATCCGATAGCGAAGATGAGGAATAGAGATACGGGACTATAACATAGGGAATCCAAGTGAACGCAGAAGGATCGTGGTAGATCGCCGTCAGTGACATCGTCACGAGGCCTCATATCAGGGGTGCGCGGTGATGACTTGTGATGAAATGTTAATCACTAAAACACCACCTCTTCCCCAGATGGCACATGATTCACCACCTATATCCACAGGGAAACTACCGAAATGTTAACACTAAAACAGAACCCCCTCCTCAGAAAGCTCACAGCCGGCCAGCTACACCCATGGAGACTACCAGCCAACTCCTTGAATTCGTGACTTCCCAGCAGCTCCACGAAATTGCTTTTTGACATTCAAGAATTTTCACTGGCTGTTTTCTGCTCTCACCAACAGCACTGCCGTTTAAAAAGACCCTTGCTGCCAGGATTGTTCAGAAGTCTGTGGCCAATAGCTGCTGGAAATCACCGTTTTTCATGGGAAGTCACCAGTTGTGCTGCCATTCATGAACAGCATGCCACGGGGTGTTTTCCAACAGTATAACGCTCGCCCACATACCGATGTTGTAACGTAAGACGCTCTACAGAGTGTCGACATGTTGCACTGGCCAGCTCGATCACCAGATCTGTCTGTAATCGAGCATGTATGGGGCATCATCGGGTGAGAACTCCAGCGACATCCTCAACCAGCATTAAGTGTCCCTGTTTTGACAGGCCGGCTGTGAGCTTTCTGAGGAGGGGGTTCTGTTTTAGTGTTAACATTTCGGTAGTTTCCCTGTGGATATAGGTGGTGAATCATGTGCCATCTGAGGAAGAGGTGGTGTTTTAGTGATTAACATTTCATCACAAGTCATCACCGCGCACCCCTGATATGAGGCCTCGTTTTGTATTGCGAATACATAGAAAGAAGGATCCTTTATTGTAAGATTATATGATAGCGGAACAAACACTGGTAGCAGTTACTTCTGTAAAATATCTGGGAGAGTGCGTGCGGAACGATTTGAAGTGGAATGATCATATAAAATTAATTGTTGGTAAGGCGGGTACCAGGTTGAGATTCATTGGGAGAGTGCTTAGAAAATGTAGTCCATCAACAAAGGAGGTGGCTTACAAAACACTCGTTCGACCTATACTTGAGTATTGCTCGTCAGTGTGGGATCCGTACCAGATCGGTCTGACGGAGGAGATAGAGAAGATCCAAAGAAGAGCGGCGCGCTTCGTCACAGGGTTATTTGGTAACCGTGATAGCGTTACGGAGATGTTTAATAAACTCAAGTGGCAGACTCTGCAAGAGAGGCGCTCTGCATCGCGGTGTAGCTTGCTCGCCAGGTTTCGAGAGGGTGCGTTTCTGGATGAGGTATCGAATATATTGCTTCCCCCTACTTGTACCTCCCGAGGAGATCACGAATGTAAAATTAGAGAGATTAGAGCGCGCACGGAGGCTTTCAGACAGTCGTTCTTCCCGCGAACCATACGCGACTGGAACAGGAAAGGGAGGTAATGACAGTGGCACGTAAAGTGCCCTCCGCCACACACCGTTGGGTGGCTTGCGGAGTATCAATGTAGATGTAAATGTAGATGTAGACAGACCAAGTGCAACAGGCATAGAACCAATTCCAGAAACTGACATCCAGCACCTATGAAACACCATTGTAGCGGTTACACCTGTTATTAATGTACTAGCATTTCACATTTGCCATGACTCACCTCGCGCATACATAAAACTTTAATCAAGCAATGTTAATCACTTACATATATTACCTAGACAAATGTATTCCCGAAATTTAATTACTCTACATTAATTATTTTTTGGCGTTGCGATTTTTTTTCTTCAGCGTATGTTAGTATTCGCGGATAGCCAGTTTCGGTGTAGAGATCCTTTTCGAATCATATATATATATATATATATATATATATATATATATATATATATATATATATATATATGGATTTTTCGTCAGTCCGTTCCTATGTTAAATACACTGTCATGAAGTTAAAAATGATCACTTGACAGAAACTGGCTGTCTGTACGTAAATATACATTAGAACACCTTTTTCCATTACGTCGTTCTTGAAGTACATAGAAGATTTTCAACACTGTTTACAAAATATATTTTAAAAAGTGTGCCTAAACCTGTAATTTTATCTTTCATGTATATCTATGTTCCTGACAGCAACATCGTGTGGTCCGAGCAGTTATTTTTTTTTTTTTTTTCACCGAGCATGCCACAATGGAACTAGAGGATTAGTATTTCTAGATCCTCAGAGGCTTTGACTTAGTCCTACACAAGGGCCATATTTACAAACTATATCAAAATGAGTACTCCGAACGCATAATCTGGCTTATCATTTACAAAACAGTGTTTCTTCGCAAGAAATTATATTCGTTCTAATCAGTGCAACGTGTCATTCCCAACCATGCTGTAGGTTGCCCTCTTGGCGCTTAGAGTCATCAGAGCCCGTTTCCCATGTTCCAATTGAAGGCAACTCTCTTCAGCTCCGAGCTGATGCGTTGGTTTTTCTGCAGTCCTGTCTTGGCTATCAAATATTAGTAATGTCTGAAGCGTCATTCCTGTCAAATTCTAGTAATTTAACGAGCTGCACCACACGTATAACGTCCGCGGGCAGAAAGCAGAGAATACGAACTGTAAATACACAGAGACGAAAGTGGAGCGTCACAGTCACTATTACCGCCGGGGCGACATCGCGTTTGTAAAAACGGAAATGTCGTGTGACTAGGGCCCTCCGTCGGGTAGACCTGCCTCCTGGTGCAAGTCTTTTGAGTTGACGCCACTTCGGCGACTTGCGTGTCGATAGGAATGAGATGATGATGATAGAGTCAACACAACACCCAGGCCCTGAGCGGAGAAAATCTCCGACCGAGCCGGAAATCGAACCCGTGCCCCCTATGCATGACAGTCCGTCGCGCTGATCACTATTTTTTCATTGTCAAACATAGACTGCTTCGATCAGTTTTTTTCATATAAGACGATGTCCTTTATAAAATTAAGTATTTTTAGAAAACGTAAATAAGTGAACTTTCTTTTACATAATGGTGTAACAATAACAAACATATACTGGTTCTATCAGTTTTTTTTTTTTTTTGTACATGATATGAAATAAAATATTTCTGGAAAACATAAATAAGTGGATTTTTTTACATAATGGTGTAACAATAAAAAAACATAAACTGCTTCTGTCAGTACAAAACAATAATGGACGACGTCCCTCCTCTTGTGCGCGTTCCTCGCTAATCCCATTGTACCTCGCGTTGGTGGCGGGTACGTCCTCACGAGTGGTGGTGGATCCTCTCCACTGTCGTGGTCCTTTCTGGTTCTGAATACTTATAGGCAAGAATTACATTCTCCTACCTGGGACACCCCAACTGGGTGGGAGATCAAGCAAGGTACTCACTAAAAAATTTGCGTAATATGTTCGATATCTCAGATGTCTCATAAGCTATAAGTGATGTTCTTGTGGTATGGCCCAAAGGTTGAGTATATTCTTACTGCTGTCTCGGAAAAGGTAAAGCACAGTCAAGCCCCGAATCCAAGTCACTGCGTTTGTCTTCGTTCGGGGATAATAAGTCATATCTGGGAGAAGTAGTATCCGTGGTTCTATTGCTTGCGGCACCACCCGAAGGAGGAAAACGATCATTTTGTGGACCAAACACCACACATTCGCCGATGGCCCGCATATCAGGCGATGTTCCACTTGATCTATAACATTGCACTCTGGACACAGCGGCTCATCCGCCATATGAATTATATACAACCTCGAACGAGTCACGTATTTCCCATTTACCACCTGATACCACAGAGTGCACGTGACCCCGTATCAAGGAGTGCGTGGTGCACTGTACGCCATACCACTGACCACCTAACTGTTGGTTGTCGGCGCTCTACGGCATTTTTCGGCTGTCGTCGAGTCAAGATGCGATATATATCACGTGCCGTTGCCGTCCTAGTAGTCGGTAGTTTCATATGTACATAACTGTGTTCCACAAAAAAGGTTTGCATATGGGGGAGCGATGGTGAGATGTGAGCCACCGCTACCGGTGCCAAACGAGAAAGTCGAGCCAGTTCGTCCATCAAGGTGCCCGTCAGACTTGTCCGTTGTCGTGTCCACATCTTTGTCATCGTGCTTACGTAAATAGCCACTGCTCAGTCACGTACGTGGACTAGTCCAAGACTTCCGCGACTGCTAGGATGGGTGAGGGTTTCGTATCCGACCTTAAAAAGCAGGCCTGTGCTCACAAAATATCCTAATGCCGCCAGGATTCGGCGCGCCAACACCACCGGCATAGGAAGAACTTGTGCCAAGTAGGGGTGCGAGAAGCTAGATAACTTTTGGCAAAGGTGACCCGTTGTATCATGTCCAGAGCCCTTAACCTGTGACTTCGGGCACTCGCACGAATTTTTTGCAGAAGATGTCTGTAGCTCAGTGCCGCCGTCCGTGGAACGTCTGTAGTGAAGATAATTCCTAGGCATTTCATCTTGTTGATCGGTTGTAATGGTGCTACACTTTTCGTCGGGAGTCCTTTACCGATGTTCATCGGTCTCGACTTCCCGTAGCCATACCATACAAATTAATCCAATGCAAGGCTGCTCTTGCCTCGTCGCCCGAGCGTGCTAAAATACTAGGTCATCTGCGTATGTTCGGCATATAAACTTGTTGCGCCTTATCGTCATTCATTGGAGTCGATTCGGACCCCGCAGAGCAGCAGCTTGACAGCGATAGCATACAACATCGTCGACAGCGGGCACCCTCTTCTGACCGATCGTGAGATGGTGATGGGCCCCATCATGCGACCATTGAGGAGCACTCTGGATGAGGCGCCGTGGAGTAGTCTCATGACGACGGTGACAAAACTTTATGGAAATTTCAATTGCATCATCACTTCGGAGAGATAGGCATGGCTCACCCTGTCAAAGACGCGATTGAAGTCTATCGATACCAGTGCACCCCCCTTGAGGTCGCAATTAAGAAGGGTCAGTGGGCGTTACGCCTGTATCCCTGTGCCGCCGGATGGTTTGTGGATAGGGATGATCATTCCTTCCATGAAGGAGGGTGGAAGAGGCACGTTGGGAGACATCAATTCGCTGTACATGGCAGTCCATCGCGGAGTCATGAGCTCTTTAAATGTAAGATAAAACTCTACCGGAAACCCGTTGGCCCCGGCGATTCGTGCGACGCTCCCTTATCAAGCGCTACCATTACATCGCCAACTGCGACTTCCCCTCTTAACTCTAGGTTGGCCGTCTTGTCGACGCACGCGGATATCGCTCGTCGGACCTCATGAAAGGCTGCCTGATCGTGTTCCGCTTCTTCATAGAGATGTCCGTATTTTCCACAAAAGCGTTGACAATGTCTTTTTGCGTTGTCATACGGCGGCCATCCGGCAGTACGATCGCCTGTATTAAGGTTCTGCGGTTACGTTACTTTTCTCTGACGATACATCGACGCTGATTCTCTACGGACTCGTTCAAACGCCTTTGCACGGATTGCGACACTATCCAGCGCTCCTGCTGACATACCAAGTCGCACCCTAGATCATAACTCCAGGTGTAAGTCCAGTATGTCTATCACGCAGATAGGTTGGCGCAGTCCCTAAACTGGCCTCCTCCTAACCGACACACGGCAGTTAGTGGCACCGAGGCAGAACCAGCTTTAAACTCAATAGACCTCCAGGCTCTCGCAAGTGGTTTGGCGTCAGTAGAACGCGCGCTACAGGGCGTCTGGGTCAGACCTGTCCTTGAAGTAACCGATTTATAGCAGTTCGTTGTGTCGCTGTAGCGCCAACTGCTCCTCAGATTGCTGTTGCAGTTCCAGTACGATGTACCAGAGCCCTACTCTGAACAGGATGATCTTCCCTGTCGGTAGTGCCACGTGGCTGTCCGGAGTCTGGTCTTCTTACTACACTATGTTCCAGTGACCACCCCTGCTAGCAATCTTATACGGTGGCTACATTCCTAGCCGGCCGCTGTGGCCGAGCGGTTCTAGGCCCTTCAGTCCGGAAGCGCGCTGCTGCTACGGTGGCAGGTTCGAATCTTGCCTCGGGCATGGTTGTGTGTGATGTCCTTAGGTTAGTTAGGTTTAAGTGGCTCTAAGTCCAGGGGACTGATGACAGACGTTGAGTCCCAGAGTGGTTAGAGCCGTTTTGCTACATTCCTGCCAAGTCTTGCTGCAGTATCGCAGAAGGACCACCCAGCTTCTCGTAGCCCAATTACACGACCTCGTTCAAATTCAGTGAGCTGCTCATAATGGCGTCTTCGTCGCCTTAAACGCATTCTTGACTAACATCAACACACCACGTCCAATCTCAAAGCTAGCTAACACTCAGCACCGTTACAGCACCTATTTAAAGCAAACCTGGTTTGCATCCTCATTGTGGCGCTACCAACGCCACACTTATCCAAGTGGCACGAAATCTGAATAGACATCATTTGTGCAGCGTTTTTTTTTTTTCAGTGTGCATAACAGTGTACAGCAGGGGTAAAATAGAGGGAGCGAAAGGCTATTTACAATTTGTACAGAAACCAGATGGCAGTTATAAGAGTCGAGGGACATGAAAGGGAAGCAGTGGTTGGGAATGGAGTAAGACAGGGTTGTAGCCGCTCCCCGATGTTGTTCAATCTGTATATTGAGCAAGCAGTGAAGGAAACAAAAGAAAAGTTCGGAGTAGGTATTAAAATTCATGGAGAAGAAGTAAAATCTTTGAGGTTCGCCGATGACATTGTAATTCTGTCAGGGACAGCAAAGGACTTGGAAGAGCAGTTGAATGGAATGGACAGTGTCTTGAAACGAGGATATAAGATGAACATCAACAAAAGCAAAACAAGGATAATGGAATGTAATCTAATTAAGTCGGGTGATGCTGAGGGAATTAGATTAGGAAATGAGACACTTAAAGTAGTAAAGGAGTTTTGCTATTTGGGGAGCAAAATAAGTGATGATGGTCGAAGTAGAAAGGATATAAAATGTAAACTGGCAATGGCAAGGAAAGCATTTCTGAAGAAGAGAAATTTGTTAACATCGAGTATAGATTTAAGTGTCAGGAAGTCATTTCTGAAAGTATTTGTATGGAGTGTAGCCATGTATGGAAGTGAAACATGGACAATAAATAGTTTGGACAAGAAGAGAATAGAAGCTTTCGAAATGTAGTGCTACAGAAGAATGCTGAAGATTAGATGGGTAGATCACATAACTAATGAGGAAGTATTGAATAGGATTGGGGAGAAGAGAAGTTTGTGGCACAACTTGACCAGAAGAAGGGATCGGTTGGTAGGACATGTTCTGAGGCATCAAGGGATCACCAATTTAGTATTGGAGGGCAGCGTGGAGGGTAAAAATCGTAGAGGGAGACCAAGAGATGAATACACTAAGCAGATTCAGAAGGATGTAGGTTGCAGTTGGTACTGGGAGATGAAAAAGCTTGCACAGGATAGAGTAGCATGGAGAGCTGCATCAAACCAGTCTCAGGACTGAAGACCACAACAACAACAACAACAACATAACAACAGCTTTCAGATGTTTCATGATGCTGTTCCTTACCTAAATTTTTAGTTACTTGATCACCTCAAAGAATTCTTGAGAGAATTTCCAGAGTTACGTATGTCATCAGACGAAAAGCTACATTAAATAGACAAGTAGGACAACCAGTATATAGGAGACTCGGAAGTGGTAAGGCAACACAAAGTTTTTGAAAGAAAGCAAAAAGAAATTTTTGGTAGCATGCTGAGTACCTATTCGCCACTAGGCGTTAAGGAAAGTTAGAAAGGTGGAGCAGCGGACCTAATAAGGCTTTGAAAAGACTACCATGTTCTACTGGCAAGGCTACAGAAAAGTAGCTACAGCAAAAAGGTGTGTCATCCACTGCATCACTAACGGGGAAGTTAATTTCAGGCCAGGGTTTGCACTGCATTCGTCGGTTTCATTTTCGAAAGCTTCGGAGGTGAATGTCAGATGGCGCTACGAAGCAAGCGGGCGGGACGTTTAAGCGGCGCAGACGCATCAGCTCGCCAGCGAGGCGAGAGCGGGCGCGCGCCATTCAGCGTGTTTGGCCAACTCGGAATAAGCCATCTTGTAATGGAAGCCCCCTTTGTCGCGCCGAATAATTCCATATTCATGCTTAACCCCTCAGCCCGCAACTTTTCTCCTTTTAGATTCCTGCCGCCCCGCTGCGCCGCCGTCGCCGTGGCAACGCCGTCGCCGCGTCGCCCTTTCTGCCGTTCACGTGCACGACCACGTGCCCCAGTGAATGGCCCGCAGAAAAGGGCGCGCGCGCCGTCTAGGGCGCGCCGCGGGGGCGGAGGAGGGCGCGTTTAAATTGAAAATAATTTGCCAGCATTGTGCGCATACATTGTCGGCGCCGGTGAATGCGCGAGCGAGCGAGCGGGCTCGCGTCCCGGCAGGGGGCGGTAGAGGGGGGAGGGGAGCGGGGCAGGAAGTGACTTTCCTCGCCTCTTTTTCGCCTTTTCTTCTCCAGCTCAGCTCCGCGATTATGTCTCTTTGTCTCAAAGAGAAAAGGAGCCCGAAGAATACAGTGTATTTATTGTAGTGGGTTTCCACAGGCACTACTATTCAGGCGAGTACCGCACGGGGTGTTTTCCGTCTCCCTTTCTCTCGCCCTCCATCCGCCCCCACCCGCCCGCCGCCGGTCCCTATTCGCGGTCTCCGGCCGCCTTTTCATATGAAATGAACGGAATAAAAAGCATCTTTTTCCCCGGCGTGAATGACGTTAAAGTTCGTCATAAGGAGCCCTATATATTTTTGCATGCGAAAAGTCGGTATTGTTTCGGCGAGGGGGGCCCTTTCGCGGCTCCCGCCGTGGCCTTTAGTCGTCGCGGCGCCGGCGGCCGCGCTGGACGCGTCGCGACGCCACAGCGACGCCGCGGCGACGCCTCGCCCGCACCTGTCGCCGCCGGCGCTCCCGGCCTGCGGAATTGGCGACGCGCGCGGTAATTGAATTCGTGACCCGTCGCCGCCGCCGCCGCCGCCGCCGCCGACGCTTCGCGCTGTCGCCGCCAGGGGGACGGCTGCGCCACCCGGAGGTAAGTTCATTTTCGTCTGCCGTTCGAAACTCGGCAAGTGTACGTGATAGAACGGGGGAGCCACTGCAGACAATGCCGACGCCACCTGCTCTCTCCCGGCGCCCGCTAAATTCGGTTGCAAATTAATCGACTATCGACTGCCGCAAGAGTGAAAAACTGCGTCTCCGGACGCCAGTGGCGAATGTGCAGCTCAAAAAAGGAAGTGATCGTGGCTCGTGCGTGGTTCTATTGGCAACAAGACTACAATCAGTGTAAGGGCCAGGCGTTACTTCCTGAGTTTTCGATTCACCGACTAAGTGCCTTGTGTGCATAACGGTGAGAACAGAAATGTTGTGTGTTATGTTTTGTAAGTAAACTGTTATGTTCACCAAATACTCTTGGCGTCCAAAACAAATGTGGCAGGAAACGAACCCCCTACCACCGGAAGTAGTTCCTGCTATTGACGTGCCTTGCTTGCGTGCAGAAACTATACGTTCTTGTCACATAGCCTTAGGCAGACTATATCAAAAAGTATGACAATGCTGATTAGCGGCGAGTTGCAATAATTTATTACCATAAAACGTACATTACGTTTCCTGAATGTGACAATGTTTTTAATAGTTCACTTTCATTGATATGACTTCGAAAACTAGTCTAGACTTGAATCTAGTGGCCGGCCCGTGTGGCCATGCGGTTCTAGGCGCTTCAGTCTGGAACCCCGTGACCGCCACGGTCGCAGGTTCGAATCCTGCCTCGGGCATGGATGTGTGTGATGTCCTTAGGTTATTTAGGTTTAAGTAGTTCTAAGTTCTAGGGGACTGTTGACCACATATGTTAAGTCCCATAGTGCTCAGAGGCATTTGAACCATTTTTTGAATCTAGTGGACAATTAGTAATACCTCTGGTCGAGTGTTCAGTTGGGTTCTTCTGGGCAGCGAGTATTCAGGATGTCCCATGAGAAATGGTCGATATTCAAGGTACGATCATTCAAAGCAAAAAAGACCAGTAAACATGTACTCAAACATTACCTTAACAGCTATGAGCACGTATTTATCTTCGTTACTGTGAAACAAAACTCCTCTACTGCATGCTCTTTGCTTACCATATTTTGGGACGTGGTAGTATGGATTGAAACAGGAAGAATAGTCCATTAAACAATGGCTCTAAAGGACATATATTCCAAGAACCATGGGGACATATCATCGCTGCTGTGAAAAAAATGGTTCAAATGGCTCTGAGCACTACGGGACTTAACATCTGAGGTCATCAGTCCCCTAGAACTTAGAACTACTTAAACCTAACTAACCTAAGGATATCACACACATCCATGCCCGAGGCAGGATTCAAACCTGTGACCGTAGCGGTCGCCCAGTTCCAGACTGTAGCGCCTAGAACCGCTCGGCCACATCGGCCGACGTTGCTGTGAAACACATCTCTTCTATTGAACAAGTATTCATAGTTCTTAAGACATGCATTTTAGAGACCATATTTACTGCACAGTTCTTTTTTTCATACTTCCTCCTCGCAAAATAAGCAATGCAAACAGCAAATTTCTCAGTATCGAAGATAAGAAGTGCTCGTAGTTCTTAATGAATGTATTACAGTGCCTATGTTTACTAGGCATTTTTGCTTCAAACGACCATTCTTGTCATACCCCTAAATACTGAACATTCCTCCTCGGACGCCCAGTATACACACTTCTCATGCAGTCTGTTGACACTCCGAATACTGGCGCTGATGATACAGTGCGATGACACCGAGAAGATTCGTGTGTTCGCTTTCTTCCGCATTTATCGAACTGATGTCCTGCTGAGAACTATTTGGGCGATGTGAGGCGGAATCACAACATAGCCTGCGTTATAAGCGCCCTCTATGACGACTGCCCATTACTGTGTTGCGCGTCTCCGGAGGTTTGCTTTGTTCTGCAGCGACCTCATTGTGTACGCGTACGTCCGTATCTCTGGAGGACACAACAGTCACAAATAAAGCTAATCGGGCAATCAAGCGAAAGAATGAGGAGTGCACTAAGTGCTATTCTCATCCAACGTGTCACTGACCTCCTCAAGAATGAACTGAAAGATCTCGTTTCCATAGCGCTAGAAAATGAGGGTTTTAGCTGCGAAATATTTTGTAATGAATTCCCCTCCCCCCTGAGTCCTTTTGTGTACCAGTCCTCTGCCTTCCCCCACTCCCTCTCGCGTCTGCCCAGCACCCGCCCCCCCCCCCCCTTTATAGGTCCTTGTCCTCCATCGGCTCCTTTTCTCCCTCCCCCCCACTTCGTCTTTTTCTCTTCTTGCCCCCTTTCCTTTCCAGACATCTGTCCAGGTTCCCCCCTCTGCCATCGGCTGTGGTATATCATATTTGTGCCAATTTTTTAGTGCAGTGTTCAAGTGAATGTTCAGTGTTGTTCGTCTTTCCAAAGTGTTGCGAACAGAAACCATGCTGTCGCTGGGTGTAAATTTTATATCTCTTGCAAACAGAAACCAAACTGTCGCCGTCTTTTTTTAATTGTCTGTCTATTCTTTTACCTGTCTGCTTCATATGTATTTTATTAGCATCATCAACCCTTTGTTCCATGGTTCAAGTTACACGGTTTTCCACCATTTTACCATTTAAGTCACCGATTTTATCGCCTGCTTTTATTATTTTCATCTTTTTTTAAACTAATTCTGTAGGCTGAAGAGCGGCGTACTAAGCTGTTGCCAGCCCGCCCCCTTTAGGGGGAATCGAAACTCAATAAAGAAAAGAAAATTGTAATGAGGAAGAAAGGCTATTGACTTACTGCTCTGCATCCTCTCAGTTGTGTGTATTGTTTTAATTCACTTGTACTCGATTTCGAAACAACCACGGCTTTATCTTTAGGCACTTCAGCACTGTTACCGATGTGACACGACACCACAGTTACATCCTATTAATGCTGCCCAGCATCCTTCAGTGTGGTAACTATTAGTTTGGTGCATAAATTCGTAGCGTTTTTGTTTTGCACGCTGATATTCCGACTGTTATGGGTTTATTTGTCGGCTGTCATTTTTTTGTAATTCACTGTAGCTATTTGAGTTTACCTGTTCTCATTTTATCCTTTGGAAACAGTGAGTAAAGCTGTGGACACTAGAAACTCGAGTGTCAAATGGAAAAATCTGAACGTATTCTTCTGTTCGAGTTCAGCAGAGATGTGGCAGCAGCGGAACCAGCCAGAAACATTTGAACCGGGAATGGGATAACGTCATTCGAGAAAGCAAGAAAGAAAGTGGTTTCCTCATTTTAAGGAAGATCGTTTTGACATTAGCGATTTTCCATGTTCAGGAAGACCTTCGGGGTTTGATGAAGATTTTTTAAAAGCATTAATCCACAGTGAACCACGTCAGTGTACTGGAGAACTGGCAAATGTGATGGACTCCGGTCATTCCACCATCGTGCGACCTTCTTATGCAGTGTGGAAGGCTCAAAAATCAGCTTCATTCGCACCGCATGCTCTAAGGTTAGGTTAGGTTAGTGTTGTTTAACGTCCCGTCGACAACGAGGTCATTAGAGACGGAGCGCAAGCTCGGGTTAGGGAAGGACGGGGAAGGAAATCGGCCGTGCCTTTTCAAAGGAACCATCCCGGTATTCACCTGAAACAATTTAGGGAAATCACGGAAAACCTAAATCAGGATGGCTGGAGACGGGATTGAAACGTCGTCCTCCCGAATGCGAGTCCAGTGTGCATGCTCTAAGTCAAAGTCACAAAAATCAGCCGATGGGTATACGTGTATCTTTGCTTGCTAGTCATCAGCTGGCTCGTGAAGAAAGGAATTATTGGCTCCAAACAGTGCAACTACCCGTACAAAGACCTGCGCGCATCCACAAAAAGTAATGTTATGCATCTGGTGGAACAGCGGCAGTACTGTGTACTAGGTTCAAAAAATGGTTCAGTTGGCTCTGAGCACTATGGGACGTAACATCTGAGGTCATCAGTCCCTTAGGACTGAGAACTACTTAAACCTAAGTAACCTAAGAACATCACACACATCCATGCCCGAGGCAGGATTCGAACCTGCGACCGTAGCGGTCGCGCGGTTCCAGACGGAAGCGCCTAGAACCGCTGTGCCACACCGGCATGCCGGTGTACTAAGTATTCTTCCCCGAGGTATAAGCATCACGGCTGATATTTAATGTAGACACCTGAGACGTTTTACACACACATAGTCCAAGAACAACGACCAGAAACACTGCGCGAAGTGATGTTACTCTACCATACCGACCGCCCGCATTCTGATAGATTCACAATAAACATTACACAGGACCTGAATTGGGAATTTATCGCCGGCCCACCTAATTCAACCATGGAAACGACCTTGCCGCAGTCGATACACCGGTTCTCGTAATATCACCGAAGTTAAGCGCTGTTGGGCGTGGCCGGCACTTGGATGGATGACCATCCAGTCGCCATGTGTTGTTGCCATTTTTCGGGGTGCACTTAGCCGCGTGATGCCAATTGAGAAGTTACTCGACCGAATTGTAGCGGCTTCGGTCAAGCATACCATCATAACGACCGGGAGAGCGGTGTGCTAACCCCATGCCCCTACTATCTGCTTCCTCCTCTGAGGATGACACGGCGATCGGATGATCCCGGTAGGCCACTCGTGGCCTGAAGACAGAGTCCTTTTTTTTCTTTTTTTTTGCCTAATTCAAGCAATCTTTCGCCCTCGGGTGTTCACCTTATCTGCTCGCTGTGGAGCATTCTTCAACGAAACTCCTTTGCGGATAAAAATGCGCTTTCTTCGCCTCAAAACCACCTGATTTCTACAGTCGTAGGGTCGGCCTCGGCAGACTTTTGTAAAGAATTAAGGAGAATGTATTATTGATGACTAAAGTCTCTGTTGTGTGTCAATCCAATATAAAACTGTCAAGTTCGATACTAGTCTTTGTTAGCCATAACAAAGTAAGCTTAAAGATCCAGAATGAATTTTCACCCTGCAGCGGAGTGTGCAGTGATATGAAATTTCATGGGACATTAAAATTGTGTGCTGGACCGGGTCTCGAACATGAGACGTTTGAAATTTGCGACCAAGTGCTCTGAGCCATCCAGCCACAACTGACGGTCCACCCTCACAACTTTATTTCTGCAAACAATCCCTCCAGGAGTGCTGTTGCTGCAAGGTATGCAGGATAACTTTGGTAAAGTTGGGAAAGTAGGAGATGAGGTAACGGCAGATGTAAAGCTGTGAGGGCAGATCGTGAGTCTTGCTTGGACGACTCAGTCGGTGCAGTGCTTGTCCGTGAAAGGCCAAGGTCCCAGCTTGGAGTCTTGGTCCGGTGCATGGTTTTAATTTAAGACGTTTCAAGCTAAAAAAATTTCTCATCAATTTTGGCACATCGTGTGGTTACCAAATTCGCAACAATTGCCAAACTCATCGTTGTCCTTCCAGACAGACATCACTTCCTCAAGTAATAGTCGCCATTCGTTATAGCCAGGAAGCGTAACCAAAGCCATCACTACATGCAGATCATGGTAATGTGCACTTAGAACAGTAGCTGTCAGCCTTTCGGAGATAATTACCCCGAGTGCGATCAGCTACTAGCGAAACCTCCTCGCCGGCCGAAGTGGCCGTGCGGCTAAAGGCGCTGCAGTCTGGAACCGCAAGACCGCTACGGTCGCAGGTTCGAATCCTGCCTCGGGCATGGCTGTTTGTGATGATCTTAGGTTAGTTAGGTTTAACTAGTTCTAAGTTCTAGGGGACTAATGACTTCAGCAGTTGAGTCCCATAGTGCTCAGAGCCATTTTTTGAAACCTCCCCTATCCCCATCGCTACCATTCCCCTGACCCAAACAGCAATTTTACCGCGTGAGTTAACCCTAGAACGACAAGTGATTTTCCTTTTGTTAAGTCACAAACTGATGAGACAACTGGTACTGCTTGTTTATAACAACATTTTTTTCGTTGCATGATGAAGCAATTTCGAGTGCGTCTTGAGTGCTACCTACAACCCCTTCTCAGAAAAGGAAGGTAACTGTCCACATTGAGGGTGCACGTATTTGTAATGAAACTTCTTCTCCACCACTCCTCTCCCTATCGATACTTGCTTCACCCATACCCTACGCCTCCATTTAAAATGAGCCAAGTTAAACGTGTGCACTACATCTACTGTTCGTAAATCACGTGATTGCTGAAGTTCTTGCTTCTGCACTGACATAAATTGCAAGACTCCTGGCTGCCAGTGCTTTGCGTATCACAACTGTCATTAATAATAACAATAATAATAATAATACTGTGCAGGCCTTACAGCAGTGTGTTAGTCGTTACGTGGTTACTGTTGTGTTGTCAATTAGTACGTTTTCCTGTTGTGAAGTGAGTAATCAAGCTTTTATGTTCCATTACGGGGGCTAGCTACTGCTCAGAAGACTTTTTGAAGTATAAATGTATGAAACGTCCCCTTTGAACAATTATACAAGACTGTGCTTAAACTGACACACAATATTTTGTTAGCGCAACGCAATCTGACTTTCAAAATTCCCTACAAAAGAATGGCCCTGACTAACATTAAACCATACCTTTCACAAATCACTTACCTCACAAAAATCTTCGCAGCTCAAGCTACTGCAATACAGCGAGCGCCACTACTGCCAGCTAAATAAAAGATTCAAACTATGGAAGGCAATAACTACTGATAGGGATAGTTAGCAAATGAAAGATATTAATAGAGAACAAACAATGTATTTACCTTGATATCATCATATATAAATATAGCAGTTCATGACAAATTACAAAACTACGCCATCTCTCTCCCCACATCCACCACTGCTGGCGGCTCACCTCCAACTGTGCAACGTTACGCGCTGTTAACAGCCCAGCTGCCCAACACTACAATGGCCAATATTACAACAATGCAAAGCAGCCACAGTCTGCACACAGCACAGCCAGTGATTTTCATACAGAGGTGGCGTTACCAATAAAAAAACCTAAACAGCCTACTTACATAGAGAAAACATAAACAGCCTACTTACATAGAGAAAACATAAACAGCCTACTTACATATGATATACATACATCAGCTTTACTGCCATAGCTGCACAGTAGAAAGTACGAAGTAAGTGTTAGTGGGTGCAATATCTGAGGAAGAGTTTGTTCATACATTCGTTTTCAAGGTTGCAACTTCCACCAATTTCTGTCATGCATTAATCTTAGAATTTGAAAAAAAATGTAATTATTGGTATCTTATGTGCTCACTATTACAGTCTTCTGAAACAGTAATAATAGTAATGGTCTTCAAAAAATAAGTTAGTTTCGTGACGAAAACGCAGTCGAAGTGTTTTGTTTTTACCCCTCAGAAAGTTTCCTGTTTTCCCCCCAGGGGTAATTACCCCCAGGTTGGGAAACACTAGTCTAGAGGGACCGCAAAGCGTTTGGGAAATACGTTGTTGTCCAGTACAGTTGTCCATTGTTAGTAAGTAACCCGTCTTCGCAAGATCTGTACAAGGTGTTTCAGAGGTCCTATTAGAATACTCTCTTTCAAATTCTGAAGGTGGCAGGGGTAAAATACAGGGAGCGAAAGGCTATTTACAATTTGTACAGAAACCAGATAGCAGTTATAAGAGTCGAGGGGCATGAAAGGGAAGCAGTGGTTGGGAAAGGAGTGAGACAGGGTTGTAGCCTCTCCCCGATGTTATTCAATCTGTATATTGAGCAAGCAGTAAAGGAAACAAAAGAAAAATCGGAGTAGGTATTAAAATTCATGGAGAAGAAGTAAAAACTTTGAGGTTCGCCGATGATATTGTAATTCTATCAGAGACAGCAAAGGACTTGGAAGAGCAGTTGAACGGAATGGACAGTGTCTTGAAAGGAGGATATAAGATGAACATCAACAAAAGCAAAACGAGGATAATGGAATGTAGTCAAATTAAATCGGGTGATGCTTAGGGGATTAGATTAGGAAATGAGACACTTAAAGTAGTAAAGGAGTTTTGCTATTTAGGGAGTAAAATAGCTGATGATGGTCGAAGTAGAGAGGATATAAAATGTAGACTGGCAATGGCAAGGAAATCGTTTCTGAAGAAGAGAAATTTGTTAACATCGAGTATAGATTTAAGTGTCAGGAAGTCGTTTCTGAAAGTATTTGTATGGAGTGTAGCCATGTATGGAAGTGAAACATGGACGATAACCAGTTTGGACAAGAAGAGAATAGAAGCTTTCGAAATGTGGTGCTACAGAAGAATGCTGAAGATAAGGTGGGTAGATCACGTAACTAATGAGGAGGTATTGAATAGGATTGGGGAGAAGAGAAGTTTGTGGCACAACTTGACCAGAAGAAGGGATCGGTTGGTAGGACATGTTTTGAGGCATCAAGGGATCACAAATTTAGCATTGGAGGGCAGCGTGGAGGGTAAAAATCGTAGAGGGAGACCAAGAGATCAATACACTAAGCAGATTCAGAAGGATGTAGGTTGCAGTAGGTATTGGGAGATGAAGAAGCTTGCAGAGGATAGAGTAGCATGGAGAGCTGCATCAAACCAGTCTCAGGACTGAAGACCACAACAACATTAGAACGACTGCAGAAATGTACCTTTTGGACGTGAAATATGTTTGAAGTTCTGCTCACTTTCAAGTCCCCCGTTTCACAGTGCACATTCAGCGGAAACCATCGCGTCTGAACTGTGTGCTCTACAGGAGCCATGGCGTAGGCAATGTTTCGAGAACTTGCCGTCGGGTCCAATACGACGTAGGACGCCTTCTTCAAAGCCGAGAGCGCGGCGCGTCTGCGGTGGAACGCAAACAGCCCTCCCAGTTGCGAATGCACCAGTTTCTCGCAGCCATTGTTGTAGTAGGACGAAAATGATACGTGGTGTCGCAATTACAACAAGGACTGACGACGACGCCCTCTTCACAGTTTGTGTGCGTACCATGAACCGGGAGATTTGAAAGTGATCCGACTTCAAATGGTACATTTCTGCACACTGGATCCTTATCATATCTTCATCTGCGAATATTCCTCTACAAACCCCACAACACCGTGAAAGGAATAGTGAAAGACCTTGTATATAGTACCTTCATATTTGTTTGACCGGAGGAGCCGAAAATTTCCCTCTCTCTTTCTCCCGAATCAAAGCACAGAATAATTCGACTCTCATAGGCAAATGAACAGTGTTTCGTTGGTCAATCAACTACGTTCAAGTGCGCAGTCTCTACTCCTCGGCCATAACATTCGCAAGTGCGAGAAAAGCATAGCTGCATGTTATCTTTTCCGAACAGTTAAAGTGATTAAAGTAAACTATAGAGCAAATAAGGTTAAAAAAGAAATCTCATTTAGATACGTAACGCTCCTATTGCGAAAGGAAATTTAAAACAACAATAAAACGATCATACCTGTCGAAATAAACTTAATGACAGTGTGCACGAAGGTGGTTTTGCCTCATTATCCAGCTGTCACTACTCTTAGCAGTGTTTAGATAGTTTTCTTCTGAAATATTGGTTTAAGCAGTATTTCTTTTGGACGACAATGGAATTTCTACTTTCCAAAATAATATTTTTATGCCTTTTTTGTCAATTTTTAACACGGCGCTCAGAAAGTATGTCATTCTCTAATGAAATCGATTAGTGGAAAAATATTGAAAAAGTTCACAAATTTCAGACAACAGTGGATACATTTACGTACTTTTACAATGATTTTCCTATTCAAAATAAACAAGTGAAATGTCTTTCCTTTCAAAACATTGTAACTAGTCTCGTAGTATTCATAAGCGTAGAAATTCGCACTAGTTCATCGATGTCTTGGACTCTATACACTGATGAGTCAAAACTTTATGATTCCCTGTTTAGTAGCATGTTTGTCCGTGTTTGGAACGAAATACATCGCTGATTCTGCGTATCAGGGATCCGACAGTTTGTTGATAGGTTTTTGGAGGTATGTGGCATTAGATGTCCACGCACAGGTCATGTAATTGGAATAAAATAACGAGCCGCTGATTTCCGTTGGCTGTGACGGCGCCCGATAGCGACCCAGATCCGTTTCATATGATTTACATCAGGTGAATTTGGTTGCCGAGACATCAACGTGTGGTCACTATAATGCTTCTCAAATCACTGTAGCACGGCTCTGGTTTCCAGACACCGAGAATTATACTGCTGAAAGATGACACCGCTGTCGGGGAAGACATCAAGCATGAAGGGATGCAGGTGGTCCGCAGTTGTCAGTGTGTATTTAATTACTACCACAGGTCCAGTGCAAGCTCAGGAAGGAGAATGTCTCCCGCAGCATAACACCGCCTCAACCAACCTGCGTCCTTGGTGCGCTGCACGTTTCGAACCGTCGTTCTCCTCGATGACGACGTTTGTGGAGTCGACCCTCGACCTAGTGTAGCGAAAATGTGATTTACCCGAAGAGCCGACACGTCTCCATTGATCGATGGTCGAATCCTGATGGTCCTCTGCCCACTGCAGTCGTAATGTACGGTGTCGTTGGGTCAACATGTGAACACGTAGGGCTAGTCTGCTGCGGAGTTCCATTTTCAGCAATGTGCAATGAACGGTGTGCTGCGAACCACTTTTGCGTGCACCAGCATTGTGCTCTTTTGCGGAGATGCCACAGATCACTATCCGTCCTACTATCTATCTATCCTACTTTACGGAGCAGACAAGGCTCCGAACAGCATGCTGTGTGAAGAGAGGTGGACGTCCAACCATTTAGCGCCTAAAGTGCGCGTCATTTATGACGGCGGCCGAGTTTAGGTTCGTTCTGCGCATCTGACGTCACAAATCACAGTCATCCAATAAAAAGAGAACGACGTTGCCAGAGCTCGACTGCAGTGCACAGCGCGGACGAATGTCCTCAGTTTTAGAAACGTTCAGTCATAAATATTGTAACTGAACGAAAGCAGTGTCTTGATAGCAGAATTTCCTTTACTGAAAGTTTGGAAAAAGCATTCTTTATACCAATTGCTTCATATTCTATTAATTAATAAGCCTCCTAATTCAGGCGATAGCAAGGAAAGGTATTTGTATCATTCTCACTAACCGCTTTTTCGCAATGAAGAACAACGGTAATTGTTTATTTCTTCACTTTCACGAAACGTGAGTAATTCATAGTCATACCAACAGTGTTTGTCGGTATTTTGCGACCTTCCAGGAAGTATATCGAATGTCCAGCTGCGTTAGCGTAATGGTTAAAGTGTATTTCAGTCAGAGGGTTAGCTCCCCTCTGTAATAAAAAAAACTGAGTTAATCGATCAACAACGAACTTAAACGGATGTCTTACGACGTCCGCCCCAAGCAGATACAACGAAAAAAAGCGAACAAAATGAGATTTAAAAAAAAATGTTTGGCTACTAAGCGAAAGGTTCCGAGTTCTAACCTTGTTCAGTGCTTACTATTTTCTTTATTTAGAAATAATATCGAAGTGTCTTACTTCATGAATTTTATTCATTTGAATGTAATTTTTTGAAATTTCTAGTGGCAACTGAAATCAACCATACGGAAAGTACACTCCTGGAAATTGAAATAAGAACACCGTGAATTCATTGTCCCAGGAAGGGGAAACTTTATTGACACATTCCTGGGGTCAGATACATCACATGATCACACTGACAGAACCACAGGCACATAGACACAGGCAACAGAGCATGCACAATGTCGGCACTAGTACAGTGTATATCCACCTTTCGCAGCAATGCAGGCTGCTATTCTCCCATGGAGACGATCGTAGAGATGCTGGATGTAGTCCTGTGGAACGGCTTGCCATGCCATTTCCACCTGGCGCCTCAGTTGGACCAGCGTTCGTGCTGGACGTGCAGACCGCGTGAGACGACGTTTCATCCAGTCCCAAACATGCTCAATGGGGGACAGATCCGGAGATCTTGCTGGCCAGGGTAGTTGACTTACACCTTCTAGAGCACGTTGGGTGGCATTGTCCTGTTGGAACAGCAAGTTCCCTTGCCGGTCTAGGAATGGTAGAACGATGGGTTCGATGACGGTTTGGATGTACCGTGTACTATTCAGTGTCCCCTCGACGATCACCAGTGGTGTACGGCCAGTGTAGGAGATCGCTCCCCACACCATGATGCCGGGTGTTGGCCCTGTGTGCCTCGGTCGTATGCAGTCCTGATTGTGGCGCTCACCTGCACGGAGCCAAACACGCATACGACCATCATTGGCACCAAGGCAGAAGCGACTCTCATCGCTGAAGACGACACGTCTCCATTCGTCCCTCCATTCACGCCTGTCGCGACACCACTGGAGGCCGGCTGCACGATGTTGGGGCGTGAGCGGAAGACGGCCTAACGGTGTGCGGGACCGTAGCCCAGCTTCATGGAGAGGGTTGCGAATGGTCCTCGCCGATACCCCAGGAGCAACAGTGTCCCTAATTTGCTGGGAAGTGGCGGTGCGGTCCCCTACGGCACTGCGTAGGATCCTACGGTCTTGGCGTGCATCCGTGCGTCGCTGCGGTCCGGTCCCAGGTCGACGGGCACGTGCACCTTCCGCCGACCACTGGCGACAACATCGATGTACTGTGGAGACCTCACGCCCCACGTGTTGAGCAATTCGGCGGTACGTCCACCCGGCCTCCCGCATGCCCACTATACGCCCTCGCTCAAAGTCCGTCAACTGCACATACGGTTCACGTCCACGCTGTCGCGGCATGCTACCAGTGTTAAAGACTGCGATGGAGCTCCGTATACCACGGCAAACTGGCTGACACTGACGGCGGCGGTGCACAAATGCTGCGCAGCTAGCGCCATTCGACGGCCAACACCGCGGTTCCTGGTGTGTCCGCTGCGCCGTGCGTGTGATCATTGCTTGTACAGCCCTCTCGCAGTGTCCGGAGCAAGTATGGTGGGTCTGACACACCGGTGTCAATGTGTTCTTTTTTCCATTTCCAGGAGTGTATATGCTATGGACTTTTACCTCTGCAAACTCTCCAAAATTTCGTGCAGTGGTTTACCACATTTAATGCTGCACAATAACTGCGTTGAACATCGAAACAAAATTAAGTCATTTATGGGTGGAAGGTATCAGTCAAGAAGATGTGTAAAAATCAAATTTTTGGGCCAAATAGTTTTTGTGAAATCGAATGATAAGTGTGTCAAAGCAGTCGGAACACCATGTGTCTGCACAGGCGAGCAGTGCAGTGATGACAAAATCGCGCACAGCGCGGAATGCGGGGAGCACGTCTCTGTAGCAGTGAAAGGGGTAATGCGGCCGTAGTGGCTTTACGTAATAAACTGCGCGCTCCCCCCTAAACGTAAGTTTGCTTGGCGCATGCAACTGGCAACGCAGCAATATCCCGCGTTTGGGCGGGCATGCGCGAACCGCCAAGATAAAAGAATTGAACTATAGTGGTAGTTTCACTATCCTTCTACCTCTTTCTGTACCGGCCGCAGTGGCCGTGCGGTTCTAGCGCTGCAGTCCGGAACCGCGGGGCTGCTACGGTCGCAGGTTCGAATCCTGCCTCGGGCATGGATGTGTGTGATGTCCTTAGGTTAGTTAGGTTTAAGTAGTTCTAAGTTCTAGGGGACTGGTGACCTAAGATGTTAAGTCCCATAGTGCTCAGAGCCAACCTCTTTCTGTAAATGCTCACAACAATAGCACTTTAACATTCGACCAGCTTCACCGTTTTGGAGATATTCGTTCACGGGCTCTGGGTAATAACAATCTGCCCTTGGTCAAAATCGCTTATCTCAATGGATTTTCCAATGTTCAGCACACATCTTCGATAGACTGATCCCTCGTCTGTGTCTGTTCCGCTTAAGTACTTTTGTTATCGCGTCACATGCCCCAAACGCCACCAGGCAGAATCCAACTTATTGGTCGTAATGTTTTGGGTGTTCAGTGTAAATGGAGCAACACATCTCCGAGTTGAGAAGAAGTCATGTTTGTTGTCACTGTGTTTCGATAAGTCATCATCGACTGCTAAGATCATTGAACATTGCCAGAATTGTTTATGTTCTATCTAATCAAAGACACAGTCACTGCAGTTACGAATTACTAGCCAGTGGTTGCTGGGTGGGGTGTTGGAGTCAGGTAGCGCTCTAGACTTTTTCTATTAGCTTCAGATCAGGCGAATTTGTTGGCCAAGACATCACCATGAAGTCACTATTATATTCCTCAAACCACTGTAGCACGATTCTGAGCTCGCGACACGGTTACCCTGTTAGAACATGCAGTCGCCGTTGTGGTAGTCATTAAACACGTAGAGAAGCACGTGCCCTGCAATAATCTTCACGTAGTCCACAGTACTATAAGAGCCTTCGGTTACTACCAAAGGCCTTTCGGAAGTCCCGTGAAAGTCCCCCACAGTGTAATACTGCCCCCACCGGTGGAAGTCCGTAGCGCGGTGCATGTTTCGACTTGCGAGCAGCTGTTCGCGTGAATGACGCCATATCCGCACTCAAGTGAAAACGTGGTGTAACAAGAAACGTTATTCGGATATCCAGCTGAAATAAACTGCCGAATAACCGGCACCACACAGGGAAGCCGTACCGTACACAAATCGCTACCCTCACTCGCGTTTCGTCCACTATCTATCACCTGATGGACCGTGTTAATGCGTAGCCTTACCCAGACGCACGGACAACATCACAGCCCAGCAACCTGTGATCCACTTACTAGATAACTAACATGTTTACGGAGGTGACAGTAGAACCACGTTGGTGCGGGCGTGGAGGGGCCCCATCTATTTTTTTTTAAAACTCTGATGACTTTGTGCCCACTACAGTCGCAATTGACAATGTCTTGTTTCAACATGGCAATGTCTGCTTTGTTAGGCAATGTGCACTGAGGTGTAGGGATCTGCTCCAGCATTACGCTCTGTTGCCAGATCTACCACAGATCGTCGCCTATCCCCCTTTATAGGGCGGGCAAGCCTTCAACCTCCATTTTTCCTTGATAATCCGTGGACTTGCAACACCTCGCCAGCTATATCTGGTTTCACCATCCTTTACATAGATGTTCAAGACAGTAGCTCGCGAACAGTCTACATCTACATCTACATATATACTCCGCTAGCCACCAAGCGGTGTGTGGCGGAGGGCACAACTCGCGCCAAAGTCATATTTCCCCCCCTCTGTTCCACTCGCGGATCGCGCGAGGGAAAATCGACTGTCTAAACGCCTCAGTACGATCTCTTATTTCCCTTATCTTTGAATCGTGATCATTACGCGATTTGAAAGCTGCTGGTAATAATATATGCTCTACATCCTCGGCGAAGATCGGATTTTGGAATTTTGTGAGCAGCCCCTTCCGTTTAGCGTGTCGTCTATCTGCAACTGTGTCCCACTTCAAACTTTCTGTGGGATCTGTAACGCTGTCGCGATGGCTAAATGTACCAGTCACGAATCTTAACGCTCTTCTTTGGATCTTCTCAATCTCTTGAATCAGACCCAACTGGTAATGGTCCCATACAGACGAACAAAACTCTAAGACTGGACGAACTAAAGTACTGAAGCAACTTCCTTTCTGAAGGACTGCATCGCTTTAGGATTCTACCAATAAACCGCAATCTAGAGTTCGCCTTAGCTGTTAGTTGTGTAATCTGATCGTTCCATTTGAGATCATTTCGAATAGGCACACCCAGATACTTGACGGATGTTACCGCTTCCAAAGGCTGGGCATTTATTTTGTACTCTTACATTAATGGAGATTTTCGACTTTGTTATACGCAGTAGGTTACACTTACTAATATTGAGAGATAACTGCCAGTCGTTACACCACGCATTTATTTTCTGCAAATCCTCATTGATTTGTTCACAGCTTTCGTGTGATACTACTTTCCTGTAGACTACAGCACCATCGGCAAACAGTCTAAGGCCGTTGTCAATACCATCAACCAGATCGTTCATGTATATCGTAAAAAGCGGAGGACCTATTACGCTGACCTGGGGCACACGTGAAGTTACGATTGTTTCTGTTTAAATCACCCCGTTCAGGACGACACACTACTCCCTGTCTGTTAGAAAACTTTCTATCCAACGGCATATGTCATCGAATAGACCGTAAGCGCGCACTTTTTGTAGTAAGCGACAGTGCGGAGCTGAGTCGAACGCCTTTCGAAAGTCGAGAAATTTGGCATCAACCTGGGAGCCGGTATCTAGAGCCTGATGTTATCATGTACAGTCGACCTGTTTGACCGTTTCTGAGGTGCGCATTCCCAGGTCCTGGTCCATAATAATCTGTCCCTTGTCAAAGTCTTTTATTTCAGTGGATTTTCCCATTTATTTCACTAAAATGATCCTCTTTTCGTGTGTGCTCAAAGGTACCTACAACGTTTCTCTGTTATAGTGCAAAAGTGTGGCATCGTGTGACTTTACCCTCAGACTCGATTATGCTTGAGACAGCGAGGTGTCGACACATGCGAAAAAATGCCAGAGCAGAAGTCCATATACAGTGCGAGTTGGGTTAATGAGGTCGCATTAGCAAAAAATTTCACCCAACGCCACTTCGGATGTGCCACACGATGGGTGTGCGGGGGGGGGGGGGGGGGGGGGCGTCACCCACCCATTAACCACGTCTCACCCCATCTCTTGACGCCTCTTTGATGGGTGTTGGAACCACGACGCCCGGCGCTGAAATATGCAGTTTTCTTAGCGGTGGCCAAGGAAAATTCTTCAGACACACCGCCACTCAGAATGGACACGCAAAGGCCTCAGTAGGTGGCACAAAGGACGTCAGTAAAACTACCCCTCCCAGTGCGGCATCCATTTATACACATTTGGCGGCCGGAAAACACAGTTTGCAGTGCGATGTGCAACATGACGATGTTCATGACAAGCTATGACACTGTCGACAACCCCGGACGATTCGCCTCTTTTCTAAGGACACCGTGGGCCTGCAACAGCGCTGAAAGTGATCTGTCTCCTGTAAAATGAAGCGCGACTTCAGTTTTTGCTCTCGTACAGGAGGCAGAACCACAAGGAACCGTAAAAAAACATTCTACGAAATTTGAAAGTTTTTTAAGTCCTCCTGGTTTGCACCCTCCTGACCCGTGGTCGAGGACATTGACGTGTACATGAATAAAATGGCAAAGGATGCCTTTAACACACTCCAGTTTGGCGACAGTAATAAAAGTAACCTCTAGGAAAGAGCGTATAATATACAATGCGTGCAAGAAGTAAGAGGGAAAAATAAGACTTTAAGACCAATAACAAAGCTTTCTGATTAAAAAGGGTGTAATACAAGCAGGTAGTCGTTAGAAACTTTCTGGCAGATTAAAACTGTGTGCCGGACCGAGACTCGAACTCGGGACCTTTGCCATTCGCGGGCAAGTGCTCTACCATCTGAGCTACCCAAGCACGACTCACGCCCCCTCATCATAGCTTTACTTCTGCCAGTACCTCGTCTCCTACCTTCCAAACTTTACAGAAGCTCTCCTGCGAGGATAAGTTTCATGTCAGCGCACACTCCGCTGCAGAGTGAAAAGCTCATTCTGGAAACATCCCCCAGGCTGTGGCTAAGCCATGACTCCGCAATATCCTTTCTTTCAGGAGTGCTAGTTCTGCAAGGTTCGGAGGAGAGCTTCTGTAAGGTTTGGAAGGTAGGAGACGAGGTACTGGCAGAAGTAAAGCTGTGAGGACGGGGCGTGAGTCGTGCTTGGGTAGCTCAGATGGTACAGCACTTGCCCGCGACAGGCAAAGCTCTCGCGTTCGAGTCTCGGTCCGGCACACAGTTTTAATCTGCCAGGAAGTTTCATATTAGCGCACACTCCGCTGCTGAGTGAAAATCTCATTCAGGTAGTCGTTTGACGCTATTGTTCAATCTCTACATCGAACAAGCAATGATGGATGCAGAAGAAAATTTCAAGAGTGGGATTAAAAGTCAGGGTGAAAAGTTGTCAATGATAAGATTTGCTGATGAAGTTTGTGTCACCAATGAAACTGAAGAAGAATTAGAGTAGGTGAATGGAATGAACAGTTTAATGAGCACAGAACAGAGTAAACCGAAGATAACCGAAAGTAATAAGGTGTAGAAAAAGTGAGATTAACGATGAACTTATCATCAAAACCGGGGATCTCGAAGTAGATGAAGTTAAGAAATTCTTCTAGCTTGGAAGCAACATAACGCATGACGGATGAAGCAAGGAGGATATAAAAAGCAGATTAACGCAGGCAAAGAGGCTATTGTGGCCAAAAGAAGTTTACGAGAAAACAACGGTGTTAGTCTGAGGAAAAAATTTCTGAGAAAGTACAGTTGAAGCACATCGTTGTACGGCAGCGAATCACGTAGTGTGGGAAAACTGGAAAAGAATAGAATCAATGCGTTTGAGGTGTAGAGCTGTAGAAGGACGTTGACAAGTAGGTGGAGTGATAAGGAGTGAGGGGGATATTCGCAGAATCGGAGAAGAAAGAAACATGTGGAGGACACTGAGAAGAAGAAACGACAGGCACGCTTTAAGACATCAGGAAATAAATTCTGTGGTACTAGAGGGAGCCGTAGAGGTAAAAACTGTAGGAAAAGACAGAGACTGGAATATATCCAACAAGTAATTGGGGATGTAGGGTGACCGTGCTACTCTGAGATGAAGATGTTGTTACAGGAAGCAAACTTGCGGTGGGCGACATGGAACAAGTAAGAAGACAGATGTCTCCTAAAGAGAAAGGAAAAAAAATACATACTGTGTGGAAAATGATGCAGAAAAAAGGTAGATCACTTGGTTTCGGGCTCGAGTCGTAATCTGCCGCTAAGTTTCAAAAATGGTTCAAATGGCCCTGAGCACTACGGGACTTAACATCTGAGGTCATCAGTCCCCTAGAACTTAGAACTACTTAAACCTAAATAAGCTAAAGACATGACACACATCCATGCCCGAGGCAGGATTCGAACCTGCGACTGTAGCAGCAGCGCAGTTCCGGACTGAAGCGCATAGAACCGATCAGCCACAGAGGCTGGCTCGCTAAGTTTCAAGAGAGGGCACGCTCCCCGGAAGGTTGGATGATTCTTAACTGAATATGGGTATCTTTCATCCACTTTCAGTAAGCTTCTACTCATACGCCGTGAGCTATGCACAATGGATGTCATGTTCATCAGCAGCTAACGGTAACGTGACTGGAGAGTGCGAAAGCGGTGCGAGGTAGCCCCGCCGTCAACCCTAGGTTGCGAGACATACAGTTCGTGCTCTGGAGTGTAGTGTGTGAGAATTGTACTTGCCTTTTAGGGCGTGACTCATGTTTAATGGCAGGCCATCGCTCCCCCCGGTGGTCCTGCCCTGCCCGCCACATTCCTCCGGCAGCGTTCCCGCGTGACTGGAATGGCCTGGACCACGCTGGCGGTTGCGGCGACGGCGACACCAAGGCGTGTCGCGCGCTCCGCAGACTAATTTGGTGTTGATTCGGTAACACGCCTGACGAATGGGGCTCGGCCGCCCCTCCACGCGCCGGCGGCCGCCATGAATATGTACGAGCTCCGGTGGGCGGACTCGGCGGCGCCGCATTTCACGGGGACACTTGTGCCTCGACGTTGGACCCTCCAGGACCGTGGGCGTGGAGAAGTACTTGAGCTACGGGAAGTCATTCAGAGGGTAAAGAGCGTTTCGCTGTACAGATCGTGCTTATCAAGAGTACTACGTCAACGGAATGAAACTTATTGACACAGACTTCCACTCACAACTAAATCTATACTCTGCAGACCGCAGTGTAACGCATGGCAGAGGGTGCTTCCCACTGCACGACTCCTAGCAATAACAATAGTACCGTTT
Source organism: Schistocerca americana (assembly GCF_021461395.2). Lineage (NCBI taxonomy): Eukaryota > Metazoa > Arthropoda > Insecta > Orthoptera > Acrididae > Schistocerca > Schistocerca americana. The sequence goes on along the minus strand of NC_060120.1, from coordinate 125,439,187 downwards.
GGCTAAGAATACATACAGTTGTAATGTTCAGACTACGTTGTCGGCGTTGTTCTAGACACATGGTACACATCTCCCTTTACTGAATACAATTCGCAAGAACAGATTATACAAAGCCCAAGTCAAATGGACAAAACCAAGTACCGGCATCGTCGTTGATGATCCGCGAGCGAGAACCTGACGACAGTAGCAAGTTCATGTGTGTAGCAGAAGTCGTCATCTCACAAACGGTCTGATCGCAGTCGATGATCAAGAAGACCGCAGACATACGGAAGCCGGAGACTGCTGCGCTGTCATCTCTGCCTCCCCAGAGGACACCTGTTCCCGCCCAGTGACCCTAAAGCAACGGGAGCGTCACCACTGATGTGATCTGGAAAACGTTCTCTTTGGAATAGTTACCGAAGTCGCTGATGGATACAAGATACTTCCGCTTCTGACATGGAAAGGCGAGGCGTAACAAGCCGAACTTGTCCCAGCTCCGACGTGACGGTAGGAATGCTAGACGGCGTGGGTTGGGATTCATCCAACTGTACGACCCTTGGACGCGAGGCGGAGTGCTACAGAGCTGAATCCGCCTTCCAGCTCGGTGGTAGCGTCGCTGGGAACGTGGGGAATCGGTGTCGTGGTTCTGGTGAGTGCTGGATAGGGCCCAGACGCCACTGGAAGCCGCTGCTGCTTGGTGTGGGGGTGGTTTGGGAAGCGCCGAGTACTGCTGGTTGTGGGGTTCTTCCTCCCACTTCTGCTGCTGGTAAGGAAAAGTGGTGGTGGTAGCAGACGAGGAATCTGCGGTCAAGATTATGTGGACGGGTGCAGCTTGATTCAAGGCTGATTTTGGCTACACCGCCATTGGCAGTCCTCTGCATCCATGTGGTAGGAGGAGGCATCTCTGAGGTCTGGTGACTGTTGTAGGCTCTCACCATGGGTGCCGACAGAATGTTCGAGCCCACACAAGGTTGCACGTGCGGAAATGTCGACGTGGTGACCCTTGTTCGAGCCGCTTCGGCAGGGGATGTGGATGAATTTCCGCAGCTTTCTGCCAAGGAACAGCTCCGTTGGTGCTTCCTAGCAATCAGTCTGGCCCTGTAAGACCTTGAAAATGTTGTTAGGTACGACAGCATTTCTGCCTTCGTTTTCTTCTTCAACATGAGGATAATCTTCACTCTGCATTGGACTGTGAGTGAGAAATACAGTAAGGTATATCGAGGATATTCAGCCCGGTTGTCAATAGAGTAAATATTGCCACAACGTGTTTCGGGACAACATTATCCAACTTCCAAGTGTTAAAAACAAGAATGCACATAAAACAATCCTGCTTATACCGACGGACATATAAGGATTACAGACGTCCTGAGTTAAAACCTACCTTAAAAAAATTTTAAGCCGTTAGGATTCGTCACAACTTAAAAACAAACTGTACACTTGCATTGTCAACTCAATCCATAGCCCATAAAACATCACAAGCCTGCACCCATCGTTCCCAAGGTACAGTTGCAAACTGAAAGCCACTGTCATCACCAACCAGCGATGATATTTACTTAAAGCCTAATACTCAGCACTAATGTACTACTGTCTGTCATTAAATCTTTGAGAAATTTGTGTCTGGTGCTAGCCCATTCTAACATGAAACTACCTCTACGCAGCAGTCTAAATGGAAATAACGCGCATGAATCCTATGTCAATAGGTAAAATACGAATATAATGGGCTAGGACCAGACAGGTATTTATAGAAGGTTTAATAACGGACAGTAGCATCATTGGTGCTGAGCATTAGGCTTTAAGTAAACATCATCGTTAGTAGGTGATGGCAGCGGCTTTTGGTTTGCAGCTATACCTCGGGAACGGTGGATGTGCTATATCGTGATGTTTTATGGTTTGAGTTGACAGTCCACGTGCGCATCTTGTTTTTAAGTTGTGACAAGGCCAAATGGCATAACAGTTTTTTAAGATAGGCTTTAACTCAGGACGTCTGCAATCCTTATATGTCTATCGGCACAAGAAGGATTTTTCTCTGTATTCCTTGTTTTTAGCACTTGAAAATGGGAAAATGATGTCCCGGAACTTGTTTTCGCAATAATTACACGATTCACAACTGGGCAGAACATCCTCAGTATTGCTTATATAACAGATGTATGCCGACCAAAGCGGCCGAGCGGTTCTAGGCGCTACAGACTGGAGCCGCGCGACCTCTACGGTCGTAGGTTCGAATCCTGCATCGGGCATGGATGTGTGTGATGTCCTTAGCTTAGTTCGGTTTAAGTAGTTCTAAGTTCTAGGGGACTGATGACCAAAGAAGTTAAGTCCCATAGTGCTCAGAGCCATTTGAACAGTTGTATGATGGCTTCACATCAGTTATATAGGCAGTAAGGAGTTGGTGAATGCCATGTTCTTCGCAAAACTCGGTAAAGGTGGCGGATTTGAAGTGGGCAACATTGTCTATTACTATTGCCCTCGGTAGGTCTTTGATGGAAAAGACTTAGGTAAATGTCTTAATTGCGGTATCGGTCATTGTAGGATGCATATGCCCCACATACGTAAATTTTGGAAATGAATCTACCGCTATACAGTTAGGTAGGATTTACCCATATCTCTGTTATATGCCTCTCCAATCTGAAACGTACAATAGGCTACAACATCTCTACTGTTAAAGGTCTCAAGTCCTGCAACTTTTTTGACTTTATCACTATTATACCGGATTGGCAGTTGACCCCGAATAAAGAAATGTGAAGTTATTCACACGAATACTAAAACAAATCCGCTAAATTTCGATTACGCGATAAGTCACACAAATCTGAAGGCTGTAAATTCAACTAAATACTTAGCCATTACAATTAGAAATAATCTTAATTGGAACGATCACATACATAATGTTGCGGGTGCAGGAAACCAAAGACTACGATTCATTGGCAGAACACTTAGAAGGTGCAATAGGTCTACTAATGAGACTGCTTACACCACGCTTGTCCGCCCTATTTTGGAGTATTGCTGTGCGATGTGGGATCCGCATCAGGTGGGACTGACGGATGACATCGGAAAAGTACAAAGAAGGGCATCTCGTTTTGTATTATCGCGAAATAGGGGAGATAGTGTCACAGACATGATACGTGAATTGGAGCGGCAATCACTAAAACAAAGGCGTTTTTCGTTGCGACGGGATCATCTCATGAAATTTCAATCACCAGTTTTCTCCTCCGATTGCGAAAACATTCTGTTGGCACCCACCAACATAGGGAGAAATGATGATCACGATAAAATAAGAGAAATCAGGGCTCGCACAGAAAAATCTGAGTGCTTGTTTTTCCCGTGTGCCGTTCGAGAGTGGAACGGTAGAGAGACAGCTTGTAGGTAGTTCATTGAACCCTCTGCCAGGCACGTTATTGTGAATAGCAGGATAATCACGCAGATCTAGATGTAGAAACCAAATACTAATTTCAGAGCCAGTATGTCTGCTAAGTATACCTCCAAGAAGTGGAGACGGAGCTGACGATATTGCCACAAGCTCTTCGCGATTTTCTAATCAGTTATAATTTTTAGAAAATACTGTAATGAACTCCGAACACGGAGGTTCTAGTATCTTAGGAAACGAAAGCCAATCAACAACAGATGGAAGTACAATGTTGTATCAAAATGTTCAAACTCCATAGTTGCCAGATGTGCCTCAGATAATTAACGCACGTGAACCACATGGGAAAAAATGCGTTCCGCTGCGTCTACAAGCGAAGAAGACCAGTTGTTGGACCTTGAAATAGTGGAGCAACACATTGATAGGAACTAAAATGACGACCATCTGTTCTTTCAAAGTTTGTTACCATACATGGTTGAAATTGCATCTTCGCAGGAACTTATGCTGCGAAACTAAATTCAGAATTTAATTGTTGCAGAACTTGCATCGATTCAAGATGTCATTTTCCTTTTGACAACTGCCGATATTAATGTTTCGTCATGCATTTTGGAAAGGAAACAAACCAGATGACTAATCAGCAGATTTTCTCTTCGAAGCCACTTGGCAACAAGTCAGGAAGAACCAACACGACCGTTCGTCTAGAGGCTAGCTTAGTCAGCTTGCGCTCAGTGCGGCCGGTCTCGTAACTTCACAGCTGTTTGTTTTGCGTGCTGTGTCCCATGGCTAATCGCGAGCTACCAAGGCGCCAACCGAGGCGAGTCCCACGCTGCCCTAGCCTAACGTAGTGTCCCACCAAAGGATCCAAAGCTAAATGACACACGCCATTGATAAAGTGGAGTATCATGCAGTAATTCATTTTGTGCATTGGAAGGACAGTTCTGCAACAACTCTTGCTAGGTTGGTGGAAGTGTCCGACAGCAATGCACAGTCATACAGCACACTGGTTAGGTAGCGGGGAAGATTCAGGTGTAGTCAGACAGGTCCGAAGTTTGAAGAACGGAGTGTGAAAAACCGGAGATCGCAAGAGGAGTGGCCGCCCTGGTTGTCGAAGGCAACCCTACCGCAATCGAGACGATAGTGGTGAATGCGAACATCAGTCATGCATCAGTTTCCAACATCTTGCGCAACATGTAGAACATGAAAAACGTGGCTGCCCTCTGAGCTCCATGACTGATTACATCCACACAAAGACCACCGACCCGAGGCAGCAGCGGGAACGTTGCAGTTGTCTTGGGCTAATCAAAATGGTTCAAATGGCTCTGAGCATTATGGGACTTAACATCTGAGGTCATCAGTCGCCTAGAACTTAGAACTACTTAAACCTAACTAACCTACGGACATCACACACATCCATGCCCGAGGCAGGATTCGAAACTGTGAACGTAGCGGTCCGCGGTTCCAGACTGAAGTGCCTACAACCGCTCGGCCACAACGACCGGCACTTGGGCTAATCCAGATTACTGGTGTAGCCGTCTTATCATTATGGACGAGTGCTGGGTGTGTCATTATGACCCCAGGACAAAAGATCAAAGCAAGTAGTGGAGAAATGTGCGTTCGGAACCTCCGAGAAAGGCGAAACCACTATCATCATTGGGTAAGGTGATGCTGACTGTCTTAGGGACTGCCAATGCGTGGTGCTAAGAGATTATATTCACCAAATTATCACAGGAGTTTGGTACCAATAACTTCCGAAGAGGTTACAGGAGGCTGTCGACATGAAACTCGTGGAAAGCTGCACAGCTCATTCTGTGCAAGACACAGTCAGACATGCTGCTTCTTTGGGACGTCAAATTTTGCCTCACCCCTGCATTGTCCTGAGATGGCACTCAGCGATGTTCTTCTCTTTCCTCAGACGAAGTAACCACTGCATGGGAGGCATTCGCATAATTACGGAGATGTCATTTTCGAGGTGGAACTTTTCTAGTAAAGCAGCGGACTCCTGCAACAGAAGTCTTGGCCATGTATCCAGCTGTAGCGCCGGCACAATTTCTTTGGTGTGACTTGATAAAATAACTACGCTGCCGCAGCTAATGCAGGTGGCCTTGGAAACGGGCCAGACTAGAGCCTACGAGACGCTGTTAAATTAGCGTATACTTGCTGACATAGCAGGCACTGTCTGCAAGGCGTCGAGACGGTTACCACATGCCACACTAGTGGGAGACACCAGAGACGTAATACCGTTGGCACAGCAGAAAGACAGAGCTGCTGCAGCATGGGTGACCTGTTTGCTTCGCGTCCGAACCATAGTTCTGTTGTGGCGTATGTGATAGAAACGTATATTTTAACTAAACAGGGACTAGCCGAATCGGTATAAATACTGTTGATTTCTAGTCAGAGGTATTGCAGTGTGTCAACCACCAGTCCCGGGGGGGGGGAGGGGGGGGGCTTACGATAATCTCCGAGTGCATATGGATCAACAAGTCACCATCTCTGCACTCAGCCTCTGCTAGATGCGGCCTACGGTTCGCGCTGAGACCAATGGATTTAGCGCCCTTCTACTGGTGGGTCATCTGCAGGCCTACCGCAGGCGCTAGCGACGTTCTACTGTAGAGAGGCTGTGCAGATGCTCAGCCGCCATCACTTGCACGGGCAAACTCGTAATTGCCTGCCTTCCTTTGCTCATATGGGTAGATACTGCTACTGCTGCTGTGAGTCAGCTTATCCACCATGAGTCCGCGACGCAGTTCTACGCACCTCAGCGTTGAACTGCGTCGCGGACCCAAGGGTTCTAGTATTTTAGGAAATGAAAGCCAGTGAACAACAGATGGAAGTACTAAGTTGTTTCAAAATGTTCAAACTCTAAAATTGCCAGATGTTCCTCAGATAGTTAACGCACCCGAACCACATTGGAACAAATGCTTTCCTCTGCGTCTACAAGCGAGGGAGACCAGTTGTAGGGCCTTGAGTGGAAAAATATTAAAATAGTGGAGTCGGGCTGCCGTTGGCCTGCATTGTGGAACGACGCCCACAGCTGTGGACAGCGCATTATGGACTCACCCAGTCATCTTTTCATCGTCCGCGTAATGCTGCACTCAGTCCTTTCGCCATAGTACCATCACGTCTATTCACAGGCCGCCTACAGCTTACGTCCAGGGTATGTTGGCTTCTCATAGTGTCGTCCCGATTGTTGCGGTGTGTTGAGTAATAAATTAATGTTCTGACAATGATGTTTTCATGTTGATACGTCAGACGACAAGAAGCCTTAAACTCCACTGTTACTCCGCCTACGGGGTGAATTACTGGCTTCCTGACGCAAACAGTTCAGGTCTACCACCCCATAAGTGCAGTCCAACCTCGGGACAAATGTTTCGCAATTGAACGCTGAGTATGTACATAAAGACAAGTCTCACTGACGCAGATTGATTTTCGAGTTGATAATAGTATGAGCCCAAATTCAAGAAGACTGAGGCGCAACCGTTTAAAGAAGAGTCGATGTAGAGTATACACCGACGTGACAAAAGTCATGGGATACCTCTAAATATTGTTTCGAACATCCTTTCCCTCGGCGTAGTACAGCAGCTCAGCGTGTTATGGACTCAATAAGTCGTTGGAAGTCCGCTGAAGAAATAATACGCCATGCTGCCTCTATAGTTGTCCATAATTGCGACAGATTTACCGTTGCAGGGTTTTGAGCACGAACTGGTCCCTCGATTACATCCCATAAATTTCCGATGGGATTCATATCGGGCGGTTTGGGTAGCCGAATTATTCTCTCGAAGTGTCCAGAATGTTCTACAAACCAATCGCGAATAATTGTGGTCCAGTGACATGGCTCAATGTTCAAAAACAACAAAACACAAGGTAACACTTGCAGAGCACGCATATGCGGCGTCGATGCGCCACGAACGCCGCCGCTCCATCTTCACGGCATGTCTTCTGGTAAAGCCGGGTAGGTACGTTATCTGATCAATCTTCCACGTATGGATGTATCAAATTCACCTTCTGCTGTGAATAATCCAGCTGCGAGCCGAATCCACAAGTAGTTCGAAAAGTATTGACTGTACTTATGGTTCTTCACAACAGCACAATGACGATCTTTTAAATAGTTCCAAAGGAATAATGAGTTGCGTGATCTCTGACCCAAGTGACAGCGCTGTGTTTCGTCCTCGCGTAATAAACAGCACCCGGGTAGAGGAGAGTGCGCGAATCGATATAGGCGGGCGACATCCAAAATTTGACCCACAAAATACTAGATCTCTTCCTCCGGCCTACAATGTTGCAGGTATTCGTCTGTATCCTGAACATTGCAGTTCACCCACAAAGGCGAATAGGCAAGATAGATCCTATGGAGTCTCTCTCGAATAGTCTGTCTTGTTCACCGCCACGTACCAGACCGAAAGTACGTTTGAATCTAGCGTTACCGCGTTGACAGTGAGACATACTACCACTCAATTCAAGGTTGGATATATCAGTGGTCATCAGTCCCCTAGAACTTAGAACTACTTAAACCTAACTAACCTAAGGACATCACACACATCCATACCCGAGGCAGCGTTCGAACCTGCGACCGTAGCGGTGGCGCGGTTCCAGACTGAACCGCCTAGAACCGCTCGGCCACTCCGGCCGGCCATGGCTCATTGTCAGCCATAAAAATTTCGTCGTTGTTTGGGAACATAACGTCCGTGAATTGATGCAAATGGTGTCCAAGTGGCCGAATGTAACAATTTCAAGTCAACCATAGGCTCAGTTGGAGCAGAGGACCTACTCCATTCCTTGTAGGTACAGTCCACACCAGTCTGGAGCCACCACAAGCTTGCACAGTGCCATTCTGACACCTGGGGTCCATGACTTCGTAGGGTCTTACGAACTGAAATCGAGACTTACCTGATCGTGCAACGGTTTTCCAGTCGCCTAGGGTCCAACTGATATCGTCACGAGCCCAGAAGAGACGCTGGAGGCACTTGCGTCGATCATCTGTTGCCTTATCGATTAATGCTAGATTTAGCCGCACGTCCCTTGGTTTCTGCGGTTATTTCACGCAGTGTTGCTTGTCTTTTAGTACTGTCACCTGACTACAAATGGCAGTTCCGCCAATGCTCTGCCCTTTTATATCTCGTGTACGCCACACTACCCCCGTCTGTATGTGTGCATATCGAAATCCCGTGATTTTTGTCTCCTCAGTATCAGCTTGGTGATGAATATACGTAGCCTGTAGACGGCGCTCTACGGCGTTATCATATAACCAGTGAACTTGTTCCCGCGGTAAGCCAGCTGTGGACCGAGCTGCGGGGTAGGAGAGCAGTAGCAGCAGCAGCAGCGCACGTGGTGGCCGACACATGGCAGACGCGGGTGTCGCCGGCGTTATTGCGCTGCAAGTTGGCGACTTCGGCGAACGCGCAGGAGAGGAAAGAGGAAAGGGGAGCCTAATGGCCGCTGCCGGCGCTACTTTGCAATTTAAATCGCGGTGTCCGGCCGGCGGCGAGCACCGTAATGGCCCGCCGTGGCCGACCGCCAAATCCCTTGGCGGGCGGCCCTGCACGCCGCGTGTTTAACATTTATATTAACGCGCAGGGTCGCCTGAAATAAAGAGGGGCTTTAAAACGTGCGCCCTGCGCCCTCCGGGCAGCTCCGTGTCCTCGCCGAATCGCCGTGTCCCTATTTTAGTATTCGGATCGCAGCCAAGCTGCCCGGACTTTGCACCGTAAATCGCCAGGTCACGGGCTCCAGTGTGCGTTCCCCACCGTGAAGTCGAGAGCCCGGTCTCAGTTTTCGAGAGCTGATAATAAACCGTAAGTCATATACCGCTGCAGCGAAATTGCGTCCTGCATTCCTACATACCTTACGGCGAGAACTTGCTCTGTGTAAGAAGTGCCGAACAATTTCACTATGTCTTTAACATAAGGGCGGTGGCGTAAGAAGGGTGTGGCAGCTTGAATAAGAGCTCTGGGCACCGTTTCCGTGGGGCAGTATTTTTGCTCAAAAAACGGTTCAAATGGCTCTGAGCACTATGGGACTTAACTTCCGAGGTCATCAGTCCCCTAGAGCTTAGAACTACTTAAACCTAACTAACTTAAGGACATCACACTCATCCATGCCCGAGGCAGGATTCGAACCTGCGACCGTAGCGGTCGCGCGGTTCCAGACTGTAGCGCCTAGAACCGCTCGGCCACTCCGGCCGGCAGTATTTTTGTGATAAGTGAAAATATTAAGGAATGTCAGAAGAAAAGGGAAAGAGCGAGGTGATGTATGAAGAGGAACTAGAAGAAGAAGTGTAAGAAGAAAGGAAAGGATTTGAGTGGGTGGGGATATATGGCAGGAAAGCATGCACAAGTTCGATATGAACTGTCTTGAGCAACAAAATTCCATAAGGTTAATTTCTTGTAATATGCGTTCACAGCTTCTACAATTTTTTTAAAAAACAACGTTACATTCGCTATTTCCTGCTAATCTTCATATTTCAGTGTTGCAAATTCCACATTTATGACACTTTCATGCAAAAATTTGTTGTGAGACTGTGTTACTCTTTCCAGTAATGTAATCTTTCCTGGCTACTAGTGACACAATTACATTTGTTAGCGACAGGTAGGTAGAAGTCAAACTGACTCCCAGGCAAGCCATAGTTCAGTCATCAGTGACCCCTCCCCCCAGTCTATTTATATAGCAGTGGTGGCTCGACGGCAGTTTGTAATGGAGCTCCCAATTGATGCTGCTGCAACGTGTAAAGTCTTCGCACTTATCCAGATTAGACTTTGTATTCATCGTCAGTTGACAAATGTAGTAATAGCAGGCTAGTATAGATAGTAGAAGAAGAAGAAGTAATAGTTTTATTAATCTTTGGATCACATTTGCAACGCTATTACACGTGTCATGGTATACAGGGTGCTTCCGTAAGAGCGTGCAAAAATGTAACGGGACATAGAGAATGCTCCACTGAACAATTTGACATAGCACACTTGGGATCGGAGAAGCCATCTTAAGGACATGCGGAAGTAAACTTGTCTACCACTACTGTTTTCCAGCTTATTTACAACTGACATGCTTACAAGGTTACACGTACTGTGCTGTTAATTTACATGTACAATCTTTATTTTCTGCAAGGAAACAAGGAGGACGAGCCTGATTACTTGGTAGTCACGAATACGGTTTTGCTTACTTTACTTATCTATGAGATGGCTCTGTTGTATCGTATTTACGTTGTCCTAAGACAGAACGTGCTATGAATCAACGAGAGACCCCTTCATTACAGACACATTCATTACTCAACACTATGAGATTAGAAGGAGTATAAGATAGGAATGTAGTGTTTCGTCCGTACTTTTCAGTCCGTACACGCTAAATGCAAAGAAGGAAATAAAAAGAGTTTTGATACAAGAATTAGAATTCAAGGCGAAAGTATATTGATCATGAGATTCGATGATAACATTCGTACCCTCATTCAAAGTGAGGAAGAATTGCATGACCTGATAATTGGAAAGAACAGTCTATTAGAACACACTATTGACTGAGAGTAAGTAAAAGAAAAACGAAATTCATAACGAGTAGCAGAAATGATACTAGCAATAAACTTAACATCAAAACTCGGCGCCACAAAGTGGAATAAGTGACGGAATTTTGCGAATTCGGAATCAGCATAACACATGACGGCCGAGCCAAGGAGGATATAAAAAGCAGATTAACGTATGCAGAGAAGGCATTCATAGCCAAAACGAAGTGCACTAATATCACATGTAGGAATCCTACAAGGGTGTTCGTTTGGAGTACAATACTGTATGGAACTGGATCACGGCCTGAAGGAAAACCGGAAAAATCGAAAATCGAAGCATCTGAGATGTTGCGCTGTAAAAGGATTTTGAAAATTCGGTAGACTGATAAGATAGAAAATGTGACGGTGCTCTGCAGATACGGTGAGGAGAGGAACGAATGAAGAGTTGAAATGGAAAATGTTCTATGGTCAATTTTTTCGTAAAATTGTGTTGTCGGTACTCTGTTGCATGTCTCTAGAGTTGTTCCAAGTGTCAAATCATGGAGAAAATATTTCAAGCATTGCTTACTAGATGGCACATGGTGTACGTGTCCAGCAATGTTTGCCAGTGGGGTTCCAAGTGCCATGCTTCAAAGTCTCCTCCACTTAGCCTGGAATGGGTCGAAGAGATAAGACGCAAGTCTTTAGTGAGTGGGCACTGCTTTTTCAGCTACGATAGAGAATTTTGCAATTGTAGAGAAACGAAGAAAGGTAAGCAAGGCCTTTGGTCCGCAAGATCTACAGAAGTAGGGCCAGCTAAAGCTATGAAGCAGTTCTATGTAATTACAATGCATACAACTGACGAGCTTGATTTTGAAGATGCTTCTGAACCATTGCGTCTCGAAATAAGGTCTGATCAAACTGTCTCATACTCATCCATAGCAAACAACTTTGCAGGGTAGTCAGAAACAGACTGAAAAGCATGTAAGGGTGTTGCAGGGTAGGTCGTGCTGAGAGATAATTATTAAGAAAAAAATTCGATACATTGCGCGGTTTCCAAGTTAATTGGCACTGAAGTTAGCTAATTAGGCCGCTGCGCTCACAAATCCAAACAGCCTGGCAGAGACAGTGTCCCCAAATATGTTCTTCGTTTGGTTTCCTCAAAATGAACAAACTTAGCTTATGCTAACCTAGCTTAAATTTATCAAAAAAATTGCTCTGAGCATTATGGGACTTAACTTCTGAGGTAATCAGTCCCCTAGAACTTAGAACTATTTAAACATAACTAACCTAAGGACATCACACACATCCATGCCCGGGGCAGGATTGGAAGCTACGACCGTAGCGGTCGCGCGGTTCCAGACTGTAGCGCCTAGAACCGGTCGGCCACTCCGGCCTGCTTAAATTTATCACTTTAACTGGTAATGAGTACTTGAACAAGAGGAAACTCATGGACGTACAGATGTCAGCGGATTACCGCATTTTAGGGTAAGCAAGTGCATCAGCCAGATTGGCTAAGCTAAATGGCAATCAAATCGAAAACGGCGCAACGTATCGAATTTTTTTCTTAACGATTATTTCGCAACACAACCTTCCCTGGAATTTCATTATAAGCTTTCCAAACTGTTTCTGACCACCATGTATAAAATATCTAACTCCGAAACAGAACGTCAACGTATTCGGAAGAGAAAATACCGTGGTACATCTATGCTGTGCCATACTTCATCTGAACAACCAGCCATGTTTATCAGTTGAAAAGTAGAAAGACCTCTTACGATGATGCCATTTCTTCCTCAACAGCCCAGGTAGTTCTATAGTAAACTTTACAGCATCTGACCCTACGAATGTAGTTTTGTATGACACAGCAGTCAATAGTGAGAGATTTTTTCTTGAATTTAATTATGTTGTCCTCTTGTAAAAACTTTAGAGGAAATGTAAAATGTTTTTTGTCGCCTACGGTTCTACTAGTCAAAATATTACTGAAGTGTTTCGGTACTTTTATTATCGCAAACAAAACATAGTGCCTCTGTATTAATAGAACGCTACTTGAAACAAAAACTATTTTATTGGCAGTTAGAACAGTTAGTTTCCTGGTTTGGCACTTAGAACGTTCTTAATAAAATATTTTTTCATTTATCTCATTATTTTTTGCCGTGATAATGTGGGCAGCATAATTCTAGGGTATAAGAAAATCGTCTTGGTTTTCTGGCTAAAAATGTGTTATCTCCTAAAATACACATTGTTTTTTGATACTCCTGAATAACCTGAGATCCGACACCTACAGATAATTCAATTTCCATTTTTCGTATGGAAAACAATGACAAGAAGAAGGGACAGGCTGATAGGACATGCATTAAGACACCAAGGAATAATTTCCGAGTAACTTCAGAAAGCTGCAAAGATTAAAGTGCGTAAGGGAAGACAGAGATTGGAATATCTCCAACAAACAACTGAGGTCGTCGGGTGTTAATGCTATTCTGAGATGAAGAGATGGGCACAGTTATTCAGTTAGCTACATGTTCCACACATCATTTCTTCTATTCTATTGTCGAAATGAGTGTAATGAGTCGGTTTACAGGATATTTGTACATGATAAGTGTTAACGTTAATGAGAACGGTATTATTTTATTCCTCTTCATGCAACTACACTTAAAAACAAGTTTCCAGTGGAATGGAGTAGAAGCAGTTGTATAGGAGAAATGATTATAAATTGGATATAAAAAATGCTTCGCTGCCTGTCAGGCATTTTACGTTAACGGGCAAACGATCAAAAAAATGTATTGCTGCATATTGAAGTTCTCCCTGAACCACTGAAAACTTTAACAATGGGTAAAAAAGGTCATTCTTCCCTCTAGTGTTGTCGGTATGTACGTCACTGTTCTCCTGGAATTGTGAAGAATATATGTATTGTGACGGCGCAGTTAAAATGCCGAGTCCCTTGAAAACGTAACTACAAAATGTCCGTGGGTGAACACCACGCATTATTCTTACTGCTCGCTTTTGTGCAGACATTACTTTGTTTCTAAGAGATGAATTACTCCAGAAAATTATTCCGTACGACAATACTGAATGGATATGTGCAAAATATGTCAGGGGCTGATACGTATGTTTCCGAGATTAGCAATCATACGAGGAGCAAAACTAGCTGAACTAAATTGTTTCATAAGCTCCGTAATATGCTTCTTCCAGTTCAAGTTTTTGTCAGTATTTACACTCAAAAATTTCGAGCAATCTACGGTACTTACTAACTTTTGCTGATGTGCTACATCAGCTGTTGCTATGACTCTATCTGTCGTACAGAAATGAGTGTAGTGTGCTTTTCCAAATTTAGGGAGAGTCCATTTTCAGACAACCACTTACTAATTCTTTGGAAAATAACATTTACCAACTCTTCTGTTGCTTTCTCTCTAATGGGATTTATTATAACCTAGTACGAATTTTGCGTTTTGAATGTTAAGTGGAAGGTCATTCATATATATAATACATAGCAGTGGACCTAAAATTAAACCCTGTGGGACACCCTTTGCGATATTATCCCGGTCACTACAATTTTCTCCATTTCCGGTACTCTTTGAAATATTCCGCACAACCTTTCGCATTCTGTGAGAGAAATTCGTGTTGGGTTGCAACAAAATAGTCAGAAGACTGATGACTTACGGAAAATAAAAGTACCACAGCTGTGAACTGAAACGAGGGCAGTGTGCGACACGCTTGTCAGGGCAGCCTCGCTCCATCATACGTTTGTTGCAGCTAGGCCGGTAGGTAGCACTCATTACGATAAGACGTGTCGCGTTTCCCACGGCGATTAGCTAAAAGAAGGGAAAATAAATCATAAATTGTGGTGTAGGGGGGAGGGGGCGGTAATGACGCGCTAATGATGTCGCCGCGCTGCCCCCGGCCCGGGCACCCCTATGTAAATTGCGCCGGTACAGAGGTGATACATCATGCGCCGTCACGCCGTGATCCGCGCGCCGCGCCGTGATGGATTCCCGCTTTTGAGGCGTCCGTCTGCTGATGGGAAGACCCGGCGTCTAATCCCGCACCATCCATCAACGGCCGCCGTGGCCGGCACCCTCTGCCCCGCCACGGCCTCCCAGAAGCCCGGCCGCCTCTGCCGGCAGCCAGTTCACTTGCCGCAGCGCGCCACCGTGGCCCGCGGAGGAACTTATCCCGGAACACTGGCTGGCGCCCCGCGCCGTCCAGTGCCCCAAAGTGGTTGAATAACGAAGTGAAGAGCTGCAGTACTATCTTACCTACATTTGTAAACGACTACAGAGGGCCGGCCGAAGTGGCCGTGCGGTTAAAGGCGCTGCAGTCTGGAACCGCAAGACCGCTACGGTCGCAGGTTCGAATCCTGCCTCGGGCATGGATGTTTGTGATGTCCTTAGGTTAGTTAGGTTTAACTAGTTCTAAGTTCTAGGGGACTAATGACCTCAGCAGTTGAGTCCCATAGTGCTCAGAGCCATTTGAACCATTTTTTCGACTACAGAGGGGTCCAAAAAAAAAGTATCCACTGTTTAAAAGTCCATACCTTGCAAAATAATTGACTGAGTTGTCTCATTTTTGGTGAAAGTGTAACCTAAAGTCCAACTTAAAGATATCACTGTAGGTGTTCGAAACGGTCACCATTAACATCCACACACAAACCATGCCGCCAAACTGCAGCGCGAACTACTGACTGCAACGTGTTCAGTTGGATATTTGCACATGAATGTACGATGGATTCTCGAAGTTCATCCAATGTGCGTGGCTTTTGTCGATAAACGACGTCCTTAACACGATTTTGGTAGTGAGCTGGGGCACCATCTTGTTGAAAGCAAACTCTTACGTCTCCATGCAAGCCTCGGATGGCAGGTAAAATGGATATCTGAAGCTTCTGAAGGTACACCTCACCGGTAACTGTGCCGTCAAAGAAGAATGGCCCAATCAAGCCCCGGTAAGACAACCCACACCACACATTTACCCCTAGCAAATTCACGGCTTTGTCTACATGGATGTTCGGATTTTCGGCAGCCAAGTAGATACAATTGTGGCCATTTACTGTACCATTGAGTTTGAACTGTGCCTCATCAGATCACACAATCATCTCTGCAAACTCTTCATCGTTGCGCACCATGTTCGTAAACCACTCGCAGTACTCCATTCTACGATCTGGGGCGTCCTCGTTCATTGCGTGTAGCAATCGTGGGATGTAGCACTTCCACTTTGCTGTCTTCAAAATTCGCCGAACACTTCGAGTGACTCACTCCAGTTTCACGGGCACACTGTCTCACGGACTTCTGTGGTGAGTGAGTGAATTGTTGTAACACACGACGGGAATTAGCTGGACTTGTTACTGTTACAGGTCGTCCAGATCGTTGTTTGTGTACGTCTTTAACACAGCCTTCGACTTCGAATTTGTCTCGATTGCGACGAATCGTTAAACGTGTCAGTGGCTCTGTTTGATACTCATTTCGCCAATGCCGTTGAACCTCATGAATGTTTTCGTACTTAAAATAACACTTCAAAACTGACTCCCTTTTATCGAATGTAAGCCTTGCGCCAGCCGTGTTTACTCGAGTAACTAGGTGCAACTAAGAACAAAACACTAACTATCTGGCGACTGTCATCTCACAACAACAACAAAAAAAACGCAATACAACGCTTGTGTGGCGATTGCCGGAACTACAAAATATTACACTACCAAAGACGAGACCAACTCCGTCAATTAGTTCGCCATTTATGGACTTTTAAACAGTGGATACATTTTTTTGGATCCCTCTGTACAATGTGCGAGGCAGAGAGTCACTTTTTCTTGTTTACACTTGATGACATGCTACAGTCTCAAACACTGAAATTTATTCCTGAAACTCACCTTAACCGTAATAGGTACAGATGTACAACCTAAAGCGTCATAAGAAAATTTTTGCCGTACCAAGACCCGAAACACCATTTCCCACTGAAGGCTAGCAGTTGCCTTACCACTTAGGTTACCCAAGCACTCTCCCCAGACCAAACCAAACTTCCATATGCCACACACACATCTATTTCTCAACTTCCTGTGAATTAATTACACTCCTGGAAATTGAAATAAGAACACCGTGAATTCATTGTCCCAGGAAGGGGAAACTTTATTGACACATTCCTGGGGTCAGATACATCACATGATCACACTGACAGAACCACAGGCACATAGACACAGGCAACAGAGCATGCACAATGTCGGCACTAGTACAGTGCATATCCACCTTTCGCAGCAATGTAGGATGCTATTCTCCCATGGAGACGATCGTAGAGATGCTGGATGTAGTCCTGTGGAACGGCTTGCCATGCCATTTCCACCTGGCGCCTCAGTTGGACCAGCGTTCATGCTGGACGTGCAGACCGCGTGAGACGACGCTTCATCCAGTCCCAAACATGCTCAATGGGGGACAGATCCGGAGATCTTGCTGGCCAGGGTAGTTGACTTACACCTTCTAGAGCACGTTGGGTGGCACGGGATACATGCGGACGGGCATTGTCCTGTTGGAACAGCAAGTTCCCTTGCCGGTCTAGGAATGGTAGAACGATGGGTTCGATGACGGTTTGGATGTACCGTGCACTATTCAGTGTCCCCTCGACGATCACCAGTGGTGTACGGCCAGTGTAGGAGATCGCTCCCCACACCATGATGCCGGGTGTTGGCCCTGTGTGCCTCGGTCGTATGCAGTCCTGATTGTGGCGCTCACCTGCACGGCGCCAAACACGCATACGACCATCATTGGCACCAAGGCAGAAGCGACTCTCATCGCTGAAGACGACACGTCTCCATTCGTCCCTCCATTCACGCCTGTCGCGACACCACTGGAGGCGGGCTGCACGATGTTGGGGCGTGAGCGGAAGACGGCCTAACAGTGTGCGGGACCGTAGCCCAGCTTCATGGAGACGGTTGCGAATGGTCCTCGCCGATACCCCAGGAGCAACAGTGTCCCTAATTTGCTGGGAAGTGGCGGTGCGGTCCCCTACGGCACTGCGTAGGATCCTACGGTCTTGGCGTGCATCCGTGCGTCGCTGCGGTCCGGTCCCAGGTCGACGGGCACGTGCACCTTCCGCCGACCACTGGCGACAACATCGATGTACTGTGGAGACCTCACGCCCCACGTGTTGAGCAATTCGGCGGTACGTCCACCCGGCCTCCCGCATGCCCACTATACGCCCTCGCTCAAAGTCCGTCAACTGCACATACGGTTCACGTCCACGCTGTCGCGGCATGCTACCAGTGTTAAAGACTGCGATGGAGCTCCGTATGCCACGGCAAACTGGCAGACACTGACGGCGGCGGTGCACAAATGCTGCGCAGCTAGCACCATTCGACGGCCAACACCGCGGTTCCTGGTGTGTCCGCTGTGCCGTGCGTGTGATCATTGCTTGTACAGCCCTCTCGCAGTGTCCGGAGCAAGTATGGTGGGTCTGACACACCGGTGTCAATGTGTTCTTTTTTCCATTTCCAGGAGTGTATCTATGAGAAGAAACAGACATGTGTGTGACATACGGAAGCTTGGGTCGGCATGGGGAGCGGGCTCGGATAGCCTAAGACTGGTGCTGGCCGTCATTCAAGGCACGACCCCAACGGCAATGACTCCGACCTTCCTTCTCTCGCCGGATATGTCGTTTTATCCACGATTTAATATGCATGCAGTGACAAGGGGTTGACAATATTGTGCCTGTCCCGGGGTTGGTGAAAATAATTTTATCGATTTTTGTACCTTCCTATTGGAACGATTTACTCGTCTCCGACCCCACCCGCGCTACCGTCAATATTTCGCTAATTATTTGGGTAGTGCCTTCTTGGAGCCTCCCCGCAGTTGGGGTGTGCTTCGCATGAGAGGTTAAACTTAAATGCGTGTCAATTTATGGACCAGAACAACTAACAGTACCATGCGGACCCTGCCGTTGTGAAGACGTGCCCGGCCTCAATGGCAGGTTAGGAATAGAGATGGGCAAACTAGTTCATCCTTGGGAACTAGTTCACTGGTGATAGCTCTTTTTTGGGAACCGTTCATTTTTATTCGTTCACCGTTCATTTGTGCTTGCTATATGATTGTTATGAAAAATTAGTAGCATAGGTGACTAAAGATGGAAGGCGCCAAGAAGGGGCACTTGCCTCCCCCCATGGAGTACAGAGTTCTTATCCATAACAGAATTCTCATACACTTATAATTTTCGTGATTGTGTAAAAGCTCTCGTTTAGGCAATTGTAGCGTTATGTGGCTGATCGCAGTGAAGTAATATAAGGTGGCGCACGAAAAACCGGCCCCGAGTACAGACTGCTCGCCAGTTACGCACGATTTGTTGACCACTACGAGCAGAATAGATAAACATTTAATAATTAGGCAGTGAAGAAATAACAAAAAAGCTAATGCAAACAAAAACTTCAAAACAATAGATGATGATTGGTGGGCGACAATGAGCAGTCTAGTACTCGGGGTTGATTTTTCGTGCGCCACCTTCTACCACTGAAATAATATTGTAGAAGTTATCATATTCTCTTTACAAAATGAGACACCAGACACTCGATTATGGAGCGCGGGCTTCATTCGGTTGTTAAGTCGGTCTGCCTTCCATAACAATGAACATGCCCTTTTACCTTGGATCAAAAAAAGACTGAAAATGGCCGACTTCCTTTGCATGTGTAATAACAAAAAAAAAAAAATGCCGTTTTGTTACCTGAAAAAATACATGTATTACATACCACGTAATTTTTATGTAATTTACGTAACTATAAAATACATTTTAATTACCTGTCGTGGACGCTGAATAGAATACGAAAAGAACCAGAAGCTCATAGTTCAAAAAAGGTTTGAAACTGATCTAGAATGGGCGTGCGCAGCGAACGAAACGAACAACTCGATACTGAACTAACTATGAGCAGTCGGCAGTGAAACTGCAACGAGTGGCTACGCGAAGAAGGACGAGTCCGGCCAAGCGAGACCGAGACCGAGACAGACGGGAACGGGACCGAGGCTGGAACGAGAGCGGCCGACGTGCCGTTGCATGAACGAGACTGACCGTTTCCCGTTCCCGGGCACCGTAAGTAGAAATCCGCGACCGAAGTGAACTATGAAAGACCGTTCCTTAGAACTCGTTCCTCGCTCGTTCCGTTCATCTTGGTGAACCGTTCCTTTGGACCCGTTAGTTCTCGAACGACCCATCTCTAGTTAGGAGGTTCCTCGGACGCCTTCTCGCTAGTAGACGCGGGTGTACTGTCTTGTATTATTTTTGTCGAAAGGGGAGCCTTTAAGTTCTACTTATTTAACTGCTTCGAACATTTTACTCGGAGTTGAAAATATTATTAAGAGCTGACTTGTAATTACTAAACTTTGCTGTGTTCGTGTTTTAAGTTTAACCAAATGAAAGTAATTTGCTGAAACTTAAATCTACTGACAGAGTCATGCTCTGAAACTGAAGATGGCTCTCATAAGGCCTGTGATGACTCGCGATGGACGTAGTCATAGCTCTCGTTATGTGGCATCTCGCAGACGCATACAGCGGCAGACTTGCTTCATGTGCTGCAAGAAAATACATTCATGTACGAGTACATTTCTGTGCAATGTACACTATAAGACAAAAAAAAAGGACGCACCATGAAGGAATTAATGGCAATGCAATGGCTCTGAGCACTATGGGACTTAACATCTTAGGTCATCAGTCCCCTAGAACTTAGAACTACTTAAACCTAACTAACCTAAGGACATCACACAACACCCAGCCATCACGAGGCAGAGAAAATCCCTGACCCCGCCGGGAATCGAACCCGGGAACCCGGGCGTGGGAAGCGAGAACGCTACCGCACGACCACGAGATGCGGGCATGAAGGAATTATCCGAACAGAATGGAAATCGGGCAAATGTGATGTACATGTACAGACACATAAATAGTTACAGTTTCAGAAAAATTCAACAATATACTCAAGAGAAAGAACTTCACATATTGGGCAAGTCAACAACGCGTCGGTCCACCTCTGGCCCGTCTGCAAGCAATTATTCTTCTTGACATTGATTGATAGATTTGTTGGATGTCCTCTTGATGGGTTTCGTGCCAAATTCTGTCCAATTCGCGCCTTAGATCGTCAAAATCTAGAGCTGGCTGGGAGGCTCTGCTCATAATGCTGTCATTATCTTGCTAAAATGTAAATCTAAGGTGGCTTGCCATGAAGGACAACAAAACGGGAGCGTAGAATATCTTCGACGTACCACATTGCTATGAGTGTACGGTGAATGACGACCAAAGATGTTCAGCGATAAAATGAAACGGCGCCCCAGACTGTCACATCAGGTTGTCGGGCCGTATGCCGGGTGACACTGAGACTGGTATCCTACCGGTTTCTCTAAATACGTCTTCGCTGATCATTGGGGCACTGTTCGAAGTGGGACCCATCAGTGGAACCAATTCTACTCCAGTCAATGAGATTCGATGCCGACTGTGCCCGACACGACTGCAGACGGTCTTGTTGGTATACGCAGGTCAATGTCGAGCGGCGCAAAGTGCGCTGGGAGCTCAACACCCTTTCTATAGACCTCGTCTTAATGGTCCTTGTGATCACTTAACCACCAGTCACAAGTCAGATCGATGACGCTGATGAATCCCGGATTCTGAGTGACTCTCTGACAATTATTCTATCCTCACCATCTGTCGCCTCTCTATAGGAGTAACCCATTTAATTACAGACCCATATCACTGGCCTCAATTTGCATCAGGATTTTGGAGCATATATTGTACTCGAACATTATGAATCACCTTGAAGAAAATGACTTACTGTTACATAACCAACACGGATTCAGAAGATATCGTTCTTGTGCAACACAGCTAGCTCTTTATTCCCATGAAGTAATGAGCGCTGTCGACAAGGGATCTCAGATCGATTCCATACACCCAGATTTCCAGAAGGCTTTTGATACCGTCCCTCACAAGCGACTATTAATCAAATTGCGTGCATATGGGATATCGTCTCAGCTGTGTGACAGGATTCGTGACTTCCTCTCAGAGAGGTCACAGTTCGTAGTGATAGACGGTAAATCATCTAGCAGAACAGAAGTGATATCTGGCGTTCCGCAAGGTACTGTCATAGGCCCTCTGCTGTTCCTGATTTATATAAATGATCTAGGTGATAATCTGAGCAGCCCCCTTAGATTGTTTGCAGATGATGCTGTAATTTACCGTCTAGTAAAATCATCAGACGATCAATTCTAACTACAAAATGATCAAGAGAGAATTTCTGTATGGTGCGAAAAGTGGCAATTGGCACTAAACAAAGGAAAGTGCGAGGTCATCCACATGGGTACTAAAAGAAATCCGATAAATTTTGAGTATACGATAAATCGCACAAATTTAAGGGCTGTCAATTCGACTAAATACCTAGGAATTACAATTACGAGCAACTTAAACTGGAAAGACCACATGGATAATATCGTGGGGAAGGCGAAACAAACACTGCACTTTGTTGGCAGAACACTTAGAAGATGCGACAAACCCACTAAAGAGACAGCCTACATTACACTAGTCCGTCCTCTGCTGGTATATTGCTGCGCGGTGTGGGACCCTTACCCGGTAGGATTGACGGAGGACACCGAAAAAGTGAAAAGAAGGGCAGCTCGTTTCGTGTTATCGCGCAATAGGGGTGAGAGTGTCACTGATTTGATACGCCAGTTGGGGCGGCAGGAACTGAAACAAAGGCGGTTTTCTTTGCGGCGAGATCTATTTACGAAATTTAAATCACCAACTTTCTCTTCCGAATGGGAAAATATTTTGTTGACACCCACCTACGTAGGGAGAAATGATCATCATAATAAAATAAAAGAAATCAGATCACGAACGGAAAGATTTATGTGTTCCTTTTTCCCACGCGCCATTCGAGAGCGGAATGGTAGAGAAGTAGTATTAAAATGGTTCGATGAACCCTCTGCCAGGCACTGAAGTGTGAATTGCAGAGTAACCATGCAGATGTAGATGTAGATCTATGTCGACCGCTTCCTTATTGAAGCTGTGTTCGGCCGTGGCTCGCCCAATCCTGCTAACATCGTCGACTAGTGCCATCGATCCTATCAAATTTTGAGCGATTCATCGATACTCCAACCATTTTGAGTCCAATTACACGTTCTCTCTCGGATGCTGACATCTATGTATATTGTTCACGTACCTGTCTCTGAGACATTGTCAATGTCCAACTGACTACATGGAATGGAATTCGCAAATAGTTTATGCCTTGGTATCGATATGCCAAAGTTTATAAGTTTGTGTTTTCCTACGGTACCTCTATGAATGTCAATTTGTGACCATATTTTTTTTATTGGTTTGTATGTAGCTCACTCTGTTACAGAAAAACAAAACTGTAACCACGGGAAGAAAGGCGAGTATTACGGAGGATTATGCAGGCGGTGTGTAAATTCAGTAACAACAATTTCGAATAAATCTGTAGTAAGATGAAACTAGCTAAAAGATTCAGGGCTCCAACCGCCAACAACGTAACCATGCACGTGGCCAAGTACTAAAGGAGCACAATGAGAGACACCGTCTTACGGAAAGAGCAATCTTTACGTAGTCATACATTAATCGCAGTTATTGAACAAAATGTAAAACACATTGAGAAGAAACATAAGAGACTACAGAGAAAGAAATGGGAAGCAAAAATGTCCATATGAGGAAGAAAATGTGTCGAATTACCAACTGGCTGTTACATACAGTACGATTAAAGCGCACCACCAGCGAAAACCTATTAATCGAAATTTAGCTATCATAATAAACCGAGAGTGCGGCTTTAATCTTGACATAATGAACACAAACACTAGGTATGGTCACAGAAGCTACTGGACCAGCAAAAGGTAAAGTAGTAACGAAACATAGCGCTACGTCCTTGCTACAAAATAGTTAATGACAAATCTGTTGTGACAATAACCTGGTACAGTAAAAAACTGAAAGTAAAAATACACACTAAAAAAACTTCGGCATTCACTCAAAGGCGGTGGGCTGAAGCCCTTCCGAAGCAGATACCAGAATAATGAAAATTTTCGTTACCCAGGGCTTGCGGTGGAACCTGTCGAAAGTAGGTCTCCTCCATCTCTCGTTCCCGCGATCAGCAGGTAAGTATCCGCTCATACTCCGTTTCGGGGGAACCGGCAATTTATGTCACATTTCCTGAACAAGTTCACCAAAGAAAACGTACCCCGTAACTCAGAAAATTTTAGAGGCTATTGTTCCTGATCTACATTAACGATATAGGAGACAATCTGAGTAGCAGTCTTAGATTGTTTGCAGATGATGCTATCATTTACCATCTTGTAAAGTCATCAGATTATCAAAATGACTTGCAAAATCATTTAGATAAGATACCCGTTTGGTGCGAAAAGTGGCAATTGACCCTGAATAAGGAAAAGTGTGAAGTTATTCTCATGAGTACTAAAAGAAATCAGCTAAATTTCGATTACGCGATAAGTCACACAAATCTGATGGCTGTAAATTCAACTAAATACTTAGGCATTACAATTACAAATAACCTAAATAGGAACAATCACAAGCCGTGCGGGATTAGCCGAGCGGTCTAAGGTGCTGCAGTCATGGACTGTGCGGCTGGTCCCGCTGGAGGTCCGAGTCCTCCCTCGGGCATGGGTCTGTGCGTTTGTCCTTAGGATAATTAACGTGAAGTAGTGTGTAAGATTAGGGACTGATGACCTTAGCAGATAAGTCGCATAAGATTTCCCACACATTTGAACATTTTTTTGAACGATCACATAGATACTACTGTGGGTAGAGCAAACTAAAGACTGCGCTTCATTGGCAGAACACTTAGAAGGTGCAACAGGTCTACTAAAGAGACTGCTTGCATCACGCTTGTCCGCCCTATTCTGGAGTACTGCTGTGTGGTGTGGGATCCGCATCAGGTGGGACTGACGGATCACATTGACAAAGTACAAAGGAGTGCAGCTCGTTTTGTACTATCGCGAAATAGGGGAGGTAGTGTCACAGACATGATACGTGAATTGGAGTGGCAATCATTAAAACAAAGGCGTTTTTCTTTGCGACGGGATGTTCTCATGAAATTTCAATCACCGGTTTTCTCCTCCGATTGCGAAAACATTCTGTTGGCACCCGCCTACGTAGGGAGATATGATCATCACGATAAAATAAGAGAAATCAGGGCTCGCACAGAAAAATTTAACTGCTCGTTTTTCCCGCGTGCCGTTCGAGAGTGGACCGGTAGAGAGACAGCTTGATGGTGGTTCATTGACCCCTCTGCCAGGCACTTTATTGTGAATAGCGGAGTAATCACGTAGATGTAGATGTAGATTAATAAAAAATGGAGAACAGTGAAGATGACGGTTTTAATGCTTCAGGTGTTCCACACAATCTTTCCCCTTGAACGTTCATAGATAGAGCCATGTGAAACTCCGAAAATCCTTCTTTGGAATGGTGTTCAACTCGATGACTTTTCCAGAGAAAAACTGTCCGTATTTAGCTTTCATTGAGTCGTAACAGGCGTCCACATGTTTCCCTCTCTCTCTCTCTCTATCTCTCTCTCTCTCTCTTTTTTTATAATTCAGGAGTCAAAGTGGGCGGGACAAACTTCGCACACAATTTCCTGTTCTGCAAGACATTGTGGTCTAAGTCTCGGACAGTTAGTATAGAAAAGTTGGTTTGACACAGTATGGCCCCACGCCCAATACTTAACACTGCCAGCTCACAACTGAATGGTCGAACGCACATCTGTTGTTTAGATCTACTAGTTCAAGCTGCCACGGTAGCTACTGCTCGGGCGTCTCTTATAAGCCAGTAATAAAATCAGTCTCCGAACTCCTTGGACGAACGATGTAAAGCACTTTGTAAGTAGGCTGTTTAGGTTTTTATGCTGGTAACGCCACGTAGCGCTCTGTATAAAAATCCCTGACTGTGCAGCGTGCAGTCTGTGACTGATTTGCATCGTTGAAATATTTGCTATTATGGTGTTGGGGAGGTGGATGTGAACAGCGCGTAGCTTTGCACAGTTGGAGGAGCCGCCAGCAGTGGTGGATGTGGGGAGAGAGATGGTAGAATTTTGAGTGCGGACGATCTGGACGTGTGTCCGCCAGAAAAATGAAATTTGTAAGACTGGATGTCATGAACTGATATATATATATGACTTTTGAACATTATTAAGGTAAATACATTGTTTGTTCTGTAGCAAAATCTTTCATTTACTGACTATGCTTATCAGTAGTTAGTGCCTTCAGTAATTTGACTCTTTTATTTAGCTGGCAGTATTGGCGCTCGCAGTATTTCAGGAGTTCCAGTGACGAAGATTTTTGTGAGGTAAGTGATTCATGAAAGGTATAGGTTATTGTTAGTCAGGGCCATTCTTTTGTAGGGATTATTGAAAGTCAGATTGCGTTGCGCTAAAAATATTGTGTGTCAGTTTATTGATGATCAGAATAAGTAAAGAGAGAAATGTCTGAGCACGTTCAGTTTTGCTCAGCTGTTTGAAAATCAAATAACGTGTAAGTAGGCTGTTTAGGTTTTTTTATTGGTAACGCCACCTCTGTATGAAAATCACTGGCTGTGCTGTGTGCAGTCTGTGGCTAGTTTGCATTGTTGTCTGCCATTGTAGTGTTGGGCAGCGGCAGCTGGATGTGAACAGCGCGTAGCGTTGCGCAGTTGGAGGTGAGCCGCCAGCAGTGGTGGATGTGGAGAGAGAGATGGCGGAGTTTTGTAATTTGTCATGAACTGCTATATTTATATATGATAATATCAAGGTAAATACATTGTTTGTTCTCTATTAATATCTTTCATTTGCTAACTATCCCTATCAGTAGTTAGTGCCTTCCATAGTTTGAATCTTTTATTTAGCTGGCAGTAGTGGCGCTCGCTGTATTGCAGTAGCTTGAGCAGCGAAGATTTTTGTGAGGTAAGTGATTTGTGAAAGGTATAGTTTAATGTTAGTCAGGGCCATTCTTTTGTAGGGAATTTTGAAAGTCAGATTGCGTTGCGCTAACAAAATATTGTGTGTCAGTTTAAGCACAGTCATGTATAATTGTTTAAAAGGGGACGTTTCAAACGTAAGAGGTTTACCAGCACAGTAATTTATAATTTTCCAAAGCGGACGTTTCAACTTGTTCATCGTGCCCAAGGACTTTCTTTCTTCTGGTGCAACGGTAGTGTCAGTGCATGTTTGCTACCACATATATTTCATATCTGGAAGGCTAACGCAAAGGCTGGCATACTAACAGCATAACGAAAGTTAGCGTGATACATGTTTATTACAATACACACTGGCAACTCCGCCTTCCACTATGTGATGTTTCACACTGTCCTCCAATAGTGCCTACCCGGCTACGTTAGGGGACAATAGGTGTAAGACACTGGCTTCTTGCGTCATTCCCTATCCGTACGGACCCCGATTGATAGCGTCGTCCTCCAGGGAAGTCAGCAGTCGGCGTCTCAAGTGACTGTGACCAGGAGGGAACAAGTGTCGCGGCACGGAGGGAGCTGCGGGGGGAGCAGGTGTGGTGTGTAGGAGGGAGCCGAGCCGAGGCGAGGACCCCCGATATTGGATCATGTAGCGTCGCGCTGCCACCCACGCGTCGCCAGCGCCGCGGCGCCGAAATTGCCAGCAGGCAGGCAGGAGGCTACAGGCTGCGTAAAAAGCGTCGCCCCCGCCCCCGCCCCCGCCCCCGCCCCTCGCCAGACGCCCCCGCCCTCGCTTCCTTCCGGCGCGGCCTTTGTCTCGCGGTCCCGCTTTCCCTTCCGGCCGCACCTGCTGGCGCCTCGCCGACAGGCATCTGGCGCCGCAGCCCGTGCGTGACAGATCGCTAATACGCCGACAACCGCGAACCTAATCACTTTCTGAACGTGCGCTTTCTCCCTGGAGGTGCCTACCGTCACAAACCGGAGACGTGTTTCTCTTGTACGAAGGCTATCCTGGAGGTAACAGACGTTTCGTCTGTCGCGGCGGTGGACTGGGCTACAACCGCCATCTTGGTGCCATACTGTTCCTACAATCAGTACTCATCCAGTGGTAGCAGCGTGTGGTGACGAGCGTCTCTGCTACTGTGCTCTCTCTGACGTGTTCAAATGTGCGGTGCGTGAGGTGCTTTCTATGATCAGGTTTCTGATGTGGGTTACCAACTCAAGTACAAGGATAGTGTACCAATAGGGACAAGAAAGGAGGCATGAAGGGCGCCAAAACAGAAATAACAATCATCCATTTATTGCACCATTACACACGCACATCATGATATATGAGACATTATGACAAACAGTGTGCATAATGAAGGCCGCACAATTTTACCGATGTAAGAAATTAAAATAATACTAGCACAAAATTAATTAAAGTGTCTTGAAGGAAATGTTTATGAGAAGAACACGACGGGGCCGCAAGGGAGGAGGCAACACAATACTTAACTCAGGTGCACCCAAACATCAACGGACACCAGGCCGCGTCAACAACGGACACGTAAGGCACGTAACTACTCTCTCCGTTGCGGTTCCGCGCGTTCCACCCAAGTAACAGCTACCTGAAACATTTTAATACTTGGAACAGTACACCAGTCATCAGCAAATTTAAAAAACAACAACATGACATAAATACACAATAATTTAAGAAAATCACATCATATGAGTACGAGCTTAAGGTCTTTCGGTAATTGACAGATTACTAAAGGTAAAGGGGCATGTGCCACTATTAAATCTTGCCTAATTACACTACTAAGTTTCTCAGTACCCAAGTTGCAATTAATGCAACAAGAATTAAATCATTTAAGTGATAATGTTACGTTCCTCCCAAGTAACAGCTACCTGAAACATTTTAATACTTGGAACAGTACACCACTGATCAGCAAATTTAAAAAAACAATAACATGACATAAAAATACAGTAATTTAAGAAAATCACATCATATGAGTATGAGCTTAATGTCTTTCGGTAATTGACAGATTACTAAAGGTAAAGGGGCATGTGCCACTATTAAATCTTGTCTAATTACACTACTAAGTTTCTCAGTACCCAAGTTGCAATTAATGCAACAAGAATTAAATCATTTAAGTGATAATGTTACTTTAAAATAATAATGAAATTATTTCGTACAAAAGAGGACCAAGAATGGCCCGATCAGTACTCCCCAGTGAAGCAGTTCACACAAATGGTACTTCACGGCTCCGAGCACACAGCCCCATACAAAATGCAACACAACAACAGCGATCCGGCGTACTACCAGAACCACCAGGCAGTACACCAAAATCGTACTAAGCCAAAACAAGGGCCGACTTTTAAAATAACGAGACGTAGCCCGGGCCGGACAACAGGCCAAATGCCGGGAAATCCATAAGAAACCTCAGCCAGCTTAATACCAAAACAACAATTTATGAACAATATGCAAAACACAAGACCTATCAGTCCAAAGGCTTCTGTTTAGTCGCGAAGGTGGCTCCGACCCGCCTGCTGAGGTGCCAAGCGTCGTACGGAGTGCCGAATCAAGCTTAACTTTCGTTACCGGAAAGCGGAAGCACCACAAGACAAAATAAACTCCAATCTAACTGCGCAAGGCAAACTCTAAGGAGTGCCACTCGAAGACTGTGCACTTGAAGATCAAACATAAAGCACCCAGACTAACATGCCGCTGAACGACGCACTTCCATCACCAGCGTCTAGTAGAGTACGAAGAGCAGCGTAACCCATCAATATACATCCATGGGACGGTAAACGAGGATAGCAATCCCAGCGACGGAGAGACAGGAGGACGAAATGATATCCCTCCACACATAGAAGGTATTTCAAACTCAAGCTCGACAAACTACAACAGGCGAGATTTTGCTCCCCTTGCGAATCAAGTTAAACAGCACACCTCGCCGCTGTCCACACTACTAATCGCAAAATCACGGTCCGGTCTTCCCATCGGCCCCCACTCGGCGTCCAGACGCAAACAACCCCAGCCGAGCCGAACCGTCCTCACGCCAAGGCAGCCACCTCTTACCTCCTCACACGCCTCCAGCTAAGCCCCGGCCAGCGATCACACACGGAAACAACTGCCTAACGCCAAAGCGCCATCTGAGTAAAAACTCGGCACTAAGATCGATACGGACTTGGAAATATGCGAGCACCGTAACAGTTTCCGTAATAATAAAAAAAAAATGCAAACCAATTGAAATTAACCGTGATCTTTGTGTGATTTGTATGAAAAAGAAATTATGATGAAACCCGAGTGAGGCAATGGAGTATTGATTTTAAAAATGCTCTTACCAATGTTCACGATGAGGACCGCCGTGGTAGGCCTAGCCTTGCGACTGACAAAGGAGAGATTCTCGTTGATTTTCTTGAACATGGTTCAATAATTATGTCGGAGAGATACTGTCAGACACGAAGTTAAGGCGGGAGATACAAAACAAGCATCGGGGAAAACGTAAAGCAAAAGTTTTATTTTTTAATGACAACGTACGTCGAGCACTGTCAATCGTACTCGAGAGCTCCTCCGGGGTCTTGGACAGGAGGTGCTTGATCATCCACCATACAGCTCGCATTTGGCACCGAGCGACTACCACCTCTTCCCAGCAATGAAGACATAGATCGCTACACATCGGTTTGATAGTGACGCCGAACTGCATGCCGGTATAGACCAGTGGTTGCAATCGCAGGCGACAGATTTCTACAGAGACGGTATTAAAAACTTGTGCCACGGTATAAGTGCCTCAATCTGAATGGCGATTACGTAAAAAGATAACCTAAGAGTGTATCATTAAAATGAATACAATAACAATTGCTTTTTCCCAAACCGTTAAATTTTTAATTTCAAGAAGTCTGTTACTTTCTGGATAGCCCACCAATATTCCGGAAATTCTAACCATGTGTTGCTGTGGTTTTCAGTCCAAATATTGGTATGATGCAGCTCGTCATTCCAGCATATCCTGTGCAAAGCTCTTCACCTCGGCTTCCGCAGCCTAGATTCATTTTAACCTGCTTACTGTATTCATCCCTTAATCTCCCTCCACAGTTGTTATCACCCACACTTCACTCCATTAGCAAACTGACGATTCAATGATTGCTCGGAATATCTCCTATCAACAAATTCCTTCCTTTAGTCAAGCTCATCCACAGATTTCTTTTTCCACAATTCTATTCAGCAACTCTTTATCAGTTATTCGATTGACACATCTACTTTTCAACATTCTACTGTAGCACCACATTTCGAAAGCATCTATCCTCTTCTTAGCTCAAGTGCGTGTGGTTCACGTTTTACCTCTGTACAACGCTACGCTTCAGACAAATACGTTTAGAAAAGACTTCTTAACCTCAAATTTATATTCGGTGTTAACAAATTTTTCCTTTTCAGAATTGTTTTTCTTGCTGTTGCCAGTCTCTACTTCGGCCATCACCAGTTACACAGCATAATTACAAAAATGGTTCAAATGGCTCTGAGCACTATGGGACTTAACATCTGAGGTCATCAGTCCCCTAGACTGAGAACTACTTAAACCTAACTAACCTAAGGACATCACACGCATCCATGCCCGAGGCAGGATTCGAACCTGCGACCGTAGCGGTCGCGCGGTTCTAGACTGTAGCGCCTAGCATAATTCATCTACTACTTTTAGTCACTTATTTCCTAATCTAATTCCTTCAGCATCGCGTGCTTTCCAAATTTGTCCTTGGGTTCTTTGATTGCTTACTCAGTGCCCAGACCGAATAACATCACGGATAGGATAACAACTTGTTCCACTCTATTCTCAGCTATTGCTTCCGTTTCACGTCCTTCGACTGTAATAACTACAGTTTGCTTTCTACACAAGAAAGAGTCCCTACGTAATACTTCGCGTCCTGTACTTCATCCTTGCTACCTCTATAATTTCAGTGTATTTCTGTAAGCAGTGTGAAAAGCTTTCTGTAAATCCACAAATCCTATACACGTAGATTTCCCTTTCTTCACCCTATCTTTAAAGATGAGTTGCAGGGTCGGTATTAGACTGGATGTTCCTAAATTTCTCCCGAACCCAAACTGATCTTCTCTGAAGTTTGCTTCTATCATTTTTACCATTCCTCATCATTCTTTTCTGCTGTGGTACCATTCCTGCCGCCTCAGTAGTGGAGAATATTGTACCTATTGGATATTGTACCTAAGAAGGCATGATATTTTTCGTTGGTACCTCGCTCTACTAACTGATTTTAGAATCGCACGAAGCAATGTGCACTAGGGACTGCAATAAGCAGTTTCCAGCATTTCCACCAGTTTTTGCTGTTGTTCACCTTGAGGCTGTGTTCTGTGTAGCGTTTGTAAATTTTTCGAGTTCTACCTGTTTAAGTGCATTAAGGCTATTTGGAATTTATTGATTTTCCTCTTGGTCAAACAGTCTTCCCAGAAACACATCACATAATTCTCTACCTGATGTTTCCTGCACAATCGTAACTGCTCCACAAAGTGAACTACACCGGACAGTCCACTAATCATTTTGTGTCCACACTCCATTACATCACCTGCTGCCCAGGGAAAAATAAGCATTAATTGCTTGCTCTGGTCACATTTATTTGGAGGTACTAACAAACCTAAAAACATAAAGCTCCTAATAGCTACAATTATTAGGTTAACCGTATAACATGCAGACAGTAAAACCATGCTTCGTAAGTCATGCACAGTCTTGTACCTTGAAACAGAAGAAGGCCTTTTATCATGGAACATCTGATATTTGAAAATTAATTTAGTTCGTTAACATCTTAACAATTTTACTTGTTTTGAAAATGAAAATTTGTATTAGTTTCCAATAGCTTAAATTTCAAAATGTATTTAACTTGTACTGCATTTTTAATAATATTTGTGCTTAATTTGATTTGACTTACCGATTATTTGTGTGTAGCAGAGTAATAATGTAACAAACAGACTAAATACAGTAGTGACAAGATTTTTACAACTGCAACGCTTTTAAATTTCAATAGAGTTTTTGTTGTTAGGTACATGACTTTGTTGTACATTGCAACTTTTTACATTTGGAAAAAACCTTAATTTTCCGGAGTAGTTTTCGTAATTTCAGAAAAAGAGTGCAGCACATAAAAAGTGAATGCCATCATTTTAAAATGGAATAAGAAAATATATTAAAAGTCTATTACGCAAATGAAAATCGGAAAAGTGCCCCAAGGTAAAAAAAATTCCTCTAGTCGTTAGGTCTCTATAAAGTAGTCAGTGGTAGTCAGTCTCAGTTACTCGTTTCAAATATTTGTTTAACTGGAGTATCTCAACCAAACAGAAAAAAAGTCAGACGCTGGGACCCAACAATACAGAGTACGCACAAATCATGAAATGCATATTATATGAGATGACTTCAGAAACTATGTTACACATTATTATGGCAGGCCAAGCAACTTTCATCGAACGCTGGACTACACTTCAAACAGACATAAATACATGGCACTATTTTTTCACATAGTCGCCAAGGCTCTGTAAGGATCAGTCGGAACGTTCCGCAAGTGCTTCGATTTCTCGACGACAGAAATCCATTCGTTGGTCACGGGGCCATTCAGGAACTATTGCGTGAACGTCCTCATCCATGGAAAATTTCTTTCTCCCAGTTGTTCTATCAACTTCCAGAAAAAATGGAATTTTACGATGAAGCTGTGTGCAAGAATCTTACTGTGTCGGGTACTTCAACTTCGGAGTACGTTTCCATTTACTGCGGCATTTTACTCCCACACTGCAATGCTCCTGTTTTCCCTACTGCAGCAAAACTGTGTCTCCTGGAAAATCGGAACACGTGCTCTCTTCTGTAAGTGCGCCACTATTTTTGCGCAGAGCGTCAAACGACAAGTGTCCCTGACTTTCTGAACTCCGGAGTTGTGCTCTACCAAAACCAAGGTTCGGTAGTTTTGGTGCAGTGTATAAATGACATAGCAAATGACAGGATTACAGCATTAGTAGGGAAAGAAACATGAATGAACGTGTGAGAGAGGAACCGGGAGCCGACGGCTTGTCTTTGTTTTTTGTTTGTTTTTTCGTTTTTTTGTACATAACTAGAACCGCACGTAGATCAGTTTTAGTCCATTGTATATTTTATATCCTTACAAAATATAAATTTCCTCTTATAAGTAAAAAAAAAAAAAATGTTGATGGTGTACAGCAACCAGCCGCAAATTGGTTTTAGGTTACTTTATTCAAAAAGCATCGTTACCGGTTTCGAATTTTTCAAGTTCATCATAAGACGGTTTTTTCATGCTTTTGTCAAAACAACTTATACGTCGGTTTCCTGTGAGTTGCCGTAAAATGTCCACCGTCTGACGATGAATTGTGAAAAATAAGGAACCGGTAAATGTACTTTTTGAATAAAGTAACCTAAAACCAATTTGTGGCTGGTTGCTGTACACCATCAACAGTTTATTTCATATTATAGCCACGGTCTCCAACAATGTCTGTATATGACAAAATTGCAGTAAAAACAATTAGCTGCTCACTTAACTTCCATGTAACCAAAATAATTACTTTTGATGTAAGTACAGCTTACGTCGACAAACACAAAAAACCTTTTTAATTATTGTTGTTATTTTGTACTCAACAGAACTTTGTTTATTATTTTCAAAGGCAACAGTTTACTGTTACAACTGATAAACGCAGAAGTTGTTTAACAAGAAAAGAAACATGTTTTATATAAGCTCGACGAAGTATTGGAGCGATGTTCGACTTTTTTTTTTAAATTTTAATTTTGCCTTTGTTTGAGTGAGCTGCGTTTTCTAGCACTATGTGATAAACCTGTATTCTTCTTTTTTTACTTTCACATTTACTTTGTTTCACATTACAGATCAACAATTTTGGAATAAAGCCTGAATTAAAGAATAACAGTTTCTATGTTGCTATAAATTACGTTTATTTTTAAATAACAGACAGGAGGATGACAATGTAGAACAAATATGTTCCATAGGTTATGTGGCCCTTTACATATCCACACTCAGTTTCTAGATTATTCAACGATTCAGGGTTGTAGGAGAATCTGTTTTAGGACAGTTATAGCATTCGCGAACAAAGCTATCGAAATGAGTTAACGCTCGGTAGGTATGCAGCACACCTAACATACAGGTAACGTGGCTACAGTCTTAACTGACCAGAGCTGCGAGATAACTACCGTCGTCTTCAGTCACTTACGACAGTCTACTGCAGCCTACAGTAGTTTTACAGCTCTGGTCACAGGTACAGAATGATGTAGCTAAAGTAGAGCACACAAAATATAGCTAGAACGTGAGCAGTTTTGGCAGAACTATAGCCTACATTGTGGCAAATGTTTTGGCTTTACTACTAATTTTTAGCATTTATAGCCGAATTGTGACAGCAGACCTTGTTAAATGCACCTATATATTTTTCCCGTGGAATTGGAAAGAGCAGTACAAGAGTGAGATAACATTTGTGGACCTTTGTCAAATAGTAACAGGACAACAGAGCCGCTAATCAACGTACTGTTGTCGGGAGGTCTCGCAAATTTCTACTCTGCTCTACCAAAATTCCAGCAATTATATAAATCAGGTATGGTTCGTGTGCCTAACTTGAAGTGCATCAGTCTGTGCCCTGCTGTTGTAGTGATTACGCTACTTGCCGCCAAGCTTTTCAGCCCTTCACAATGTACACGACAGTCGGAAAAGTGAATATGGTATTCATTTATGGCGACTGTCGTACACATCTCTTAGAGGAGAAGCGTGGTTGTATGCTGAAGGATTTTCTGATGGTGCCAATCCCTCACGATCTGCCTTAGCAAATACAGTATTTCAAAAAGTTCCAGAAACTGGAAGTATGAAGAATAGGAAACGCCAACGAAAGAGAAACATCAACTTAAGAAAGGAATGCCATTACCGTTTCAGCAACTGTAATATGCAATCCACATGTCACTTTGCTTGGAATGAGCGATTGAGATTAGAAGTTCTGCAGTTACGACATTCCGACACGTTTCATCCTTTTCACATTCGCTTCATCAACAGCTTCATAGGAAAGGCATTCAAAATTGGTTACAGTTCTCTGAATGGTGTCTACGAAACTACAATGTGATATGACCTTTCAGCGTAATACTTTCCTTGCTGTGGATGAAATACCGTTTAGAAACCATGGATGAATCAAATTCGCATTATTCACAACTGGTGAGTTGAAAATACGCGCTATCTGAGAGAAGTGAATAAACGACCATGGTCTATCAACATGAGGTGCGGCCTTCTCAAGAATCGCCTCATCGATCCCAGATTTACTCATGGAACTACAAGCAGTCACAAGGGTCTGTAGTCCCAAATAGACATGCGGCCGCAGTTACTGAAAGACATCCCAGAGGACATATGGAAAACCATGTGGTACCAAGACGACGAACGTCTCTCTCATTCTGCTTCCATAATTAGCTGTCTTCTTAGCAGAACATTTGGAGAGTGGCCTTGAAACAAAGAATGGCATGCACGCTCACAAGACTTAGCAACTCTGCACTCTTATCTGTGGGAGAATTTAAAACAAGAGGTCTACAAACAAAACACCGACAACTGCCGAAGCAATGAAATGACAATGACAATGACACATGGCTATGCTACGGGAAGTACAGCTGAAATTCAACGTGTAGTATTATCTGTCCAGAATCACTTTGCTGCACATATCTTTCCTCAAGGTTAACATTCTGAGCATCTGATATGGAAGTCATAACAACTGACACACGAAGCTTACAGACTTACGCATTTGAATTTTTGGCACAACGTGCAGACGTTGCAGAGAGCTCTTCTCCTGCCAGCAGGATATTACTTTACGTCGCTTTTATATTACTATTTGGTCAAGTTCCACTCACGTTATTTCGTTGAAATCATCTTCGATAACTCTTTACGATGGTGCTGATAAACGTATACAGTCCCATTAAAAAAAGTTAGTGTCATAATTTGGGAGCTGTGAATAATAATTTTTTTTTCGCACATCGTAAAATTGCTCACATGTTCCACTATGCCTTAGCGAGGAAAAAAAAAGAAACTACCCGAAGACACTTAGCCTTCAACGTCGCTGGATCCAATTGCGAACGTTTCAAGCATTGTGGGAAGGGCCTTCCAGCCATCATCATGGTTTTGACGTTCTAACACTAATGAGGTCGACGAACTAAGGTGCGAATAGGACAGAATTTGGCACGATATCCCCCTTGAGGATATCCAACAACCCTATCAATCAGTGTCAACCCGAATAAGTTCTTGCGTAAGGGCCAGAGGTAGACCAACGTGTTATTGACTTGCTCAATTTGTGAATCTCTTGTTCCTGAAAAAAATCATCCAATTTTTCCGAAATTGTAATAATTTGTTTGTCTGTACATGTACATCACATATACCGATTTACGACCCATTCGGATAGTCTCTTCGTGGTTCGTATCTCTTTTTTCTTTCTTAGAATATATTTTGAGTGGCCTTTCTCAGCGAACATAGCTCTGTGTCTAACTCTACAGGATAGTATTATCCAGTTATGGCTTCAGCTGGTTGTGGTATACCTGAAGAAACTTTCCAACCCTTTTCCTCACCAAACTTTAGCCCTTGTCAAGGTCAATGGCAGTGTTACACTCTGTCAGTGTGCTGTCTCCTGAGGGTGACTAATTTTTTTTTTAATTTTTTTTTTTGCCCGGTCTAATCTGGGCAATCAAGGAGGGCGCTTTCTTTTTTGTTGCACAGAGTAGGCTTAAAATGGAAACTGGTCCGCAACGGTGATGGTAGAATGACACGACGGCAAAGTCCTTAGCGCTTGTACTGAAATTCTAGGAGCTAAGTGTCGATAAAAGTGGCAAAAATAATAAAACCTTAACTATAAATAAAATATAAAAGCCATCTAACATACACATACACAAATAAATCCAAAATTCATCCATTTTTCTAGATATAAAACTTATAATAAAAGGGGAAAATTTAGTGGAAATATTGAAATAGTAGACCAGTGGAGTATGACTGGCTGGTCGCTGATGTCACTAAAATTTTAGACTGGAGTGGCAGACACTACTCAAAATTCCATAAATTCGTATCCTCATCAACTAAAATTGAGGGCCGTTTCCCACCTACATTTGATTCTACGCTCTTATCACAGTTAAAATGTGATGTATACTCATTCGTACTTCAAAGCTATCACATATTGGGGAGTGGGGGGCAGCGGAGGGGTAACGATGGAGGGAGGATCCTTCCGCCGCCGGCCGGGGTGGTAGAGCGGTTCTAGGCGCTACAGTCTGGAACCGCGCGACCGCTACGATCGCAGATTCGAATCCTGCCTCGGGCATGGATGTGTGTGATGTCCTTAGGTTAGTTAGGTTGAAGTAGTTTTAAGTTTTAGGGGACTGACGACCTAAGAAGTTAAGTCCCATAGTGCTCAGAGCCATTTGAACCATTTCATCCTTTCGCCAGAGAATGTAGCCATATACTGGAGTGCAGTGCCCTACTTGGAGGTGGGTCAGGGTCGCTCCATCCCGCTGTAATGATTGCTATGAGCAATGGCATAATCTGATACTCGGCTTCGACGACTCTAGATTATTTTCCTTCACAGCCAGCCACACTTCATCCCACAGTTGCTTGGATCTGTGACTCATTGTCGTAAAGACAGCCTACAGTGGAATTACTCATAGTGGCACTTCGTGTTCCATGCATTCCTTCTTGGCTGCCTGGTCTGCTCGCTCTTTTCCTCAGATCCCCACGTGCTCTGATACCCAACAGGCTGGTACTTGATTCACTTGCTGTTAAACAAAGAGCAGTTGTGTCAACCCGCCTGAAACTAGACGACCCGCTTTCAAGTTGCTTCAAAAATTTTGTGCAGTGGCCTTTGTATTACAGTGACGGAAAAAAGACGCCACACCAAGAACCAGATCTGTGACATAAACGAATGTTGGTACGCGTGTTTCTACATCTGAAAGATTATGTCTGTCCAAATTTCGCGTCAGTCGCTTAAGCCTGGTGCTAGTAGCGCCCCCTATGAAGATACAAATCAGGTTTGCTCTAAATTCCAAATACACGCTGTAACGGTCGTGAGCGTTAGTTATCTTTGAGACTGGATGTTGTGAGTTGATATAAGTCAAGATTGTCTTTAAGGCGACAAAGACCCCATTATCAGCACCTCAGTGAGTTTGAATGAGGTCGTGTAGTAGGGCTGCGAGAAGGTGGATGTTCCTTCAGTGATATTGCACAAAGATTTTGCGGGAATGTAGCCACTGTACATTACGGCTGGCATCAGTGGTCACGGGAATCTACGGTAGCAAGAAGACGGGGCTCCGAACGGTCACGTGGCACTGCCGAGAGGGAAGACGGTTGTGTTCGGCGTATGGCTCTTGCGCATCGTGCTGCATCTCCAGCAGCTGTTTGAGCAGCAGTTGGCACCACAGTGACAGCTTTATTGCAATTAAGTTTCATCATCTAGTGACAAAAATGGAGCGTACATCTACAATTCCAGTTCATCTACTTGTATCTACATTCACGACTACATTACTACATTACATTTCTCAAAGAATCTACATCACAATTTACAGTTTGTTATGACACATATGCAGCCTACTAAGCCATGACCCGGTTTTTTGTGGTAAGTGCTATGGGGCCAAACTGGTGAAGTCATCGGTCCCTAAGCTTACACACTACTTAATCTAACTTAAACGAACTTACGCTGAGGACAACACACACACCTATGCCCGAGGGAGTACTCGAACCTCCGACGGGGGCAGCCGAGCGAACCGCGCAAGGCGCCCTAGATGGCGCGACTACCCAGCGCGGCATGTGCCGGTCACCATGTGTTACCACATGCTGCTCGGCCCAGGTTGCCCGTCCCTAGGCACTTGGAGCCGGGCCGGCTACTACCAGAGCCACTGCCTTGCTGCACCATTTTATACATCCTCACCACCAATTAACTAATTAATCTACGTTTTCAGTGCTTACTACTGCTGCTTTCTACTCTATACAGCGCTGCACTACCTTCGTTGTGATCAGACCGGGGGCGGGATTCCTTCCAGCGACGAGGCGATCCAGATTCGCAGGTGGTCGGCCAGTCCATGGACTCCTGTGGTGTCCGGTCCTCCGGGAGGACCCGTCCACGCGTTAACCGTCGCTCCTTCATCCTACGGCAATAGGATAAGAGCGCCAGCACTCAGTCCACCCTCAATTCCCCTGTCTTTTGTATTTTATACGTTTCAGTTTTGAGCCTTTATCTGATGTACCACTATTACATTACTTTGGAAGTTCTGTCTACTATTGCTTTGAATATCACAAACTGCCCGCTATTCTCTACTATATCTTTTATGTTATTTGTCATCAACATATTCTTTCCTCACCTATCTCCTTGGTGAGGGAGGAACATTGAAATATTATGTGTTCTGTGCTGCCTGATTGAGCACCACAGTCGCTCATATCTGATTCCTTTCTTCCTATCCAATGTAAATGTTACAGATATGGCCCGCTCACCAGTGAGGAAGTGCACAAGTCCCTGGCTTGGTTAAAAATGTTTTAACATTTATCTTTCCCTTATGTTCGGGGAGATGGCATACATCCTTCTTGCGGTGTCGGAGTTTTTCCAGTTTGATTGCCAAATGTTCAGTTCTTCCTCTCTTATTTCTCTTTTCTCTTACAATGACACAAGGAACTTTTACAAATCTGTTAGTTCAAGGACTCCGAGCCAGATGCCCTGTAGCGTGTTTTCCATTGACCCCAAACCATCACCATTTGCGACTTAAGTGGTTTCGAGAGAGAGCTGACTGGAGGGCGGGGTGGAGGTCCGTTGTGCGTCCTGATGAAAGCTGGTTCTCCATCGGTGCCAGTGATGGCTGTGTGTTCGTTAGAAGGAGGCCAGTTAAGGGCCTATAGCCAACCTGTCTGCGTGCTAGACACACTCGACCTGCACCTGGAGCTATGGTCTGAGGTACGATTTCGTATGACAGCAGAAACACTCTTCCACTCACCATGACGATAAATTTGTACGTCAGTCTGACTCGACCTCTTCTGCTGCCATTCATGGCCAGCATTCTAGGGCTGTTTTCGAACAGGATAACGCTCGACCACATTCCTCTATCGTGATTCAACATCTACATTTATACTCCGCAAGCCACCCAACGGTGTGTGACGGAGGGCACTTTACATGCCACTGTCATTACCTCCCTTTCCTGTTCCAGTTGCGAATGGTTCGTGGGAAGAACGACTGCCGGAAAGCCTCCATGCGCTCTCGAATCTCTCCAATTTTACATTCGTGATCTCCTCGGAGGTATAAGTAGGGGGAAGTAATATATTCGATACCTCATCCAGAAACGCACCCTTTCGAAACCCGGACAGCTACACCGCGATGCAGAGCGGCTCTCTTGCACAGTCTGCCACACGCTTACCAAATAACCCCGTGACAAAACGCACCGCTCTTCTTTGGATCTTCTCTATCTCCTCTGTCAACCTGACCTGGTACGGATCCCACACTGATGAGCAATACTCAAGTATAGGTCGAACGATTGTTTTGTAAGCCACCTCCTTTGTTGATGGACTACATTTTCTAAGGACTCTCTCCCAATGAATCTCTGCCTGGCACCATCCTTACCAACAATTAATTTTATATGATCATTCCACTTCAAATCGTTCCGTACGCATACTCCCAGATATTTTACAAAAGTAACTGCTACCAGTGTTTATTCCGCTATCATACAATCATACAAAAAAGGATCCTTCTTTCTATGTATTGGCAATACATTACATTTGTCTATGTTAAGGCTCAGTTGCGACTCCCTGCACCAAGCGCCTATCCGCTGCAGATCTTCCTGCATTTCGCAGCAATTTTCTAATGCTGCAACTTCTCTGTATACTATAGCATCATCCGCGAAAAGCCGTATGGAACTTCCGACACTATCTACTAAGTCATTTATATATATTGTGAAAAGCAGTGGTCCCATAACACTCCCCTGAGGCACGACAGAGGTTACTTTAACGTCTGTATACGTCTCTCTATTAAGAACAACATAATGTGTTCTGTTTGCTAAATACTCTTCAATCCAGCCACACAGCTGGTCTGATATTCCGTAGGCTCTTACATTATTTATCAGGCGACAGTGCGGAACTGTATCTAACGCCTTCCGGAACTCAAGGAAAATGACATCTACCTGGGAGCCTGTATCTAATGTTTTCTGGGTCTCATGGACAAACAAAGCGAGTGGGGTCTCACACGATCGCATTCTGGGTTTCCAAAAACGACATGATACGCAAGCAAAAAACATGTTCTAAAATTCTACAACAGATCGATGTCAGAGATATAGGCCTATAGTTTTGCGCATCTGCTCGACGACCCTTCTTGAAAACTGGAACTACCTGTGCTTCTTTCCAATCATGCTCCATAGAGTGTCGACATGTTGCCTCGGCCTGCTCGATCACCAGATCTGTCTCCGATCGAGCACATATGAAACATCATCGGACGACAACTCCAGCGTCATTCACAAAAGTGTATTAACCGTGTCTGTATTGACCGACGAAGTGCAACAGGCATGGAACTCAATCCCACGAACTGACACCCAGCAACCGTACAACACTATGCATGCAGGTTTGGATGCTTGCATTCAATACTCTGACGAAAGCTTAACTTGCCCTTACGTTGTAACACCCCACCCGTCACGTATCTGGTTTTAGTGTGTGTTCACCCCAGCTAATTGACTAACAGATCAACAGAGAGTGCAAAACTGCCGCAATGTCGGATAACGCAAAGAATGTAATAAGGCCCTGTGACTCCTGATTTAACTGCGTTGGCGCTGTTTGGCATTAATTGATTCACAATTGATCCCTTTTAATTAAAAAGGTGTGCACATTGATGTTATATTCAGCTATCGAACACCAGATGCAAATGTTGAACATAAAATTAATTGAGAAAGTGACTTGGGATTTCAACTACTTGATTGAAAACAGATGCAGTCGATTAGCACAGATTTATTTTAACTCACGACCTTCAATCATCACATTACATGACTCTCCTAACAGGCAGTGGTAATAAATTGCGTTTGCGTGGAGTAAAGCGCGATAAATCAAAAGTAATTCCTATCGACTGACCCAGGCGTAACGCGAAGTGCGAGAAGACTTCTACAATACACGGCCCATGAAAC
Source organism: Schistocerca americana (assembly GCF_021461395.2). Classification (NCBI taxonomy): domain Eukaryota; kingdom Metazoa; phylum Arthropoda; class Insecta; order Orthoptera; family Acrididae; genus Schistocerca; species Schistocerca americana. The sequence continues at coordinate 125,396,373 of NC_060120.1, read as the reverse complement.
CCTCGTGGAAACTTTGCCGACGTGATCCAACAAATTAATCAGTGGCCGGAGCGGGTGCAATATCACCGAATTCAGCGTGGCAGAGCGGTGTCGTCGTGCGGACGTCGGCCGACTTCGTGGTGCTGCAAGGCTGCGCTCGTCTATTCACTCCCAGCTATCTTGCTCAGTACATAGCTGAACCAAAACTTCCTATCTCCAAGCTCAATCGTTCCGTTTGCTAAGTCCTAAACTGCAGAGATGCTCACTCTTTCTCAGGCAAGATGAGTAAAGAACGCCACGTCTGCACTCTAGGCAAGCTGGGAACGGAAGACCACTACAGAGACTTCTCCCAGTCCGCTCTTCGCCTTGGTTTCCCCTCCAGCAAAATCACTTATGCCAATTGCAGCGCAAGTCGCGTTAATTATGCGTCCTTTCCCAACGCCGACCAATGCCTGCTCTGGGAAGTCAACAAATTCCCACAAAATTTCTCTTCCTCTCAACTTCTGCTATTTAGCTGCTCCTAGGCCACCCATCAAGGTTAGCGTCTGCACAAACACCAATTTTTCTAGAGTTCTGATTCCCAGGAGAGTACTTCAAATTCCTCGGTCCTACGTTCCCATCGGAGGCCAGCGTATTTCATTCTGTCGCTCTTCACTTCAGACTCTGCGGATCGTGAATTCAGCATGAAGTTCCTATAGCCACGAACACGCATATTTTGACCTCTGTTGGCTGCTCCACTGTAACTTTGCGCGAATTTCTCGCATGTTTCACTGAAAACGGGACGACGGACATTTATCGACAGGCGTACAAAAGTTCTCCGTCTGTTTCCCGGTACACCGGCATGGGGTCAACCACCCACTCACTGTCACTCATCTTAAGGAAGCTGGAGGCCGCGCCGCGTTACCGCTTTCTCAGAGCTTGAGCCGCCCTAAGCTGCCTATTGTCGCTTCCCTTCGCTGTTCCCCAGCTGGCCACGGTCAACTCTAAATGTTTCCCTGGGGTAAACTAGCGTCCAGTAAATCGACTCTTTGCCACAAAGTTTTCATGTCGTGTGAATTACTTTAAAACCATCACGCGACATTAATTATTCCAATACGTCCATACTATACCCTCTACAAGATGCATTGTGCCTTGTCGGTCATTTTTGTTCAGCCCTACTGTTCGGTCAACGTGAGTTAGGTGATCTTTAATGACTTCGTGTAAGAGGCATAGTTCTTGCCGTCTTACAACGTTAACCTGTGCTCTTGCAATGTTAATCAATTAAATATGTTACCTAGACAAATGTATTCCAGAAATTTCGTTTGTCTACATAAATTATTTTTGGGGTGCTCGAATCTTTTTCCGTCAGAGTATAGTGTGGAGCCCCTGCACGCCCCCAACACGACGATCAGTCGGCCGTACGTGTTTAGCAGCAGAGGCGGGCGCATCTGCCGGGCGGTATCTGACGTGGGGCGGCGCGGCAGGCGGCGCCACCGGAGGCGTCGCTGACAGCGCGGCGGCCGCGATAAGCCGGACGGGGCAGCCGGCTATGCAGGCCGTAATCTGCGCGGCCGGCGACGGCGGCGGCGCGCGACCCGAGGAAGTGGCCTTGTCAGATGGCCGCCGCGATACTGTCGAGGTGCGCCTCAATGGCGCCGCCGGAAATGGAGTGCGGCGCGCCTTATCTGGGAGGAGCTGCTCCGGAAGACCGCGACGGGCGCGCCAGCGGCAGCGGCCATCTCCTCGCCGGAGGACGCGCCGGCCATTGTGCGTCCCGGCCGGCCACCGGCGCGCGGCTTCTATCTGCTGCGCCCGGCCGACGTACCCTTCCGCAGGTTCACGCGGCCAGCGCGGCCCAAGGAGCTACCTGACACCCTGGCAGGGTCGCTAAATGGCTGCGACGCTCATGACCGCAACGCAAGCGGTGCGCTTCCTACTGACGGAGAACATTCGAAATCTACATCTGCATCTCTTCTAAGGGAGCCACCTTATGATGTGTGGTGAAGTGCATTTCTTGTACTACACTACTGGCCATTAAAATTGCTACACCACGAAGATGACGTGCTACAGACGCGAAAATTAACCGACAGGTAGAAGATGCTGTGATATGCAAATGATTAGCTTTTCAGAGCATTCACAGAAGATTGGCACCGGTGGTGACACCTAGAACGTACTGACATGAGGAAAGTTTCTAACCGATTTCTCATACACAACCAGCAGTTTACCGGCGTTGCCTGGTGAAACGTTGTTGTGATGCCTCGCGTAAGCAGGAGAAATGCGTACCATCACGTTTCCGACTTTGATAAAGGTCGGATTGTAGCCCATCGCGATTGCTGTTTACCGTACCGCGACATCGCTGCTCGCGTTGGTGAGATCCAATGACTGTTAGCAGAATATGTAATCGGTGGGTGCGGGAGGGTAATACGGAATGTCGTGCTAGATCCCAACGACCTCGTATCACTAGCAGTCGAGATGACAGGCATGACTGTAACGGATCGTGCAGCCACGTCTCGATCCCTGAGTCAACAGATGGGGACGTTTGCAAGACGACAACCATCTGCACGAATAGTTCGACTACGTTTGCGGCAGCATGCACTATCAGCTCGGAGACCGTGGCTGCGGTTACCCTTGACGCTGCATCACAGACAGAAGCGCCTGCGATGGTGTACTCAAAGACGAACCTGGGTGCACGAATGGCAAAACGTCATTTTTTCGGATGAATCCAGGTTCTGTTTACACCATCGTGATGGTCGCATCCGTGTTTGGCGACATCGCGGTGAACGCACATTGGAAGCGTGTATTCGTTATCGCCATACTGGCGTATCACCCAGCGTGGTGGTATGGGGTGCCATTAGTTACACGTCTCGGTCACCTCTTGTTCGCATTGACGGCACTTTGAACAATGGACGTTACATTTCAGATGTGTTCCGACCCGTGGTTCTACCATTCATCCGATCCCTGCGAAACCCTACATTTCAGCAGGATAATGCACGACCGCATGTTGCAGGTCCTGTACAGGCCTTTCTGGATACAGAAAATGTTCGTCTGCTGCTCTGGCCAACACATTCTCCAGATCTCTCACCGATTGAAGCAGTTTGTGAGGCAGTTGGTCACACTGATATGAAGAGTGCTTCATGCACTGTGTGTGAAGATGCGCACGCCGCGCTGAGACGCTCAGTCTTGGCTTGGCAGCCGTTGGGAATGGAGCTCCCGCTGGATGTTACCGCCACGTGCGAATTGCGCGCAGTTATTCGGTTTTTGAATGCAATGGGCACTGCGCCGACGGAAATCCATCGCCAATTGACGGAAATGTATGGTGAGTCGTGCATGGATGTCAAAAATGTTCGTGAGTAGTGTAGAGAGTTTGCAGCTGGTCGGACCGAAATTCACAAAGGAGCGGGAGACCGTCAATTTCTGAATAGACTGTGTTGAAGGTTGAGCAAAGCATACGTGAAGATCGGCGGATCACCCTGAATGATCTCTGCACGTTGCTTCCTGAGGTTTCCCGAAGCACCGCTAACAGAATTTTAGCGGAAACATCGAACTACCGGAAGGTGTGCGCAACATGAGTGCCACGCATGCTGACTGAGGACCACATGTGGCAACGAGCTAATGCTTTCCGGGCATTTCTTCACCGCCTTGCAGCCGAACAGGACAACTTTCTCGACTCAACTGTCACGGATGACGAAACGTGGGCATACCACTTTACACGTGCAACCAAGCAACAATCACGCCAGTGGCGGCATCCTTCTTCGCCAAAGCCGCGGAAATTCAAACAAACACAGTCTGCCGATAATGTCATGACAACCGTTTTTTGGGGTTCGTAAAGGGGTATTGTTGGTCGACTTTATGCCCACAGGGACCACAATTGACGCTGACAGGTACTGTGAGACTGAAAAAACTCAAACGGTAAATTCAGAGCCGGAGAAGAGGAACGTTGAGCAAGGGCGTACACATTCTCCATGACAACGCTCGTCCACCCATCGCTCGGCAAACCGTTGCTCTCCTGCAACAGTTTCAGTGGAACGTAATCACCCACCCACCATATAGTCCTGACCTGGTGCCCAGTGACTATTACCCGTTCCCTAAGTTAAAAGAACATTTGGCCGGAAAGCGAGTCAGCTCCGACGACGAGGTGAAAGAAGAGGTTCATAACTTTCTGAACAGCATGGCGGCGAGCTGGTATGACATTGGCATACAAAAACTGCCACAGCGTCTACAAAAATGCATCGACAGAGATGGTGATTATGTCGAAAAATAGCTAAATATTCAAGCTGTAAACTGATGTAAACGATTGTAGAAATAAACAGGTCTATGTACTTATAAAAAAATTGGAGACCTTACTTTTAGGATTACCCTCGTATATTAGGACATTTACAGAATAACCCTACTCAGCATTATACTACAGGAAATCTACGTCTTTCGTAGATTTATCACAAGTTTACATCCCCTGATGGTGCCTGTATGTTTTTTTGTAACACTTTAAAAAGACGGAAACATCTGATAATGATCATGCAGACCTAAATCGATCATAAAATAAAAGAGTTTAACAACAACAAAAACTTTTAAAATATATAAATTTTAAATACTGGATCGATGTTTATTTCACTATGATTGTATTTTGTTTCATCATACTAAGCAAGCTCGCCAAATGGCTGTGACCCTGATAGTGAACATGACACAATCAGTTCCATTCTTGATGCTAAACGTTCTTCAGTACTCCAGTATCCACTTTTCGTGTGTGGTGGTGCAAAATCCTTCCGGCACCGCTTTTTTTTATATGCATATAATTCCGCAGCTGGTAGCCGACCAGACGCATTGCCATCCTCAGCCAAAAGCGTCTTCTGGATGCCGTGGTTTGGCTGTTGTCAGCTTTTATTATTTGGAACAGCTACTCCTCTCTAACTGGCATCACGAGACTGCGTGGACTCCATTCCAGTCGTCCCACCAAGGAAACAAGGAAAATCCGCAGCACTGCCGAGACTCGAACCCGTATCCCCTCTGTGCAGTCTGACACACTGGTCACTAGCCTACGGAGTTGCACTGTTAGAGCGTGGGCAGAGCTTTAAATACTTAGGAAGCAGAACAGAAAGCGACTGGAAGCGCAGGGTAGCAATAGCGGAAGAGGCATTTTGTAAGGAAAGGAGAGTATTCTGCATCAACATGGACAAAGAATTAAGAAAAATGGTAATTTTTTTGTATGAAGCATCATCCTCCGGCGTACACAATGAGGAAGAAAGATAGAGAAATGCCGGAGTTTTCTGAGATGTGGACTTGGCGAAGAAAGTGAAAAACAAGTTTGACGGATAGAGTTAAAAAGGTAGATGTTCTGAGGAGACTGAAAAAGCAGAGAGCGTAATAAACAAAGGAAATGAAATTGGATAGAGCACACATTAAGAAAGAAGGAGGAGCTCATAAAAACCATCATAGAATAGCTAGAAGGGAAGAGGAGGCGCAAGAGGAAGAGATTTCAGATTCTGGACGATATATTGACTGGCAACACATAACTGCAGTATTAAGAAGGAAGCGACGTACGGTCAGAAATAGTGAAGCCAAGGACCTACTCATAAAGCAAAAAAATTATGATGATGCCAGTTCTCAGTGTGTTTCTGATGACTTTTTCGGTAACAAGCGACACGTATAATAACGTATCACCAGGAACGACAGCTATCATCATTACTTTCGTCGCGCTAATTCATCTACTGCTTGGAAGAGGACGTTTGAGTCCGAAGAGGACTTTTAGCAACATTTTTGTGACATGTATTAAACCGGTATGGCTCGTGAAAAGCATGAATAGCAGTCGTACAGAACGTCGTTTTGATAGTGCTAGACTCGACTTATCTACAGATAGATGGACTAAATCAGCGGTAAAATAGAAATAAGACATACGAGGAGTAGTCAAAAGCCTTAATTAGTACCTCGAAAATATAAAGTAAGATTTTTGGCAGTTACATGTCTCTAATCCTGGTATATTTCCAAATCCCTGCGTTTCATTACCGTAGAGCGCCGCTAGAAGAAGCAAAACAAAATGACGAAGGCCATTGATAATGTGCAGTATAGTGAGATAATTCGTTTCCAGCATTTGAAGGGGAACAACGGTGAAACAATTTAAGCAAGTTGGTGGAAGCGTACGGAGACAGTTCACAATCATATGACACGGCCGTATAAATGAGTTACAACGAAGTGACAGATCATGTCTCTATGGGAAACCGGGGAACTCAAGAGACTTGGAGGATCTCGTGCGTAAAGAGTGACATATTAAAATTGAAAAGATGGTGGATAAAGCTGAAATCAATCTTGGATCAGTTTTCAACACCTTGCACGACATTTTGAGCATGAGAAAAGTCACCTCCCACTACGTACCGTGACTGCTCAGATTCGTTTCAAAATCCAGCCGAATCATGGCGGCGGAAATGTTGCAGCTGTGTCAACCAATACAGACGACTTCCTTTTCCTGCTGATAACGCGGACGAGTGCGGAGTTTATCCTTGTGTCCCCAATGCAAAGGAACAAAGCAAGCACTGGAAATACGTGGATTCAGTACCGCCTGTAACAGTGAAAGCCAAACCACCGACCAGTAAGGCGATGCTGAATGTTTCTTGGGACTGCCATGGTGTGGTGGGAACAGCTTATACTGGTAAGGGGCAAACCATCGCAAGAGAATATTACTGAAATATTATGAGGAGATTATGGGAAGCTATCAAGCCGAAGTTCCGCCAAAAGGTGTCCATAGAGGTGCTTTTGCTTCTTTGGGTTATCAAATTTTGTCTCAACGCTGTACTCCCCTTTTTTTCGAATATAGGATCAGGTGCGTGGTAGATATTTCCAGACTGACGACAAGGTGATTTTCGAGATCGAGCAGCCAAAATGCAGACTTCTACAAGCAAGATCTTCGCCATGTCATGCGTGGTTGCGAAAATGCGACATAATAAGGGTTGAATTTATAGGAAAGGGCTAACACTATTGCAGCTTGTATTTTTCGAGGCGATAGGTAAAACTTAATGACTCACCCTGTTCCTGTCAAACAGAGAAGTATGCACCGGCACGTGACTATTTCAGTACGAGTAGAGCCCTAAAGCGGTGCTCTCACGGAACGTGAAAATGCATGTGGATGAGGAGCTGGTGACGTCACAGTGTGGAATTTCACATTCCACTATGCTGTGAAGCGTAAAATTTGTGCCTCGTGGGGAGAAACGCGGACAACGAGATGCGACATCGTTTTTACATCGCAATCGGAACATACGAGACGCCTTATTGTGTGGAGATAAACTCTGTGTTTGCTGAGTTTTTTTTTTACTACAGACTACGTGGTATGAACGTAAACTGTTTTAAAGCATCAGAAAATTGAGGCTCTCTAAGAAACGCATCGTTTTAGATACGATTTGTTATAATAAAATGGCAGGAAACTACATAATGGTAGTCAAAGGCTTTCCGTATGTTATCCGCTTCACTGCTACGGTACAATAATGATCTATCAAAAGCGCGTCGTTTTGATACTATCCGTCATACTTAAATATCAAACAGTGACATTTGTCGATACAGCCTTTACGCAGTTTATACCATACAGAGAGGTGCGACTGCTGTACCAAAGCCATAACTTGGTTGCAGCATTGTGGGCTGCAAAGAGAACCGCAGCGGGTTCGCTCCACATCCTCTCAATTTCTTCTTTTGTCATCTTTAGTTTTCTCGAAAATTCTGGATATTTCTTATTTCCTTAATAGAGGTATTAGCTACAAAAGTCCATTTTTTTATTCTAACTAGTATATTTTATGCAATTCTTTTTACATAGCCAGTGGCTACAAATCTTAAGGCGAAGGCCAGTCTGTGTTAGGATGTGAACACAAGATACACACTGGAAGTTTTTGCTGTTATGAAAGTTGGTGTAAATATGTATACGTGTCTGTTGGTTTTATGGTCTGCCTCATGTTTATATTTTGCTGGTAAACATCTTTTTCAGTGATGGTAAGCAGCTTCGGAAAAATGTTCTCTTCCATTCAAATGAAATTACGAATTCCCATCTTGAAATCTACGTGACAAAGTACGTTACTGCAGAGCAGTTACAGTCAACAAAACATCAATAATATGGATATCATGCAAGCGCAGACTGACATGAGACACTATACGTTAACTATATCCAATTTAAAAACGAAAATGGGAAGAAAATTCATTTAAGTTAACGAATAACTTCTACTAGTACGGATCTCAAATCGTCGCACAGCATTATATAGTGTTCCTCTACCAGTAATTCGCTGTTCAAGCCATAGATGAGTCCAGATTCCTCTTTGCGATTCACCCCACTCTTCTTCGACAATCGCTACAGACCAAACGCCAGCCATTTTGCGCGTGTCCACTTTAGTAAAGATACCATGTGATTTGAGGACCATATACATCTGGGAACAGCCGCGCGGGGTAGCCGAGCGGTCCGAGGCGTCTTGCCCGATCCGCGCAGCTCTCTCCGTTGGATGTTCGAGTCCTCCCTCGGGTATGGGTGTGTATGTTGTCCTTAGCATAAGTTAGTTTAAGTTAGGTTAAGTACTGTGTAAGCTTAAGGACCGATGACCTCAGCAGTTTGGTCCCATAAGACCTTACCACAACTTGCCAAATTACCATTCGGGAACTGCCGCTGGAGAGCGCTGAGGTGCCAAATCACGGCAAGGATCACATTCCGTGAGATGTAGCAGGTCGTTTGTGAAAGTGCAGCATCTACGACGGACACAACGTGTGGCGTACTTCGCGATGAGAAACAGGTCACCGTGTCAGGGCGAATTAAATGTGACTTCGGTTGGTGTGTACGTCCCATCCATGCCTTCACGAAAAGTGACACGCACAACAGCACAGCATCATTAGAGTAATGTCGAATATCATGATTATCATTGCCGCAGTCATCCATCTTCTGCTTGGAAGAGGTCGTTTCGTTTCTAGCCTAACACACCTGAGAGGTCGCGGACTCGTCTGATTTGTGTAGCATGTAGCAGTAGTGTTAGAATAATTTAACAGACCCTCAAGGATAATACATGCGCAAGCATTTCTATGGCTCAGATTAAACCGGCAAGCGCCGTGGAACGTATAAATAACAATAACAATGCAAAACGCCATTTGGAACGTGCTACACGCGTAGTGTCTTCAGATAAATACGGCAAACCAACGTAAACTTATAAAAATAACAATGTGGGATTGTGGGTCCACTTTGACGTAAAACTCTTTTGTTATTTATTTATTTGTGAATAATTTCATAATACTTTACGTCACAGCATGGAATGAGGCGTCATGTCACGGTCCGCGCGGCTCTCTCCGTCAGAGGTTGAGTCCTCCCGCGGGCTTGGGTGTGTGTGTGTGTGTCGTCTTTAACGTAAGTTAGTTTAAGTTAGATTAAACAGTGTGTAAGCTTAGGGACGGATGACCTCGGCAGTTTGGTCCCATAAGACCTTACCACAAACTTCCAAATTTTCCACAGCACGGTTTCACGGCTGTTGCCGCCGTTTCCAGCATATTTTCTGCGTTTTTTGTTGCCATTTTTTCTCGACATACATCATGTCCTCTGCAATTGTATGAGTGGCTGCTAGTAAACAAATACAAAGACATGAACTTATGTATGTCAGCGTTATACAACTAGATTGCGGTTGTGTTTGGTGTGTACTATTTTGTTGTAGTTTGCGATGTATTCACGTTCGTTGGACAGCTTGCAGCTACTTTCAAACACATAACTTTCGCACATTGTTAGTAATCCAAAACATTACGCCATCTTAGTGTTCGCGTGTGTCGCGAGAAATGTATCGCTTATTGGCAGAAGGTTATGAAAATTGTAGCGGGAGTTCTGACGATTTCTGTTCCTTATTTATGTCCTCTTGTGTGATGGGGAAGTGATTTTGTGTCGTTGTGTGTGTGTGTGTGTGTGTGTGTGTGTGTGTGTGTGTGTGTGTGTGTGTGTCTTCCTGTTCTGTGTCCTGTGTCAGTTCTCTTAGAATAGTACAGGGTGTGTTTAGCAAAATGTTGTGTTTTCGTTTATTACATTTTTCTCTTCAACTATAGCCTTTTGAATGTAAAAATTTCCTTCTATTGTTAGTTTTCGGTGTAAACTGTGTTTCACGATGTGTAGATCACCTTCGATTTTAGTGTGGTTGTGGTTTTTGTTCATTATGTGTTCTGCGAAAGTGGAATGTGTGGTGTCACTCTTTAGAGCTGTCATGTGGTCTATGTATCTTGTTCGGAAATTTTTGTTTGTTTGTCCTACGTATTTGTTTACTAACAGCCACTCATACAGATGCAGAAGACATAATGTATGCTGAGAAGAAATAGCACAAAAAAAAGAAGCGCAGAAAATATGCTGGAAACAGCGGCAACTATCCTGAAACTATGCTGTGACGCATGGTGAATAAGGTATTATGAAATTATTCGGAGGAAACAGTATTTGGAACCAAACAGTATAGATGTAATAATGTTTTATAAGTATGCTATTTTTGTACGTTTTAGAATCAAAGAATCCACTGACGATGGCGATGTTTGTCACTGAAATTAGTTTGGGAATAAATAAATAGATAACCAAAGTGTTCTCATTAAGGCGGACCTGCAGTCCGATTTTGTTGTTTTTGTATGTAAACGTGAACCAGTGGAAGAGTTTTAAAATAACATTATTGTTAAATTAGGAGTAAAATACATTGGGCGTTTGACTGTTACAGGGACAAAGGAAAGACGCGAGAAGAGGACAATCGAACAAGCAAATAACCCTAATAAAAAGAGCACCCATAGCAATGTCACAACACTGCTAAGGGTGTTCTTTATGGTGAAAAGACCCACTTGTGGTACATACAAAATGAAGCACCGACACACTTTCACCTGGGTGTTAGGAAATACGTAGCACAAACCTTCGACAACAAGTGTATCATTCGTGGATCGCCAAAACCATGGCCTTCCAAGTTCCCCGACTAGAAATCGGTGATTTTTTTATGTGTGGATATATTTAAAAGCTTCGATGTGTCCAGCCCTGTTGATATTGTCGGCAAACTCCGAGACCGTTTAGTGAGTGTTGTCAAAGCATTCGAATCACACTTGAGATTTTTGAACGTGTGCAGGTATCAATGAGGAGATGTGCTGTAGCCTGCTTTCACATGAACAATGGACACGTGGAACGCATTTGGTAATGTATGTGTCCTCAGGTGCGTATCTGCAGTTTGTATCCACGGGAACTCTGCTGTAAGGTGTTCATGTACTTCGTCGAAATACATCGTATCGAGGAAACCTTTGGTTTCTGGACTTACGTGTGGATTATTTGTTTCGTTGCGCTCTACTCGCCCCCTCTCCTTTGTACCTACAACAGTGAAACACCCTCTTTATTGGGTGATTCAGCTAAGGTTTTCACCTCAGATATTTCTGGAACCGTTTAAAATATCGAAATGAATGACGACTTGTGAGAAAGTCCTCGGTAGACGACGTATAATTAAAAAACAGCAATATCAGAAATTGGGTCCGCCTTGATGCAAAACACCTTGTTATTCGTTTACTTCTTTAATTCTCACAAACTAGTTTCGGTGACAAATATCACCATCATCAGTGGATGTCTCCTAATCTTATTTATAGTATGTTACAGCATGTTTTTGAGAATTATTGTCGTTGTTTGCGACATATTTTCTTTGTGATTTTATTTTTTTGTTGCCGTTTTTACTCAGCGAACATCATGTCATCTGCATGTTCGTTCGATGGTATGTAGCAGATTCTATATACAAAAAAACAAAATTTTCGCACTTTGTTTCTGATCGCTAAATTTCTGATTTGATGGGAATGCACTGAAAAAGAAAATAGCATTGTGAAAGCGACAAACACCGGCGTTAAGGAAAATGGAAGTATTGAAGAATTCGTTGTGGCCTTGAAAGAATTACAAGGAAAGTTTTCTAAACATGTAGAGGACACTGCTAATGTTACATCCATTTTAGAGCTGTTTTCCATACCGCTTGCCACTTAGCTGAAAGCGCCCTGTGCATGTGCAAATAGAACATTGATCTGAAGTGTAATTCCTGCTTAAAAGACAAATTCTTTTACGGCACCACCGTCCAGGAGGTCTATATTTTTTTCCTCTAGAAGAGTTTCCACGACTCCATAATGAGGTTGCAAAGGTCGTAAAATATTTCTATCAAGATGTGGGTGTGGAAATCTTTTTTTGATTATGCAACTGAGTAAGCCACGATTACTTCACAACCTGAGCGCAAAAATCTGTGAAACGGTATGTCTCCGTCCGTATGCCGATAGTTTGTACCAGAAGAAAATTATATTGTGTCTTCAGTGCGCCAAACAATAATTAAATAATACTAAAAATTTGTTTTGTTTATGATCTATGTTGTGTAGGAGTAGGAAATATAAAACTAAGTCGTACGAATTGTTACTGCGTCGCCATTTACATGGGACGCATTCGCAGTTTCCCTCTCTTCCTCAAGTACGAATTGTTACTGCGTTGCCATTTACATGGGACGCATTCGCAGTTTCCCTCTCTTCCTCATTCCCACGTGATTTTGTGACGTGGCAGTGCGGCAAATGAGCAGCCAGCCAGGCGAGATGGCTGAGCGCACTGTTCGTAGCTTACAATTTGTAGAACTCAACCGTAGGTTCTGAACAAGCAACCGACTGCTGTCTTGCGCGGAATTTCGTGATTTCAATCCCAAATAAGGAAATGTCTCACGTCGGCTGAGCAGAAAAGAGAATATTTCGCCTGATTTCACATTGCAGAACTTTCTTCACTAAGATAAACTCGAAGATGAAGTAGATACACAAGTTCCGGTGAACCACGCGTACTTAAAATATCGTATTATTGCAGCATGTGCAATGATATTAAAGGAATTTACTCTGTCTGTCCAGAAATGGGTATGTCGAATACTTCATAATACAGCCCTAAATGAAATTTTAAGGAAATGTGTATGACCACATTCTTTGGTGATTTCGTTTTTTTGCCACTGCTGAAGTAATTTCGCAGTGTCAGTGTGTGTAATGACTCTAAGTGTACCTCTACTCCCTGTCTAACAAATCTGTTCAACTTTGGATGGCCACCTTTGTTTCAAGGCTCTGGGAGATAGAATGGAGATCTCTTACTGGTGTTAACTGCTGAATCATCCTTGCCTTCCAGTTGGTGTGTCAGTCTAGCTGCATTTAGCCAAGTATGATTAGTGTCGGTTTTAAATTAGATTTTCTCTACTATTAGACTTCCGTAGTCCGGAACCGCGCTGCTGCTACGGTCGCAGGTTCGAAGCCTGCCTCGGGCATGGATGTGTGTGATGTCCTTAGGTTAGTTAGGTTTAAGTAGTTCTAAGGAACTGATGACCTCAGTGGTTAGGGCCATTTTTTGAACTTTTTCGTAAACAGACTGTCTTACATGCGTCAATCTGGAGCGTTCCAACAGCTTGACGCATGAGTTTTCTAATTACTTAGCGGTGATTCAGTGGTGACCATCCTGAAAACATAAGTAACTAACTCAGCGCCGCTGCTTCACTCGCATAGACTGTATGGTCTGCACAGATATTTGTTTGGTTTTCCTTTAATCGAATTTTTACATTGTTCACATTCCAACAGCGTCTAAACTTTCCATGTTACTGAAGGCCACAGAAGCATAGTCTTTTCCGAATGTACTTCTACGAAATATTCACATAAAAATTTTCGTCTCCTATTTCACTCCCTTAAGGAATGAATTTCCAAAATCCTGAAACATGTGCTTTATTTATTTCTAACCGAGAAATCAAATATCATTTTTTCATTGATTTAACTGTAAAAATGCTTTAGTACTGCTTTAATAATGGTTTCTTTTCAAAATAAACTTTCACCCGCTTCTTTACTCCCTTTGTGGTTGAATTTACAAAAAATACTGAAACACATATTTCTTTATTTCTGACCGAGAAACGAAATACTAGTTTTCGTAGCTCTAGCTTCAAATTTGCCTTATTGCGACATATTTTCAAAAATAATTCATCTCCCACTTCACTTCTTAGGGGTGGAATTTCGAAAAATACCTTCTTAAACGACGCCTACTGCGTCAAGTTTCCATCCTTAGCTGTTTGGTTCGGGCGATGATGAGTCAATCATCAGGACATTTCCTTTTATGCATAGAGATTGAACTATGAAAACAGATTGTATGTCGTTTAAGGAGGACATTTTCACAGTTTATTTAGGTGGAAACAGAACTACGATATCTTAAACTATTCGGGAAATGGCTGAGGTGAACAATTTAGGTGAATCAGTCTCCATACAGGTGAGTTTTCGATATAATACTGTAACTTGGATGCAGAAGATACATATAATCTACAGCTGAAAATTCCTCTCTCACTTTTCTTTTGGCCAGTTGTTTGGTTAATAACTAACAGCAACCTCAGATATTCGTAACAGACAGCTGCACGTGGACGTCAGACAAGCAATCGCACAGAGACTTCCCGGTTCGTGTTGACAACACTCGACAGATGCTTACGAGGTTGAGATGGCTCTGAGCACTATGGGACTTAACATCTGAGGTCATCGGTCCCCTAGACTTAGAACTACTTAAACCTAACTAACCTAAGGACATCACACACATCCATGCCCGAGGCAGGATTCGAACCTGCGACCGCAGCAGCAGCGCGGCTCCGGACTGAAGCGCCTAGAACCGCTCGGTCACAACGGCCGGCTGCATACGAGGAAAAGTACGCCACAAGCGCCAACGACGTTCTTCTGGTACAGAGGACTACAGCTGCAGGCGGTTTGACGTGTCGGAACGAAGAGCAGGCCTGAAAAGTTCGTGTGACGTCAGGCGAGAGCTGTGTACTGCAATGTTGCCTAGAGAAACGGCGCTGTGAGAATGGAACAGTTAGCTGTAGCGCTCTCGATGACAATAACGTGGAGAGCACAAGTACAACTTGAGCAGCCAGGTTTCCGTCCCTGTGGGAAAGTCTTATTCTGTTGTTGTATGCGGTGAAGTTGTAAAGTGTTTAATATGTAAAAAACAAGTACGGACTGTTAAGAAATGTAATATACAACGTCACTGTTCTGTGCACCACGCAAATGAATATCAAGAAGAAAAACGTGATGCAGTAATATCGGAATTAAGGGAACCTGCTGATGCGGAGGGCTATCAAATTAGTGAAGCCTCTGTCCGTCTGAGCTACACAATTGCTCTTCATATTTCCAGCCAGGAGTGTAAGAACTTTCACTAAAGGAAACTTTACGAAAGAAATTGTTGTGATGGCTGCTGAAGAAATGTGTCCACATTTGGTAGAAGACTTTCAAAGAGTAAGTTCGTCTCCTAAGACTATTAAGCGACGAATTCAGGAAATGGGTGCAAATGTCCAAGAGGAACTAGGTGTTATGGCACGTAGGCTTGTACATTATTATCTAGCTGTGGATGAGAATCGTGACACATCAGATACTGTGCAGTTACCTATTTTCATTAGGGGCGTCGATGGCAAGTTGAACGTCACAGAGGAATTGTAGGATTTTGCTTCCCTTACGGGCACCACCATGGGGTTGGACATTTTCAAAGGTGTTGAAAGCGCTGTTGAAAACGATGGCCTGAGTTGGAATAAGCTTGTTCCTGTCGCGACAGATGAGGCTCGGAGGCTCGGTCTTTGGTAGGTGTAAGTGTTGGATTAATGACACAAATGGAAGAACATACGAAACGTGTTACTGGTGGAACAAATCATCTCACTGCAGTCCATTGCATTTTCCACCAAGAGATTCTTTGCGCCAAGTACATTAAAGTTAAAAATGGTATGAATACCATAGTACAAATTACAAATTCCGTTCGGTCAAGAGACCTTACACATAGGATGTTTAAAACTTTTCTTGAAGAATGTGACAGTCAGTATGGCGATCTGTATGATTGTAATGTGCGCTCTTTGAGAGGGGGTAAGGTGTTCGATCTATTCTTTCAATTGAGAGACGAAGTAGAATTATTAATGACTAATTAAAATCAACCAGTTCCTGAGTTGCAGGAAAAGATCTGGATTTGTGACTTAGCTTTTCTTGTTGATTTAAAAAGTCACTTAAACGGTTTAAATACTGTACTTCACTTTCTTTTAGTTGTCAAGGCTGTGCGCATGGTTAGTTAGAGAGGAGTTGAAGTTTGTAGTATGTAACTCATATGACCGGATCTCATTTTCTGTAACGTTGAGACGTGCATGCTCTGATATCTCTTATTTTATTATGATGATCATTTCTCGCTATGTAGGTGGGCGTCAACAAAATATTTTCACACTCTGAGGAGAAAGTCCAGCCGCAGCCGCAGCAAAGAACGCCTTTGCTTTAATGATGATGCTCCAGTTTGTGTATCATACACGTGGCACTCTCTCCCCTATTTCGTGATATTACAATACGAGCTGCCCTTCTTTGATCTTTTACGATGTCTTCCGTCGATCCTGTCTGATGCGAATCCCACACCGCACAGCAATATTCTAGAAGATGGCGGACAAGTGTAGTGTAGGCAATCTGTTTAGGAAACCTTTACGTTATCTAAGTGTTCTGTCAATAAATCTGAGTCTTTGGTTTGCTTTCAGCACAACACTATAGAATTAATAGTTCCAATTTAAGTTATTCTAAATCTCAGTCCCTAATTATTTAGCATTAGTTGAGTTTAGAGCCTTTAGAGTTGTGAGATTTATCGTGTAAGTGAAATTCAGCGGATTCTTTTTAATGCTCATGGGGAGACTTCGGACTTCTCATGATTTAAAGTCAACTTCCTATTTTTGCGTCATACAGATGTGTTGTCTAAATAATTTTCCCATTGTTTTGATCATCTGATGACTTTACATGACGGAAAATGACAGTCATCTCAAAACAATCTAATACGACTGCTCAGATTATCTCGTAAATCGTTGATGTAGGTCAAGAACAACAGAGGGCCTGTAACACTTCCTTGGGGAACACCAGATATTACATGTCTTCTACTCGATGACTTTCCATGAGTTGTTACGAACTGTGATCTTTCTGAGAGGAAATCACAAATCCAGGCCCACAACTAAGTTGATGACCCACAGGCACACAATTTAATTAGGAGTCGCTTGTGAGAAACAGTGCCAAAATCCTTCTGGAAATCTAAAAATATGGAACAAATTTGACATCTCCTGTCGATAGCATCATTACTTCGTGAGAATAAAGAGCTAGTTGTGTTTCACGAAAGTGATATTTTCTGAATCCGTGTTGGCTGCTTCTCAATAAATTGTTTTCTTCTAGGTGAATCATAATGTTCGAGCACACTGTATTTTCAAAAATCCTACTGCAAAACGACGTTATTGATATGGGTCTATACGTAATTCGTCGGATTACTCCCGTTTCCTTTTTGTTGGGTTTTGGTGTGATTTGTGCACCTTTCCAATCTCTGAGTACTGATTTTTCTACGAGCGAGCGGTTCGTATAATTGTTAAGTGTGGAGCTATTATGTCCGCGTACTCTGAAAGGAACATGACTGGTTGCAGTCTGGACCGGAATCCTTGCCTTTCTTGTCTTTTAAGCTGCTTCGCTACACCGAGGATATCTACTTGTAAGTTACTCCACTTGGCAGTTGTTATTGATTCGAATTCTGGAATATTTACGTCGTCTTCTTTTGTGAAGGAATTTAGGAAAATCGTCTTTAGTAACTCTGCTTTAGTGGCACTGTGATTAATAACATCACCATTGTTATCGCGTCGGTAAACGAACCAGGACCTAGCGATCTAGAGGCAGCGACGCCAACATATAGTTCACGACCTGCTGATAATGACGAAATTTATGTAGTGCGACTGATATGATGATGAGCCACTCCTGACTGCGTATATCAACAAATAACATCACGTAGACTTACATGGTAGCTCTAAATACGACGAAAGACAGCTGAAGAGTGGATTGTGAACTAAGGAAATTGCATTTTTTGTTATTGAAGGAGAGCTGTTAGGTGGGAACACGTACCATGAGAAAATCCAGTAGTGGTGCAAATATGTAAAGCTATGTGGTTGTATGTTCACACAGCGGAAATCTTTTAAAACCGTTAAAAGATGACAGCAGTTGTAGAAAGATATTCTATTATTGAAAGAGATTAATTACAGGATAGACAGACCCTCTGAGCGGTTACAGTTCGTCTCAAGTCCCACACGAAATCATAATCTGTGTAGCTATTTAATGAGAGCAAAAAATAATACAATGAAAGTGTTCTTCCTACTTTCACTTGAGTGAGAGAGGGAGAAGTTGAATGCCACCAGCGCTCACGCACGTCTTAAACTGAAGTCTATATCTACTTGGAGCATGGTTCCCAGCCGGTCACAAAGAAATGCTGATTGGCATTACCATTTGAACAAATACACTACATGAGAATGCGCTCTGTATAAACACGACTCGAAAGCAATACGATCTGCAAGAAACGAAAGTGATACATACATGGAGAAAACAGATTAAGTCGACAGCATGCAGCTACCTCACCGAAATACATGAAACAGCAGGTCTTCAACATCGTCCGTGCAATACGAAAACTATCACCAGAGTGGGTTCCCGCCGCGACCACTCTATCTCATACTGAAAATTTCGCGGTGATTACCATGTTTGTACCCCGCAGATCAGATTCCGTAAATTCCACGAGACACACCAAGCAACTTAGCGGTTTATAGATAATTGCTGCAGTCAGCCAGGCTTACAGATATTAGTGACGTCTGTTCTCTCGAATGTGTCTGACAGAGCAGACACCGTTTATCATAATATCAATACGTGAACACTAAAATCGAAGTACCGATTTTTAATTGTACAAGGCCAATGACCTTTATACAAATCGAAAGGTACTTTGCCATAGATGTGCACAAAGAAAAAATAATGTGTTTATGTAGCCGCGAACAGTGGTAAAAGGAAGTAGAAGCTTTCAAATTCATAACACAGATGTTACACTATCTATCACGCATTAAAATCTCCAGTACGTGAACATTGAAAATTGAAGAGCTACCAACGTCTACCGTGCACACCGATTATGTGCTATAGTAAAAATTAACACCATTTCGTGACATCACATTCTAGGGGCTTTCATGTTTACATGGTCATTTGCAGTAAAACATGCATACCGGGCAGCTACAATGTGAAAACTGCTAGGTCGATAATGTTGCAGCAGTGAAAATCAACATATCGAAGTAACAATTCCGTAAATAACGTTGTATATTGGCGTTGTTATTTCGCTTACTTTTCTGTAAGGGTAACTGTGTGGTCATTTGCTGCCATTGCCAGAAAATTGGAAGTAAGTCCCTAATTTTTAATTTCTTCATTTTGAAGAACTACGACTTCCGACTTCCCTCATTTTGCGAACACTATATTTGTTGTATAGTACGCCTGGAAGGAGAATGTCAATGGGTCAGAGTAAAAGACGCAGAGCTAGACACATACAGTTTTTGGGTAGAGAAACTAATAGCAATGTAAACATTCATAACGATAATGCGCCTGTTTTATTTAACGATCCTAATACTCATACGTGAGCATCGAAAAGTGAAGTACCGATTTTTAAGATTAATCGTACAAGGAGGCCAAGGAAACTTATATAATCGAAATGAACTTTGCCCTAGATGTGCACAAAATAAAAAGTCATGTGTATACATAGCCATTAGCAGGGGTGAAAGGAAGTAGACACACACATAAGAAACGTTTTCGTTTGTCTCTGACATTTCTACTGACATCTACCACGCATATGGTAGAAACGATACACGAAAGTAATAACGCTTCGTGAAGTTGCATTCTACAAATGTTCAAGTTGAAATGTTAAAATTGTTCATCTGCAGTAACACACGCATACTGGACAGCTACAACGCTCAAGTTCTATTTCGTTGATGTCGACAGTGGAGAAAGAAACGTAGTAGCAAAGCCATTGAGGACAACAAATGTCGTTTACGGCCGTCGTTTTTTCACTTATTTTGGTCTAAGAGTAAACGGAACTAACTCTGTGTTGGTTTCCCGCAGTCGCTAATTTTCAGTATCTTCAATTTGTTTAGCTACAACCTCACTTATTACAAGGAAACTATATTTGTTTTAGGCTATGTCTCCAAGAAGAACGTTAACGGGTCGGAATGAAAGACGAAGAGCTAGAAAGACACAACTTTTGTGTAGACAAAGTAACAGCAACAATGCAGATGCTGATAACGATAATTCTATTGTCGTTCTAAAAGATACATTTCAATGTGCACAGAACATAATTCCGAATAATTTTGAGAATTGTAGTTTCAGTTTGATGAATTTACAGTGCAGATTTTCTAATGCAAATCATTTCGATTCTGAGGTGACTCTACACGATAGAACGGCATTAACTTTGTGTTGTCATAAGCGAAAAGTTAATTTGCCTCCAAATGATCTACATCTACATCCATACTCCGCAAGCCACCCGACGGTGTGTGCCGGAAGGTACTTTGAGTACCTCTATCGGTTCTCCCTTCTATTCCAGTCTCGTAATGTTCGTGGAAAGAAAGATTGTCGGTATGCCTCTATGTGCGCTCTAATCTCTCTGATTTTATCCTCATGGTCCCTTCGCGAGATATACGTAGGAGTGAGCAATATACTGCTTGAGTCCTCGGTGAAGGTATGTTCTCGAAACTTTAACAAAAGCCCGTACCTAGCTACTGAGCGTCTCTCCTGCAGAGTCTTCCTCTGGAGTTTATCCATCATCTCCGTAACGCTTTCGCGATTACTAAACGATCCTGTAACGAAGCGCGCTGCTCTCCGTTGGATCTCCTCTATCCCTTCTACCAACTCTGTCTGGTACGGATCCCACACTGGTGAGCAATATTCAAGCAGTGGGCGAACAAGTGTAATGTAACCTACTTCCTTTGTTTTCGGATTTCATTTCCTTAGGATTCTTCCAATGAATCTCAGTCTGGCACCTGCTTTACCAACGATCAACTTTATATGATCATTCCATTTTAAATCATTCCTAATGCCTACTCCCAGATAATTTATGAAATTAACTGCTTCCAGTTGCTGACCTGCTATATTGTAGCTAAATGATAAAGGATCGTTATTTCTGTGTATTCGCAGCACATTACACTTGCCTACACTGAGATTCAATTGCCATTCCCTGCACTATGCGTCAATTCGTTGCAGATCCTCCTGCATTTCAGTACAATTTTCTATTGTTACAACCTCTCGATATACCACAGCATCATCCGCAAAAAGCCTCAGTGAACTTCCGATGTTATCCACAAGGTCATTTATGTCTATTGTGAATAGCAACGGTCCTACGACACTCCCCTAAGGCACACCTGAAATCACTCTTACTTCGGACGACTTCACTCCAATGAGATTGACATGCAGCGTTCTGTTACCTAGGAACTATTCAATCCAATCACACAATTAGTCTGCTCTTACTTCGTTCATTAAACGACTGTGGGGAACTGTATCGAACGCCTTGCGGAAGTCAAGAAACACGGCATCTAGCTGGAAACCCGTGTCTCTGGCCCTCTGAGTCTCGTGGACGAATAGCGCGAGCTGGGTTTCACACGATCGTCTTCTTCGAACAATTAAAGAGAAATAAAAGAATTGTTTCAAGAATACACATAGCTACAATGCATCATTTGCCACGTTCTGCGGCTAAAATTTCAAACGTTAATAGATAAAGGGCTTTTGGTGTCACAGATCAGGTCCACTGACGCAGATGGTCGAGTTTCGACAACAGGCGATTTTAGTATCTATAATTCAACGGGCGCGATGGCTGTTTGATGAAACAGTTTCAGTGCGGATGCACTACCAATGTCCGAACTCCTATAGGAATCAGAACTCTGCGAGTAGCAGATTAATGGGCGGGGGGTGTCGCGGTATGGCGAGCGGGAAACTGGGAATGCGGGTCGGCCAGTAATTGTGTCCCGAAGGCCGATCCGGTTAAGGCAACCGTTCTACAGAAGCGGAGCATCTGGGATCGAGTCCTGGCCGGCATAAATTTTCAACTCTCGTCGTTGCATCATCGCACTGACCTGTGAGGCTGGAAGTCACAATTTCCTTATTACCGCTTCCCCACCCCGTTTCCTTTCCATTAGTTTCACCCCAGATATTGATAGCTAGCCAGATGTTGCAGCCTGCGATACTACAGAAAAACAACCGACTGCTGGCGAGCCGCGTATCGCATCCTTTTGGAACACGAACGACGCGTGAAGAGCTAGCTTGTATCACTAGGAACACAACAGCTGTTTCACCATTCTAAACACTAGCGCCCAACAGCGAAACAAAGTTTATACCGCAGAGGCTACAAGGAAATGCAAAGAAAATAGCGATTTGGCAAACGATTTATGTCATCAGCCTTTGTTCATACACGCGGGGCACCTTTACTGATCGCCTGCAGCACATTACATCAATTCCAACTAACGTGACAGCTGTACAGCTGAACACTGATCAGTGTGTTGAGCAACTGGCTGAGTACTAATCCTATGAGTCTGTCCACTCATTGTGCCTCCCTGGGCACAACATGCAGTGCCGTAGCGAGTAACTCAAGATAATGACCATACCGCCGCAAAGTGTTTCAAGTGCTAACAGTTCAGTGTACCTATACTGCTGGGTTGGTGTTTCTGATGACAGTGGGAAAGAAGAGATGCAGTGACACCCAAACTGCGTCCCTCATGAATAGCATTCAGAGAAACGTCTAGCCTAAGTGGCCATGCTACAGATAGATAACTGCCCACAGTGTCTGATGCCATTACTCCATGAGACACTGTTGACAAGTTTCGAATTTAACTCACAATAGAATGGTCAGACTTCGATAAAGTTCCATATGCGAAATCTTAGCTGCCGACGTCAACTGTATGTCAGTGAAGTGTGGCTTATCCGCATGGTTTCTGCGCTTGAAACTGCCTGGTGTACGGCTCTGAATTCTCAAGTCACCGATACGCCTCTCTCTTGTCATGGCTTCCATTGGTTATACAATGCGAGCTCTGATTAACAAACTCAGAGCGACTGAAAGGTAACTACATACCGAACACGTATAGAAATGCAACATTTTTATCCGTAGCTTTCTCTCAAGATATGTATGGATAATACGTGCATAAATATGAAATTTCCTACACATCTACATTAATTCTATTTCTTCTAACTATTTCAGGAATGTTAAATATTAGCCCAACTTCCAGACATACTTTATGTGTACCATGAATATAAAGCAATGACAGCATTTGACAGCCTTTCCCTTAGCAGAGAGTCGCTGACGTTTTATAGAAAACTGGGTTCTACGGGGACTATTCATAAAGGAAGGTCCGATTCGTCGCGAAATGGAAACCACAGTGCAAATCCGACTAAGCTTTGCGTAGACGTATTGGACAGTGTCTGTAGTATGCCCATCGACTGCATCACGTCGCTCTTTTCTGTTATGGACGTTCAGTGAGCACGTAAAGATGCCTAGAAAATAGTATGAGTGACTGCGAGAGATTTCGCCTGATTTCATACAGCCTGCACAACGTAACTGTCATGCATTTCCTTCTTCAATGACAATGAGGATGCCCCTGCACCGTTTCCGGTGGAAAGTGCTTGGTCACCCATCATACAGCCCGAACTTGGCTCCCTCTGATTTTCATCTCTGCTCACATGAATCGCTGGCTATGAACACAACATTTTGGCAAAGGCAACGAGCTGCAGATCAGCGTAGAGAATTAACAGAAAGCACAGGCGGCTGCCTTCTATGACGAGGGTGTAGGGAAATTGGTACAATGCTACGACAAATTCTCAGTCGGAGCGACGATTATGTAGAGACGTAGCTTAACGGTGTAGCTAAAGTGTTGCAAATAAAGCATGTTTGATTTTCACTGTGATTTATATTTCCGAATAGCCCTCGTAGTTATGTATAATTTCTGCCTAACATCGGCATTTTTTGAGGAGTATTCTGTATTGTTAAATAGATTTTGAAGGCGAGGAGAGCAAAAGGTATAGTTCTAACAACTGCAGCTTTAGGATATTGACACGGTGGTGGAGTGAAAACGGCGGTAATATTTTTCTAGGTTAATGTTCTGTGAAACGCATTACAATGACGGATAATTTCTCCGTCTTTAGGAATCGACCGGAAACTATGCACTACGGTTGAAAAGAGTGAGAAGTTCATTCTTCGTAACAGGTGAAATGTGCAGTATATGTACGTCTTTGTCAGTTCGAAATGCGGCTGATGATGATTCAGAATTTTCATGAACTGACTGAGAATACAGAAGGAGGAATAAGGACTATCTCTTTTCACGAAACGGAAAACGGAACAAAAGCGTAGCACAGGAAACACGTAACGTTTCCCTCTTCCATTTTTTTAAGTCTCTGATGTGTCTACTGGAAGACTTTGTGTGCAAGACATTGATCTTTTCACTCTCGTTGTTAAGTTCCCAGTCGATTCTTGAAAAGAAATAAATAACATAATTTGACTGATTTGCAAGGTACACGCAAGGTTCACTAAAACCAGCGATCTTGTTCCTTGTATCTGGAACAGACATTCTCATTCATCCATTACACCGCTGATTTATCTTTGTCTAGAGCGATGATTTTAGTTTCTGACTTTTATTTCAGAAATAATCAAATGAGGCAATGAATCACAGATTCTTCAGGAATATAACGGTCTTTAGTGTCTTCGCCACTATCTGATATGCAGCCTGTAATATCAATGGCGTCAGTTGTTTCTAACCATATGCCTGCAATACTTCGAGGTTCTTCGAAAAGTTCAACCACCATTTTGCACATTATACAATCTACACATCTTTTCTGTTGGTGGTGTCTATTTTGCATCTCCATTGCAGGCAACAAAACAGTCATGGCGCTCCCATCACCCAACTGACGACATTCATCGCACAGAATATTTTTTGGACTTTAAAATGTGGTCACAAAGATATTATTGCAAGCATTTATCAGGAACTACGTGTTACTCTCGGCTGTGCTCGTATCTCAGAAATTTTGTTATGATCAATGATGTGTACATGCAATAATGACAGCTACCCTCACGTTTCACTGTCTGTTCCAGTAAACATAGCTCGTGACATGTAAAAACTTATTATTTTATTATATCCACTAGATCCGCCGCATAAATAAGTTATTAAAATGACGTACGTCTTCCTTTTACTTAGAGGCCTACTGTTGCTAAAGGTAGAACATAACTGTTGTTACATGCCCACTGTCTCCAGACTGTCAGTCAAGACAGATAGTGCGAAACTGGAAAAAATTGACAGTATTCGTTTTCCTCCGCGGAAACGAGAAAACGTAAGAACCTAGGCAGTGATGAGCATCCTTTTTTATCTGTGGCTAACATTATTTCAGGTTGAGGTTCATGGCTGAAATACTAACATAGCTGTATGGAACTTGATGACACTTTTACTAAAAGTCAATGATTACATTAACATCGCCATGATTTTTATGGACCCCTGGACATTACACAAGGCTGGACATGGTCCTTTGTATGATGTATGGTCACCAAGGACAGCAGCGCATGCTCTACAACATCCTCGCTGCAAGGTTGGTAGCTAAGGTGATCTTTTGGTAGGCTATGCAAGCCATTGTGGCCGAGGGGTTCTAGGTGCTTCAGTCGGGCATGGATGTGTGTGATGTCCTTGTGATAGTTAGGTTTAAGTAGTTCTAAGTTCGAGGGGACTGATGAGCTCAGATGTTAAGTCCCAAAGTGCTCAGAGCCATTTGCGCCATTTTGGTAGGGCGTTCCATTCCTCCACTGGTGCGTTTTACAACTGCTGGATGGTCGTTGATGCATGTGGACGTGTCGCACTAGGTCTTAACAATGGGGCCGACATGTTCTCGACGGGATTTAAGTCAGGGAAATGGCCACGGCCGTCCAACCACAGAACATCTTCTCGTTCCAAGAGCTCCTCTACCCGCGCTGTCTGATGCGGTCGCACCTCGTGGTGTAATGGCTAGCGTTGCTGCCTTGGGATCACGAGGTCCCGGGTTCGATTCCCGGCCGGGTTGGGGATTTTTCTCTGCCTGGGGACTGGGTGTATGTGTTGTCCTCCTCATTTCATCATCATTCGTGAAATTGACTAAATTGGACTGTGTAAAGACTGGTACTTGTACGGGCGCTGACGACTGCGCAGTTGAGACCTGCACAAACCAAACATCATGATCATCATCAGCGATGCGGTCGCGCATTGTCACCCACGATAATGAAGTGCAGGCCGAATGCCTCCCAGAAAACTCGATATATCGTGAAGGTGTACAGTATCGCAATAGCGTTGACAGTGTTCGAAGATCTGGAAGATAGCACACACATGCAACATTATGCCTCCCCACACCATAACACCTGAACACCCGCCAGGTTAACCGAGAGCGCTAATGCGCTGCTTTCTGGGCTCGGCTAGGCACGCCGGCCCCGTATCGAATCCGCCAGGTGGATTAACGAAAAGGGCCGATGTACCAGCCAGCCTGGATGTGGTTTTTAGGCGGTTTTCCACATCCCCCTAGGTGAATACCGGGCTGGTCCCCACATAGCGCCTCAGTTGCATGACTCACACACATTTCAAACGCGTTCGCACTATTTCATGGTTTACACTAAACACAGACAGCTTGGGTACACTGATTCCGTCACGGGGGCTATGGGGTGACTTCAGGAAGGGCATTCGGCCACCCCTTCAATTAACCATGCCAAATCCGACCGTAACCATGCCGACCCTGTCAAAACTGCGGGGCAAAGGCACAAGCAAAAGACACCGTAACACCTGAACCAGCAAAGCAATCACGTTCGATAGTGTTCCCACTTCTCTTCGTATAAATCGCTACTCATACTGAATCTCCTTTCATCCGAGAAGGGCATGCGACCCCAGTACTCGTTGGACCAGTCCCAACATCGCTAGCAGTGCATTCCTTTTAAATGTGCTTGCAACTGCTCCTGCTGTCTGACGTAGGTCTCTTCTTGTCTGTTGCATTTTGCAGCGGTCAGCTGGTGCTGTACTTAACAGTGACACAACGGCTGCATTGGGGTGGTCTCCTTGCCCGACGACCAGTACGTTGTGTTCCGTAGCGTCCAGCTTTCTGTCCACGATCAAGAGGCCGGTAGCAGCATGCTCCCAGTCTTCCAATCATTTCCACCCCAGTTGCTAAAATGTTATGTTACTTTATTTATCTATCCTTAAGTTTTGTAGAGCAGTTTATTACTTCAAATTTTGTTAAAAAACTTACGAATGTAATTTCTAGCCGAGATGCAAGGCGGAAAGCATATGAAATGTTACACAGTATCTCCAGATTTGCTACCTGTAGCCACATAAAAACCGAAAAACCGCGAAAGCACTGGAATCCAGCAACGCCCTTCCTGGTTTCAAGTACGAGGCAGTGAAAGCATTGCCCCCAGCTCTGTGTTGCAGACACTAGCGAATACGGAAGCTTTACACAGTAGAAAGCGGCAGAATAAAGCGACCAATAATAGAGCTCTGTGCATTCCTCCACAGTGGCATGTAGCTAGGGCACTGTCTCTCGTTAATGTGGCAGCAGCCTTTGAACGGCACCGCCACTAAAACCGAGACAACTGAAGAGTTCACCCAAGTATGGACAGTGATGCTGATTGCAAGACATTGGGAATCAAGATATAAGCTATTCTCGTGCTTTCTATAAGTCTGATGCTTTCCCTTTCACTTTCTTAATAAGGAATATGTCCTAGAGGACTCTGTACGGTCGTAGTTACTCTCCTAACACCTTCATCTGAGTGCAACCATTCTCGTGTAGAATGACCGCTCACCTGCCTGTAGCAATAACTGGGACATAGCAACTCTTAGAATGACAGATCTATGGAGCTGTGAAAGTCACATCCCCGCCATCTCTCCTCGCTGTTCTGAATATGGCATGCTTTCTCTTCTAGCGACTGTCAACGCCCAAGTATGTTTTGCTAGTAGTCTCAGTTATTTTCTTAGAACTTTCTCTTGAAATATTTCCGAAGGATATAATCGATAGTTTAATAGTCTCGCTGCTTATGGCAACAACGTAGAAGAGTCGCAATGTTACACTGTAAAGCGATCGGTAATGTGGATGAAGGAAGTGTGTTTAACGTCTCACTTAATCTTCACCATTTACAATGTAGTATTAATTTAGAAAAAAATATGAGAACATTGCAGCTATACCAGCAGCAATACAAAAGTAATACTTTCATTAAAACACACAAATGCGAGGAATGTAATCCACAGCTATGCGTTTCGAGAGCCAAGCTCCAGTCATCTGGCTATCTGCGTTCAACCCTTCATACATACTCACTTAAAAACGCAGAAAATACTCATTAAATAAAGTAAAATAAAGGTTGTTGTTTCCGTGTGGATCTACAGTCTATAAGTGTTTAATAGAGGAATACATTGTCCGTTGTGAGCCGTATTGTGCTTTATTACAATCGTGCTATTAGCTAATGTCGGCCGTGAACCATTATCAACAACCTGAAACAAACCAACGTGGAAGAACATCACATGTCTGAATAGGTCGTAATGAATAAATAAAGCATTCCATAACTCACATTAAGTAAGGTTATTTCACTGTAAATCTGATTACGTTATCGAGATTTACGGAATCCTTTATTTATACGTGACGATCTATGCAGACATTCGACGCTCGTCCACGATGGTTTATTTCAGGTGTTTCATAATGGCTCACTGCCGAAATTAGATAATACCGAAATTTCAATAAAGCATAATACAGCCTAAAATGGACAATTTATTATTTTATTAACACAAAGGTATATGGACATAAAGTAAAATAAAAGAAACGTTCATGAGTGGGATTACAATTCAGGGTGAAAGGCGATCAATGACGAATTCGTTGGTGGCATTGATATCCTTAGTGGAGTTATAGGCCACATTGAGTCGAATGAACAGTCTAGTGATTACGGAATATGGATTGAGAGCAAATGAAGAAACGCGGAAGTATTGGGAAGTAGCAGGTAAGTGATTATCGATAAAGTTAAAATCAAAATCACGGAACACAAAGTAGACGAAGTCAGGGAATACTGCTAGCTTATTCTTCTTCATAGTTGTCGCGTTAGCCTCGGAGACCACACGCATCCTCCACAATCCTCCACCATTCAATATTGTTCCTGGCTTTCGTGGTCCATTCTCGTTTTCTCAGGCCATCGCCTACGCATCCCCGTTGATATTATCCTTCCATCTTGTTCGTGGCCTTCCTCAGACCCTTTTGCTCTCCCCAGATTCTGACAATACTACTCGCGATAGCCTTTTCTGTTCCATCCTAATTAGGAGTCCTGTCCACATCAATCTTCTTTTCTTTTTCCTATGGCCAATATCAGCTGGTGAATGTAGTTCTGTCAGTTACCCGTTTTTTAATATTCTCCATTCCTGTGACTGGGTGTCTCTCTTGCGGCCAAATATTTTCTTTAACATCTTTCCCCCGAAGACCAGCAGTTTTCGTGCATCTGTTTTCCTTAATCTAAACGTTTCAGACCCACATATGGCTACGGAGAGAAATACATTCTGGTACAGTCTTCATTTTAAAATTTCTCGAGAATGCTCTACTGCACAGCACGTCCCGTAAGACAAAATATGGTCTTCGTACAACCATATTTCAAGTGAATGATGGTGGGACAACATCTGGTATAATTTTTTATTGAAAATGAAACTCCTCCAGCTGTATTTAAGATTTCATATTTATTTGGCTACTAGTTTCGACGTTGCGTCAACGTCATCTTCAGACCAGTACATTTTCATGTTATCAATTGTGTGTGGCTGAGTGCTAGAAGGCCGCGGTGAGACCGATACGTGCTCCACATGGATGGCCTACCATTCAGTAGCAAAGAAAAGCAGGATAAATTTTGGGATGAAATGGAGCGATGGAACAATGATTGCTAAACATGATAAAAAGTTGGAAAGATGGCAAGAACATGTAGAGTACCTACATGTGTGTGATCGAAAACTAAACGATACTGAATTAGAAGAGGAGACGAGAGTTATAGAAGAGGACAAAGGACGCTGTATTTTGGAAGGAGAAGTAGAAGGGGCTTCAAGGGAGATGAAAATCGTTAAGCAAGTGGAACTGATGGATTACCAGCAAACTTGTTTAAACGCCTTGGAAATAGTGTTGTGAAAGAATTAACTTGCCTATGTAATAAGATTATGAAAAATGTGAATGGCCAGATGACTTCCTCTCGGTAGTAATGATGCTACTTGAGAAGAAAATCAAAAGCAAGAGATGTGAGAATTTTAGAACCGTAAGTTTGATTTCACACGCAGAAAAAGTTCAGCTAAGGGCGATCAACAGAAGACTTCACAGAAGTCTAAAGAGTATTGAAAAGGAACGATATGGATTTTAGAAAAGGGAAAGGTACAAGAGAGACAACTGAACTGTTGAGAAACAGGTGGGAAATACACTGAAAGAGGAACAGAAGATTATACTGTTTTCATTTACTTGGAGAAAGCCTTTTACAAAGTACAGGGGAATAAATTGATGGAAATTGGAAAATAAATTAATGGAAATTCTTAGAAAGAATGGAGTCAACTGGAGGGGTGTAATGCTGATTAAGAATCAGTACCTAAAACAGAAAATACGAGTACATATTAGAATGGGATGACAGATGAAAGCACAGTTGGAAGAGGAGTGAGGTAAGACAGTTGTCTCTGCTCAGTACTGTTTGACACATATTTGGACAATATTATTCAGTAATGTTTGAAACTAAAAAGAAGAGTGTGAGTTGGTGATAGCTGAATAGAACTGATTCGATTTGCAGATGACACTGTGTTACTGGCAGAGAGCGAACGAATTATGATTTAAATGTTAAAAGAATTAAAGAAGATTTGTGAGGAATTCAGAAGAAGAATTAAGAAGAAAAATATAAAATTTATGGTGGTAAGTACAAGAAAAGTAATAACTCCTATTAAGCTGCGACAGGAAGATATAGGACAAGTAAGTGCTTTCAGATGTCTGTGTAACATAATTAGGGAAGACGTGGGGTGCAATAAGGAGGAGCAAATTCATATACCAGTTTCAAATAAGACATTTAATAAGAAGAAGAGATATCAGGGGAAGAGACTGGTGAAGTGCTTTACATGGAGAGTGGCATCATACAGAGCTGAGACATAGGGTCTGAGGAAAGAGGAAGAAAGAAGAATAGGATCATTGTAGATGTGGGTTTGCAGGAGGACAGAAGAGATAAAATGAGTAGACAAAATGAGAAATGAGGAGCTATTGAGAAGAGAGGAGGACGAGAGAGAAATTTTAAAGATAATCAGGAAGAAAAAACAGAATTACCTTTGACGTTGGATGAGAAGATATTGTTTACCAGAGGGTGCTATGGAAGAAGATAAACAGGATGCATAAGATAACCCCATAGATAGTACAATGATAATGATAAAACGAAAACAAACACCACCTGAACAGGCCATGAAGTCCCAGTGGTACCTACTGACCGCCATATCATTGTTAGCCCTTAGGTGTCACTAGATCTGGATATGGGCGTCATTTGGTCAGCACACCACTATCCCAGCTGTTGTTAGTTTTTTTGACCGGTGCCACTACTTCTCAGTCAAGTAGCTCCTCAATTGGCCTCACAAGGGCTGGGTGCACCCCACTTGCCAACAGCACTCGGTAGACCCAGACAGTGACCCATCCAAGAGCTAGTCAACCCCGGTAGCACTTAATGTTGGTGATCTGATGGGAACTGGTGTTGCCACTGCAGCACAGTAATGAGAAAACGAAGAGGGTAGTAAATGAGAGGACTTCATGGAGAACTACATGTGAACTGATGATGGTGATGATGATGATGATGATCCTATCTATACCTAATATGGTGAAACACGTATTCTCATGATGCTATACACTTAATTTTATACAATTTCATAGGCTCCTCTATTCACCACATTAGTGCAGATTAATACACGCCTACATTCTTCTTCCTTTTATAATACAGATAATATATCCAGTCTATAGTAATTAACCATCCGTACACTTTGGAGGTGTTAGCGAAAATAAATAAAAACCTCCTGTATAAATTTTCATTGCACAGCAGCATAAATAAGTGGTATTTGAATACTTTTAGCTGCATTTCTACTTTAAATCAAATATTCTACCTTAAAACGTAAATTTTACATAATTTCAGCAAGGTTAGTACCCTTGTACTTCATAATTCTTTATCCTTCACATATAAAATCTCAACTAACATTATAATATTTCTGTAGTACCACACATAAAGAAAATGGAAAGTTAACACTAATCAGAATCCAGAGGCCACTCACAGATTATTTCCTTCAAATGCCTGTTCTGAACTTAACCTTTAGTTCTTTGGTGTGACGTTACGTGTGCTGCACTGCTGTTGAAATTGCTCGTTAGCATTTTATAAAGTATTAATCTTCACTTTTTTATTTTAAAGTTTATTTGTGTTAATATTTGCTGTAAAAGTTACTTATTAGTGGATTTTCATTAATCTCAGTCTTTCTTCCTGTGTTGTTGACTCGAGTGGTCTATTATTCGTGAGTGTGCTTTCGTCATTCGTCTAAGCCTCGAGCCTCAGTAGAGTGTTTACATTTAGCGGCGTGCTCTGCAGCTGTAGCGGTTATAAAGATAAGTACTGACAAACTTATTTGTGCATTGTAATGCGGTTATTAAATTTAATAGTTTTCACTGGTGTTTCATGTTGTTTGTGGCAAAATAATGATTTAAAAAACTTTTGGAATCGTTCGCTCGCTGTGTTTTTTAGAGTTTTCTGGGGGTTGAAGTCGTTTTGTGACTTTCGTACTTTAGTTTTCAACTGACATTTGTTATTGTTTGTAGTGAAATATTTCGGTAAAATTTTCATTCGGTGATTTCACTTCGTTTAGTGTTCCAGTGGCCGTTTTCAGGTGGCTGACTAGTGGAATAAGGATATTTTGTTGAACAAAGCGGGAATTAAATCAAAATGTTAGAAGTAGTCACAATCAAGCTACAGTAGCCCATTACAAACAGGATTGTAAGTTGCTTAAAAATGTTATTGGAAGGCAAAGAGTATGTGGTATGCAAATAGAATAGCTAATTCACAGAATAAAATGAAAACCATATGGTTAGTTGTGAGGGAAGTGTCTGGTCAGCAAAACAAGGTAGACGATTTAAAGTCTGTTGGCAGGAAAAATGTTTCTGTTACTGCTAAATCAGATATATGTACAGTATTTAACAATCATTCTCTGAGCACTGCTGGTGACTTAAATAAAAATTTAGTTTCTACAGGAAATCATAACACTTTCCTGGAAAATGCCTTTCCGAGATTGATGTCTCAAATACTCCTCTGTGATACAGATGCGGGCTTTCAAATAAAGGAAATGATATTTTTGGCTCAGAAAAGGGTAGTTCGGGCAATAAGTGGTGTAAGTTCATGAACCTCTTGTCGAATCCTGTTCACGCGACTGGGTATTTTGACACTGACCTCTCAATATGTATATTCCTTACTGTCGTCTCTTGTCACCAATACTGTATTAGCTTATTCCCTAGAATAAGCAGCTATCACTCAGTTAATACTCGGCAGAAATCAAACCTGCATTTGGATCAGACTTCCTTAACTCTTGTGTAAAAAGGTGTGCAGTATACTGCTACATCCATTTTAAATAAGCTACCACTCGAATTCAAAAATCTTAGCAGTAATCCACGAGCTTTCAAATCGAAACTGGAGAGTTTCCTCACAGGTCACTCCTTA
Organism: Schistocerca americana; assembly: GCF_021461395.2. NCBI lineage: Eukaryota > Metazoa > Arthropoda > Insecta > Orthoptera > Acrididae > Schistocerca > Schistocerca americana. Next base: position 125,362,892 of record NC_060120.1, on the reverse strand, counting down.
TATCCTGTCGAGGAGTTCCTTGAAAAATTAAGATGATTCTTATTGTATTGTTCATTGTGTTTACCTAAACTTATGGACTGACTTTTTTTCAGGTTCATCAATATTTGATGTTCTGACACATTCCATGACCTTGGAGATTTGCTCGTCAATTTGGTCCTATGGAACTTGACATGCAAATAAATAAATAAAATAAAAATTCAGTAGAGACTCTCTGTGCTTCCCCATTGTACTCTTAACTACAGAAACCAACACAAAAGAAATTTCCATATTCACAAAAATCATTAATTATGATCTCTTCAACCACCCTTACTTACAAACATGTTTTCAATAAATTAAAATATTTACTGTCTGCCTTTTCAACCTTCGCATTATCTTCTTTAAAATTTTCCTGATTACTTACTATTTATATTTCAGCCAGAAAGAGCTGAAAGTGCAAATCCATGGGCACTTCATATCTTTTGTCCTCCAGTTGGAATTACGCTTCTATCAAGTAAATGATACAACAGCTATAAAATTAAGAGATTACAACTATCACGTAAGTACTTAAAACTAGTCACTTAAGTAAAAATGTCCTGTCAGTAATATTTGGTCTCCTATCTGAAAATTATGCTCCATAACCCTTTGGCTGAACCTTTCAGCCTGTTCAGGTGTTTTATTCTTAACATTTGCTTCCAACAATATTCGTATTTCTCTTTGCCATCTATCATCCTGTGGAAGTCGCTTAATTTTATCTAACAATCCGTCTCCTACCATTTTACCTTCAGTTATCTTCCTGGGAGAAACTCCAGTGCTATCATGTGGTTGATCATTTCAAATTTTTTCAAATTCCTCTAAATATATGGACCATTTTGAATGTTTATGACTAGCCATCAACAAATGCTGCATATTCCTTTCCACCAAGAATTCATTAAAATTAGACTATGTGATTTGCAACCCATCACCCTGGTTTTCCCACATTAGGGAAATATCCTTTCAGTAGTATCTTTGTAACATTTTGACTGTTCACCACTTTCACTGGGTAAAGTTTACCTAATTTAGACCACAGCTGTAATATTGCTGCTAAACAAGTCACACCACTAATTCATCTTGGTGAAGGTCGGAAAATACTTATGGCTACCAAATCCTATAGGTGCAATGATGCTGTGGGATAAGTTCAGATTTTAAGTCTTTGGTTCCGTATTTAGTTTGGTAACACATTCTGGATGTATGTTCTTCCGTTTTAATAACATGATTCATTCCTTTACAGAAATAAAATTTTTGCATATTAACTATCAGTATATACATGCGAAATACCCATAGATGTGATGAATATACAGTATCATCATTTGTGCCTAGAATTTAGGTATAAAAATTCTCCAGTTGAGTAAACCATTTCAATTTCTATTAAAAAAAAACACCCTTGTACAAAATCTGAGAGATTCTCCCAAGGCTGCTATCATTCATCATCACCAGCCGACTTATTACTTTGTTTAAACAATAGTCATTTTTACTAATGAAAAAATACTCCAGTTGTGTTGAGAACTTCAATGACTCAACTAATGGGTTCATCCTATATATTAGGCCATTATTAAGTATTTATGAAAACACTGAACATAATAGAAGCTATGGAAAGGAAGGCTTACATATTGAAACGTCCCCTTTGAACAATTATACACGACTGTCCTTAAACTGATACACAATATTTTTTTTTTTTTAGCGCAACGCAATCTGACTTTCAAAAATCCCTACAAAAGAATGGCCCTGACTAACATTAAACTATACCTTTCACAAATCACTTACCTCACAAAAATCTTCGCTGCTCAAGCTACTGCAATACAGCAAGCGCCACTACTGCCAGCTAAATAAAAGATTCAAACTATGGAAGCAACTAACTACTGATAGGGATAGTTAGCAAATGAAAGATATTAGTAGAGAACAAACAATGTATTTACCTTGATATCATCATATATAAATATAGCAGTTCATGACAAATTACAAATCTCCGCCATCTCTCTCCCCACATCCACCACTGCTGGCGGCTCACCTCCAACTGCGCAACGCTACGCGCTGTTCACATCCAGCTGCCTAACACTACAATGGCGAGTATTACAACAATGCAAAGCAGCCACAGACTGCACACAGCACAGCCAGTGATTTTCATATTGAGCGCTACGTAACGTTGCCAATAAGAAAACATAAACAGCCTACTTACATAGAGAAAACATAAACAGCCTACTTACATAGCCCCCAAGCTCCCCACAAAAAATTTTACAAATTGGGTTGGGCAGTGGCCAATACAGATTTGAAAAGTTTTTTCATAATTACAATAACAAAGAAATCAAATGCACACACTTATTGATACAATGTTGGTCAAAAGCTAAAAATTTCTCACAGTCCATAAAGACAGTCCTCATCATTCGTCACAGTAAAATTGCAGTGTTTTTCTCAAAGTCTGAGCAGTAAAAGACAATGCACACAGACGTAGTGGATTTCCATGCAGTCTTGAAGAAGTAGTGTTGTCCTTCCAACGGAAAGACAGTGCTGACTCTTGACATGCATACAGGTAATGGGCCACAACAGAGCAAACCCACAGCAGAGTCAGTCGAAATTTTGAAGAGTATTGGTAGGTAGGTCATCACAGAGCAGACCCACTGTAGTCCTGGTAGAGATTACGGTATTGGTGGGTCATCAAAGATGCAGACCCACTGTAGTCCTTGTAGAGATGGCCAGCAGCCATCTGTTGCGATTGTGCAGGTGCACATTCACCATCGAAGAGTCTTGCGGAGAATATAGCAAGTCCATAAACCACCACTTGTGCACTCACAAAGTTTCTGGAATTGTCCTTAGATCCAGCAATGCTGTTATCCAGTCCCTTGCTGAATCATTAACACACGTGCAAACACTATCAGTCCCTACTTCTCACATATTGTCCATGTACTATGACCAACAGAAACGTGTGCAGTGAAATGTTACTTAATTTGAAGAACTGGTAACAATTACAATTTGGTAACATAAAAATACAATAACAAAGGTACAAAATACATCATTAAAGAACATAATAATACAGATAACATTTGTAGTACAGGCTTTACAAAAGAATCGAACTAACATATACATCAGTGGAATTATGACATGAGTACATACATAAAAGATCAGAGTAACTTTCGAAACATCAACTTCACACATGAGCATTAACACAAAACAGAATAAATAATGTCTAAACATCTTTACAAAGTAAATAACACATTATTAATGCCAATTATATTCGAGGATAACAGTATTCCTCATAATAGTGAATGTAGCTTAATATTAAAAGAAGAAAAAATTCTATGAAACTACACAGAGACAGGAAAAAAACAAATACACAAGGGTACACAAACATATAGTGGGCTAACACAAAAGGGAAAGGACAGGGTTTGTTTTACTGCAGTATTTTGCATGGAAATCTCCCTTTGTTCATCATTATTCCCAAAAAGTCCTATCTAAGCCTGCTTTCTGTATTCTGTTCATATCCTCTTTCAAAAATAGTTTTTCTCCACTATACACTACTTCTTTTATTTGGCCAAACCATTTTCCTATAGATTCTCAATGCACTTCTTCCAGTTCATCATAGTTAGTTTCTTATATAGTCTACCCCCTCTTAAGCTAACTTAAATCTACTGAGCTCAGATGCTAAACTAAGGGACGAGGCAATGCAGCAGCACATAAAACAATTAATATAAACAGCAATAAAAAAATGGAAAATCGCAAAGCAAGCTACAGTAAATCTAAATTACCAAGCAATTCAACATTACAACTAATATGAGGCAATGCGAGCAAACAAAAAAATAAATCTGGCTTAGCAGAGTAACACAAATTGAAGTTCAGTAGCACTATGCCTGGCAAACAGCAGCTTATATCTAAACATGACATAGCTCAAGCAAAAAAAATAGTACACTAAAGACAACAATGCAGATAAGGGAAATGTATAATCACATCTTAATATCTAAGTAATTAAAGTGGTGCACCACAACAACTTATTGTAAAAAAAATATTACCATGTACTTGAAAAGAAAATTATGTGTCCAGTTACTGTTACTAGTCCCTTCTTATTGTTCTTTCCTTTCCAAGTGCTCCTTTTTTTTTTTAAAGAATGTGGATCACAAAATTATTATTTAATAGATCTGTTGACAGAAAGTGTTCACATTAGCAAATGCATTTAATTTTATTTTATAAAACTAATGCTGTAACACAGCTGGAAAACAGGTATCAAATGAAATAAGCAATTATGCAAACCAAAGCATACAAATATCATTCAATAGTCATGTGACATTTCATAAGTCAGTAGCTCTCAACTCTCGTAGAAAGACACTTGTCATAGGTTTGCAGATGTAAGAATATTTCCCATCAGTTTATAAGCATTTCAGTAAGTAGCAGAAAGTAGGCGCTCCACAATATAATCATATGTTTCCAAGTAATGAGCGTGTCTTATTTGCGATGCTTTCCACAAAGGAATGTCAATAGCCAGGTTAATGGTCTCTCCTTTTTTTTTTTTCTCCACCTGCGCCTCTGAAAGGCTAATGGCTTTTCTTTTTCGGGCGGCCGTCGCCCAGGTGGGTGCCCGCGACGCATTACGTGCAGGTGGTCACTTAACTTTCTTACGGAAATATTTACGACAGCAGTTTCCGCTACAGTGACAGTCTCACATAAAAATATTTCACAGGTCAAGAATTAGCATTGCAAATCTGTAGAAAGAAAATCCTATAAATATAAGTGTCCAAATAAAATATTCGTCAGCATTGTGATACAGTCACGAATTTACGCACATTTCATAAAAATGTTTATCTCTCAGTTAAATGATCAGATAGCTGGGTAATTTGCGTGTTAGAGAAATATGGTACCGATGTGTAAAGTTGTATAAGCAAATACCATATTAGCTAGGGTTCCTTGTGGTTGCCAAACACATGGTACACAAAGTAAGTGTGTAACCCCCTGAGGATTAATGCAATTATACCCTCAGGTGTTACAGATTACAGCAATGAAATGAAATGTATCACTGAAAACCTTTGTATCATTGTACTTCAAATATCTTAAAAAATAAATGTTTTAAGTACAAAATTAATCACTCAAATGCGTGTCCTGTAGCGCTAAATGTGCGTCTTGCTGTAAGATAATTCTGTGGAAGTGTCGTACTTATCGTCCTCTGAAAGCTAAGTTCTGCAGAAGTCAATGTACTTACCTCATGATAAACAAAAGTGAAATGCTTTATGTATAGATATCTTAGTTATTACGCTTATTGCCATGATGAAGAAAGTACTGTGCTGTAACGTATTGTTGTGCTACAGAAAAGGCAGTCTCATTGTAGCTATACCACAAAAGTTACTACTAAAACATGTTTTTCTTCCCAGAAGAATTCAGAAAACTGTGCAAATATAAAACAGAAACACCGCAAAAGCAACATTTTAAATTGTCACACATTAGTAGCGTCGTGATAAAATCGTGCAGCTGTCACATAAACTAACCACTGTGTCATCTGGTATCTCACAGAAAGTACTTTAAATCCAGAATGTATTTTCAAGTAAACCAAAATGTTGCATTAAAATCTCATTAGCAGTACCAGTATGTGTCCTAAGTATGTAAGCCTGATAGTCGTTACGTAATCGTGCAACTAACAAGCAAGAATGTACAAATACAACACTGTGTCGTCTGTTCACTATAACAATGCATTCGTAATTTCTGTTTAAAAATGTTCCCTAGGTTCTAGACTGGATATTTAACTTCAAACATTGTTGTATGTTAACAGATTCTAAGTCTGACAAAGCATACTAGTAGCGTCAATTAAAAAGATTTATGGCAAAGAAAAAGTTAAAAGGCAGATTATCTTTCAATAATCGGTTTTACATGTGAAATGTGGTACAATCTTTTACTCTTCAAGGTACTCAGAATTTCAGCTTGAACGCAATTATCATGCAGTATACGTCAGTAAAGAATACTGGAATTTTTCACAAGGTTAGCGTCTATGTTATTTTTCTCTGAGCCAGCCGGCGCACGTGGGTGCCTGCAGCACGAGTCATTGTCTGTCTCTTTGTTGGCGCGCGTTGTTATTGGGATTAGGAGACCTAACTTCTACAAATTCGCCTTGCCGAGAGGGCCCAGCTCTGTTAGAATCCCGCCAGTTCTGATGAAATTCACGTCTGTCGTTTTGTCGGTAGTTTACATAGTTTCTTATTTGTCGGTCATGTGGTGGAGAATTTCTCCCTGAGTCGTGACTGCGCGCTGAACTGTTGCGTCTGAAGTTATTCTGTCTCCCTTGATAATAATTATTTTGGTTCCCATATTGTCTGTTTCTCTGATTGTCTCTGTGATAGTCACTACCGCGGAGAGGTGATTTTTCCCTGTAATTATTACTACTCTGCCAACGGTTGTCGTACGGGTGGTGTCTATTTTGGTCACGATTTGCGTTGTAAGAATAGACCAGTCGTGTCCGGTTATTGTTTCTGTCGTCACGGAATTGTGACGGATGTGACCTGTAATTGTTGTGTCCTTGTTTTCGCGTTCTGCGATTATCAGTGTCAATTTCTAGTTCTTGTAACAGTCCCTGAAAAGCTTCAATGTCGTCTTTGCAACGTCCTGCTAAAATAATATGCCGTAAATGTTCAGGTAATTTGATTAAGCAAATGCGGATGAGTTCTGAGGGGCTGTATGGGTTTGACAGGTACTGATTCTTGTGCAACATGTCTTCAAAATATTTCACAAGACTGGAAAATTCAGATTGTTCGAAATGTTTCATCATTATGATACCATGTTTTACTCGGTCTTGTGTGGCTTGAGACCAATATGCTGAGAGGAAGGCATGGTAAAACTCTCCGTCACTGTGGCAATCGTGAATTACCAATCGCATTCTTACAGCTGGTTCATTCTCCAAGTAGCCACACATAAATTCTAATCTGTGTTCTAACGACCAGTTGGGAGGAAAACAATGTGAGAATTGATGGAGCCATGCTTGTGGCTCGAAACAGCATATCCAGACACTACGGGATGATGATGGCATTGAAACAGAGGATGACTCGCGTAAAGCTGAAATACTAAACACCTTTTTCCAAAGCTGTTTCACAGAGGAAGACCGCACTGCAGTTCCTTCTCTAAATCCTCGCACAAACGAAAAAATGGCTGACATCGAAATAAGTGTCCAAGGAATAGAAAAGCAACTGGAATCACTCAATAGAGGAAAGTCCACTGGACCTGACGGGATACCAATTCGATTCTACACAGAGTACGCAAAAGAACTTGCCCCCCTTCTAACAGCCGTGTACCGCAAGTCTCTAGAGGAACGGAGGGTTCCAAATGATTGGAAAGGAGCACAGATAGTCCCAGTCTTCAAGAAGGGTCGTCGAGCAGATGCGCAAAACTATAGACCTATATCTCTTACGTCGATCTCTTGTAGAATTTTAGAACATGTTTTTTGCTCGCGTATCATGTCATTTCTGGAAACCCAGAATCTACTATGTAGGAATCAACATGGATTCCGGAAACAGCGATCGTGTGAGACCCAACTCGCCTTATTTGTTCATGAGACCCAGAAAATATTAGATACAGGCTCCCAGGTAGATGCTATTTTTCTTGACTTCCGGAAGGCGTTCGATACAGTTCCGCACTGTCGCCTGATAAACAAAGTAAGAGCCTACGGAATATCAGACCAGCTGTGTGGCTGGATTGAAGAGTTTTTAGCAAACAGAACACAGCATGTTGTTATCAATGGAGAGACGTCTACAGACGTTAAAGTAACCTCTGGCGTGCCACAGGGGAGTGTTATGGGACCATTGCTTTTCACAATATATATAAATGACTTAGTAGATAGTGTCGGAAGTTCCATGCGGCTTTTCGCGGATGATGCTGTAGTATACAGAGAAGTTGCTGCATTAGAAGATTGTAGCGAAATACAGGAAGATCTGCAGCGGATAGGCACTTGGTGCAGGGAGTGGCAACTGACCCTTAACATAGACAAATGTAATGTATTGCGAATACATAGAAAGAAGGATCCTTTATTGTATGATTATATGATAGCGGAACAAACACTGGTAGCAGTTACTTCTGTAAAATGTCTGGGAGTATGCGTACGGAACGATTTGAAGTGGAATGATCATATAAAACTAATTGTTGGTAAGGCGGGTACCAGGTTGAGATTCATTGGGAGAGTGCTTAGAAAATGTAGTCCATCAACAAAGGAGGTGGCCTACAAAACACTCATTCGACCTATACTTGAGTATTGCTCATCAGTGTGGGATCCGTACCAGGTCGGGTTGACGGAGGAGATAGAGAAGATCCAAAGAAGAGCGGCGCGTTTCGTCACTGGGTTATTTGGTAACCGCGATAGCGTTACGGAGATGTTTAATAAACTCAAGTGGCAGACTCTGCAAGAGAGGCGCTCTGCATCGCGGTGTAGCTTGCTCGCCAGGTTTCGAGAGGGTGCGTTTCTGGATGAGGTATCGAATATATTGCTTCCCCCTACTTATACTTCCCGAGGAGATCACGAATGTAAAATTAGAGAGATTAGAGCGCGCACGGAGGCTTTCAGACAGTCGTTCTTCCCGCGAACCATACGCGACTGGAACAGGAAAGGGAGGTAATGACAGTGGCACGTAAAGTGCCCTCCGCCACACACCGTTGGGTGGCTTGCGGAGTATCAATGTAGATGTAGATGTAGATGTAGATGTAGATGTGGATGAATGTCGTTGCCAGAATTTTTAAATGTTTTGAATTTACGTGTAGTAATAAACAGCTTATAGTCAAAATCATCATGTCGGCGAGTCGCATATCGGTCATTTTTAGGTCGTGTCGGCCGTTCCATCTCAAAATTCGGTCCACATTGCCAATTTCTTTCATAACTTCCGAAATGCGCTGTGTTATTATTTTGTGGCTGTTCCGTATTTCTGTGTCCCTCTTCCCGTATTGGGGTGCGAGTATCCACTGAAATACGTAATTCCTGTATTACCTGTGTCAGCTGATCTTGTACTTCCCGGATTTCTCTTTTGTACTGTGTATTGATTTGATTTTGATTCTGTTTGAATTTTCTAATTTGTTCATACTCTTCTGTGTCAGTGAAGGCTACAGGTCTTGTGTCATTCAGATCATCATCTACCTTTGTAGATAAGTTAGTGACCTTATCCGAAAGTTCGGTTACTTTCTCCGATAGTGTACTTATTTCTTCAGTGTGTTTTTCTGAACCAAGTTTCAGAGTATCTACTGTGTCCTTAAAGTTTTCTTGAGTTTTTGCAAGTTGCGTAACTGAATCGGTAGATGCAACTGAGTCAATTTTAGCTTGCAAGGTGTTGTGATTTTCATGAACAATAGTTTGCAGTTCTTTTATGGCTGCTTCATGATTCTGTAATGCATTTTCATTACGCGAAAATATAGGTTGGAAATGCTCACAAATTTGTGTTTTTACGTCATTACAGACTTTTTGAAATTTCGATTCGATGTTATGTAACTCAGTAGTTAAATCGTCACATGTTTGTTCAAGCGTGGTGTGAAGATTTTGTTCCATTGCGTCTAACTGTCGCTGTGTTTGTCTCTGGTGTTGTTCCATTGTGTTTAACTTTTGAAGCTTTTGCTGTGTTTGTCCCATTTGTTGTATTAATTGTAATAACAATGCATTGGTGTCTGAAACATGTTTCTCAGTGCTTTTTGGCAGTGAATTTGCACCGGCAACATTCACATTTTGACAAGCGGAAAATGTGTCTTGACTCATTTGAGAAAGCGGTGAGAACCCAAAACCTGAGTCTCCAGTATTTGCAATATTGTGTTCTGTCATTCCCGATTCCCGAGGCGAGCTGTTGCCGACCGATCGATCGATAATGCTTCCCTGTTCACTACCTGTTTCACTGTCTACACCATTATTTGACGCCCGCTCCATTTCCCTATGCACAGTTACCAAATTACTACTTTGAACATTAGTAAATTCATTACTCGGCGGCGCTGATAAGCTACGCTCGTCGTCACTATTATTTCTCAGTTTACTTTGGAGCCTAGTGTTACGTTTTTCACACGCCATTATTGCCACAATATTTCACACGATAACTCAGAAAAGCACAATTTGAAGAGCAAAAATAAGAGAACACATTAACATAACACTGAAAATAATATCTAGTTAATTGCAGCTTCGAAATACTTGGTGCAAATCTACATGCATGCCACAACTGTTTTACTGTACAACAATGAAAGACTGCAACTACAAAGGAGATTTTCTCTAACATTACGCGCTAGCAATAAACAAAAGCTACACTAATTACACAAAGTACAGGAAAAAATCAGAAGATTCCAGTGAGGTATCCTTGGCTAAGGGTCGACATATGAAACGTCCCCTTTGAACAATTATACACGACTGTCCCTGAACTGATACACAATATTTTTTTTTTTTTAGCGCAACGCAATCTGACTTTAGAAAATCCCTGCAAAAGAATGGCCCTGACTAACATTAAACTATACCTTTCACAAATCACTTACCTCACAAAAATCTTCGCTGCTCAAGCTACTGCAATACAGCTAGCGCCACTACTGCCAGCTAAATAAAAGATTCAAACTATGGAAGCAACTAACTACTGATAGGGATAGTTAGCAAATGAAAGATATTAGTAGAGAACAAACAATGTATTTACCTTGATATCATCATATATAAATATAGCAGTTCATGACAAATTACAAATCTCCGCCATCTCTCTCCCCACATCCACCACTGCTGGCGGCTCACCTCCAACTGCGCAACGCTACGCGCTGTTCACATCCAGCTGCCTAACACTACAATGGCGAGTATTACAACAATGCAAAGCAGCCACAGACTGCACACAGCACAGCCAGTGATTTTCATATTGAGCGCTACGTAATGTTGCCAATAAGAAAACATAAACAGCCTACTTACATAGAGAAAACATAAACAGCCTACTTACAATATATATATTTTAAGTACAGATCAAGTATAAAACTTACATTATACTGCAGAGAAGCAATGTCCCAATAATACAAGTGCAAGTCAGCAGGACTTTAAATGTTTCATGCCCAGTGATATCATGAGAAACATGGTTGTATCACTGTTATGAAGACTATACGATATATTACATTATAATTATTCCTTAGGCTTCAAGGGATTTACATTGTGACATATTCAAAAATTCCAAACAGCATGTTTTAGAAATAAAAAAGTAAAAAATAGTTTTTTAGTTTTAATGAAACAATGAAAATAGTTGCAGTGTACAGAATGTGCAAATCAAACATAGAATTATGCCCTCTAACATGCTAAAGTTGCCCCTTTGCTAAGTTTCTCGTTAACAGTTTTATTCTTTCTCATATTCCAAATTGTTAACTCTGTAGACCATAAAGTATTTCCCCATCTCTATAAGTTTGTTTCAACCTCCATACTAAAAAAATACAGATTAGAGCATTTGCTACATTATTTTCTTCACATTTTTTGTATCAGATCTCAAGGTTGCACTCTTGCAGAATAAGAGCCTACCTAACTGACCTTGTGATTATACCTATATCCTAAGTCCTAAAACACTTCTTTGGATCTCCTTGGAATTGTCCCTTATTTAACATAATACAAGTTTGTTTATGTTGGTGATGTATACTCATCATTTCCCTCAGAAAGTGTAGTTAAACAGCATGACTCATCATCCAGTCCTTATGTAATAAAAATGGTATGTTAACATCTGCTACTACTAGCATGGTTTGTTGGATTATTATTCCTGAAACTTGGACTGTCACTAACTCCTTTTCCCTTACATTCTCTCCTTTTGGTCATGTCGAACCCATAATTTGTGCATTAGTAACAGGGACTGTTACCTTTGTTTCTCATAGATCCTTAAGCAACACTCTCACTTTATTTTCTATATCTATCAAAAATTGCGTCAGCTCCCTTCCACATATCTTTGAACTTTTCTTTCTGATACCTCTCTTGTCATAGGCAATTCCTCTCCATGGGATTGTTTCCTGATATATCTTAAAAATGCACTTCTGAAACCATTTTGATCTGAAGATGTGCTAGACATAGGGATAGGATTGCTGTACTTTGAAACTTCCACAATCATTATGTGTCAGTTTTTATAATTAATACAATTATTATTACATCTTTTACTGCTTTTATTCTCATTATCATTATTATTCCACCCTATCTAGTGACTCGTTCTCTACCCCCTTGTCTATGGCAACTATGATTTTGATAACTACTATAAATATACCTGTTCTCCTTGTGGAATTTATCCATTCTGTTATTCAATTTACTTTCATTTCCTCCTTTCTGTACTCAGTCAGCTACTTAAGTTCCCATTTTGTCTCTAGATTTGTTAAGGTAGTTCACCTGGTCTAACGATTCTAACATAGGCTAGATTTGGGCCTTACTTTCACCCAATAAACGTTCTTTCATTCTGTCAGGTAATCTTGTGATTGAAACCTCGATAAGATGTAATTAACTAACAAGTTCGTCTAGATTAATGCTTGAATGAGGTGATAATCCACAAAGTTTCTATAACCACAGCAGCTACCATTCTATCTATGAGGACCAAACAATTCTAGTCTCTGTTACCTTTGAATGTACTCTGATCAGTACTCATCTTTAAATGCTTGCATAAACAATCTGTGGTCACAAAACGATTTAAATTGAGCGACCCACTGGGAAGCACATCTTTCCAAATGACTATTATACTTTTACTATCATCCCTCATTTCAAAATATAACTGATGGATTGCCCCATCTCGTGTGAAATGATGAAAGTGAATTCCCCCTTTTTTATCCATAACCTTAATTCTTCCACCCAGATTAATGTGTCCCCAACACACATACATCTGCCATTACCACTTCTACATGAGCTTCGTGAATTGTGAATCCCAGATGAATTAGAAGCATTACTGCCACAATTATACTACATGGAAAGGAAGCTATACATTCTTCACCACACAAGCTAGTTTATAAATTACACTTTCCCTCTTTACCACAAAAAATAAATTCCATTACACGAACAGCAGGTTGCATTACCTTCTCCACCACCCATTCTCGTGTTTTCTTTTTTGGGAATCAACAATGTGTCCTAAGCTCGTAATATTTCATCTAATATGTTACATTTCTTAATTATTTACTTGGTAACATCTTTTAATAACAATCCTGTGGCCAAATCCTGAGGTTCTTATATGTCAACAGCCTCTTCAGGGAGTGTGAATAACTCTTATACTATCTCCTCCAAATCTGCTTTCTATCATTGACAACCTTGTAGTGTCTACTTAACCCAGTATTCATCTCTTCCACCTCTCTTTCTTTCATACTCTTGGACTCTATTAAAACTTCAGAATCTTTCTTTTAAATCTTGTTATCTCTCTTTAAATCTTGGTGTCCACCAATAATATGTTTTAAAATTTGTTTTACTTCTTCAGCATTTTAATAAACTTATTATTAATAACAAATTGTGGTGTTCAATCCCTAATCAGGGCTTCATTGCAACAAAATCTCTAATTTCTAACTACTTTTCATTACCTTACTCACTGTAGTAAAAAGAATTACTACTGTCTCGTCATACCCATTTTTCATCATTTCTACTCAAAATAGAAATAGTCTATTTCCACCACTGTTTGCTTGCCACTCAAACATTATGGCTGTACTTGTGACACATAGTCTCACAGCAGATTTTGTGTTGTCATGTCTCGAAATCTGAAAGAGAGTGATGTTTCCTCTGGTATGATGGGATTAAGAGCTCTGTCAGCTTTCGCTATACCTGTTACCTCATATTAACTGGACAATACTTGTAACCCCTATTAATAACTCACATCAGCTATAAACAAAATCTACTTAATAAGTACTATCAATATTCTTATATGCTACTGTTGATCCTTCTATAGGTTACAGTGAATCATGGGAAGAAAGGTGCCAATTTATGTACTGTCCCATGGTACACCCTGCTGCTTTATGGTGTAGCTTCTACACTTCTGGTGCAATACATGATACCTTACATCTGTCTAAGCAATCAGTACTTGAATGCGAACATTTTAGGTTAGGCTCTACCACAACTGTTATTGATATTAAATCACACAACAAGTTAACTGTTACCAGTCACTGTTCATTTATCTCCAAGAAATGTTTCAAAGGTTAAAACCTCCATCATCAGGTGGATTTACATTTGTTAATATGGCATTTGTGTGTGTGTTGTGTTACAATGTTTTGGAGGAACTTGTGGCAGTGTCTAATGGAGAAACAGAACACTATTTCAGAACATGGTTTTGGGTTTCTATACATGTGATGTGTTACGACAGTGAAAGGAACTTGTGACCACTGGAGGTACTTTACTTTACTTATTTTTATGTTTACGATTAGATACAGTTTAATTTTTTTGTCAAAAGAAACCCAAAGCCATGCTCTGAAATAGTGTTTTGTTTCTCCACTAGACAGTGCCACAAGTTAATCCAAAGCATCGTAACACAACACACACACAAATTCCATATTAACAAATGTAAATCCACCTGATGATAGAAGTTTCAACCTTTGGAATGCGACATTGACATAAATGAACAGTGACTGGTAATAGCAAACTTGTTGTTTCATTTAATTAAAATCAGTACTAGGTAGTGAATATATCTACACTAGATACAATTAAATTTAATTCGATTGTAATTACTGTTTATGCAGATGTCAGTTATAGCTGTATAATCAGGGTATAGCTTAAGCTTTTCCCATTCAAAATGACAGAATTTAACAATAGGTGTGTTGTAGTTGTTTGTTGTGGGGTTGTAGGTTGTGACCAAATTTTCTGCAGAAAGTGACCACTGACAGCCAAGAAGTCAGCATTACCACAGTTTCGCCTTCTTTGTCTTTATCTACAATATGATTATGAAAATTTACGTACTATATGAAAATTAATAAAATAACAATATTAGCATATTGATTTTTACATTAATAACAACAATATTAATTAAACCTGATTTCTTTCCCCCATTCTTTGATAAATTTACGTGACACAATGTCAAACAGAAGTAAGTAGAGGCCATCTCCTTATCGTACACTCTTTAAAAGGATCAGATATTTCTCTAAGAAATATCTGTGTGTCTGAGAGTCTGGCAGGTCAGTTCTGTAGTGTTCATGTCTTCTCTGAGCTCTTTTAAAGCGCCCAAAAAGGTTTGTCTGTCAAGAGAGTCATATGCTTTCTTAAAGTAATTAAACAATTTATTACTATATCAAAATATTTTATATATTTTAGTAACTATGTATAAGTCCACTGCCTGAGAACCGAAACCTGGATCTGCACTAGACCATCAGTCGCAACTGTGACCTTACTGAGGAAAAAAATCATGAATCCTATTACATAGCCTAGGCCAGCATTCTGCAAATTTTTTTGGTGGTGGAAACCTTTTGAAATACTACAAATTTTATAGAGCCCTAAAATAATCAAAATATCATTTTATGTTCACTGCTTAGTTACAATCATTTAATACAGATCATACAAAAATATTTATGTTAAACACTGCTGACTTCTACAAAAATATACAAAACAACACACAATAACAGAACACACAAGATCGCAATATACTGATTCCACTGTAAATTCATAAAATCATTCCCATGGCTGGTATGAAGCTGTTTTATTTTTTTATTTTTGACCAACTGTTTAATGGCTTGGTTGAAGAGAGTTGAAGACACATGTCAGGTTCAGTATCCAATCTATGGTGGTATTTTGTCTTCATGGCTGCATATGCTAAGAAACTCATTTCACAAAAGTATGCTGTTGGGAACAGGAGAAGAATAGAGTTTGTGAGGCAAGATGTGGTTATTCATCATGAACCCTGCATCAAAAATCGTTAAGTAACATTGTTTTACACAATTGTTCAATACTTGAATCAAATATTCAAATGTGCGTGAAATCTTATAGGACTTAACTGCTAAGGTCATCAGTCCCTAAGCTTACACACTACTTAACCTAAATAATCCTAAGGACAAACACACACACCCATGCCCAAGGGAGGACTTGAACCTGCGCCGGGACCAGCCACTTGAATCTTAAGTCATTTCTAATAAAGATTCTTAGGCTTTGTCTGACATATTTTCTGTTTTCTGCAGATCGATACCAAAGGATTCTGAACCCATGATCTCATTTTCAGTTTTGTATTATGCTCTTCAGGAAAAAAATCTCACAAAAGATGTGTGGATATTATTGAGACATCAGGCAAATTTTTCAGATATTTCATTTGGCTGGTCTGCTGTTTCACCATTGAATACCTTCATTGTTAGAAAAGGTTTACAGTCCTCTACTGCCAACACAAACAATCCAAAAATCTATTTTTTTGAAGGCAGTTTTTTGTTATTAGAATTGAAAACAGTTGTCTGTTTTCCTTGCAGAGACAGAGTAAATTCATTAAGTTTTCCGAATATATCTTCCAAAAATGTAATGAAAAATCAAGTTACATCTCTGAAACAGATTTCTAATTTAAAATAAATTTCAGGCATAAAAACTTGTAATTCATCTGTTAGTTCAAATAATCTTGTTAAGGTCTTACCCTGAGATAACGATCTAACCTCAGCGTGGAGCAGTAGTCTGTTCTCGTATTCCTCACACAGTATTTAATACAATTGGCACTGAAGAGGGCATGATTTAACGTAACTGATAATTTACATTGCTTCATCAAGAACCAGTTTTAGATTTGGCAGCATCTTCTTTAATATGAGTGCTTTTCTATGCAGCGTCTAATGGCTGAAACTGCAGTTTTGTACTTTACTTATTATTGGTGATCCCACTCCTTTTGTTCTGCCTGTCATTACCCCATCGATACAAATATCGATCCACTCATTCCAGTAAAGATTTTTTTTTTAATTATTGATTTCGTTAGAAATTTTTTCCCTGTAGTGTGGGTTTGCATGATGCACACATTGGCAAGTCTCCTTTGAGTGAATGTTTATATCAATATCACACAATTATCTGCATAACTGCCAGTCGAGCAACATCACCACAACTCATGCTTTTGCAAGACGAATTTGTTGTGTTGAAGGCAATTAACTAGCTCTTTACATAATTCCAACATTATTTTGGTATAAGGATCAGCAACTCAATGCATTTGTAATTTATTAATGAAGGTTTGCATCAGAGTTTCGAACAAGATTTTTATCAGAGACTAATTTCGAACACTTTCTTTCATTCTTATAAATAATATATAATAAAAAATTCGAGGCATCTGTCAGGTTTTTATATATTAACAGATAAAGACGCCTATCAAATTTTGTGTGTATTAAGACAATTGTAAGACAGTCAAATAACATTCGCTAGATTGATCTGATGTAAAAATAATTCTATTATTTATTGAAGCATTACAAATGCAGGTATGTCTTATCGCACTGCTGTAATCTGTGCACAGAAAAAGGTTGAAATTGTTTTATTTCAGGTTTTTTTTAATAGCATGTAACCTTCTAATATAGGTAATAGTTTGAGAATGAATGAAAATATTCAAAACAGTCAGTAACAAAAATCAGTTCTCGTTTGATACATCTTGTGATATCGTTACACCTAATTCTTGTTTGATACAGATTATGAGATCATTAATTCAACGCAGAACAGTGCTGTTCGAATGTGGCAATGTAGTAAGACGCCTTTAAAATGTTTCATCGAGCATATATTGTGTTATGTCTACCACACATTGTGATATCGTTACACCTAATTCTTGTTTGATACAGATTAGGAGATCATTAATTCAACGCAGAACAGTGCTGTTCGAATGTGGCAATGTAGTAAGATACCTT
The DNA here is from genome assembly GCF_021461395.2 of Schistocerca americana. Classification (NCBI taxonomy): domain Eukaryota; kingdom Metazoa; phylum Arthropoda; class Insecta; order Orthoptera; family Acrididae; genus Schistocerca; species Schistocerca americana. The sequence continues at coordinate 125,345,177 of NC_060120.1, read as the reverse complement.
TCAAATGTTTCATCGAGCATATATTGTGTTATGTCTACCACACATTGTTTTATTAAAGTCTCAGCGATACTGTGTGCTTCATCCATTTGTACAGTATGATAGTTGACCAAACATGGTGCCTCTCCAGCTTTTTCATTCATAGTTTTCATAACATGCTTCATAGAATTTTTGAGTTCTTTGTCATTTTTCTTCCTCATGTAGAAAAAAAATTCTTCATTCTTGTCTTTGCAATTGATATGTACTTAAAGTTTGTAAATGTTAGCACATCCTAGCACATTCAATGGAGCTATTTGGAAGTAGCTTCCTACACAGCATGAAGAGATGTGAGCCATTAGAATCAGCAAATGCAAGATTGAAGTAAGCTTTGTCATACTTTATCTTTTTAAACTTTGATGAGTCATTAGATACTTTAATGTTCTAAACCATGGAAATAGCATCACTTTCTTCAATCTCCTAGTGTTGATCAGAATTCTTTGAAATTTCAAGGTAAGATTTTTTTGCAACACCTTTAAGCCATCACACCAGTCTGTCTTTTAAAATCTACAGCTTAATTTTACAATATGAAAAACATAGAATAAAATCTCCACAAGGTAATGAACTTTACAACTGTAGTCATCACAAACATAAATCGGACGTTCTGTGGTCCAAGAGTGGTGTGTGGATTTGACATGCCAAACTGAAATGCCCATTGCAATTCCAAACTCGAGTAGGAACTGTTCTCTGTGCTTCAAGGTGAAGGTTTCTACAGACCTGGGGAAAGAATCATAGATAGTGAAACTCCTTTGAGATGGATCAAAGTGTTTGTGTATAAGAGAGAGATGGGCAGAACGTTATGGAATGTTCGCAGTGTATGTAGATGGGGCAATGTATAGTTAGAGAGGGGAAGAGAGAGTGGGAGGGGGCGAAAGCATCAGCATAGGTATTGTACACATAGAGTGACAAGTATCGAATTGCCACATGCCTACCCGTACAAGTTAATTTTTTTTGTTACTAGTTTTTGGTCGTAGCATTACTGTACATTTATGGCACGTCACATCATTTTCACCTATTACTCACTGAGAGGAAAAAAATAGCCTTTTATAAAACCAACATTAATATGATATTTATAAGAGTTGTGTTTCTCTCTGTATGAGACGACTTGATTTGCTTCTTGCGTCAGGTTGTTATTAGTTTGGTAGAGCCCTCGCAGAGATCTTGCAGACCCCCAGGTCTCCGTGGGGCACACTTTGAGTACCGCTAGCCTAGACGATACTCCAGAGGCACGTAATTTGGTTGAAAGAGTTTGAAAGGAATGGTGCCAAAAGACTTCTCGAAATGCAGAAATGAATAATCGACTTGAGACGTCTCGTAAAAAAGACTGGATGTCGTCCTGCGGGGAACCACCGCAAGTCGGTGGCGCGACGGCAGCTGCTCAGTGTTGCCAACCTCTCGTGGGGGCAACCGTCGCTGGCGGCCATAAACGCGCGCCTGCATTATGCTGCGGCCGCGGCGTGACCGCCGGCGGCAGTAAAGGCCGGCCGGCCAGTCAATTTCGCGGCGCGTTTAGCAGCCTGCGTGCTGTGCCAGCCCGGCCACGCCGCGCCGCGCCGCGAAGCATAACGTGGCGAGGCGTCGCCTACGTCTCTGTTCCCAGGCGTGAAAGCGCCGCAGCCGCAGAGCCGCGCCTGCGGCCGCCGCCTGCGTTTCCGCGCCGGCTTCATTTGCGGCGCGTATTCACCGGGCGCGGGGAAGTGGCGCGCGCGACGCTAAGGCGCACATTTCCAATCAGCTCCACGTCCGCGTTTCACCTGCGAACGGGCTCTACCCATTTGCAGTACTCCCACGCCCTCGGTAAATCAATAACCGCACAGTCTATTTACTAGGTGTTACAGTCTCGTATCGACCAGCCAAAGGCATTTGGAGATATACGTGTACCGACGGCTGCAAAACCACAGGTAATGGCAGAGATCGTTGCAAGATCCAGAGTCCAATCACAATTCAGAAGGAATTATTTTCGTTTCCAAGTCAAACTTCTAGTAGACTACTGGCCACTGAAATTGCTGCACCAACAAGAATGCAGATGATAAACGGGTATTCATTGGACAAATATATTATACTAGAACTGACAAGTGATTACATTTTCACGCAATTGGGGCACATAGATCCTGAGAAATCAGTACCCATGATAATCACCTCTGGCAGTAATAACGGCCTTGATCCGCCTGGGCGTTGAGTCACAGAGCTTGGATGGCGTGTACAGGTACAGCTGCCCACGCAGCTTCAACACGATACCACAGTTCATCAAGAGTTGTGACTGGCGTATTGTGACGAGCCAGTTGCTCGGCCACCATTGACCAGACGTTTTCAGTTGGTGAGAGATCTGGAGAATGTGCTGGCCAGGGCAGCAGTCGAACATTTTCTGTATGCAGAAAGGCCCGTACAGGACCGGCAACATGCGGTCATGCATTATCCTGCTGAAATGTAGGGTTTCGCAGGGATCGAATTAAGGGTAGAGCCACGGGTCGTAACACATCTGACATGTAGCGTCCACTGTTCAAAGTCCCGTCAATGCGAACAAGAGCTGACCGAGACGTGTAACCAATGGCACCCCATACCATCACGCCGTGTGATACGCCAGTATGGCGACGACGAATACATACATGCTTCCAATGTGCGTTCACCGCGATGTCGCCAAACACGGATGCTACCATCATGATGCTGTAAACAGAACCTGATGCTGTAAACAGAACATGGATTCATCCGAAAAAATTGCGTTTTGCCATTCGTGCACCCAGGTTCGTCGTTGAGTACACCATCGCAGGCGCTCCTGTCTGTGATGCAGCGTCAAGGGTAACCGCAGCCATGGTCTCCGAACAGATAGTCCATGCTGCTGCAAACGTCGTCGCACCGTTCGTGCAGATGGTTGTTGTCTTGCAAACGTCCTAATCTGTTGACTCAGAGATCGATACGTGGCTGCACGATCAGTTACAGCCATGCGGATAAGACGCGTGTCATCTCCACTGATAGTGATACGAGGCCATTGGGATCCAGCACGGCGTTCCGTATTACCCTCCTGAACCCACCGATTCCATATTCTGCTAACATTCATTGGATCTCGACCAACGCGAGCAGCAACGTCGCGATACGATAAATCGCAATCGCGATAGGCTACGATCCGACCTTTATCAAAGTCGGAAACGTGATGGTACGCTTTTCTCCTCCTTACACGGGTCATCACAACAACGTTTCACCAGGCAACGCCGGTCAAGTGCTTTTCGCGTTTGAGAAATCGGTCGGAAACTTTCCTCATGTCAGCACGATGTAGGTGTCGCCACCGGCGTCAACCTTGTGTGAATGCTCTGAAAAGTTAATCATTTGCATATCACAGCATCTTCTTCCTGTCGGCTAAATTTCGCGTCTGTAGCACGTTATCTTCGTGGTGTAGCAATTTTAATCGCCAGGAGTGTACTTCTGCGGCTGCCACTGTTCTGTACTGGCACTGTTACTGTGACCTGTACCCACGACATAATATGCAGACTGTCTCAGCTTCTCGCCTATGACCTAATCAGCTCTGCTGACACTAAGGGTACATTGTATGAGACATTTCACTCTAGTCTGTCGCCGGCTAAACAGCACACGGCTGCCGTGCTGCTACTGCTGCTATAGAAAACAGGCGGTGGCAAACCAAGGTGATCAATGTAATAGGGGCTATATGCCGTAGCTGGCGTTCAGGTTTAGCGGTATTTGACGTTTGTTATTGTAGTCTCCGACGCTTTTGTATTCCTTTGTGTGAAATAACTCTTTTTGTTATCTGTCCTTATCATGATGGACGTTTAAATACACTCCTGGAAATTGAAAAAAGAACACATTGACACCGGTGTGTCAGACCCACCATACTTGCTCCGGACACTGCGAGAGGGCTGTACAAGCAATGATCACACGCACGGCACAGTGGACACACCAGGAACCGCGGTGTTGGCCGTCGAATGGCGCTAGCTGCGCAGCATTTGTGCACCGCCGCCGTCAGTGTCAGCCAGTTTGCCGTGGCATACGGAGCTCCATCGCAGTCTTTAACACTGGTAGCATGCCGCGACAGCGTGGACGTGAACCGTATGTGCAGTTGACGGACTTTGAGCGAGGGCGTATAGTGGGCATGCGGGAGGCCGGGTGGACGTACCGCCGAATTGCTCAACACGTGGGGCGTGAGGTCCCCACAGTACATCGATGTTGTCGCCAGTGGTCGGCGGAAGGTGCACGTGCCCGTCGACCTGGGACCGGACCGCAGCGACGCACGGATGCACGCCAAGACCGTAGGATCCTACGCAGTGCCGTAGGGGACCGCACCGCCACTTCCCAGCAAATTAGGGACACTGTTGCTCCTGGGGTATCGGCGAGGACCATTCGCAACCGTCTCCATGAAGCTGGGCTACGATCCCACACACCGTTAGGCCGTCTTCCGCTCACGCCCCAACATCGTGCAGCCCGCCTCCAGTGGTGTCGCGACAGGCGTGAATGGAGGGACGAATGGAGACGTGTCGTCTTCAGCGATGAGAGTCGCTTCTGCCTTGGTGCCAATGATGGTCGTATGCGTGTTTGGCGCCGTGCAGGTGAGCGCCACAATCAGGACTGCATACGACCGAGGCACACAGGGCCAACACCCGGCATCATGGTGTGGTGAGCGATCTCCTACACTGGCCGTACACCACTGGTGATCGTCGAGGGGACACTGAATAGTGCACGGTACATCCAAACCGTCATCGAACCCATCGTTCTACCATTCCTAGACCGGCAAGGGAACTTGCTGTTCCAACAGGACAATGCACGTCCGCATGTATCCCATGCCACCCAACGTGCTCTAGAAGGTGTAAGTCAACTACCCTGGCCAGCAAGATCTCCGGATCTGTCCCCCGTTGAGCATGTTTGGGACTGGATGAAGCGTCGTCTCACGCGGTCTGCACGTCCAGCACGAACGCTGGTCCAACTGAGGCGCCAGGTGGAAATGGCATGGCAAGCCGTTCCACAGGACTACATCCAGCATCTCTACGATCGTCTCCATGGGAGAATAGCAGCCTGCATTGCTGCGAAAGGTGGATATACACTGTACTAGTGCCGTTATTGTGCATGCTCTGTTGCCTGTGTCTATGTGCCTGTGGTTCTGTCAGTGTGATCATGTGATGTATCTGACCCCAGGAATGTGTCAATAATGTTTCCCCTTCCAGGAACAATGAATTCACGGTGTTCTTATTTCAATTTCCAGGAGTGTATTTTAGAAATCATTACATAAAAGAAAAGCAAGGAAACCGCCTCCAGTTCAGTTACAAATCGTTTACGAAATAAAAGACCAAAAAAGCGAGTAAATGCAGGTGTGGATGCTTATCCTAGCACATTCCACGGACATCATTCGGCATAGGGTAGCCACCAAAATACCCTACAGATGCGTTACCAAACACCACAATGACATTTTGTACGTGTCCCGCTGTCTCACATCAATCCGGAATCTCATCATTTAATGCATTCAGTTTCTAAATTAAATATTGCAGGTTTTTCTTAAATATCTCTTTGCATTTAATTTTTGTGTCCGTTACAGTATTAATTTTAATACATACATCTTTACTTCTTAAACATCTTTCGAATGCATAATATTATGTAATATGTTATAATTTTTTGAAGCAAGAATAAAAATTAGAATAAAATGTTTCACTTTCCTCGATTGTGACTGCCTACTTACGTGAAAGTTTCATAACCTTCTGAAGGATGTGTTGTGGCGTTGGACTGAATACTTTATTCTTGTATGTAGATCGTTAGAAGCTTGCTTAGTCATCCTAAAAAAGATGGAAACTCTACCACCATTGTTTCTCATGTCCTCAAAAAGTATAGAGAATGCCCCAGTATCGCATCTTCTCATCTTGATTGGATGAACCCCCTGTGCCCTATTTCTCTTTTTCTTCAGGCGTCTATGAAACTTCAGCCACGCGTCTAATTTACTGCGATACCTTTTTCTAGTTCTGTGCCATACTATAGGAACGTCTGACGTTCTGCTGTGCTGCAGTCTGCCGTGTGTTCCCGGCACAGCGTACCACACCGTTTATGCGGCAGCCGTGAAGAATGCCCACGCGGCGGCTATCCACCCGGCGACGTTCGCACGGGAGACGGACGAGTGTGAAACGAGCCTAATGCAGCTACTTACGCCTAGGGCTGTATGGGTACTGATACTCCTGTTTTAGTGCTGCTCACCTACTCCACCTACTCATTGCTCATTACCCTAGTCTGGAGCATACTGCCGGCAGGAATGGCCGAGCGGTTCTAGGCGCTACAGTCTGGAACCGCGCGACTGCTACGGTCGCAGATTCGAATTCTGCCTCCGCCATGGATGTGTGTGATGTCCTTAGGTTAGTTAGGTTTAAGTAGTTCTACGTTCTAGGCGACTAATGACCTCAGAAGTTAAGTCCCATAGTGCTCAGAGCCATTTTTGGAGCATACTGCTCTCCTAATTTTATTCTGAGTTTTCCCGCGCTTCGGAGTTTTCCCTCGCTACCCAGACTGTCCCTGACACGACGTGATACTGAAGACGCGCCGCCGTTCCATTGGCTCTAATTATACACTGGTTTCAGTGTGTTCTTCAGAGGTTGGGTAAAGGGAGACAGACGTCTCTCCTTATACGGACACACACTGCGTCCTTGGTCTGTCACTGGCTGCCCATGACGTATAGATGTCTCTCACAGAGACACTCTCTATGTCTCCCATTTCCCACTTGCTCTTTCTAGTCATTCTTGCTGTGTTTCGAGTTCACTTGCAGCTATGTTCCTCAAAGGTGCACTGTAACGCCCTTGTTTATAGTTAACAGCGTAGTACCTGAATGTACTGGCGCCTAGCGCCGTTTCGTTATCGCCCTCGTGGCTATGCCGCAAAGCTTCGACAATGCGCTTCACTCTCTGTCCCTTATTACTTTATCACAAGACTTGGCTTTCTGGATACTATTAGGTTGGTGAATAAATTCCTAGCGTTTTTGTTTTGCACGTTGGTTTTCGGTTGCTATGGCTTTATTTATCGATTGCCATTTTTATTTGTAGTTCACTGTTGCTGTTTGAATTTACATATCGTCATCTTGTCATTTGTACGTAGTGAGTGGAGCTGTGGACTCTAGAAAATGGAATGCCAAGTGGAGAAATCGGAATATTTCCGAAATATTCCTCTGTTTGAGTCTATTAGAGCGGTAACTGCGGAGACAGCCAGGGACATTTGCGCCCATATGGGGATAATGCCACTGGATAGATCACGGCAAAAAAGTGGTTTTCTCGTTATAAGGAAGATCGTTTTAGCATTAGTGACTCTCCACGTTTAGGAAGACCTTCTGGGTTTGTTGAAGACCGTTCAAACGCATTAATGCACTATTATCCACGTCAGTGTGCTGGAGAAAAGGCAGATGTGGTGAACTACAATCATTCCACCGCCGTGCGACATTTGCAGCCAATGAGGTGGGTTCAGACATCGGGTGTATGTTTACTGCATGGTCTAAGCCAAAATCGCAAGAATCATCTGGTGGCATCTTTACTTGGTCGTCATCAACTGGTTCCTGAACAACATTGATTATTCCTATCCTCTATCATTAACAGTGACGAGAAGTGGTGTCTTAATGCGAACATAAGGGAAAGAAAGGAACGGTTTAGCCCAAACAAAGCTGCAGAAACCTGTGCACATCCACAAATCTCAATACGACGATGGTTTGATAAGTCTGGTAAGTTTCCATGAAAGAATGGAACAGTTTTGTTGAGTCTTGGTGGTTGGTAAGCTGGTTTATTCCAAGGGTATAAAGAATTTCAACAATCTTTAGCATACAGTTCATTGTTGATACCCTTCTGAATTGGTGAGAGTGTGGACTGTGACTGAAAATGAAGAAAACCGAGCTTCGTGCTCTTATTATACGTATTCATTATTTGAAGTGCTGGACTGCTACACTATCATTGAAGACCATTTACTCTTGGATTAATGAGTTTGAACCCGGTCTAACAAGCGAGGAAGACTAAGTGCGCTCCGGCCGTCCAATTGGTCACCAAGAAGGAAACTATTGATAAAATCCGTGATATAGTAATGTAAGATCGCCGAATAAAAATTCGAGAGATTGCTGAGGCTGTAAGCATCTCAACTTAGAGAAATCATACTACCCTGCACTGACAACTGTCTATGAAGAAGCTACGTACGAGGTGGATGCCACAATTGATTGCAGACGACAAGAAGCACAAGATCTCAGCACAATGTCTGACGTTGTTTGATCGCAATTCGCAAGACTTTGCACCGATTTGTAACTGTTAATGAAACTTGGATCCATCGTTACACACCATAGTCAAAACGGCAGTCGAAACAACGGAAAAAGGCTGGTGAGAGGGTACGAAAGAGGCCAAAAACCATTTTGTCAGCTGCTAAGGTGATGGCCACTGTTTTATTCGCTCCCCAAGGACTAATCCTCATCGATTACTTGGGAAAAGGCATGACCTAACTCGACCTTACTAAGCTCCTTGTTGGGTCGTTTGAAACTTGCATTGCCTGAAAAAAAAGACCAAGGTTTGCACGAAAAAAGCGCTCTTTCTCCTGGATAATGCACTGTGCTGGCGTACGCTGGCGCCAGCACGCGATGTGGCATAGAGGTTTCAAGAGTATCGATAGAGGCCCACGACAAGACTCGCTGGAAACAGCCCGCCAGTATTTAGGATCACCACCGCGGACCGGAGGGCCGGTTTAGCGAGTCAGTTCGAAACTGTTACACCCAGTTAGTTTGTCACTTAAAAATGGTTCAAATGGCTCTGAGCACTATGGGACTTAACTGCTTAGGTCATCAGTCCCCTAGACCTTAGAATTACTTAAACCTAACTAACCTAAGGACATCACACACTCATCCATGCCCGAGCCAGGATTCGAACCTGCGACCGTAGCGGTCGCGCAGTTCCAGACTGTAGCGCTTAGAACTGCTCGGCCATTCCAGCCGGCAGTTAGTCAACTCGTTAGCTTCAGTTAGTTCGAGTATGTCATCGAGACGGAGCCGCAGACTTAGCCTCCAGTACTGAGACAGACAGCACATAGCAACCTTGTAGTGGGCACAGCGGATTTCTACTTTAACAGCATTGAGGCTACGTGGATTATACAGAAGAGAGCTTGTACCACAGCACATTGAAACTTACAGTTAAGTAGCTCTTTCTTTATAAATAAAGAACTTATTAACTGCATGCAGTTTGTGTGATACACTACTGGCCATTAAAATTGCTACACCAAGAAGAAATGCAGATGATAAACGGGTATTCATTGGACACATACATTATACTAGAACTGACATGTGATTACATTTTCACGCAGTTTGAGTGCATAGATCCTGAGAAATCAGTAACCAGAACAACCACCTCTGGCCGTAATAACGGCCTTGATACGCCTGGGCATTGAGTCAAACAGAGCTTGGATGGTGTGTACAGGTACAGCTGCTTCAACACCATACCACAGTCCATCGAGACTAGTGACTGACGTATTGTGACGATTTTTGTTGTTTGGGGGGAAGAGACCAAACAGCGAGGTCATCGGTCTCATCGGATAAGGGAAGGATGGGGAAGGAAGTCGGCCGTGCCCTTTCAAAGGAACCATCCCAGCATTTGCCTGGACCGATTTAGGGAAATCACGGAAAACCTAAATCAGGATGGCCGGACGCGGGATTGAACCGTCGTCCTCCCGAATGCGAGTCCAGTGTGCTACCACTGCGCCACCTCGCTCGGTATTGTGACGAGCCAGTTGCTCGGCCACCATTGACAAGACGTTTTCAACTGGTGATAGATCTGGGGAATGTGTTGGCCGGGGCAGCAACCGAACATTTTCTGTATCCAGAAAGGCCCGTACAGGACCTGTAATATGCGGGCGTGCATTATCCTGCTGAAATGTAGGGTTTCGAGGGATCGAATTAAGGGTAGAGCCACGGGTCGTAACACATCTGAAATGTAACGTCCACTGTTCAAAGTGCCGTCAATGCGAACAAGAGGTGACCGAGACGTGTAATCAATGGCACTCCATACCATCACGCTGGGCGATACGCCAGTATGGCGATGACGAATACCCGCTTCCAGAGCGAGTTCACCGCGATGTCGCCAAACACGGATGCGACCATCATGATGCTGTAAACAGAACCTGGATTGATCCGAAAAAATGACGTCTTGCCAATTGTGCACCCAGGTTCGTTGCTCAGTACACCATCGCAGGCGCTCCTGTCTGTGATGTAGTCTCAAGGGTAACCGCAGCCATGGTCTCCGAGCTGATAGCCAATGCTGCTGCAAACTTCGTCGAACTGTTCGTGCAGATGGTTGTTGTCTTGCAAACGTCCCCATCTGTTGACTCAGGGATCGAAACGTCGCTGTACGATCCGTTACAGCCATGCGGATAAGATGCCTGTCATCTCGACTGCTAGTGATACGAGACCGTTTGGATCCAGCACGGCGATCCGTATTACCCTCCTGAACCCACCGATTCCATATTCAGCTAACAGTCATTGGATCTCGACCAACGCGAGCAACAATATCGGGATACGAGAAACCGCAATCGCGATAGGCTACAATCCGACGTGTATCAAAGTCGGAAACGTGATGGTACGCATTTCTCCTCCTTACACGAGGCATCACAACAACGCTTCACCAGGCAACGCCGGTCAACTGCTGTTTGTGTATGAGAAATCGGTTGGAAACCTCATGTGAGCACGTTGTAGGTGTCACCACCGGCGCCAACCTTGTGTTAATGGTCTGAAAAGCTAATCATTTGCATATCACAGCATCGTCTTCCTGTCGGTTAAATTTCACGTGTGTAGCACATCATCTTCGTGGTGTAGCAATTTTAATGACCAGTAGTGTAGAACGAGGATACTGGCCACCAACCAACCTCCTCTCCTTGCTTCCCACGGTACAGCTCAACAGAGACAACGAGACGACATAAAAACGGCTATAGAGAATACAATATGCACTATCCCTCAGTCAGCAATAACAGTGACGAAAGCACACGAATTGGGTTTTGAACTCGTTTCTCATCCACCCTCTTCACCCGACGTAGCTCCTAGTGACTTCTTCCTGTTCCGTAACTTGAAACATTGGTTTGCTGGCAAGAAATTTTCATTACATGACGAAGTGATAGTTGTAGTCCCCGAGTATTTTTTCCGATGGGATGTAAATACTAGAGGATCGCTGGACCAAGTGTATATCTCTCGAAGGAGATTATGTCGAGAATTAAGGTAAGATGTTCACGAAACAAGCATTTTATCTTGCTTTTTTACCAGACTTTTTAAACCATCCCTTTACAGTCTTGTCTTCAGCAAAAAGCTTGGTCAAATCCTGGTTAAACAGTCATGCAGAAGGCTGGAATAAGCTGAGGGGAGACTGAATCGTTGGGAGGGCGCCTCTTCAGTCTTTCTCTACGAGCGCTGCAAAAGAGAGGTGATTGCCGGCGAACCCGCGATTTGTTCGAGCAGGTTACAGTGTGGCGCGGCGCCGTATGCCGGCCTGGCGCTGCATTATTCATAGCGGCGTCGGCGGGAAGTGCCGCGCCGCTCCGCGACATCCCGCCATCAGGTGCTGCAAGCTGTTGCTACACCATTCGCCCTTTGTTTGTTCCAGACCCTGGCGGGACTTCCCGGGATGACGCCAAGGGGCTCTGTCACTGCTGCGGCAGGTAAGTGTCGCAAAAACGAGGCATTTGACTCTGCACCAGTATACACTAGGTGACAAAATTCACGGCACAGCGATAGTCGCATATACAGATAGCGGTAGTATCGCCTACACAAAATATAAAAGGGCTTTGCATTTTCAGAGCTGTCATTTGTACTCAAGTGATTCATGTGCGTAACGTTTCCGACGTGATTACGGCCGCAAGACGGGGATTAACAAACTCGGTACGTGGAGTGGTAGCTGGAGCAGACGCATAGGACCCTCCATTTCGGAAATCGTTAGGGAATTCAAAATTCCGAGATCCACAGCGTTAAGAGTGTGCCGAGAATACCGCAGACAACGCAGTGTCCGATGGCCTTCACTTATCGACCGCGAGCAGCGGCGTTCGTGTAGAGTTGTCAGAGTTAACAGAGAAGCAACACTGCGCGAAATAAACACAGAAATCAATGTTAGTCGTACGACAAACGTACCCATTATGACAGTGTGGCGATATCTGGTGTTAATTGGCTATGGCAGCAGGCGACCGTCGCGAATGCCTTTGCTAACAGCACGACATCGCCTGCAGCGTCTCTCCTGGGGTTGTGACCATATCGATGGGACCCTAGACACTGTGGCCTGGTCAGATGAGTCCCGATTTCAGTTCGTAAGAGGTGATCGTAAGGTTCGAGTGGGGCGCAGACCCCACGAGGCCATGCACGTAAGTTGTCAAGAAGGCACTGTGGAAGCTGGTGGTAGCTCGGTAATGGTGTACGCTATGTTTACGTGGAATCGACTGCGACCTACGGATGTTCTGCTTCTTGGAGACCATTTGCATCCATTCGTGGACTGCATCTTCCCAAACAACGACGGACTGCATCTTCCCAAACAACTATGGAATTTTTATGGATGAAGATGCGCCATTCAGTGGCGCGCAGTTGTTTGCCATTGGTCTGAAGAACATTCTGGGTAATTCAAGCGAATTGTTTGGTCACCCAGATCGCCCAGTATGAATCCTATCGAACATTTACAGGACTAAATCGAGAGGTCAGTTCGTGCATAAAGTCCTGCACCAGCAACGCTTTCTCAATAGTGGATGAATATAGAGGCAGCATGACTCAGTATTTCTGCAGGAGACTTACAACGGCTTGTTAAGTCTATGCCACGTCGAGTTGCTACACTATCCTGGGCAAGAGGAGGCTGCTTGGTTGGTTTGGGGGAGTGGATCATACAAGCGAGGTCATCGGTCCCATCGGATAAGGGAAGGATGGGGACCGAATTCGGCCGTACCCTTTCAAAGGAACCATCCCGGGGCCGGCCGTGGTGGCCTAGCGGTTCTAGGCGCTTCAGTCCGGAACCGCGTGACTGCTACGGTCGCAGGTTTGAATCCTGGTTCGGGCATGGATGTGTGTGATGTCCTTAGGTTAGTTAGGTCTAACTAGTTCTAAGTTCTAGGGGACTGATGACCACAGATGTAAGTCCCATAGTGCTCAGAGCCATTTGAACCATTTTTTTAACCATCCCGGCATTTTCCTGAAGCAATTTAGGGAAATAAATAACGGAAAACCTAAATCTGGGTGGCCGGACGCGGTTTCAACCGTCGTCCTCCCGAATGCGAGTCCAGTGTGCTAACCACAGCGCCACGTTGCTCGGTCAAAAGGAGGTACGACACGATACTAGGAGGTATTCTGTGACTTTTGTCACTTCAGTGTATACACTTGTAAGAAACGCCTCGACTTAGGACTTTACTTGGTTTCCTAAATACAAAGTTATTTTCGACCCCGAATATGCTTCTTCTTACGCGACCAGTTTTACACATTAGTTCCTTTTGGCCGTGGTAATACAGTGGAAAGGTCACTGGATGACACTCCTGGTGGTAATGGGGCCAATCCCGATTAGGGGTAGAGATTTTTCTTCGTTTCATTACCTACACGAAGACTCCAGGTCCAGTCATCCTGCTATCAAATGAGTACTGGGGTGTTCGCCAAGGATAAAAGGCAGACAGGGCAATGGGCCTACCGCCCTCTCCCTCCTAGTGCCACAGCGAAGAAAGGCTGAAATGTACCTGCCGTCAGGTCAATAGCTCGGTCAGGGCTGGCGCCACAAACTATACCTTTACCTAATATTAGTTCCTGAAAATACACAGATGTAAACTGAATAACGTCTTGTGTTTTGGGTCCACAGTGAAAATGAATTTTTTGAGAGACAGCACCTTTCGGCTAACGACTGTAAAGTTTTATTCTTCCATACATGATTTGAATTTCGGCACTTAGCCAAGAGCTACTGCCACATAACCACATTTTTATTCTTCAGTTTCTCCTTCCATATTACTTAATCGAGCTATCTACCGGTGTACTGTCAGTTCATAGTGTGCAGCGGGAACGATATTTCAATAATCAGGCTTGTAAACGTAATATTTTGCTCGCTGGACAATATGAACTGAGAGTTCATCTGTGGACTGTTCGATCATATACATAATTGTTAAATGTTTTATAACATCTACACTGGAACCATTAGATGCTACATCTGACCAAAAGTATCCGGATCTGTTTGTGGACTTTCATGTCGGGTGGGCCAACCCTTCGCCTTTACCAAGCTTAACTCTGCTGGGTACACCTTCAATGAAGTCTCTGAACGTCTGTTGAGAATGGTAGCCCAACGTTCCTCAAGAACCGAAACCAGAGAAGGTACAGATGTTCGGCGCTGGGGCTGGAACAAAGACAGTCTAACTCATCCCAATGTTACTCCGTTACCCTCAAGTCGGGACTCTGTGTAGGCCAGTCCATTTCAGAGGTGTTACTGTCCACAAACCACTGCCTCTCACATGCTGCTTTTGACAGGATCTTCTGGCATGCTGATACAAACAACCGTCGTCGCTGAAGTGTTCTTCTATCGTATTCAGTAGGCAATGCTGTGAAATTTGCTGATATTCTTCCGCATCTAGCGTTACACCTTAACCAAGAAAAACACCCCCATACCGTACCACCATCATACTTCACTGCTGATACCACTCAGATTGCAGGTGATTGCAGGTAACGCTCTCCAGGCATTCGCCCAACCCGAAACGTTCCATCGCATTGGCACGTCACTCCAACCCACTCGGTTCTTTTCATACATCGTCCAGTCACATCGCTTGTTACAACACATGAAGCTTCGCTTACCACTCACTACATAAACGGTGACTTACGTGGATCTCCTCGACTGCTGTACCCCATTCTTTTTTACTCTCTATGCAGGCTCATTGTGCTAGCTGGAATGCTGGTAGCACTTTGAAACTCACTACTGCTTCCTTCCGCGGATTTCATGCTAGTTGTTACAACCATCCTCCACAATGCTCGACGATCCCTGTCCATCAGAAGCTGAGGACTGCCTGGCCTTGGGTGTCCCTTCACAGTCCCGCTTCACAGTCACACCGCCAACAGTCGACTTAGCTTTGGAAAGCTTTAAGTGTCCGTGATGGATTTGTTACTCAGGTGACTTCCAACTACTGGTCCACGTTTCGAAGTCACAGGTCTCTCCTGAGCGACCAATACCGCTGTTACTGCTTCTCTATCGACAACACACCCTCCTCCTTTCCTTTATTGTCATTTCCATTCCCCATCAGGGGCGGGCTGGCAGCAGCATAAGCGTTGCTCTTCAGCCGAGAGACATAAATAGAAAGGGAGACATTTAAAAATAATTTAAAGGAGATAACATGGCGGAATATAGATACAAAAAATGGCAGAACAGAAGCAAATAAGACATACAAAGCGGTGACTGTAAATCGAAGATAAAAATGTAAAAAGGTATGTTACACAAAAAAAACACACACACTACATTAAAAGGCACCAGGCAAAGTACGGCCGGAGCATAAAAGTCCATAGAACAAGTAAAACAGCCACACGACAGGCAACGTAGCAAGGAATTGCTATGGACAGTAAACAGGTCGAGCAAACAATTAAAACCCACATCACTAGATGACACTGTAGAAAGGCACCGAAACACTACACTAACATAGCACACTAGTACCGAATGAAAACCTGGGAGGATCTGCATGGGATTGGGGGACAAGGGAAATGGGAAGAAGGGGAAGGAGTCGAGGAGGAGGGGAGAGAAAGGAGGATGAGGTGGGGGGCGCGCCGAAGGAGGGCTGGGAAGGGATGGGACACGAGAGGAAAACAGCCGAGGACAGGGTGCAGGGAATCAGGGAGGGAAGGAGGAAAATCCGCTCTGGGAGAAGTAGGGGTGAGGAAAAAGGGGCCCTGGGGAGGGGGGGAAGGACAAGGCCAGGTTATAGTTGGAAGAAAGGGTGTATGTCACAGCGAAGTTCATCATTCCAGAAGGGGAGGAGCTGGAAATTGCCCTGATGAAGGAGATGCATGGTGTGGAGGTGGAGAGAGGGAGGGATACAGCGACAGAGGCGCGGCAACGGGCAGGGGGTGGAGAGGAAGGAGGAAACCAGGGTGTGGGGAGGATCAAGCCTGTGGTAGGGTAAATGATGCAGAGATGCAGTAGGAAAAAGAGGAAGTGGGGGAAGGGTATGAGTTCATACAGGAGCTGTGTGGGGGAAGGGTGGCAGATACGGAAGGCAAGGTGGAGCGCATGTCGTTTGAGGATTTGGAGGCCCTTGCAAAAGCAGGTTGGTGCAGAGATCCAGGCAACACTGGCATAACAGAGGATAGGACGGATGAGGGGTTTGTCAGTGTGGAGGATGGTGGAAGGATGCGATCCCCATGTCCAGCCAGACAGGAGTTTCATGAGGCAGAGGCAGGAATGGGCTTTCTGATGGATGGTCAGGAGGTAAAGAGGTCCTGGTGAGGTGACGGTCGAGGGCAAGGCCGAGGTATCTCAGGGTGGGGGTGAGCTGGATGGATTGACCATAAAGGGTGAGGTAGAAATCATGGAGACGGAAGGAGCGGGTGGTGCGGCCTATGATGATTGCCTGGGTTTTGGAGGGAACCGCTGGTTACACCAAGTGGTGAACTGGTCAAGGAGGGGTCGGAGGGTGTATTGGGACCATTGAAGGGTAGGATAGAGAGCCAGGAAGGCAGTGTCATCAGCATATTGGAGAAGGTGGAGAGGTGGGGGTGGCTTGGGCATATCAGCCGCCCTCCTCCTCACCTCCTTTTATACTGGCAGGCTCGCCTCTCGTGACATCTAGTGGCCAATTCCACATTACATAGCGGTGTCCGGTGTCCGTATACTGTTGATCAGACAATGCATAATGCCCAGACCAGCATTTAGGTACTTATAAGGCACACGTTGCTTCGAGGACTTATATGTGCTCCACAGCTTCCAGTTGTACATGTCATGAAATATTTAACATTTGTAGTTACGATCCAGAGACACTTGACGTGGGTCTAAGCCACGAAAATGCAATCGTATATAGAAAAGTAAAACACAATCGACGATGCAGATATAAATATTTAACAAACATCTAATGTTGGTTTATCATTTTATTCTGATTTTTTAAGTGTGCATATTGCTGCTGTCTCTTGTCTTATGTTTTAGTGTTATACACACTATTGAGCAATGTGGAACTATTTCAGTTACTGATCATGAATATTTTATTTTAAACTATAGAATCTCTGGTGCTGGGCACTTACGTTTTCTCCTCACGGGCGCTTTCTACCGCTTATAGCTCATGTTTGAGTAAGTATGGGTCTCCATCAGGCCATCGCTAGCACTCGTTCACGTACCACTTTGTACAAAGCATTTGATGTTGACACTCATATCAGAATACCTTTAACGGTACAGCTGTGGATCATGTTATCCTTATTACGCACTGTTAGATTATCCAATTATCCTGTAGACTTGGTCATAGCAGAACTGAACCTATAATGATTACATTAGTGTTTTGCATGTTGTTTTAACGGATCTCCATACATGTTACAAAAATGGATGTGTGTGTGTGTGTGTGTGTTCCACATCTCCTCCTAAACTACTGGACTGATTTCAACCGAAATTGGTACACATTTACCTTAATAGCAGCCAACAGTCGCTGTGGGGGTAAGAACTCCTATCGTAGTTCAGGAATATGACGTCATAAACAATGAGGCGCGTGAAAAACTGCCGCATCATGCATGATGCATGATATTTCGTGATATTCGCAATACATTTCACCGGCAGTACCAACATCTGCCGCTAAATGCATCTCCAGATGTAGATCATAGTAACACATATAGTTCAGGAGATATGATGTTATAAACAATGATACGTAAAAAAATGCCACATGATGTAAGATGTCTTAACACAAACTTAGGGGGGACGTTAATGAAAAGCACACACTATTTAGAAGATGCACCAAATCCATACTTTTGAAGATACGTCAGAGAAATTTTGTACTATGCTTTACGTGGAACTGAGACATTTACTGTTAAGTTCTTTGGATTTATATATTTGAGTATTTTTAATGGAGTTCAAAAATTTCATTTTCAAAAAAGATCTATCTTCCTTTTTCTCAGGAACTATTCAAGAGATTTGTGCAAAATCTGTTCTGTTTAATCCCTTTGCATATAGTAAGATGCTCTCGTGAGATTGTTTTGAATACATCGAGTAACAGAATTTTAATAATTTTGTAATTGTAATTTTGTTACTATAATGTAAAACGCAAGCAAAATTCCAAGCATTTTGCCCCATATTTCAACTTACTCTTAGAATTTCAAAATTTAATCTTGAGATAACATTTACTGGGGTTTTAGCAATAAGTGTACACCATTTCATACTTCTAACCTTCATAGATTCTGAGAAAAAGGTACATAAACCTTAAAAAACACAATTTTCAGGAAATGTTATTTGAAGATCAACCTAACGTTTTTCTTATGTCTCCTCTTCAGAAGGCCCCAGATTTGTTGTCATTGTGCTCTTACCCTTCAAGGCTTCTCTTCTGATTTCTTGTATTCTCCCTTCTTTCCTTTAGAAAGTCTTCAACTGACTTTCCAGCTGCAGAGAATTGGTGTAAATTGCGACTGGTCCCGGAGGAGGTTCGAGTCCTCCCTCGGGCATGGGTGTGTGTGTTTGTCCTAAGGATAATTTAGGTTAAGTAGTGTGTAAGCTTAGGGACTGATGTCCTTAGCAGTTAAGTCCCGTAAGATTTCACACACATTTGAAAATTTTTTTGAATTGATGTAAATCTATTTTAATCAAGATGCCTTGAGTGAAATTTTTCTTCTTAAAGCCTATTCGCTCTAACACATTCATCCTCCCTACGTTCGCATCACTAAGTTGCAATTCTATCAACCGTAGGAGATGAAAATGTGATTTTAGGGCATCGATTCCATATGAATGAATTTACAGACACATTTAGATTCTGGTTTTTCTATGAACACGCGTTTTAGAAGTTGAGGATCGGCCGGAAACCTATAAGTGGGCTTGACAACATACAAGATACGATGGAAAGCATATCATTGTAATATAGGGGTTGTCATTACTCTGAGTCTCCAGACATTTACATCTCTTAATGTGGCACAACTAACGTATGAGATGTTCATGTGTTGACACCACTTGGGAATATGTAGCCCATACTGCACTTTTAATGTCACTTACATTGGATGGGTCCTGTCTGATAGCTTTGCCATGACACACTAGAGAAGTGTCTATCATCTTTTTTCTGTTCATTTTTGGAACACAACCTACGAACAGCTTAGAGACAGATGTGATGACACTTTCTGCAGGACCTGAACATCATTTTGCAGGACAATGCTCAAGCACGTACAGTGCAAGCTGTTACTTGTTTGTTTGAATGATGGGGCTGCTAAGTGCTATACCTCCTACTGCACTCCCCTGACTTAAGCCCTTCTAATTTCAACTCGATTTCTAAACTGAAGGAATCACTTCACGGCATTCACCTCAGAACTGCAACAAATTCGTCGGGCAATATACTGCGCCGCTCGAACTGCCAACTCAAATGGCACATCTACATCGCTGGCAACGAGTTATACAAAAAGCTGGTGTTTACTTTGGAGGTCAGTAAAACTTTGAAACACGTATCTATTTTGTACGAGCTGTAAATAAATAGTTCCCACTATTAAAGTTCCATGCCAACGACCTTGCCGCAGTGGTAACACTGGTTCCCGTCAGATCACCGAAGTTAAGCGCTTTCGGGCTGGGCTAGAACTTGGATAGGTGACCATCCGGTCTGCCGAGCGCTGTTTGCAAGCGGGGTGCACTCAGCCCTTGTGAGGCAAACTGAGGAGCTACTTGATTGAGAAGTAGCGGCTCCGGTCTCGAAACTGACGTACGGCCGGGAGAGCGGGTTGCTGACCACATGCCCCTCCGTATCCGCATCCGATGACGCCTGTGAGCTGAGGATGACACGGCCACCGGTAAGTACCATCGGGCCTTCTAAAGTTCCAACCCTCGTAGAATGGCAATATAGACGTCGTTCCATTATAGATAATTTTTTCAATGTCAGCGTAAGCATAAATGCATTAAATTTGTAATACAAGTAATAAGCAGTATTTCAAAAATTCTAGAGCAATTAAAAGGCCATCTATTCGTGATACAGATTACCGCATTTTTTGTGTTGTGGTTTCGATTATTTTATTGCACCATAGACGAGAGGTGTTCTAAACTTGTATAATACATTCTCAGAAAGGTAAGTTCTCTTATTTTAGTTTATTCAGCAGTATTTCTTGATAACTTAAATACTTACGCCTGTGTATCCATCTGTTCACGCAAACATTTTTTTATCTATGTTTTTCGTCGCGGTTATTATTCGATAATAATAGTAAAGCAAAGACGGTGGCGGCTGCTCTGGTTTTTAAATCCGACACTGTAAACTTCCAGTTGCCTATCTTATGAAGCGACTCTAGTGGAGACACTTCTGCAAGTACTTGACGTAAGTTCCTGAAATTAACTTGTTCAGCTGACCTACTACAGTAAACTTGCGCAAGTTTTTGGGCTGATGCAAACACCTCAGCAAGTATTTGCAGAAGTTACTTGCGGAATTTATTTGCAAGTTGGGATACGCCTTTATGCCATAACTTGAATGACGACTCCAATGTCCGTTCGAATAATCTCAGTTGACGGCATACTGAAAACGGTGCCACTAGGATTTTGAAAGGAGGTTTTGGAAACAGCAGCACACGGCGCCACTACCGTATCAGCTGTATCGCCACTTGCTGTGGCGTCAGTTTTGTTGCATCTGGAAACCTGTATTAATCGTGAAGACAGTTCGATAGGGGATCTCAGACTGATTCCCTATTTCTGCACTTCCAGAAGGCATCTGACATCATTCCTCACGAGATAGTTTCAATCAAGTTACGTGCCTGTCATCTCAGATGTGCGACCGGATTCGTGATTTTCGGTCAGCATGGTCACAGTTCATAGCAGTCGGCGGGAAGTCATGAAGTAAACCAGAATTGATGTTTGGTGTTCTCCAATGAAGTACTATAGGCCCTATGATGTTTGTAATCTGTATAAAAGATTTAGGACACAATCTGAGCAGCCCTCTTAGATTGTTTTCAGATGATGGTATGATTTACCGTCTAGTATAGTCATCAGAAGATCAAAAGCAATTGCAAAATGATTTAGGGAAGATATCTGAGAGGTACGAAAAGAGACAATTGTATCCAAATAATGAAAAGTGATCATCCAGATGAGTTCTAAAAGAAATCCATTAAATTTCGGTTATATGATAAATGACATAAATCTAATGACTGTCTGTTCAACAAGTTACCTAAGGATGATTGTTGCGGACAACTTAAATTGGGACGATCACATGCAGGATGTTCTGGCGAAAGTGCACCGACGACTGCGTTTAGTGGTAGAACACCTAGAAGATACGACAGGTCTACTGAAGAAGCTCCCTGCGATACGTTTGTCCTTCATCTGCTACAATATTGCTGTGTGCTGGTGTGATCCTCATGAGATAGGATTGACGGAGGACAACGAAAAAGTCCACAGAAGAGAAGCTCGTTTTGCATTATCGCGAAATAAGCGAGAGAGTGCCATGGATATGATAAGTGAGTTGCATTGTTAATCATTAAATCAAACGCATATTTAGTTTGAACGAGATTTTTTTCACAAAAGTTCAAGCACTATATTTCTCCTCTGAAAGCGAAAATACACTGACAGAAAAAAAAATAGCAACACCGAGAAGTATTTCTCGATTTAAAAAATAATACCAACAGCCGTATATTTTGGATTGTTTTATTTTATACATCAAATACTACCAGTCTCGACAACTCAATATTGCCATCTTCAGGCCCCATACGCTATTTTCGTATTAACAAGCTAATCGTATGGTGCCATAAAACTGGAACCGTAAATTCGAACCGTTATGCAACTGATTCATATTAAAGGATGTTAACACGTTATAACAAGAAAACTAATTAATTACCGTATGAGTACCAAACTTGGTAGCTTTAATGTCAAGGACACGGGGAAGAAAAATAATACAGAATCAGTTCGATTGCAACACTTTTAATGTGCTGTTACGGTACAGCACACAACACATACCGGTACCGTTACTGATACAAAAGGGGATCAATGTGGTGCCCATCAGTGTCCAGAAGAGTCTGAGAGCGCAGGATTGCATTCTGCACAGCAGAACGAAGCATGTCCGTAGATATGCTGGCTACCTCTCTTCATATGCTGCTGCATTTCAGATCAGTACATGTGTGAATGTTTTCCTGGTAAACCCTGTCCTCCAGGTAACCAACAATCAAAAATCACAGGGTGTGAGATCAGATGATCGTGCCAGCTAAGCATTTGGAAAGGATCGGCTGATAATTTAACCGTTTACAAATGTGTTTTGGAGAAGCAGATAAACTACACGAGCTATTTGTGGCGGAGTCCCATCTTGCATGAAAACCGTTGAGTTCAAAGCGTCTCTCTCCCGCAGGGCGGGTATGACATGCTGGCGAAGCATATCGCAGTAACGCTGGACAGTCACACTGCATATCTTTGATAATTAAATCAAGACCCTAAGCTGTCGACAGGCGTTGATAAACATCAATGGGGACAGTTGAAAATATATGCCCCGACCGGGACTCGAAGAAGGGATCTCCTGCTTACATGGCAGATGCTGTATCCATCTGAGCCACCGAGGGCACAGAGGATAGTGCGACCGCAGGGATTTATTTCTTGCACGTTCCCCGTGAGACCCACATTCCCAACTTAATGTCCACACACTACATTCGTAGTGCCCCTGCGCATTACACTCATTACTCGCGGCAGACAATCTTACCGAGTCCCGTAAGAGTTCGGGCAATGCGCGTGCATCCAACACAAAAGAAGAAGGTCAATGGCTGGTTAGCCTTAACTATATGAAGATGGTATCTGTTCCTTCGGACATGTCCGAAAAAAAATTACTGTCTTCATACTGCATGTCTTTGGTCCTTGAGCGCTAAATTCTTCAAATAATAATGGGGCAATGATGAACGTAGCCGTGAAGCCACACCATACGGTGATACGTTCACCATACAGAGGAACTTCATGCACAGTGACTGCAGGTGAAGCTCCCCACTCTCGACAATTCTGTGTGCTCACCTCACCCGTCAGAGAAAAATGAGCTTCGTCTGTCCATAGGATGGTCCAGGACCAGCCCTCGTCAACTTCAATTCTTGCGAGAAAATGGAGTGCGAAGTCAACACGTCGTTGTGCGTCCTGTGGTGCAAGCTACATCTACATCTACATCCATACTCCGCAAGCCACCCGACGGTGTGTGGCGGAGGCTACTTTGAGTACCTCTATCGGTTTTCCCTTCTATTCCAGTCTCGTATTGTTCGTGGAAAGAAAGATTGTCGGTATGCCTCTGTGTGGGCTCTAATCTCTCTGATTTTATCCTCATAGTCTCTTCGTGAGACATACGTAGGAGGGAGCAATATACTGCTTGACTCCTCGGTGAAGGTATGTTCTCAAAACTTCAACAAAAGCCCGTACCGAGCTACTGAGCTTCTCTCTTGCAGAGTCTTCCACTGGAGTTTATCTGTCATCTTCGTAACGCTTTCGCGATTACTAAATGATCCTGTAACGAAGCACGCTGCTCTCCGTTGTACTGTACGATATGGATCTTGTACAGATACCATTTGAGAACGGTTCGAAGCACTTTCCGTACAGTGGACCACGGGATGTTCAACTGTCGTGACACAGCACGTGCACTGCCTGACGATCGGGAATTGCGTGCAGCGTTGTCTGCCATCGCAACAGCGATTTGATCAACCACCTGTGGTGCAACCGGTCGTCGACCTCTTCCCGGAGGGAGGCCCAGTTCTCCAGTTAATTCGAACATTTTCATCATGCTCCGCATAGTGGGAGGAAAAAGAGGGCCCTTCCGTAATCCTTTCAGCCGACGATATTCTCGAAGTGCAGCAGCAGCATTACTGTTGATTTCATAATAGAGCTTCACCAATAATGCAGTGCTCTTTTCGCCCAAGCCCATGTTGACACGTCAACAAGTGCACTTCCACTGGTCAGGTGTGTGAGACTATGAATAACGATGACTGATCACGGTACCTGGTGGCTATAGGTGGTACTGGTCGGTGACGCTGTGACGCATGAAAATCATCCACCCCATACTGTGGGCATTAATGCTACCAAGTTTGGTACACGTACGGTAATTAGTTTGCGTGTTATGAAATTTTACATAGGGAAAGTTTAATTGTAACCACCCGGTATACGGGCTTCAATTGAAAACATAATGGTATCTTTAGGTACTGTACCGAGGAGAGATGGCGTCATTTGACACAGGTGGCGTTCTTCCATCTCATTGGTCTACGTTCAAACGCTCGTTCAGAATATCTGACACGCTAGATATTGCTCTGCACGTTCGGAAAGACTCACCAGCATGATTTCTCGACGCTGTTGTTGTTGTTGTTGTCTTCAGTGCTGAGACTGTTTTGATGCAGCTCTCCATGCTAGCCTATCCTGTGCAAGCTTCTTCATCTCCCAGTACTTACTGCAGCCTACATCCTTCTGAATCTGCTTAGTGTATTCATCTCTTGGTCTCCCTCTACGATTTTTACCCTCCACGCTACCCTCCAATGCCAAATTTGTGATCCCTTGATGCCTCAGAACATTTCCGACCAACCGGTCCCTTCTTCTTGTCAAGTTGTGCCACAAACTCCTCTTCTCCCCAATTCTGTTCAATACCTCCTCATTAGTTATGTGATCTAACCATCTAACCTTCAGCATTCTTCTGTAGCACCACACTTCGAAAGCTTCTATTCTCTTCTTGTCCAAACTATTTATTATCCATGTTTCACTTCCGTACATGGCTACACTTCATACAAATACTTTCAGAAACGACTTTCTGACACTTAAATCTATACTCCATGTTAACAAATTTCTCTTCTTCAGAAACGCTTTCCTTGCCATTGCCAGTCTACATTTTATATCTTCTCTACTTCGACCATCATTCGTTATTTTGCTCCCCAAATAGCAAAACTCATTTACTACTTTAAGTGTCTCATTTCCTAATCTAATTCCCTCAGCGTCACCCGACTTAATTCGACTACATTCCATTATCCTCGTTTTGCTTTTGTTCATGTTCATCTTATATTCTCCTTTCAAGACACTGTCCATTCCGATCAACTGCCCTTTCAAGTCCTTTGCTGTCTCTGACAGAATTACAATGTAATCGGCGAACCTCAAAGTTTTTATTTCTTCTCCGCGGATTTTAATTCCTACTCCGAACTTTTCTTTCGTTTCCTTTACTGCTTGCTCAATATACAGATTGAATAGCATCGGGGAGAGGCTACAACCCTGTCTCACTCCCTTCCCAACCACTGCTTCCCTTTCATGTCCCTCGACTCTTATAACTGCCATCTGGTTTCTGTACAAATTGTAAATAGCCTTTCGCTCCCTGTATTTTACGCTTGCCACCTTCAGAATTTCAAAGAGAGTATTCCTGTCAACATTGTCAAAAGCTTTCTCTAAGTCAACAAATGCTAGAAACGTAGGTTTGCCTTTCCTTAATCTTTCTTCTAAGATAAGTCGTAGGGTCAGTATTGCCACACGTGTTCCTGCATTTCTACGGAATCCACACTGATCTTCCCCGAGGTCGGCTTCTACTAGTTTTTCCATCCGTCTGTAAAGAATTCGCGTTAGTATTTTGCAGCCGTGACTTATTAAACTGATAGTTCGGTAATTTTCACATCTGTCAAGACCTGCTTTCTTTGGGATTGGAATTATTATATTCTTCTTGAAGTCTGAGGGAATTTCGCCTGTCTCATACATCTTGCTCACCAGATGGTAGAGTTTTGTCAGGACTGTTTCTCCCAAGGCTGTCGGGAGTTCTAATGGAATGTTGTCTACTCCCGGGGCTTTGTGTCGACTTAGGTCTTTCAGTGCTCTATCAAACTCTTCACGCAGTATCATATCTCCCATTTCATCTTCATCTACCTCCTCTTCCATTTCTATAATATTGTCCTCAAGAACATCGCCCCTGTATAGACCCTCTATATACTCCTTCCACCTTTCTGCTTTCCCTTATTTGCTTAGAACTGGGTTTCCATCTGAGATCTTGATATTCATACAAGTGGTGCTCTTTTCTCCAAAGGCCTCTTTAATTTTCCTGTAGGCAGTATCTATCTTATCCCTCATGAGATAAGCCTCTACATCCTTATATTTGTCCTCTAGCCATCCCTGCTTAGCCATTTTGCACTTCTTGTCGATCTCATTTTTGAGACGTTTGTATTCCTTTTTGCCTGCTTCACTTGCTGCATTTTTGTGTTTTGTCCTTTCATCAATTAAATTCAGTATCTCTTCTGTTACCCAAGGATTTCTACTAGCCCTCGTCTTTTTACCTACTTGATCATCTGCTGCCTTCACTATTTCATTCCTGAAAGCTACCCATTCTTCCTCTACTGTATTTCTTTCCCCCATTCCTGTCAATTGTTCCCTTATGCTCTTCCTGAAACTCTGTACAACCTCTGGTTCTTTCAGTTTATCCAGTCCCATCTATTTAAATTCCCACCTTTTTGCAGTTTCTTCAGTTTTAATCTACAGCTCATGACAAATAGATTGTGGTCAGAGTCCACATCTGCTCTGGGAATGTCTTTCAATTTAAAACCTGGTTCCTGAATCTTTGTCTTACCATTATATAATCTGTCTGAAACCTTTTAGTATCTCGCCGGCCGCGGTGGTCTAGCGGTTCTAGGCACGCAGTCCGGAACCGCGCGACTGCTACGGTCGCAGGTTCGAATCCTGCCCCGGGCATGGATGTGTGTGATGTCCTTAGGTTAGTTAGGTTTAAGTAGTTCTAAGTTCTAGGGGACTGATGACCACAGATGTTAAGTCCCATAGTGCTCAGAGCCCTTTTTGAACCTTTTAGTATCTCCAGGGTTCTTCCATGTATACAACCTTCTTTTATGATTCTTGTTTCATTATAACCATCCGGTATATGGGCTTCAGTTGAAAACAAAATGTCATCTTTAGATTCTGTACCAAAGAGAGATGGCGTCATCTGACACAGGTGGCGTTCTTCCAATTCATTGGTCTACGTTCAGACACTCGTTCAGAATATCTGACACGCTAGATATTGCTCTGCACGTTCGGAAAGACTCACAAGCGCGATTTTTCGACACTACGACGTCAGAAACTCGGCACCTTGTACGCACAACATTCGAATGCACAGCCGGTGCGGCGACGCCTTTAGGCGGCACTTGTGGGCGCAGCACACCGGCAGGAGGCGGGCCGGCGGGTGGTCCGCGCCACTGCGCCCCAGCGACCCGGGATGCGATTACCGGCTGCGCAAACGTCCCGGGGCGGGCGCCACTGTTTACCGGAGAGGCTCTCTCGCGACGCGCCAATAATTTATGAGGCCGGGGGCGCAGCAGCATCTGCTGGGCGTCGCGACGGCGGCCGCTACGGGCCGCCAGATGCCGGTGTTTGCCAGGCCGGGCCGGGGTGTCGATGGCTGCCTCCCTGGGGCCCCTCCTGCCCAATGGGCCGGCGCGACGCCGATGAGCCGATAATTGTTCCCCACCCGCCGCTCCCAGCTGCGCCGGGGAGAACTTTGCCCGCGAGGGGAAGGATCCGTGACGTAACTGGACCTTCCGAGGCGGAGGTCACCGGGTGCTTTCAGCCGAGTCCTCCACTGGTACCGCACTCGCACGGCTAATTGGTCGCTCGAAAACAGGCGAATACTGTCGTATTCGTCCTAATCCCGACATAAGTAGATCTACTGAGACTGTAAAGCAGTGGCGTCTAACCTTTAGATTACCTGCACCGCATCGAGAGGAGACGAGTATGTGCCGCACATAATACACGATGGTCCATTGATCGTGACCGGGCCAAATATCTACGAAATAAGCATCAAACGAAAAAAACTACAAAGAACGAAACTCGTCTAGCTTGAAGGGAGAAACCAGATGGCGCTATTGTTGGCCCACTAGATGGCGCTGCCATAAGTCAAACGGATATCAACTGCGTTTTTTTAAATAGGAACCCCCTTTTTTTATTACATGTTCGTCTAGTACATAAAGAAATATGAATGTTTTAGTTGGACCACTTTTTTCGCTTTGTGATAGATGGCGCTGTAATAGTGACAAACGTATAAGTACGTGGTATCACGTAACATTCCGCCAGAGCGGACGGTATTTGCTTCGTGATACATTACCCGTGTTGAAATGGACCGTTTATCAACTGCGGAAAAGGTCGATATCGTGTTGATGTTTGGCTATTGTGATCAAAATGCCCAACGGGCGTGTGCTGTGTGTGCTGCTCGGTATCCTGGACGACATCATCCAAGTGTCTCGACCGTTCACCGGATAGTTTCGTTATTTAAGGAAACAGGAAGTGTTCAGCCGCATGTGAAACGTCAACCACGACGTGCAACAAATGATGATGCCCAAGTAGGTGTTTTAGCTGCTGTCGCGGCTAATCCGCACATCAGTAGCAGACAAATTGCGTGAGAGTTGACAATCTCAAAAACGTCGGTGTTGAGAATGCTACATCAACATCGATTGCACCCGTACCATATTTCTATGCACCAGGAATTGCATGGCGACGACTTTGAACGTCGTGTACAATTCTGCCACTGGGCACGAGAGAAATTACTGGACGATGACAGATATTTTGCATGCGTTCTATTTAGCTACGAAGCGTCATTCACCAACGGCGGTAACGTAAACCGGCATAATATGCACTATTTGGCAAAGGAAAATCCACGATGGCTGCAACAAATGGAACATCAACGACCTTGGCGGGTTAATGTATGGTGCGGCATTATGGGAGGAAGGATAATTGGGCCCCATTTTATCGATGACAATCTAAATGGTGCAATGTATGCTGATTTCCCACGTAATGTTCTACCGATGTTTCACTGCATGACAGAATGGCGATGTACTTCCAACGTGATGGATGTCCGGCACATAGCTCGCGTGCGGTTGAAGCGGTATAGAATATTATATTTCATGGCAGGTGAATTGGTTGTCGAAGCACCATACCATGGCCCGCAAGTTCACCGGATCTGACGTCCTCGGATTTCTTTCTGTGGGGAAAGTTGAAGGGTATTTGCTCTCGTGATCCACCGATAACACCTGACAACATGCGTCAGCGCATTGTCAATGCATGTGCGAACATTAAGGAAGGCGAACTACTCGCTGTTGAGAGGAATGTCGTTACACGTATTTCCAAATGCATTGAGGTTGACGGACATCATTTTGAGCATTTATTGCATTAATGTGGTATTTACATGTAATCACGTTGTAACAGCATGAGTTCCCAAAAATGATAAGTTCACTACGGTACATGTATCACATTGGAACAACCCAAATAAAATGTTCAAACGTAACTAAGTTCTGTATTTTAATTATAAAAAGAAAACCTACCTGTTACAAACTGTTCGCCTAAAATTGTGAGTCATATGTTTGTGACTATTACAGCGCCATCTGCCACAAAGCGAAAAAAGTGGTCCAAGTAAAACATTCATATTTCTTTACGTACTACACGAATATATAATAAAAAACGGGGGTACCTATATTAAAAAAACGCAGTTGATATCCGTTTGACCTATGCCAGCGCTATCCAGCGGGCCAACCATAGCGCCATCTGGTTTCCGCCTTCAAGCTAGACAAGTTTCGTTGTTTGTAGTTTTTCGTTTGAGGCTTATTTCGTGACATATTTGGCCCGGTCACGATCAATGGACCACCCTGCATACCTAAAACTAACAGTAGCCGGAAGAAGAAAAGGATGGACTAATGGCAAAATAGCATCGTGTGTCCGGAGTTTCAGACTGAAAATGTTCAATTTATCAAAACATTATATAATCGGATTTATTTCTTTTATTTGCCTATCGTGTGGAAGATACCAACTTCGAGGGCCGCACTAATGCTTGCTTTGGGCCGCACGCGGCCTGCAGCCCGCGGATTGGACGCCTTTCCTGTAAAGATACCAAACCACTCGCGCGGCTACTAAATATAAACAGATGATGCTAGGGATCTCGATATTGTGCCTTTGGATCGCTACACGCAGGACGGGGGGAGTGATTGAAACTTCCAGATCACAAACACCTCAGATTCTCGGAAACTGACGAAATGATAGGCCAAGACATTCATGCAGGTGGACTTCTGCAGCGTGGAGAACTAGAGGGAGCCAAACACTGTCTTAAGAAATCAGAAAACGGAAATAGTTAACGTTAAGAGAGAAACAGAGGTTTGAGTTCGAGACTGAACGAGTGCATGAAAGTAAGACTTTAATCCAAGCAATATAAAATATGGTAGCATAAGTAGGCAGCCAGCAGGGCAAGATGCCTGCCCTGTGATAATCACGGGCTTCGTTGAAAGGTCTTACCGGCAGAACGCGCCATCGCTCCTTGATGCTCATGCGCTTCTGTAGGAGGCTTTGTGGCACTCACTTTGAACGTGGGCTTTGCTGACTGCTCTTGAGATGAATACTGGAGAGGTATAGCTGTTGGTACTTGGTAGCTATTAGAGTTTGTAATATTCATCAGTCGTATGTACTGGCGAATAAAGTAGACCACATCTGTTGCTAACAACTATCCTGTAAGGATAGAAGCTGAAGCAATGAATTAAAATTTCTGTCAAGGCCAGGACTTGAACCTGTGTCTGCTGCTTACTAGGCAGATATGCTATCCACCACACCACCACTGCACTGTGGCACAAATGTTAATTCATTGCTTCATTGCTTATCGAAGATAAAAGTTGAGACTCAATATGTCTCCAGGAAAATGTAATTCCATCACAATGCTCGTCTATCTTAATCAGTATAATGGCTGCAGGGTTTTCTGTTCCAAGTTGTGTATCATCAATGAGAAGCAAAGCGGAAATGACAACATTTTCAACACTCAACTGACAGAATTATTTTCATGTAGTCGTTCATGCATGACCCTTCCAAGTCACCCATATTAAATCTACATAATGCAATTCTACCTTTCCACCTGAGAAGTCCACTAGCCCAGATAACAAATTATGACGTCTTCCAAAGCCAATCTAACGTCAGTTCAGTTTGCTGCTCTGATAGCTAGCAGTTGCAAAATTTCACAGTAAATGTTTGAAGTATGTTCAAGAAGCACTGCATTGCCATTATAAGCGTGTGTCCAATTTTTTAATTACAACCAGACAACGTCAATATATTCGTAAAAATTTGCGGAACTCCAACTGTTGACACATGTGACGTTGTCAGACAATGTAAGTTTCGACAAAGATTAAATTACCATCAAAATACTCGCAACTGTCTCCACATTTTTGTATACATACAGGGTACTACATAAAATCAATTGGCGAACTCACAGCTCAAAGATAACCAGCGGCAGAGGAAAAAGTTCGAAGTGTGAACGCAAGCGCAGCGCCTATAGGTTGTTGGATTCAATTCTGTCCACAAACCTTAAACCACATGTATAGTTCTACTACAGCTTTGAGATGCTTCTGCATGTTACTACCGACAACGTATTAAACGTGCCGACGTATGGAATGGTGGGCTGATTCTCTGATTAACTGAAAGAGTTAATGAAGTTTATTTAATAAATTAAAATTTTTATAACCACATTTTTTATTCGAATGTTCACTCTCGTGGCGACCCGGCCAAGACTTGCGGCCGGACCGTGTGGCCGAGCGGTTCTAGGCGCTTCAGTATGGAACCGCGCGACCGCTACGGTCGCAGGTTCAAATCCTTTCTCGGGCATGGCTGTGTGCGATGTCCTTAGGTTAGTTAGGCTTAAGTAGTTCTAAGTTCTAGGGGACTGATGACCTCAGATGTTAAGTCCCATAGTGCTCAGAGCCATTTGAACCAAAACATGCGAATTCTAATGCAGGTGAACTCGTATTTTCATTCAGCTTTCACTGCTTGGGTGTCGTTGCCAATCTATGTACTCAGGCAACAAACGTTTCTCACCAATGCCGCAAATTTTTATAACAAGTACAATCATTGTAAACGACCAATTCGGCTGAATACGATAGAACCAATGCGAATAGTGGACCTGGTTAGAAAGGTATTGACCCTACACAGTCGGAGACAGTACTAGTTGCATGTTCCGTATTATGCTCCGAAAGCTGTTAATACTCTAAGGTCTAATGAAAAACGCCACCTCAGATGTTGTTGGTGCGAAGTGCTTAGTGCCATGCGCAGTGCTTTAGTACACATGAAAACAGTTTCAGTAGTACGTGGACCCATGCGACGCCTCGTGATAGAATGCTAACAGATTCAAACGTTAGTGTAGCAAAATGTGGAAGAGCCAAGCCAAAGTGAGACAACTACTCGTCGTTCCTCTCCACACGCAAATGAGGAACTACACTCCACGTACGTGTACGTTGTGGAAAACCGAGCTGAACTCACGGTGTCGTTTCTCTGTAAAACAAACACGTTTTCCTGTGCTCTAAAATC
The DNA here is from genome assembly GCF_021461395.2 of Schistocerca americana. Taxonomy (NCBI): domain Eukaryota; kingdom Metazoa; phylum Arthropoda; class Insecta; order Orthoptera; family Acrididae; genus Schistocerca; species Schistocerca americana. Next base: position 125,312,778 of record NC_060120.1, on the reverse strand, counting down.
CCCTGGAAGACTCTAGGAATCTCTCACTTGAGAACGTTCAATGGAAGTTAGCAGTAGTGGAAATTAAACCAATTCTTAACAGTGGATGAATTGGTGTTTTGCACAGCTGGACGTTAAATTGCAGAACCACGAAAGCAGCGAACAACAAACATCAAATCTGCATGAAGTATACTATGTTTTTGGCTAAGCAAAACATTTTAACGCACCCGCAGTAGGTTGGAGTAACGCCATTTAAGCTCTGTATCTAAAGAAAGATTACGAAGCGGATTTCTCATTCAGAAATCATATCTGAATGTTGTTTGTTTGGTAGAAGGTCGTTCTTTGCTTCGTGTACGAAGGACACATGTTCACCAGCATATTTCGGTTTCGACAGCGGGAGAATACTTGCACATCGAGAAGGCGGTTTATCGTTCCAGAGTACTTCTCTTCGCATTCGTGGAAGTCTCGCGGCTGGCATGTGAATATGGAATCGGAGGGTTCAGAAGAGCTACACTCAACGCCATGTAGCATCTCAACGGCTCCACGGCGCTACCACATGAGAAAACAACCATACAGATTGTTAGGGATGCAAGGGCAGATTTGTTATTGGTGACTGAGGACAGTGTAATGAACAGCGTTACATCATGATATTTTAATGAAGAGTTAATTACAGTTAGCTGCTTAAAAGTTAACGTTCATAGTGATTTTCTGCTGCGAACTCTGAAATGGAAGAAAGGCTGAGGAGTGGAATTAATATTCATGGTGAAATGATATCTATGATACGATTCGATGATGACATTGCTATCCCGAGTGAAAGTGAAGAAGAATTACATGGTCTCCTGAATGGACTGAACAGCCCAATAAGTGCAGAATATGGACTGAGAGCAAATGGAAGAAAGACGAAAGTAATGAGAAGTAGCAGAAATGAGAACAGCTAGAAACCTAACATCAGGATTGATGATCACGAAGCAGATGAAGTTAAGTAATTCTACTACGGAGGCAGCAAAATAACCAATGACGGATGGAGTAAGCAGGGCATTAAAAGCAGACTAATACTGGCAATAAGGGCATTCCTGGCCAAGAGAAGTCTACTAGTATCAAACATAGGTCTTAATGTGAGGAAGAAATTTCTGAGAATGTACGTTTTGAGTACAGCAATGTACCGCAGTGAAACATGGACTGTGGGAAAACCGGAACAGAAGAGAATCGAAGTATTTGAGCCGTGGTGCTACAGACGAATGCTGAAAATTAGGGGGCTTGTAAGATAAGGAATGAGGAGGTTTTGCGCAGAATCGCAGAGGAAAGGAATATGTCGCAAACACTGACAAGGAGAAGGGACAGGATGATAGGACATCTGTTAAGACATCAGGAAATAACTTCCATGGTACCAGAGGCAGCTGTAGATGGCAAAAACTGTAGAGAAAGACAGAGACTGGAATACATCCAACAAATAATTTAGGATGTAGATTGCAAGTGCTACTCTCAGATGAAGAGGTTGGCACAAGAGAGGAATTCGTGGCGGGCTGCATCAAACCAGTCAGAAAACTGATGACTCAAAAAATGCATTTTTGCTGCGAACCTCAAGATTTTTCGTCGTCAGTAGCAAGAAAGAAGTGGGAACAGTCAGACAAGGCGGAGTAAAGTGAGTGATGCTTTGAATTAGTAAACTTCGTCTGCGCCTGTTGTAGCGGCTTCCTGCATAGCTAGCCTGCTCGCCGTCGGGTAACGCACATGTTCCGAACTATGATAAATAAATGGTTACAAAACCAGACGAGGAAAACTAAATATTAAAGTGCTCGTATGGACATCACATATCACATAATTGTGAGCTTTAATTTGACGCCGTTATGAAGAACAGAATATGCCACCATATACAGCGTCATGTTCGTGCAGGCACTAACGCAAAAGCCGTGTACTCTTAATCTAACATGACACAACACGCATCAGAGCTTTTGGAACAGATGTAGCAGTGAATAACACGACAAAGGCTGTCCCCTATTATGGCATGTGACAAGCTGTAGTTGCTAAACACCTACACAGATGTGCGGAGGAGTTTAACGGCATAACTGGATATTTTGGGTGGACGATGTGTTTGTCTGTTCACAGCAGCAGTTTTCAGGGCTAGAGAGCAATAACATACCGGATATGCTGCGACGCTTCTGCCAGACATAACGCTGACATGCCTGATACATGCACATGGCAAAGCAATACATCTGCTAACAAGCTGTATGGGAGTAATACTGTCAACCATAAACGGAGTGATGGAAATGGAAAATTTTACGTATGAAGCACCATTACGTTATTTACCGACTTTGTGACGGTGTTCGACACGTAATGTGTGTTAATGATTAAACATTTATCTCATTCTGAACTGATATCCATCATCAACATAAGAATGTGATGTGACCAGTACGAGCACGACCACACATTTGTCTTCGTTGTGACATGGAGCCAAAAAGTTTCTGAATGTTATGTTGACAAATTTCTTAACATCGAGAATGAATTTTTACTCTGCAGCGGAATGTACACTGATTTCAAATTTACTTGAAAATGAAAACTATGTGTCCGGCCGCGATTGAACTTGACACCTTTCCCTTTTGCGGGCAAATGCTCTGCCGAATAGGGGCTGAGGCGGAAGAAGGGCTGTGACGGTCGTGAGTCTTGCTTGGATAGCTCTGAGAGCAACCTTGTTGAACTCAAGCACAGGCTACATAGTTAGGATGGATGCCCGATATACAGGGTATTAAGGATATAAGCGCAGATAAGGTTATCAATTATATCCTAATTTGTATGCACTTCCTTGTGTTAGTTGTATTTTCTCTGCATCGAAAAGTCTTATTGTAAACACGTCCACTAATTTACTACCTGATATTTTCTGCGTGGTCGTATATGCACCATTAAGTGGACTACGCTTATCAATATAGACTAGCCATTTTGCGTCCACGCATCCACATTTCAACACCAGATCTGCTGCGCAGGGGTACAAGGCGTTAAAAGGCTTGTTCTTGCCACTTATACTGGAGGCTAACCAACCTAAAAACATACCACTCCTAGTAGCTATACTTACAAGTCTCTAATGAACTAAATACTGGTGCGATGTTGTTCAGCACTCTGTCCTCTATCACTAATAAAAATTTCTGCACTTATACTCGTAGCACTATATATATACTTATAACTAACCATTGCCACCTAGTATAACTCCGAAAGTACGATAGTAGCTGAAAAGTTTGTGGAACAAATGTTGCATCGGACAACGGTGGCCATAATATGACGTTGGTTTTTTGTTGCTAGGTGGGGTTGCGTCAGAGATACGAAAATAAATTTTTTTTAATTGGATGCTATAATTTGGTACTTATTTTCTGATAGTGGCTATCGAGACGAATCCAATAATGTGTAACAGTAAAGTTTTTGAAGGTAAACGAAGGTTCAAAAGGTGGCATTAACGTCCATTTACAGAAAGTGTTCGAAGTGATGACCATTGGTATCAATGCAGTGGTGCAATCTTCTTATCATGGATTGAGTGGTATTCCTTATCACTTCACCACTTATCGAAGCACATGCTCTGACGATTCTCTCTCGCATATCTTCAGGTGTCGTTGGAGCGTCTTTATAAACAATGTCTTTTACGGATCCCCACAAGAAAAAATTCAAAGACTTCAAGTCTGGCGAACGAGCCGGCGACGACGCATCTCCTCCGCGTCCAATCCAACGATTTGCGAATTGTCTCTGCAACTCATTTCTAACCATCAGCGAAAAATGTGCCGGTCACCCATCTTGTTGATACCACATTCTGTTCCTTGTTCCTAAAGGTATTTCTCCCAATAACAGACCTAATATTTCTTGCAGGAATGTGCTGTACTTCCTATCATTAAGATTTCCTTCGATGAAATAGGGGCCTATAATTCTGTCATCTAGAATCCCACACTATACATTCACTGACGACGGTTTTTGGTGTGTGACTTGACGCAGCCCCAACATGAATTTTCCGTTGCCCCATAATGCATGTAAAGCAAATTAACATTTCCATGGTCAGTGAAAGTAGCCTCGTCAGTAAATAAAATCAAATTAATAAATACGTTATCCCTCTGAATCTGAAGCTGAGCCCGTCGGCAGAATTCAGTGCGACGCATAAAATCCTTACCAGTTAATTCGTGGTGGAGACTGATATGGTAAGGATGATATGTATGGCGATGTAGGACGCGAACCACACTACTCTGGCTCATGCCAGATTCCCTTGCGATTTGACACGATCTAACACAAGGATCTCGAACCACAGTGGCAAGAGTACCAATTTCCGTTTCCTCGTTAGTAACTTTCCTGTGCCGGATATGTTTCCGATGCGTTAAAGATCCAGTTGTTCTCAATTTATCATACACATATTTAAATGATAAGAAGATTGCAGCACTGCACTGATACCAATGGTCATCACTTCGAACACCTGCTGTAAATGGACGTTCATGCCACCTTTATGACCTTCGTTGACCTCCAAAGACCTTACTGTTACACAATAAGGTCATTGGATTCGTCTCGATAGCCATTATCAGAAAATTACCAAACTAAAGCATCCCATTTAAGAAAAAAAAAGTTGACCTTCATATCTCCCGTTGCCCCATGAGACTTTCGTCCACAACCTTTTTAGCTCCTATCATACTTTCGGAGTTATTTTAAACTGGCAGGAAGTTTCAATTCTTGACATCCCTGTAATACACGATGTATCAGATCACGAAACTTGCTAGCCGGAGGCTAGTTTTGAATAAAGTACCTCTCCATCGCAGCTCAAACATTCTCTGCGGTTGATAAGTTATAGGATCGGGCAGACCAGTCAAAGACTTTTCCCAAGACGTTTTTGGTGCGGACTGCAATGTGAGTCTTGCATTATGCTGCTGGATTATCCATTTGGAGCCCTGATCATGAAGGGTGTGACCACAAGGTTTACAGTTCTTGCCACGTACTGACGAGCATTCACTCTCCGTTCAAAAATGACCAAATCAGTCCTGTTGTCACGTCCAACAGTTCCTTACAACATGATTTCAGGAATCAGACGTACGGGTTTCCAGAATCGCTGATTCCTGTGACCTTTCACGAGATCGCCAACCGACACTTTGACGTCGATGTGACCGCCACACGCAGAAGCGAGACTTATCGAAGATTACCACCGAATGTGCGGAAGTGTCACAGCTGACTGGCTGTACTCCATGCAGGTCTCTGTTTTGTGCGGTGTGGTGACAACGCAAACGGTACATGGTCATTCCAGATCTCAACCGATTTTCCAGTACTCTGTTCCAGACAACCTGTAACTTCTCCTCGGATTTCAGCTGTTGTCATTCGTCTTTTCATCTGAGACAGCTGAACAATCTTATGATATCCACGACGCATAGTCGTTTTGGAAGTGCCAGTACGTAGTCTTCCCGCTGCGCTGGTGTTTTGAATCCAATTGGTCACCACTGGTTCTATAGTCATTGCACCACAGCCAACAGAGTGTGCGATCAGTCGCTTTGATAAGCCTCGGTCCATTAAATGTAATATCCGAAAAGGAATGGTAAAATACTTTAAATGTCTATGCACTGATAATGAAGAAGAACCAGAAATAAACACCAGCATCAGTGACCCTGCAGACCTGGTAACAATAGGAGACTACAACATGTGATCAAATAAACAAAAAACAAAAAGTCACCGGGCAATGATAATGTAAACATTGAGCTGATTAAATATGTATCCGAGCAACAAAAGCGTAGACGTTTAAGTTTTGAATGTTTGGTGGTTGAGCGGACATTTACCCAACAAATGGAATGAAGGTTTTGTATGCCCTATTTACAACAAAGGCTATAAATCACAATGCGCAAATTACCGAGGAGTAAGTTTGCTCTATTCCTGTTGCAAACTGTGTGCTAAAATTAGAAACCAGAGATTAATACCAACAGTGGAAACAAGTATCTTAGGGATATAACATCGTTTTAGAAGAGGTAAATGATATGCTTCATTGGTTCACGGGCGTCGCGTCGGATTGGGCTGCTATTTGCCGCCGCGCTTTCCCGCGTCACGAATGAGTAGCCCGTGGCCCGTAAGTACGACCGGGGGCTCCGGATGTCACCGTGCTCTACGCTTCGTCTACGATGACGTTACAGCCTTAACCCTTGGTGCCTGCGCTTTTCTAGCGAGTCAACGTATATATTTGCGACCCGTTGCAGCAACACATCAGTAAACAAATGGAGCTGACGAGCAGCTGTCTCGTCGAAATATTGTGCAGTTTCCACAACATTCATACTATGAAGGCCATCACGACCGGATGTTTCAGCTGCTGAGAATGCTTCCGGGTTGTATGGTGGTTCATGGAACTCTTCTATCGGCAAGACTCAGCACAACCAGGAGTACCTCCGAAGACGTCCAACGCAGCCTTGGACGAAACGTCAGGGATAGAAGAGTTCCACGGACCACGGCCATACAAACCGGAAGAATTCTCAGCAGCTTCCACAATATTATCCGGCGCGACGCCCGTGAACCAATGAAGCAGTTACTATGTTGGGAAAGTCCTAAACAGCAGCCAAGGTAGATCGTGTTCTGATTGTCTTTTCACTTTGCTGTAAGTAACCAAAAAATGAAGAGAATTTAGACTGCCAACTTATTATGTTTTCATGGATTGTGAAAAGGGGATTGCCAAGATAAAGCGGAGAATCCCTTGAGAACCTCTTAAGGAAATGGGAGTTACAGCACATCTAATAACGGCATTCCAGTCATTACACAAAAATACTAAAATAAGGATCCGCACTGTAAGGAATGGGACAGAGTCTGCTGCTATTAATGAAGGGGCTAGTCAAGGCTGTCCACTGTCCCCCACCCTTTTCAATGTTTATCTTATTAAATGAAACATTAAGAAGTGGTAATTTTATTCTTACGAGTGAGTACATTGTTTGCTGATGATCAGATTACAATAGGAGAATCTGAAGAAATTGAGTCAAAGTGGCGATAATTACGGAATCATAATATCGAGAGATAAAACAAAAATGGTGGTAGCCGGCCGGTGTGGCCGTGCGGTTCTAGGCGCTTCAGTCTAGAACCGCGTGACCGCTACGGTCGCAGGTTCGAATCCTGCCTAGGGCATGGATGTGTGTGATGTCCTTAGGTTAGTTAGGTTTAAGTAGTTCTAAGTTCTGGGGGACTGATGACCACCGATGTTAAGTCCCATAGTGCTCAGAGCCAAGCCAAAAATGGTAGCATTTCAAGGATTAGAGCGCGTAAGAGCCTAAATTGTTATATAGGGACGAATAATAGTACAAGTAAGGGTGTAGTTCTAAATTTCCCAAATGTAGAGCTAAAATTTTCAAGGTTCAGACATTTATTTGGAATTATACAACGTACGTTAAAACATTGTGTACGGAAAGAAACGCTAATTAAACTCTACAAAGTAACAGCGTCGCCCTTGCTGCTGTGCGGTAACGAACATTGGACCCTAACACCTGATCAAGTGCGACGAATCGAATCATCAGAGATGACGTTCCCCCACTCTGTAGCGGAATACCCATTGTTGGATCACAAAATAAAAGTCCATATTACACAAGAACTAAAAGTTGAACCCATTACAAGTATAACTGAAGAATACCAAGTCCAACGAATGTCTAATGTTAGGATAGCTAAAGATGCGATACAATACGACATAGTCCGCAGGAGGAACGTTGAACATCCCTTAAATAGGTGTCGTGGACAGTTCCGAGAGGGAAGACACCAAAAGGTCTAATCCTTGAAGGCGATGATGATGATTATTTCCCTCGTCACTGTGTTTTTTTATCTTAGAAATATGGTGAAAGCTGCTCCTGCACGCCCTCTGGGCATGTATTCCGATTTACTCCTGAAAAGTTCCAGTAATGTTAGGCATAACCAACATTCATCAAGTTCTCTTACCGCTCTTTGTCTGTAGGAGTGGTTTTTCCCTTTGCTGAAAATAAGCTCGAATAAACACGAAATTCTAATACATATAATCCAGAGGCATGGGTATAGTGAAGTATCGGTTTGGTAGAATCGGATCAAGTTATTCATTTGTGTCAGTAGAGAAAAGAGCCGTGGTTAATCTCAACATACCGCAGAAGAGACAGCTGCGGAGATTCATGCTCTTAGATTAAGGGTGTCGAAGGGTTGTTTCGAGTAATCTGAGGTGCTGTAAGAGTAAACTGATTGGATCATTCAAGGTTAGCGAGCTGCATACACACTTATTTAAGTAGGAATACTTGAATCTATAATGGTGAAGTATTTTATAACTTACCGAACTTTTTTTTCTGTTATGGCTCTCGTACTTATGTATATTTTAGAGCTATATACAGCGGTCCGGGCACGACGGCTCATGATACCGATGTGCTCCAAAAAGCCGCACGCAAAAATGTAATTTTTCAGGAAATCATATTTCGGATCCTGCTGATCACCGAGAGGAGGCGTCAAGTCGTTTGGATTGCCGTTGATCTAGCGACCATTTGGAGGCCTATACCAATCGAAAGACCGGGCGTACTGCATCTATCCTGCAGTACAGGGCCAAATTTAAACATTACACACTTCCTCCAGCCCGGGCAGTTTCAGCAAATCGTTTGGTTCTTTTCCATCAGATGTGGTCTAGGATGGGCGTTAGGCGGCTCCTTAATGCTTTAATGAGAATGTTCTGACATTCACGTACTGACGATTGGGTCTTGCCAACCGTGCACATAGACATTGAGTCTTTATTAAGTTTGGTATGAAGATGGTTGTCAAGCACCTAAGCTGGTTATCAACACATTGTAAATTTATGTTTTACTGCGATTAAAACTGTTAACAATTTGTAACTTCTAACTATTGATCTGATCATGATAGCAGCCGGAACGACGTCAGGCAGGAAGATATTCACTACTGGCCATTAAAATTGCTACACCACGAAGATGACGTGCTATAGACGCGAAATTTAACCGACAGGAAGAAGATGCTGTGATATGCAAATGATTAGCTTTTCAGAGCAGTCACACAAGGTTGGCGCGGGTGGTGATGCCTACAACGTGCTGACATGAGGAAAGTTGACATCCGATTTCTCATACAAAAACAGCAGTTGACCGGCGTTGCCTGGTGAAACGTTGTTGTGATGCTTGTGTAAGGAGGAGAAATACGTACATCACGTTTCCGACTTTGACAAAGGTCGGATCGTAGCCTATCGGGATTGCGGTGTATCGTATCGCGACATTGCTGCTCGCGTTGGTCGAGATCCAATGACTGTTATACGCCATCCAAGCTCTGTTTGACTCAATACCCAGGCGTATCAAGGCCGTTATTACGGCCAGAGGTGGTAGTTCTGGGTACTGATTTCTCAGGATCTATGCACCCAAATTGCGTGAAAATGTAATCACATGTCAGTTCAAGTACAATATATTTGTCCAATGAATACCCGTTTATCATCTGCATTTCTTCTTGGTGTAGCAATTTTAATGCCCAGTAGTGTATTAAGCCATAGAGACAACTTTATTCACAGAAACTCCAATGATGTCAAATTAATTTAGGAACTTTATTGTGTTTATAAATAATTAGTGTCTTTTTCGGTGAGGTTAGAGTGCTTGTCCATTCAACCCCCCCCCCCCCCCCCCCAATACACACAGTGTTTTTTGAGCAGTGTAAGGCATTTTGAAAACGTTGTGTTCAAGTTCTGAATGATTATCAGAGCGTGCATTATTTGCACGACTTATTTTTCATGCATTTGGTGGTGGTGGCGGTGGTGGTGGGGGGGAGGGGAGGGTAAGGGGGGAGAGGGGTGGTTGGGGGAGTGTAGTTTTCTGGTATCTAACCAAAAAAATGCACACTTGGTAGATCTCCACTGTGTAGCGTTAACTGTTGAGCTCGTGTGAGGACTATGGTGCTCACTTGAATCAATGCTACATTTTTAAAGGCACATCAGGTAGTACCGGGCACCAGACTGTATCGATTAGGAGCTGTCTCTAAGCTATAGCGCTAGTGGAAGGACGTGTCGCGCCACTGCAGTGTGAAATGTGGAGGTACAACACCACTCACGCAGTCTAGAATCAAAACAACAGTGCTTTTCTTAGAGCCAAAACTGTCTATCTGTTGCACAACTTTGGAATTTTGTGTTTTGTTTACGAGTAAATAATATTACAGTTTTGTTGTATCTTTAGATACGACTGATATTATTCACTTTATTGAAGTCTGCCTGGTCAGCGGGGCAAATTGCTAACCGCAGGGGCCCGGATTCGATTCCCGGCCGGGTCGGAGACTTTCTCTGCACGGGGACTAGGTGTTATAGTGTTCTCACTTTCGTATAGTCGAAACTGACACGAAAATCGTCTGCAGTTCACCGACGTATTGTCTTTTCATTAGTGAGGTTGCTGAACGGGCACTAACTGCAAGCCAGTTAACTGAATAAAACAAATTAATTTAGGAATCTGTAGTCTGTGACAATGTCTAGCGAAATTATTAACAACAGGAATGCTAAGAAGCAAAAACACGCTCGGGTCGTATCAGAGACAAGGCTATCGTCAGGAGGACTCCTGTTGTTTTCTATAAACATAAATGATCTGGCGGATAGGGTAAGCAACTGAAACTTCCTGGCTGATTAAAACTGTGTGCCGGACCGAGACTCGAACTCGGGACCTTTGCCTTTCGCGAGCAAGTGTTATACCACCTGAGGTACCCAAGCACAACTCACGCCCCGTCCTCACAGCTTCACCTCTGCCAGTACCTCGTCTCCTACCTTCCAAACTTCACAGAAACTCTCCTGCGAACCTTGCAGAACTAGCACTCCTAGAAGAAAGGATATCGCGGAGACATGGCTTAGACACAGCCTGTGGAATGTTTCCAGAACGAGATTTTCACTCTGCAGCGGAGTGTGCGCTGATATGAAACTTCCTGGCAGATTAAAACCGTGTGCCGGACGGAGACTCGAACTTCCAATTCTGCACGTGGGTAGTTAATGGGGCCATTAGTGCCATAACATATCGCATAACTTAGAAGGTACAGCTGTTACCAGCTCCAAGGTCGATCCAGCACCCAAATGCTTTACTAAGCATTGTCCTATTTGAGGTTGTGTTTCCTTGCCTTCCGCCTCGATTGTTTTACAGTTTTGAATGTGCTGATACTAAAGTGTTTTTGACAGCAGCCTCCTTACTTCGTTTATGTCACAATATATAACGACAAAAATTGTTCAAATTATTCGTATCATGAATAGTTACAATTTGTTATACTTTGCAGTTGTTTGCATGTATATCTGAACTTTACCCAGAAGCGGTAGTTTGGCCATTCACATGTATTGATAGATTAATGGCGAGTCACTGCTATGGACAGCAATGGTTAAAGACACTCAAAAACCATCAGCTCAGAATACCGCTCACCGCACAGTTGGCGTTCTAATAAAAAAATACACTCGCAAACAGAATTAATCGGCCAAAGAACTCGGCGCGGCGGGGATGAATAACTCATAATCATTTCATAGCGCTCGGCAAGTCTGTGCTGGCGAAGGCTGCGAGCAACTTTGTCCGCCTTTTTTTTTTTTTTTTTCATCCACCCTCCTTTCCGGGCGCCCCTCTCCGTCCTCTTGCCTCGGACCCGCACTTCCACGCGGAGGAGTGGTATCAAGAGGCAGAGGGTAGTGGGGGAGCAGAGGGGACGGGGTTTTGAAAGTGCTGGCGGCCCGCGGGCCAGGGTAAACTTTGCCGGCGCGTTCTTGGGCGGCGCAGCGCGCGGCTCGACATACTTGCACAGCTAGTCACGGCGTGTTTGGTTTTAATGCATTCTCAATGCTGCCCGCCCGGCGCTGCGGCCGCGGGGAAGTCCCGCCGCAGGTGAGCGCTACCTCAGCGCCGCCTCGCGCCGCGCCAAATAACCACGGCTGCGCTCCCTTCCAAGGGCACCGTTCTCCAGCACAGGACGCAAGATGAGGCGGCAGACACGCTAGAAACACGAATCTCTATAGCAAATTTATTACTAGGGCCAGCCAAAAACTAAGAGCTGATACCGAAAAGTTCCTGGAATTGCGATTTTGCGTGCAAATCCAAATACCGCTTGATGTATCCTCACACTTTCGCATTGCAAAGAGCATTCATAGAGGGAAAGTGGCCAACAGTTATATTCACAGTAACTGGCTTAGAACTCAAGACACCATGTTTGTGTGTGTGTGTGTGTGTGTGTGCGTGTGTGTGTGTGCGCTTACTGTGGCTGGTGTAGTCTGCTCGGTGCTGTACTGCACCGACATTGAAGCCCCAAGTATCCATTTCGTGGCCTAACTTCTCGCAGGTACAAGGCGCAGTCGAACGGAAACGAGGCACATGGAAAAAAATTAAGTAAACTGTTTATTACTTCAAAAATAATGCCAATCACTTTTAACGCATTTAACCCCACTGTGAGACAAGACGATGAATGTCAGCATGGAAAAATGTGCCGTTGTCTGCGGAACCGTGATTGTACCCAGGCGTCCACCTTTCCGTCCGAAGCAAATCGATGGCTCCAGAAGTATAGGACACGCATAGGGAGAGATCAGGACTGCAAGGAGGATGGGTAATAGCTTCTAGGCGCTTCAGTCAGGAACCGCGCTGCTGCTACGGTCGCAGGTTCGAATCCTTCCTCGGGCATGGATGTGTGTGATGTCCTTAGGTTTAAGTAGTTCTAAGTCTAGGGACTGATGACCTCAGATGTAAAGTTCTGTAGCGTAGTCTAGACAACCTTGGCAGTATGCGGGCGAGTATTATCCTGCAACTCAGTGAGGACGTGCATGGACTTCACTGGGTGTTTGGACTCGATGGCGCGCACAGCCGTTCGTGGACAATTTGCAGAACTGAAGTGTGTTATCAAGTGCTGACGCCCAGAAATGTTGACGGACGTCATCATTCTGTTACAGATAATATCCACCTACCTGTTGTCAAGGTTTCTTTCGACTTCGCTGCAAAAGTTTCGCTGGGAATCCCTTATGTGTAGCGTATTGAACCGGGGACCTAGAAACGACGGTGAGGTTTCGTCCAGCCGCAGCCCTCAGTGGTTCACAACCGCGCAACAGGCCGCAGCAGTCCACCCACGCCACCGCCGCTCAGCACCGAACCCAGGGTTATAGTGCGGTTCGGCCCCCAGTAGACACCCCTCCCCCCCTCCCTCACCAGGAAAGTCTCATGCCAGACGGTTGTAACCCCAAATGTTTGCGTGGTAGAGCAATTATAGTGTACGCGTACGTGGAGAAAGTGTTTGCACAGCAATCGCTGACATAGTGTAACTGAGGCGGATTAAGGAGAACGAGCCCGCATTCGCCGAGGCAGATGGAAAACCACCTGAAAAACCATCCACAGGCTGGCCGGCACACCGGACCTCGACCCCAATGCGCCAGGCGAATTCGTGCCGGGGACCGGCACGCCTTGTCGCTCGGGAAGTAGAGCGTTAGGCCGCACGGCTAACCGGACGGGCATCTGTACAAAAATGGTTCAAATGGCTCTGAGCACTATGAGACTTAACATCTTAGGTCATCAGTCCCCTAGAACTTAGAACTACTTAAACCTAACTAACCTAAGGACATCACACGCATCCATGCCCGTAGCAGGATTCGAACCTGCGACCGTAGCGGTCGCGCGGTTCCGGAGTGCAGCGCCTAGAGCCGCTCGGCCACTTCGGCCGGCCCCTGTGTACAGTCCCTATCTTTACCCACATGAATTCCATGTTTTTGGAGCCCTGAAGACAGGCATTTGTGACCGTCCGTTTGTTTCGGACGAAGAAGTTTGTGTGAAATCTTACGGGACTTCACTCAAAAAATGGGTCAAATGGCTCTGAGCACTATGGGACTCAACATCTCAGGTCATCAGTCCCATAGACATAGAACTACTTAATCCTAAGAACATCACACGCATCCATGCCCGAGGCAGGATTCAAACCTGCGACCGTAGCAGCAGCGCGGTTCCGGACTGGAGCGCCTAGAACCGCTCGGCCACCGCTGGGACTTAACTGCTAAGGTCATCAGTCCCTAAGCTTACACACTACTTAACCTACATTATCCTAAGGACAAACACACACGCATGCCCGAGGGAGGACTCGAACCTCCGCCGGGACCAGCCGCACAGTTCATGACTGCAGCGCCTTAGACCGGACGAAGAAGTACAAGCCTGGGTACAATCATGGTTCCGCAGGCCACTGCAGACATTTTTCACGAGGGCACTGATCTTCTTGTCTCATAGCGAGATAAATGTATTAACAGCTATGGCGATTACTTTTAAAATAAACAGTTTTACTGGACTGCTTGTTATAGAGCTGGTATTGGTGCACTTCTGTAGGTTCGCTTTACGTAATTTGAAATCGGTTAAAGAATCGTGTTGTACGTCGAATGATCATCCATTTGGATTTTCACAGCAATTTTTGTAGACTAAATTATGATTCCAGAATGAGATTATCACTCTGCAGCGGAGTGTGCGCTGATATGAAACTTCCTGGCAGATTAAAACTGTGTGCCCGACCGAGACTCGAACTCGGGACCTCGGTCGGGCACACAGTTTTAATCTGCCAGGAAGTTTCATATCAGTGCACACTCCGCTGCAGAGTAATAATCTCATTCTGGAAACATCCCCCAGGCTGTGGCTAAGCCATGTCTCCGCAGTGTCCTTTCTTTCAGGAGTGCTAGTTCTGCATGGTTCGCAGGAGAGCTTCTGCAAAGTTTGGAAGGTAGGAGACGAGATACTGGCAGAAGTAAAGCTGTGAGTGGCGGGCGTGAGTCGTGCTTCGGTAGCTCAGATGGTAGAGCACTTGCCCGCGAAAGGCAATGGTCCCGAGTTCGAGTCTCGGTCGGGCACACAGTTTTAATAAATTATGATTGTCAGCGAATGAATGTAACTAAAACGGTTTACGTAACTTTTAACGACAATAATGTGAAAGTTCCAAACGACGCAAGTTTAAGGCGTGACATTGCTGGGACAGTACTGTCAGCTAACGGAAAAGAAACAAATTAGCCGGCCGGTGTGGCTGAGCGGTTCTAGGCGCTTCAGTCCGGAACCGCGCTGCTGCTACGGTCGCAGGTTCGAATCCTGCCTCGGGCATGGACGTGTGGGATGTTAGTTATGTTTAAGTAGTTCTAAGTCTAGGGGACTGATGGCCTCAGATGGTAAGTCCCATAGTGTTTAGAACCATTTGAACCCAAACACATTTCCTTTAATTATTGAATTAACCTAGTGTTGTCTTTTATCTATCACGTACTTCCAAAAGCAGAGAAAAATTTTAAAAATGTAGGAAGGGAAGGTCCACAGAGAAATTGTGCCCTTTAGTATTCTTTACGACCACGATTCTTGTGTCTTGATACATGACTGTGATACTTTCTAAACTCGGTGGACAGTCCGCCTTGATATACCAACAATACAGTAGGTGTGGTCACTGGCACGTCCAAAAACGGTAGCTCCTTATGTCATTCTTCCCCGTCTCCCTGTCGCCCTATCTTACTGAGGTAAATTCAGACAAATGGACTGACACATGCACGTCACTGCCTTACAATGATGAGCGGCGGCCGTGGACGGTTATATGACCATTTGTAGTAGACCATGTGCTGCGCTTCAGAGCGACCAGTCTGCTCTTTTAAAGGATTGCCTAATGTCGTGTTTTTGTGTGCGTAGTAAAGGGAATGGTTAATCTAAATCTTTTTTCTAAATGCGTTACAGGTACGGCAGTCAAAACGTCAAGTGATCGTATGTTCTGCATGGACACAATGACGGACATATTTTCTTTTTATAAATTAATAGTTAATTCCGTACAGTTGAACAGAACAACGGATGTGTCTTTGCAAATACTGTAAAATGCCTTGACTTCGATCAGACTCGTGAGAATGTAGGAGAAAAGAGTGGTGTTCTCTTCGGCAGGTATCACTATCGTAACAACCATTCTGCGAAGCACTCTCTTTCCGTATCAACAGATAGCCCTTTCCATCTATTCCTCGTTCTTTTCTTTCTTGGACATTTGTCACCAGGAGACGACACGCTTTCCTGTCGTAATGTCTGGTGAATTGAAGCCGTGGGGCATCGACCGGTTCATTATAGGTTTCCGTTTAGTTTGGTATTGTCAGTTGTTTACGTTGACGCAGTATGCATCTGCTCATTTTGGATTTTTCCTGACGTGATGTATCAGTTTTTTTTTTTTTTTTTCATTTTACTGACACTACTGTTTTAGACAGCAGAGAAAAGAACAGTAATCGCTCCCGAAATCTGTAGTTTTGTTACGGCAAATCTAGATTTCAACTATTACATAGTCATCTTCAGTGCACATTATGACAGGTGACATTAGTCCGAAGTGTCACGTAATCCTCTATGCTCTAGATCAGCTAATATTGTTTACTACGTGACACTTCGGACTCACGTCACCTGCTGCTATATGCACTGAGATGACTAAATAACAGTTAAAATCTAGATATGCTGTAATAAAACCAACGGCTTTCTCGATCGATTACTGTTCTTTTCTCCACTGTCTGTATTCAACGATCGCTGCACGCAGCAGGATCATACGGATTCCAATCTAATTAGGTTGGTTTTTTTTTTTACAAACGCATGTGATTGTGTCACATCCAAGTCAATTTTGGGACAATCTAAATAGTCCAGTCTTTCTGTAATTAAAATAATTGTTTTACATTTGTAAATACCGTGTCTTTCATGTGAAGATTTATAGTTAGTTTATTGAAATTCAATTCTGCTAAAATCAAATATGTAACAATATTCATTTTGTATCTCTGAATTCTGTCGTCTACATTTTATCACCACATCTTTAGCGAACATATATCTTTGTATGAGGAGTGATGTAGATCTCGTGGGAATCAGTCGCTAGTAGGAGTCAATTACAAGAATTGTTATGAATTGGTCATGACTGAAATTAACTGTGGCTCGAAGAAATGTACGACGATTTTTTTTAAAAAAAAATGTATTTTATTAGAAAGGAAAGTGATGACACTCTTCATTTATTTCTCAAAATATCAAACCAACTAAAATTACGCGAATTTATTATAAAACCCAACTACTGAGGAAGCTATTCAGCAACTGGCTATAATGAACAGTCCTTAGTTGTACTGATTTTTCTCAGTTATTCTTTACCATTTGCAAAACATTCTTCATAATGGAATAAAACATACTTGCAACTGTCATATCTTTACGGTTAGTTGAAAATTGTAACGTGACTGGTTTTTCTAGTTGGTAGTTGATAGATTAGTATTTATCGGCCCTGGCTTAAACTCGGAGATAGTCGGTAGAGCGATGATACTGTTATTAGGTAAAGACAACGTTACAAAAAACAGTGCTCAACTGAATTCTCGACGTGTGCGTGATATTTACTTCACCAATTGTGGCCATTGTTACACTACTCGTCGTAATTAACTCGTTTATATTCGATGGTTTGACAGTTGCTATTAAAATATTAATGATAAGTTCAATTCAGTTCTACCGACACCAACTTCCCCATAGTTTGGTTGTAATTTCAAATCTCTAATAAGTCGTAACATTGCGATTGCTTCCTAACGTCATAGAGTTTCCATATATGCGCCGAGCGCTTCAGTCAAATATTATCGCAGCACGCGAAAGATCACAGTTATGTCTGTAAACAATTTTGTATTTGGCATTACGAATGAAGTTCATTGTCTATCACTGTTCAATGCCTAACTAGAGTTGAGTTCGAGTTTTCTAATTAAAAAGTTCACTTCAGTTTAATATAAGGTAGCCCCCTATCTGAATTCTAAACGATGTTATAGTTGAAGTCAATGTTTCGTTTCACTGCGTCTTAGTAGATCGCAATTATCAATCCTCGAAAAACAATCTAACCGCGCCTACATATACGAGTATTCAAACAAGTCTGACCAGCTTCGGCCAACTCTCGTAACTTAGTGGCAATGGATCAAATTTTCCTCGGCCATTACTCACGATTCTCAAAGAGTACTCACACGAAGTATTCTTTGAGATCGTTGGTTCTACTTTGCCAGTTTTAATTATAATGATTTTCCGATTTACTATGATTTTGAGTTTGAGTTTATTGAGATTCTATCTTTCTTTTGTAAGTTGATAAATTACTAAGTATAAGGTTCTTGTTTCAATTACTGGTTATTATCAAATAATAGTGTTAAATGGAACTTCGGTTACTTGTTCACTTTTCATGGAATTTGGAACTTGTTTTGGGGAAATTTTGTGGGTATTGGTTGCTGTTTTTTCTTTTTTTCATTTTTCGTCCGAGGAAGTGGCATTACAAAATGAGTACGACACAAAAATCCCCAGTAAAGGGTCGGTGTGTGTGTGTGTGTGTGTGTGTGTGTATGTGTGTGTGTGTGTGTGTGTGTGTGTGTGTGTGTGTGTGGCTGAAGCAGCACGTATGTCGATATGCATCGCAGGCTTTTCCTGTTTCGCGCGCACAGAATTCTGCGTGAGCAGTCACTCGCTGCGAAGCAGCTGATGACCGCTACAACGGCATGGTGCCTTGTCCTCTCAGCACAAAGCGCTAACTTGCAGTTGGCACTACAAGCACGAGCAATTTTATGCATGAAGTTACGGGCTCTGTGTGCGGTTGTGTTAATGTGTTGCGTGAAATTATGCTTTTCAACCAGTTGGGCCTCCAAGAAAACGCGTGACTGTTCGTCTGGTGACTGAAGTGTTTCCTAGTTTCACCGCGAAATTTCTGCGTAGCGAGAGTTGCATTTTTAAAAGTACGTATGTAGTTTTCTGTGCGGCTGTAACCAGTTTATTGCCCATCCGCCACTGCTGTATCCGGGAGGTCACCCAATTTCCTCCTTCTCCAGCTTTGCTCTTGAGTTCGCAGGTACCACTGCCAGAATCTCAGCACAATATAACGCCTCTTCCTCTTGATGATTTTGTTTGATTTGTACTTGGCCTCGGCTAAAACTCGGCGACAGTCCGTAGAGTGTTGAGATCGTTATCAAGTTACGAAGACGACGTTACACAAAATAACAGTGCTGAACCGAAATGTCGACGTGCGTGAGATATTTACTTCACCAAGAATCGTAATTAATCGTTCGTAATCGATATTAAACTGATTAATGATGAAATATTAATGATAAAACCAATACAGTCACATCCACAACAAATTCCCTACAAGCTGGTCGTAATTTCAAGTATCTGAGAATCGTAACAGTGGGCTTGTTATTTGAGTCAAAGATGCTACACAAGCGCCGCGCGTTGCAGTAAAATATTATCGCTGCGCGTAATTATTACTCGGGAGTTTCATGTCAATAATTTGATAGAATTTTAAATCACAAACGCACGACTTGGCACGACAGGGTGTTTTATTGCACAATATCAGTCACTTCCTTACCGAGCCTTGAGAAGAAAAGTTTCCCAGGTGTTGGGGGGGGGGGGGGGGGGGGATTTAAATTATATGCTTCGGACCTATCAAAAAATGGCTCTGAGCACTATGGGACTTAACATCTGAGGTAATCAGTCCCCTAGAACTTAGAACTACTTAAACCTAACCAACCCAAGGACATCACACACATCCATGCCCGAAGCAGGATTCGAAACTGCGACCGTAGTAGTCGCGCGGACCTATCACTGAAGTTCCATAAACCACTGGCTATTATGAATGAAATTTGTCTATCAGTGTTCGTTGCCTAAAGCACTGGCTAAGTAATGTTTAGTTCAATTATCTAGTTAAAAGTTCACTTTCTTCTAGTTGGTAAAAGTCCTCCGTTCGAATTCTAATGCCATGTTATTTGAAGTCAGAAGATCGTATTACTGCGTCATAATAGATCGCAATCACTCAATCTCAAAAACAATCTGAGCGTGCCTACATGTACGAGCATTGAAATATATGACCTGCTTCGGCTAACTCTCGTAACGTAGTGACAATGCATTGAATTATACTTAGTCATTACTCACGGTTCCCAAAGAGTACTCACACGGAGTATTCTTTGGGATCGTTGGTTCTACTTTGCGAATGTTAATTTATGCTAATATAGCAATTTATTATGATTTTGATTTTAATTTTTACTGAAATTTAATCTTTCTTTCGTAGATTGCTAAATTGTCAAGTCTTAGATTCCTGATTTAATTACTTGTTATTGTCCTAATAATAGTGATAAACAAAACTTCGTTCGCTTATTCACTTTTCTGGGAATTTGGGACTTGGGGGGAAATCTGTGGGGTGTTGGGAGCTAATTTTTGATTTTGATTTCTCGTCCGAGGAAGTGGTATTGCAACGATATGCTGCTCTGTCAACTTAATCTGATACAAGGGAGCTCTGATTGCTCAATCCCAGAAAATAAGTCACTGATTCAGTCCTGTGGGCACCTATCTCACGTTCAATGAATTATTGTTTGGTTTCTATCTTTACACTGCACAACTAGACCCCTGCAGTAATCGGAACTGAGCCATTGCGGCACGTGTATTTGTTTCATTCATCCAAATAGAAAATTACAGCGGCAACACGATCTCATCTACAAGAAATTACATTCATAAGGGTAACTAAGATTTTAAATACGGTCACTAATAAGTTGCTCTACTTTGAATATCATGCCTCTTCAATCTTGATCACCAAAACGTTATTTAAACATCAGTACAAAATCTAAAACTGCTTGACGTTTGCACGCTTCCTGTCGTATGTAGTTTATATTTTTTTATCAGCAGTCAGTTGTAACCACGAAGCACCCGTTCGTTATACTGCCTCTGGAAACAACTTTGAATTCGCGAATGTCTTGGTGGAAGCGTCTGATTTATACTTGAACATATGTGGGTGTCAGTGGAATATACAGGGTGGTCCATTGTTCGTGACTGGGCCAAATATCTCACGAAATAAGCGTCAAACGAAAAACCTACAAAGAACGAAACTTGTCTAGCTTGAAGGGGGAAGCCAGATGGCGCTATGGTTGGCTCGCTAGATGGCGCTGCCATAAGTCAAACGGATATCAACTGCGTTTTTTAAAATAGGAACCCCCATTTTTATTGCATATTCGTGTAGTACGTAAAGAAATATGAATGTTTTACTTGGACCACTTTTTTCGCTTTGTGATAGACGGCGCTATAATAGTCGCAAACATATGGCTCACAATTTTAGACGAACAGTTGGTAACAGGTAGGTTTTTTAAATTAAAATACAGAACGTAGGTACGTTTGAACATTTTATTTCGGTTGTTCCAATGTGATACATGTACCGTAGTGAACTTATTATTTCTGAGTACGCATGCTGTTACAGCGTGATTACCTGTAAATACCACATTAATGCAATAAATGCTCAAAATTATGTCCGTGAACCTCAATGCATTTGGAAATACGTGTAACGACATTCCTCTCAACAGCGAGTAGTTCGCCTTCCGTAATGTTGCACATGCATTGACAATGCGCTGACGCATGTTGTCAGGCGTTGTCGGTGGATCAAAATAGCAAATACGCTTCAACTTTCCCCACAGAAAGAAATCCGGGGACGTCACACCCGGTGAACGTGCGGGCCATGGTATGGTGCTTCGACGACTAATCCACCTGTCACGGAATATACTATTCAATACCGCTTCAACCGCACGCGAGCCATGTGCCGGATACCCATCATGTTGGAAGTACATCGCCATTCTGTCATGCAGTGAAACATCTTGTAGTAACATCGTTAGAACATTACGTAGGAAATCAGCATACGTTGCACCATTTAGATTGCCATCGATAAAATGGGGCCCAATTATCCTTCCTCCCATAACGCCGCAGCATACATTAACCCGCCAAGATCGCTGACGTTCCACTTGTCGCAGCCATCGTGGATTTTCCGTTGCCCAGTGGTGCATATTATGCGGGTTTACGTTACCGCTGTTGGTGACTGACGCTTCGTCGCTAAATGGAACGCGTGCAAAACATCTGTCATCTTCCTGTAATTTCTCTTGTGCCCGGTGGCAGAACTGTACACGACGTTCAAAGTCGTCGCCATGCAATTCCTGGTGCATAGAAATATGGTACGGTTGCAATCGATGTTGATGTAGCGTTCTCAACACCGACGTTTTTGAGATTCCCGATTCTCGCGCAATTTGTCTGCTACTGATGAGCGGATTAGCCGCGACAGCAGCTGTAACACCTACTTGGGTATCATCATTTGTTGCAGGTCGTGGTTGACGTTTCACTTGTGGCTGAACACTTTCTGTTTCTTTAAATAACGTAACTATCCGGCGAACGGTCCGGACACTTGGATGATGTCGTCCAGGATACCGAACAGCATACATAGCACACGCCCGTTGGGCATTTTGATCACAATAGCCATACATCAACACGATATCGACCTTTACCGCAATTGGTAAACGGTCCATTTTAACACGGGTAATGTATCACGAAGCAAATCCGTCTGCACTGGTGGAATGTTACGTGATACCAGGTACTTCTACGTTTGTGACTATTATAGCGCCATCTGTCACAAAGCGAAACAAATGGTCCATCTAAAACATTCATATTTCTTTACGTACTACACGAATATGTAATAAAAATGGGGGTCCTATTTTAAAAAACGCAGTTGATATCCGCTTGACCTATGGCAGCGTCATCTAGCGGGCCAACCATAGCGCCATCTTGTTTCCCCCTTCAAGCTAGACGAGTTTCGCTCTTTGTTGTTTTTTCGTTTGATGCTTATTTCGTGAGATATTTGGACCGGTCACTATCAATGGACCACCCTGTTTACAGCATCATGATATTCGGCATCCCGTCTACCGTAGTTTCGAAAAACCACTTGATTATTTTCACGGAATGTATTCGCATATTGCGAATATGATTATACGCCAGCTGTGCAAATGATTAGTAACAGATGAAAATTTGTGCACTACCTGGACTCGAGCGCAGATTTCCCGCTTAGCGCGAAGGATCTGCTGAAGTATTTTAGTTATCCGTGCACGCCTCCCGGACCAACAGAGATATCCACCTTTCACAGAGTCTATGTCTTACCCTCGCATATATTCCTGTTATTCGTGTCGGTTTGCCTTGCAGTGGCATGAAACACAGTTTGGCAGTGCCGGTATTGTTCAGTGTCTTTATAGTCCAATGCATGGTCTTTGAGATAGGCATACATTTCTGAAGGACATTGCATTAGACTACGCAGACATTGAACAATACAGTTATCGCCAACCTGTACTTAACTATTTGTTGGTAATTCCGTACACCATATTTATCCAAAAAACTGTTTATAACGTATATATATGTCTTCTAGAGTTGTCTTTGAATAGGTGGCAACCTCTCCATAAGCCCGTTACCATACATTAACTTTCTCATTTGGAATGACGCAAAAACTCCACCTTACAATTTTGGATCTAATTATTTTGGGAATAGTGTTTGCAGAAATGTGACACCTTCAGAAATAAAATCAATTTTCTTGACAGTTGGTTAATGAATCTTGTTTTTATACGCTCGGTTAGAACAGAATCTTTCCCTGAAACACAAGTGGTCGACCCTAGTCATTTTCATAACAAAACACGAATTCATTTCCTGCTGTCCACCTACAGCCTCATAAGCAGAGAAAACATGGATGTTTTGGGTAATCACAAAATTTTAAATCGCCTGTAACATTTTACTTCCTCACAATTTAGCACCTAAGGAAGGCGTTGAAAATTTGTGGTATGCTGAATGAACTATCGAAATACCGGGGTATTGGTTGTCACCGTCCGACCCCGGTAGATAAGTGGCCAGCGCGACAGAATGTCAATCCTGAGAGCCGGGGTTCGATTCCTCGCTGGGTCGGAGATTTTTTTTCCGCTTAGGTACTGGCTGTTGTGTTGTTATAATCATCATCATTTCATCCCCATCGACGCGCAAGTCGCCGAAGTGGAGTCAAATCGAAAGACTCGCGAACGGTCTACCCGACGGGAGGCCCCAGTCACACGACATTTCTTTTATTGTTTGTCACCAGGTAGAGAACTGATGTCGGAAAGTCGTCAGACATTAGGACTGTAGGGAAACTATATTTCTTCACACAAGCAACGAATAAAACCTTAGTAACACAGCTTGAAGTACAGAGATACTGTCTGATGGAGATTCTCTGCTCAGATACCCTACCCTTACTTGAAGACCGCCATCTCCATGGTGATTCTGGTTGCCTCGGTCACCGTAGGGGGTCGCCAGAATGCAGCAACACAGTGAGGTGACACAAACATTCAGTTAGAGACTTGTGTTTGTGGATGACGGCCGGTGAGCCAAGCGCACGCGAAGCAGACATTCAACTAGTCAACAACAGTAAGTAGCCGGCTGCTTTGCTATGGAAGGCAGTACGTGCCGTTACATTGTACGCTTCGGGTTCCACTTTAGTCACGAGTGCTCTTGCATTGCCATTGTAGATGACTGATCTTATATAGCAATAATAAGACTTCAAAACCGTCGTATCTGCCTCTTCGAACACGTTAATTTCGAAAACTACTAGTCGAATTTATATGAAGGTTTTCGCACGTAGCTTGGGGCAGCGTAAGAGTTTATTTCATCAAAATCGCTCTCAAAAAAAGATATCATCTAATCTGAAGTCGCCTGCTGACCTTAGTAGTTCGGATGTTTAATCGTCACGCGTAGTACAACAAAGAACCAATAGATTGTGCTGATAGTTTTTTTCTAAGAGACTGATGTATTTTCGGAAGATTACGGCAGCGATAGAATTAAGCGCCGAAATCTTATCTTTACGAATAAAAACTTACAGCAATTAACTTTATTTCATTTCGTGTATTAAAAATTAACGACACTGCTTTGTTTCTCTCTACATGTTTTATTTATACTCTTCGACAGGAAAAATAAGTTTATGAAGTTTGCTTTGTGTTTTGAGTTTCTACTCATTACATTTTGATTTCGCTTTTGTTTACGAATAATAATACCTAGAAAACATCCAGGCCTTCTGGATACGCGAGAATGGCTCAGAACTACGCGGCGTCAACGATCCAATGAAGATCATTAGGTGAGACTTGCTGCAACTCAAGAACAGGAAATCAGGCTTCCTCTCGTTCTTTGGTAACTCCTTCTGAAAGCGATGCACGATGTATTTGCGATCGAGAGCTTCGTGCATTATTTCGTTCCTCAAAACCCTTCACTCGCGAAGGCTTAAAGTTACTTCTTCTCAATGTAATATCGCAGAAACGAAACTTTACACGAGAATAACCCGAATCTCGTTTATTTGGCTGGCTCTGAGCACTATGGGGCTTAACATCTATGGTCACCAGTCCCCTAGAACTTAGAACTACTTAAACCTAACTAACCTAAGGACATCACACATCACTCAGTCATCACGAGGCAGAGAAAATCCCTGACCCCGCCGGGAATCGAACCCGGGAACCCGGGCGCGGGAAGCGAGAACGCTACCGCACGACCACAAGCTGCGGACTCTCGTTTATTTCCAACAATTTACGGAGCAAGATGGATTCACATTCGGGAGGACGACGGTCCAAACCCACGACCGGCCATCTTGATTTAGAATTTCCGTGATTTTCTTCAATAACTTCAGGCAAATTCCGGGATGGTTCCTTTGAAAAAGCGCGACCGGCTTCCTTACCCATCCTTTCCTCATCCGCTGGGACTGATGACCACGCTGTTTGGTGTCCTCCCCTAAATAAAACAATCAACCAACTTAAGTTTACTACTTCGCATTCAACGTGTACAATTTCCGGTGAGCTTATGTTATCCCATGTCCATACAGAAAGCACGCGTGTGTATTTCGGCCACCGATTTCAGAGTCAGTCACTTTTCGCACGGACAGCTCTGCGCGGCTCCCTTTCGTGCCAGTGAAGCAAACAAGTGCATCATTTATACCCCAATCACATTACTTAAAACTTTGTTTACAAAGAACCTTTGCACGTCAGAAATAAATTCCATGCGTACGAAGTCTCGTACATAGCTATGCGTAAATGCCCGGGCAGTGCCGGGTTTTTCATCTAGTTTACTAGTAAGATGAGATTGAAAAGTGTGCATGTACAAGGTCTCCAGTATGATTTCTTACCAAGCACAGTATACGTAAAACTTAGTAACGAAACTTTATGTACGCAGATAGTGGAAAGTATTAAAGAATGAACTCAAAATCTAATCATTTACAGCGAACTACACCAAGGTTTCTACCTTTAATCCTGACTGTACACAATGCCAGTGGAAACCCATCTCAGGCAACTGCACCGACGATAGATAGGGCGCTTAAGAAGTGCAACTCGCAAATCTTCCTAATGTGGACTCTACTCCGCGAACAAAGAATTTGATAGATTACAAATAGTGCCTTTTGTGAACAGTTACGTTGAGTCGAATTTACAGCATGTAGCTGCCACATACAATGCCCCACTAGCAACCGCAGAGATGATTTACCCGCAATGGATGATTCTCTAGAATATTATCATCTTAGAACTTGTATTTTTATGCTATCCCCGCCCCCCTCAGCTCTCTCCCCACCAACAAATATGGAAAGGTGGGGGGGGGGGGGGGGGGGGGGGGGGGGAGGGGAACTACGCAGTTCTGAAATACACAAAATATTTCTGAAATGCACGTACGAATTCATATGTTCACAACAATACTACACAGCGAAGCATCTGTTTCCAATTTATCTCCTCCTCAGCCTGGTCTTGTCACATCATCTCCTGCGTACGAACCACAGTCTCATTTATATTTATTATTTGGGACCCATCTGCCTGGAGTAAATACACCCCTTCCATCAATAGATCAGTTGCACAGGATAATGAAAGTTGTATAATCTCAGACATAGCTGCTTTGAAACTTCCCCTACTGGTCATCAGACACTAATTATTGTTCAAGTCGCTATTTTACTTTTATTTCAGGCAGTTTCCAGAAACTAAATAACTAGGCGGCCTTATTCGTAAAATAAATAATAAATGAAAAACTGACTAACACTGTGTTAATATTAATGCATAATAATCTTGCTCCCTCACCCCGCACTTACCGACCAACGTATAGCTGTGAACAGGTATGGACGATGGGCCACTAATTTTTTCTCACAACGCAAACACGTTCAAGTTTGATTGACACCGTCGTGGATACGTCCTCGACAAAAGAGAAACTCTCTTCATGTAGGCCATGCAATACACCCCCTACGCGGAAGATGTCACATAGAAAATCTAACACATAAGATCGTATGACTGGAACAAAATCAAATTTAGACTTGTGTAATGAAGAAATTAGCACTAATCAACAAAACCACCTACAGTGTATACACGTCAAAGTCATCGTATATCGGCAGTGGGCATTATATCACACGGCCAAAGTTCACGCCTATACTTGGATCCTAGCTGACTGTCATATGTCTCACCCGAAAAATCAAGACTTCTGTAGCCACCATACTTCTGAAAAAGTTTCCCGAGCGACTCAACAAAGAAAGTACAACAGACTGCTCAAGGATTGATTTTGATCGTATTATCCGATTTGGAATATTAAACCAACTTTATTGTTCAATTCATTGATATCCTCATTTATGTACCAGGAACGTTCTGGACGTCTCTAACAAGGTTCCGCAAGTTCTGAGTACACGTCTTGTCGTGGGTGACCAGATAACCTGTCACCACATCAGTAATTCGTTGTAAGATTTAAACAATGAATTAAGAAGTAACTGAGTCAATCTACACGCACTCCAAACTGCTGCACATCTGACTCACAACTACATCTTTGTCCCGTTGATAAACTTAGAGAGTAGGTAAATGTTCTCGTAAGTACGAACTTGTTCCAGTGAAGATGATATCGGAGACAATGAAGTTTGAGCTTTGATGGACAGGAGAAGAAACAATAATAAGAGAAATAAAAATGGGTTAATGTGTGATAGGCTGCGTGTCCGCTTGCCCCTGAGAGATCTTTGGATCAGTTTCCAGTAATTGCAAGAATTTTATCTTGTGCCAAGTCTAGAATGGGGTGCAGTCACTCGTATGAGGTGAATCCCATGAAATAAAAAACGTTCGAAAAAGAAGTAAAAGAATTGATCTAATGGTAACCATCGCTGGCTACCAACAGAGAAATAACGAATTAGAATGCCGGTGACCACATTGGATTTTTCTGCAGGGGAAAACTTTGGAACGGGATCCATTCAGCATAGTGACACCAAGGCAGGAAATAAACTGCGAAATTTGAGTTATAGCCTACAAAGTTGCGCGAATTAGAAAGGGTTGTACCAGGCTGGAAGCTGCACATTTCTTTACTTTAAAAAATTATTGTAATTTATAAATGGAAAATGAAGGCTTTCTCTTAAATTGAAGTCGTCTTTTTAGTTTTAAAAACTAAGTGACGTGCAAATGTCAATATCTTCAACTGCTATTTAAAATGAACAGAATCAGAATTTGTTAAAAATTTCACTTGAGCCACACTATCTTGAGACTGCGACCATGTATTTTTGGATACATGTTTTTTTTTTGTTTTTTTTTTTTTTTCTTGTTGCCCTACTGACTGTATCTTCGATGCATTTCCCTCTCTTATGGCCAAACTGACATTGAATGAAAGATATTTAAGTGCCTCTGTTGTTCATAAATACGACGCAAAGTTCCTTCGGATGAGTATGTGCGAAGAGAGATGCACTGCAGTAACTACAGCCGTTATGAAAGACATGAATTGCGTTCCCAAGCAACTTCCAATTAAAATGTCTGACTTGTACGGGAATACAAATAATCACTGCACGAGTACGGTTTGATGACACATGGTGTCGACGACATACAGAAATTTGGGTCTGGCCTTGAGTCGCTACGGTGACCTAATTGTAAGGAGACTGCTCGTGGTAATCGGGAAATCCGGGTTCGAGACCCGGTCCGGCAGAGATATTCATTGTCATCATTCTGTTATACGGCTGACGGTCGTCCACATTCGCAACTGCAGATACATTTCATGACAACGATTGTTGTCGATATGACGTACATATAGCCTCTGCCCCATTGCGTGAACCTCAAACACTTAGCTTCTCAATATTTGCAGACGTTGTTCCTCGGTTAACATTTCAGTTATGTTATCATGTAAATAATAGTAATTGCCCGCCTCTTACAGGCACATTTTTTTATTGTCTGCACCAGACACGTTACAAATTATCGTGTTAGCCATCTTCAGTGATCTACAGAGAAATAAAGAGCATCGTTTAACTATAATAATTTTTTTGTGATTTGTAGTTTGAAATAGTAAGATAATTGGAAGGCGCTGCCAGGAAACGCTACATAGCTCACAGCGACCCCATTCCCTTTCTTGATTCCAGCTGCAGATATGCAGATCTACGGATCTCTCTTTGCCCAAACGTAGTACCCCTTCTGGTGCGCTACTGCTCATAGTAATAAACTGCGCACAATCACGGAGTCTACTGCAGTTTGGCGCTCTTCCTTCCGCTCCTCTCGGAAGGATTCCACTGTTTTATGCCTCCTACGCATTGGTCATACCAGGCTCACCCATTGCTTCCTCCTGCGTAAGGAACCACCCCCACAATGTGGTTTAGGAGCCAGACTGACGGTATCCCACATCTTGGTGGAATGTCCCCTTCTTTGGCCCTTCGTGCTAAGTACAGTCTTCCAGATTTCTTAAATTTGACATTAGCAGACGATTCACGGATGGTTTAACTGGTCCTCAGTTTCCTCCTTGAAAGTGGTTTTTTTTTCCAGGTATAAGGTTTCGCTTTACTCCTGGAGCAGGGGCAGGATGATTGTGGTTGGGAGCTCTCTTCATGTCTTCTCGGTCTGAGACCCTATGACCACTTCTCCATGGAAAGACCGTCCTTTTTCCCTGTTTTTAGATTTGGTCTCAACTTTTGTACCTTTTACTGTGTTTCTTTCTAGCTTCATTATCTTATAATTTGACTCCCCTGACTGGATCCGTCCACCTCTAACTTCGAAGTCACGGGACTCATGACCTCGCCGTATGATCTTATAAATCCACTCAATTAATCAGTAAATCAATCAAACACAGGTCACAGCAAAAGTACTAAGATTAAACACCAATAACAACCAGGTTCCTCTCAGAGTATGCAGACACAATAGCGCCTTTCTTAGCAATCGTACACAACCGCTCACTTGACGAAAGGTCTGTTCCTAAAGACTGGAAAGTTGCACAGGTCACACCAATATTCAAGACAGGAAATAGGAGTAACCCATTGAATTACAGACCCATATCACTGACCTCAATTTGCAGTAGGATTTTGGAGCATATACTGTAATCGAACAGCCCGCATCTCGTGGTCGTGCGGTAGCGTTCTCGCTTCCCACGCCCGGGTTCCCGGGTTCGATTCCCGGCGGGGTCAGGGATTTTCTCTGCCTCGTGATGGCTGGGTGTTGTGTGCTGTCCTTAGGTTAGTTAGGTTTAAGTAGTACTAAGTTCTAGGGGACTTATGACCACAGCAGTTGAGTCCCATAGTGCTCAGAGCCATTTGAACCATTTGTAATCGAACATTATGAATCACCTTGAAGAAAATGACTTATTGATACATAACCAGCACGGATTCAGAAAATATCGTTCTTGTGCAACACAGCTAGCTCTTTATTCCCATGAAGTAATGAGTGCTGTCGTCAAGGGATCTCAGATCGATTCCATACTCCAAGATTTCCAGAAGGCTTTTGATACCGTTCCTCACAAGCGACTATTAATCAAATTGCGTGCGTATGGAGTGCCGTCTCAGTTGTTTGACTGGATTCGTGATTTCCTCTCAGAGAGGCCACAGTTCGTAGTGATAGACGGTAAATCATCGAGTAGAGCAGAAGTGGTGTCTGGCGTTCCGCAAGGTAGTGTCATAGACCCTCTGCTGTTACTGACTTACATAAATGATCTAGGTGATAATCTGAGCAGCCCCCTTAGATTGTTTGCAGATGACGCTGTAATTTACCGTCTAGTTAAATCATCAGACAATAAATTCCAATTACAAAATGATCTAGAGAGAATTTCTATATTGTGCGAAAAGTGGCAATTGGCAGTAAACAAAGAAAAGTGTGAGGTCATCCACATGATTACTAAAAGAAATTCGATAAATTTTGAGTATACGATAACTCGCACAAATCTAAGGGCTGTCAATTCGACTAAATACATGGGAGCTACAATTACGAGCAACTTAAATTGGAAACCCCGCATAGATAATATTGTGAGGAAGGCGAAACAAAGACTGATCTTTGTTGGCAGAACACTCAGAAGATGCGACAAGCCCATTACACTTGTCCGTTCTCCGTTGGAATATTGCTGCGCGGTGTGGGATCCTTACCAGGTAGGATTCACGGAGGACATCAAAAAAGTAAAAGTGCTAAGAAGGGCAGCTCGTTTCGTGTTATAGCGCAATAGGGGTAAGAGTGTCACTGATATGATACGCGAGTTGGGGTGGCAGTCACTGAAACAAAGGCGGTTTTGTTTGCGGCGAGATCTATTTGTGAGCCGGCCGAAGTGGCCGCGCGGTTAAAGGCGCTGCAGTCTGGAACCGCAAGACCGCTACGGTCGCAGGTTGGAAACCTGCCTCGGGCATGGATGTTTGTGAAGTCCTTAGGTTAGTTAGGTTTAACTAGTTCTAAGTTCTAGGGGACTAATGACCACAGCAGTTGAGTCCCATAGTGCTCAGAGCCAGATCTATTTGTGAAATTTTTATCACCAAATTTCTCTTCCGAATCCGAAAATATTTTGTTCCCACCTACCTACGTACGGAGAAATGATCATCATAATAAAATAAGAGAAATCAGAGCTCGAACGGAAAGATTTAGGTGTTCCTTTTTCCCACGCGCCATTCGAGAGTGGAATGGTAGAGAAGTAATATGAAAATGGTTCGGTGAACCCTCTGCCAGGCACTTAAGTGTGAATTGCAGAGTAACCATGTAGATGCAGATGTAGAAAACAATTAATTCTTTGAAAATTCCTTGCAAATTAAAACTGTTTGCCACTCAAGCCCTCAGATGTGGAACCTTTCGCGGGCAGTGTACTAACCGAATGAACTACGCACCCTTTCACAGTTTTACATTCGCGAATGTCTCCCTCTTACCTTTAAAACTTAACAGAGCCTCTCCTAAAAACTTTCGAGTTGTAAGGTTGTGTCCTGAGTGAGTAATAGATAGGTTAGTCAATAAGAACATTGCTCGATAAAGGCTGGGTTCTGTGTGTGGGTCCCAGTATAACACTGTTTCAATTCGACAGAAGGGTTCAGAAGAGTGCACACATCACTGCAGAGTGAAAGATTCATTCTGGATATTTTTATTTTATTTCTTTGTTTTTTAAGATCGTTGAAGATGCACAATACGATCAAGTAAAACCTGTTTCGTAAAAAGAGTAATAACAGTTCTCCTGCAAAAACACGACTAATTCTAATTAGTGTACTAGATTTTAGGTAATAATAGTAAATAATTCGTTTAGTTCAAAGCTACCTGTCGGACAGGTTTGGCGACTCGCCAGTTTAGATGCAGTGAATGATATGTCATTATTTCGGGTTGCATTTGATTTTGCAATAACATTCGAAGAGGCGCACATGTCAGCTGCGGTTTAATATGAATCAAGTAGGCCATGAAAAGTGGTTTTCGTGAAATCGATATTTTTCAACCACAGACTGATTTGTTTTCAATCCCACATCACGACTAAACCTGTAGTTATACGTCCTGCAAGACACTTTTTCGAAACTAGGCTGTATTTGTATCGGAGAAATTCGTAATACTTAGGATTAGCCTGATCTTTCCCCTCGAAATTGTTTTACTAATTACTGTCAAATCTCTTGCTAATTTTCAGCTCGCAAGCAGCCTTCGCCATCTTAATAACCCGCCCATCAGTCTCGTTTCCTCCTCAATTTGGTTCTGAACCTTCGCGTGATTTCTATCGGTTCCTGGGACCTTTCCACTTCTTAATTTTAGTTATACCCACGTCCTCATTGACAAATGGTATACTTTTGTATTATGTTATTTTATTGGGCCTTTCGCACTCCTGCACCATGCAATCTAATTGTATGCTTAACCGTAATGTTCATGTATTCACTTTCCAGTACTTATCTAAGTTGCCTGCGCTATTTTTCGGAATCTGAATCGTCGTCTGAGAGAAGTCTGTCAAGCAGATATTCTGCTGTCTAAAACAATTCTGAGATGTTGGTTTTTTTCCACTGTTGGTACTGTTGTAACTGAATACTACTATTAATTCATCTCAAACAGCCACTTTAGCAGAAAACGCAATTCTGCAATAAAATAGGTGGCAGACTGCAGGCTTGCTAATTAAACACTTATTTGACAGGATGGCATTCAAACAGAAATGTTTCAACACAATGAGAAATAACCAAAAACATTTATTAAGAGTATGTTGTAACACAGTATTTAATTTTGATACAGGTTGATGCGTGGGTGTTGATATCCTATATTCGATACAGTGAAATACATATAACTTTGCTGTCTCATGGTGGTGTATGATATTATCACTCCGACTGAATGTAATTATGCAGACACGTGCTATTGATCCGTAAGCAGCGGCTGCTAAGTCTGAATGTTGTCTTCTCAACGGCACTCATTGGACCATTCTCCATAGCGTAATTGCAGACCCTGGATTAAACTATCTAACTGCAGGATCGGAACCGTGTGTGCATCCGCAGCACGCCGTGTTTTGTGCCTATCGATGTAAGGCTTCCCAAGGGCGCCAATATAAGGTGGAAGCAATGTAGGCCAGAGCTGATAACGCTTTCTTAGATGGCTAGGGACACGATAAGCGGACGAGTATGAAGCACAGATGGATGAGGCGCAGAAGCAGAAAGTGGTCCAAATTTGTGGGTGCCATCTGGATGCTGCTTCTCGGAACCGAGAGGCACCAGGCGAGTGTTTGTGTCTAATTGGGTGACGGCCAATCGTGGTGTGTGTTGTGTACCGTTAACCAGCCATATCTGTGTCAAAACCACACGTCAGAGTACTCTGACGTGTGGTTCTCGCACAGTTGCATTGGGTTACTTTCACAACTACACAGATCTGAAGTTGATGCAGCAAGAAAGAAACCAGTCATGCATCAAAAATGTGCTACTAGGACTGAAAAATAGACCATATATTAGCACTGTTTTAAATATCAAAACACTTGTTCTCTCACGACAAATACAGGGTGTTTCAAAAATGACCAGTATATTTGAAACGGCAATAAAAACTAAACGAGCAGCGATAGAAATACACCGTTTGTTGCAATATGCTTGGGACAACAGTACATTTTCAGGCGGACAAATTTTCGAAATTACAGTAGTTACAATTTTCAACAACAGATGGCGCTGCAAGTGATGTGAAAGATATAGAAGACAACGCAGTCTGTGGGTGCGCCATTCTATACGTCGTCTTTCTGCTGTAAGCGTGTGCTGTTCACAACGTGCAAGTGTGCTGTAGACAACATGGTTTATTCCTTAGAACAGAGGATTTTTCTGGTGTTGGAATTCCACCGCCTAGAACACAGTGTTGTTGCAACAAGACGAAGTTTTCAACGGAGGTTTAATGTAACCAAAGGACCGAAAAGCGATACAATAAAGTATCTGTTTGAAAAATTTCAACGGGCTGGGAACGTGACGGATGAACGTGCTGGAAAGGTAGGGCGACCGCGTACGGCAACCACAGAGGGCAACGCGCAGCTAGTGCGGCAGGTGATCCAACAGCGGCCTCGGGTTTCCGTTCGCCGTGTTGCAGCTGCGGTCCAAATGACGCCAACGTCCACGTATCGTCTCATGTGCCAGAGTTTACACCTCTATCCATACAAAATTCAAACGTGGCAACCCCTCAGCGCCGCTACCATTGCTGCACGAGAGACATTCGCTAACGATATAGTGCACAGGATTGATGACGGCGATATGCATGTGGGCAGCATTTGGGTTACTGACGAAGCTTATTTTTACCTGGACGGCTTCGTCAATAAACAGAACTGGCGCATATGGGGAACCGAAAAGCCCCATGTAGCAGTCCCATCATCCCTGCATCCTCAAAAAGTACTGGTCTGGGCCGCCATTTCTTCCAAAGGAATCATTGGCCCATTTTTCAGATCCGAAACGATTACTGCATCACGCTATCTGGACATTCTTCGTGAATTTGTGGCGGTACAAACTGCCTTAGACGACACTGCGAACACCTCGTGGTTTATGCAAGATGGTGCCCGGCCACATCGCACGGCCGACGTCTTTAATTTCCTGAATGAATATTTCGATGCTCGTGTGATTGCTTTGGGCTATCCGAAACATACAGGAGGTGGCGTGGATTGGCCTCCCTATTCGCCAGACATGAACCCCTGTGACTTCTTTCTGTGGGGACACTTGAAAGACCAGGTGTCCGCCAGAATCCAGAAACAATTGAACAGCTGAAGCAGTACATCTCATCTGCATGTGAAGCCAGTCCGCCAGACACGTTGTCAAAGGTTTCGGGTAATTTCATTCAGAGACTACGCCATATTATTGCTACGCATGGTGGATATGTGGAAAATATCGTACTATAGAGTTTCCCAGACCGCAGCAACATCTGTTGTTGAAAATTGTAACTACTGTAATTTCGAAAGTTTGTCTGCCTGAAAATGTACTGTTGTCCTAAGCATATTGCAACAAACGGTGTATTTCTATCGTTGCTCGTTTAGTTTTTATTGCCGTTTCAAATATACCGGTAATTTTTGAAACACCCTGTACATTGACTATAGTGATTCTGCTGTCTGTTCTCATCTCTGGGTCGCACTAGAGCCATTTTCAGTACTCACTGAGGCTAGAAAGACAGAAGTGTTGCTGAAACTTCCTGGCAGATTAAAACTGGCAGAAGAGAAGCTGTGAGGACGGGGCGTGAGTCGTGCTTGGGTAGCTCAGATGGTAGAGCACTTGCCCGCGAAAGCAAAGGTTCCGAGGTCGAGTCTCGGTCCGGCACACAGCTTTAATCTGCCAAGAACTTTCATATCAGCGCACACTCCGCTGCATAGTGAGAATCTCATCCTAGAAGGTTTGATATTTATAGACATGCTTCACACAAGTCTTTTGCTGCTTTGTAATACAGACCTCACATCGATGCCTGTTTGTGCTGCATTGTAAACTCCTCATTTTTGGAGACTAGGTTTCTCTACTTTGCCAACTTTGATAATCTTACTGCTGCAGTCGCGCGGGGTAGCCGTGCGGTCTTGGGCGCCTTTCACGGTTCGCGCGGCTCCCACCGTCGGAGGTTCGAGTTCTCCCTCGAGCTTAGGTGTATGAGTTGTCTTTAGCGTAAGTTAGTTTAAGTAGTGTGTGAGCTTAGGGATCGATGAGCTCAGCAGTTTGGTCCCATAGAACTTACCACAAATTTCCAAAATTATTTCTGCAGCTGGAGAGCTTTGACGGCCCATTCTGGATCGCCACGTACGTTGCCTTCTAACCGTTGCTCAGCTGACCACTGTGTCTTCTTTAAAGGTATTTTTTCGATTTGTGGTATAGTCTTTTTTTTTTGTATGATTTGTTGTAGAGCTTGTACTGCTACAACTTTGGGCGTCGCAGACAGTGAGATATCAGTCGGACTTTCAGGCAGTGGATGTGCAGAGACACAATGAGGAGTCGTTGACCGATCAGCGAATTAGCAATGCAGAGTCACAAGAATCAGAAGAGACGCGCCAGGTTAGCCGAGAGCGCTAATGCGCAGCTTCCTGGACTCGGGTAGGCGCGCCGGCCCCGGATCGAATCCGCCCGCAGGATTAACGACGAGGGCCGCTGTGGTTTTTAGGCGGTTTTCCACATCCCTCTAGGTGAATACCGGGCTGGTCCCCACGTCCCGCCTCAGTTACACGACTCACAGACATTTGAAACACATCCGCACTTTTTCATGATTTACACTAGACGCAGACAGATGGGGTACTCTGATTTCGTCCCGAGGGGTACGGGGTAGCGGCAGAAAGGGCATCCGGCCAACCTCTTCAAATTAACATGCCAAATCCGATTTAACCACGCCAACCCCGCGCAAAATGCGGGACAAAGGCGCAAGCGATAGATAGTCACAAGAATCAGAAGAGACAATGGGTTTTTCCTGCAGACATAACAATGTGTCGCCCACTCATTCCTCGGATTTTGAAGCAGATTCCTACTCCCCCTGTAATGTTTGGCACATAGTGATACATCAATTTTCAGTCCATGTTGGATGGATGAACCCTTACAATTGGTACTTGTGTCTTTAAGTATCCTGTTGCACGACAATCATCGCAGTAACAGCCGGAGGTAGTGTACACACAATAAAGTCGCACTGGCCACCAGGTGCTACCTGAACCGCTATGGACGCAGGTCAGCCAGCCAGCGGAGGAGAAAGAGTTAAGCCGCGCAGGCGATCACCTCAGTCGCAGGACACGCTGCCGGCAGTGGACCCGCTGCCAAACAACGGCGAGTTAGCCGCGTCACGCCGACGGATCATCTGCCGCACACGCCATCATACAGATCTGACTCCATCGACTGGTGATATAGACCACTGTCCCTCCTAGTTGCCCAGTTACTGAATCGTGTCCAAGGCCAGTAAAATCGGCACTGCGATCTACAGGGGCCGGACAGAAATATGCGAACATTGCGAGAAATGCATACGTGAACATAAACGCGTATGCTAGCGAAGCCTGCAGGTTGCACTATTACATTTCATCAAAAACGGCACCTACGCAGTGTTCCCAAGAAGTTTCAAGAGCCACTCTTGGTCAGAACAGTGCTCTGTGTAGTTGTGAGTGCATTGTGTCGGAGATTAATGAAGCCGAACGTGCTGCTCGCATGGTTGGTGCTTCGTAACCAAGGTAACAGAAGTGTTTGCTGTTACAGAGGCACCACATCGAATATTTATACCGCATACACAGAAAGCGGAGAAACGCCATCCGCTAAGTTACAACGCGGATGAAAGTGTTGTAAGAGATCCATGACTAAGGAACTTATTGCTAGCGCACTCGACCAGATGTAACTTCGATGGACTGCTCACGCGCTGCCTGCGATATGTATGCTACAATAGAATCACAGACCAGAGAGCATTGTCGGCAGCAGTAGCAGTAGTAGTAGTAGCTCGCAGTCGGGCGGTTGGACCAGGTCACTCTTAGAGAGCAGTTGTATAGCTGTATAGCTCACAGAGAGCACTTGCTTCCTGTATGGAGCTGCCAGCGCCGGTCGTGTACAGCGATGGCGGTGCCTGAGCGATGTAGCATTACGCAAAAGCAAAAAAAAAAAATTTTTAATATTTATTGCCGCACGCATATGTAATTCGTAACAACTGATTTTGTACTATTGTTATATCTAGTCCCATGTAAAGGTATTTAAAAAATCTTTTAATAATGATGTTTCTTATAAAAGTAACTTTTGACAATCATTCATCTGAATTTAAAGATTTTACTAAGTTCTCCAATCCATGGTCATCCCAATTATCGCAAAGAAAAATCAGTTGTTTCTTTTTATACACGACAAATCTAGCGGCCAGCATTGCATTCTAACCTCCAAAAAAAATGGTTCAAATGGTTCTGAGCACTATGGGACTTAACTTCTAAGGTGATCAGTCCCCTAGAACTTAGAACTACTTAAACCTAACTAACCTAAGAACATCACACAACATCCATGCCCGAGGCAGGATTCGAACCTGCGACCGTAGCAGTCGCGCGGTTCCAGACTGTAGCGCCTTTAACCGCTTGGCCACTCCGGCCGGCATTCTAACCTCCCAACGAAAATACGACTCACATATAACCTTTCAATAATTAAGTGACTGTGAATCTAAACTGGTAAATCTGGACGTCAGCAATGCTGCGTCATGGCCCTCAAAAGTCATTCTGAATAAACTGAAAATCCTTACCTCAATTAAGTCGCCGGATAACGCGTATATATCCGCTCCTATAAGAAATTTTTCTGGCACAGCCCAGTGCAATGCTGGCCAATGGATTTTGTTACATATTAAAAAAAAATGATTTTTCTTTACGGTAGTTGGCATGACTATAGACAGGAGAAATTTCTAAAAGCGTTAAATTCGGATGAATGACGGTCAAAAGTTATCTTTATAAGAAAGATTATTATTGCAAAATTATTGAAAATTATTTACATGTGACTTTGATATAACAATAGTACAAAATGAGTTGTTGCAAATTACATAAGCGCATGGCAATAAATAATAATAATTTTTGCTTTTACCTTGTACTACATCGCTCAGGCACCGCCATCGCTCTCCACGACCGGCCCCCGCAACTCCATACAAGACACAAGTGCTCTCTGTGCGCTATACACTAGACAACTGCTCTCTAAGAGCCACTTGACCCAACCGCCTGACTGCGACTACTACTACTACTACTACCATGCAGGTAAGAATAAAGGGAGATGGCGCTACGTATCCCAGCCGTACTACGTTTTGAAGCCATGGGGGCGTGGCTCGCTGCCATGACACTCTAACCAAAACATTGCTAGTGTGCTATAGCGCTGCGTATATTACAGTCGCTGATTGCACCATATACGCATGTAACGTCATCAGATTGGTTGTTTCAAAGTTTTTGTTTAAAATAAAATCTCTTAAAGGCGAAATTCCGCGTTTCTTCTGATTAAAAATAGTTTTTAATGTAATATTACGAATAGCTAGCCTTCAATGTAAACGATACAATTTTGTTAATTCAGTAATAAACGTGTATCACGAACTAAATAATAGAAACAGAAAACTAAGTTAGCTATACCCTCCCTCCAAAGCCCCATAAATACATCTTGTTTGTAATACGTACTGGGACATTTCAGTTACGTTACACTACTGGGAAACACTGTTCATTACCACCAATATTTACTGAAATGCGGTACATAGAATGGCAAATCTACACAGTGTCCTGTTTAGGCCTATACTTTACGCCAGTTAATGTAGTGTTAGCTTTTAATTTGGTACATGATGAAGACAAAGTGAGTTACTCAACACTTCGATTATCGACGATACGTACGTATTATACTGAAATGTGAACTTGAAAACTAAGAATTTAATTCTTTGAATTAACATACCTTTTGCAAATGTTTTGGGTGTGTAGGGAAAACTGATAGTACAGCATTTTCTCGGAGCCTTACTGTTGAAAGGGAAGTTCGGTCTATGTCCTCTTCTCGGAAATGCTGAGAACATATAGTGCTCCATTTAGACGCACGCCAATTCTTCCTCCTCACGGCATTCTCCCACAGAGCTTTCCGACTTTCATTTTTAGGAAATCTAAAATCATACAGGAGAAAAACACGCTATAGTACAAGTACCGATGTAGCACACGTTCATTCACAATGAAGTTGTAAAATCACACTTAACGAGACAACTTACACATGAAATGTTATTCCCTTCGATTTCGCATCACAATCAGAACGATTCGTACATCCGAACACCACACAAGTCACCATAATAGCGCAAAATCCTTCCAAAAGCGAGCGACAAGCCTATGCACACAAGCTTACAGCAGCAATGTTTTGGTCGGATTGAGATGGCTACCCTCGGCTTCACATAGCTTCACAGCTGTGACGTCACGGCGTCTCCCTCTATTCTTACCTCCATGACTACTACTGCTGCCGACAATGCTCTCTGGTCTGCGATTCCATTGCAGCTTACATATCGCAGGCAGCGCGTGAGCAGTCCATCAAAGTTACATCTGGTCGAGTGCGCTAGCAATAAATTCCTTAGTCATGGACCTCTTACAGTGTGTATACAGTGATCGTGACAGACGGGAATTGACGAGGACTGTGACGAAAACTAAGGCGACGACAGCTGCAAAAATGACAGCAGAAGTGAATGTCGCACTCAGGAACTCTGCCAATGCCAAAAAACAATACGATGGGAGCTCCATAAGCAGGGGATTCCAGGGTGAGGTGCAATTCCAAAACCACCTAACTGTGATGCAGATGCCCGCAACAGGAAAACATGGCGCGGAAGTCATAAAACATGTACTGTGGAACAATGGAAGAATGTCATTTGGTCAGATGAGTCTTGTTTCGCACTGTTTCCAGCTTCTGGCCGAGTTTACGTCCCAAGACTGAAACCTGGCGGGGATCGGTGAAGATTTTGACAGCCACATCGTGGTATTTCATGGGGCTATAGTTACTCTCCAAGATGGCATTACTGCCAAGGATTGTGTGACCATTTTGGCTGATCAGTCCGTTCCAAGGTACAGTGTTGGTTCGCCAATAGTGATGCTGTGTTCGAAGACGACACGGCCGCTGTTCACACAGCCCGCATCGACCAGGACTGGTTTTGTGAGCATGAAGATGAATTGTCGGATATCCCCTGGCCACCAGAGTCACCAGATCTCAATATTATTGAACCTTCGTGTCCTAATTTGAAGAGAATGGTGAGTAATCGCTATTCACCTCCGTCATCGTTACATGAATTTGCCACTACTCTACAGAAGACTGGGTTAAGATT
This sequence comes from Schistocerca americana, assembly GCF_021461395.2. Taxonomy (NCBI): domain Eukaryota; kingdom Metazoa; phylum Arthropoda; class Insecta; order Orthoptera; family Acrididae; genus Schistocerca; species Schistocerca americana. The sequence goes on along the minus strand of NC_060120.1, from coordinate 125,271,662 downwards.
CCTTTTCCTGTACCGCATTAGGCACAGCAATGTGCTGTTTGCGATGTTTTCGTATAAAGAGGGGTCCAAAAAAATGTATCCACTGTTTAAAAGTTCATGACTTGCAAACTAATTGACAAAGTTGTCTCATTTTTGGTGAAAGTGTAGCTTAAAGTCCAACTTAAAGATATCACTGTAGGTGTTCGAAATGGTCACCATTAACATCCACACACAAACGATTCCGCCGAACTGCAGCACGAACTACTGACTGCAACGTGTTCAGTTGGATATTTGCACTTGGATGCTCAATGGATTCTCGACGTTTATCCAATGTGCGTGGCTTTTATCGATAAACGACGTCCTTTAGTGTTCCCCACAGGTAAAAGTCCAGAGGAATTAGGTCTGTGGAACGTGGTGGATACTCCACAGCACCTCTACGGCCTATCCATCTTCCTCTTAGATTTTCGTCGAGATACGCCCTAACATGATTTAGGTAGTGGGCTGGGGCACCATCTTGTTGAAAGTAAACTCTTCCGTCTCCATACAGGTCTCGGAGGGCAGGTAAAATGGATGTCTGAAGGTACACCTCAACGGTAACTGTGCCGTCCAAGAAGAATGGCCCAATCAAGCCCCGGTAAAACAACCCACAACACACATTTACTCCTGGGAAATTCACGGCTTTGTTTACATTGACATTAGGATTTTCGGTGACCCAGTAGATGCAATTGTGGTGATTTACTGTACCATTGAGTTTGAACTGTGCCTCATCAGACCACACAGTCATATCTGCAAACTCTTCATCGTTGCGCACCATGTTAATAAACCACTCTCAGTACACCATTCTACGATCCGGGTCGTCCTCGTTCATTGCGTGTAGCAGTCGTGGGATGTAGCACTTCCACTTTGCTGTCTTCAAAATTCGCCGAACACATGAGTGACTCACTCCAGTTTCACGGGCACACTGTCTCACAGACTTCTGTAGTGAGCGAGTGAATTGTTGTAACACACGACGGGAGTTAGCTGGACTTGATACTGTTACAGGTCGTCCACATCGTCGTTTGTGTACATCTTTAACACAGCCTTCGGATTCAAATTTGTCTCGAATGCGACGAATTGTTAAACGTGTCGGTCGCTCTGTTTGATACTCATTTCACCATTGCTGTTGAACCTCTTTTATGTTCTCGTCCTTCAAATACCACTTCAAAACTGACTTCCTTTCATCGAATGTAAGCCTTGCGCCAGACATGTTTAGTCGAGTAACTAGGTGTAACTAAGAACAAAACATTATCTGGCGACTGTCATCTGACAAAACAAAACAACGCAATACAACGCTTGTGTGGCGATTGCCGAAACTACAAAGTACTACACTACCAAAGATGAGACAACTCCGTCAATTAGTTTGCCAGTTATGGACTTTTAAACAGTGGATACATTTTTTTGGTCCCCTCTGTTTTTGGTCCATATTTGTATCAATGAAAATGTAATATCACATTTTATTACGTAAATAATTGTGACAGATACTGTGCTGTGTGTAGGAACCAAACACGCTACTCCTTGAATAAGAAAAGCGAAATTTATCATCGCATTGTCTCTGATTTGTATTATTTCTGTTGTTGAATGTAATGTTAATGAGTCTGATTATGTTCCCGCTCAGATAGAGACGAAGGAAAGTTGTTGTTGTGAATATTACGTATTTCCTCTTGACTGCAAAAGTTGTATTCAGGAAATAAATAAACGAATGCGCATCTCTGATAAATAATTAGGCGAGACGGAACATAAATATTACTCTATCTAGTCATTCTAATTACTATGGCAGCTTTCAACTACACCACGTCGACGTGGAGTTGGAGAGACGTTGGGGAGATTGTGGAAGGAACGTGTAAATAAACACGTCGACTTGCAACGGACTCAAGAGCACGCAACAAGAAATCTGCTACAGCTCTTTACCAATAAAACCACAAGACAAATGACACACAAGGCTAGTTAAGTTTCAATGGACATTTCAATACACCATTTGAAAACCAAGCATACATGCCATCTTGTCTATAAAACCACAAAGTACAATAAAAATAACCATATAGTATGAAAATAAACGTAAGTGTTCCCTGAGTTAACTATTCAATAATTTGTTTTTCACTTTGTCCATATTTGTCATTGGCTCTTCTCACTTTGCCCAAGCACTTAGCCGACACGTTAGCTCAGCATGTTCGGTCGCAGGGTTAGCTACCCTCTGTAACACAAAAACTGAAGGAACGGATCAACGAAGAACCTGAACGGGTGTCATCGGACGTCCGCTATGTACAAATTCAACGAACAGTATTGAACAAAATGAGATCAACAAAAAAAGTGCTTTCGCTCACGCATCTTTAAAGCTAGCCGAAGGCAAGTAGTGGTGATATTTCGCGTGAAACAGTCGTACATAGTCGAACAGTACCTAAACATATGGACAGTTGGCAGATAGTACTAAAATGAGTTTGAAAATTCTCCTTCAAATGCCAGCGCAACAGCGCGTCATTAATCTGCTTATTCACGGAGGTGCGCGTAATCACAGACGAGATCATGGACAAATCATCATCATAGTGAGTGATATCCCTTGGCGGGCTGTAATATTACCCGAACAATTACTAATGCTGCCATGAACTGCCATAGCGTGATAGTTCAATTTTCAAAAACAATAGCAATGGAAAAATCTAGGGTGAAAGTGCAAGTAAAGCTCGCTGATAATATGAGCATGATTAGGTCTGATCATTGTTGGGAAATATGTTACTTATTAATACAATAACGGAAGTAAACAGTTGTAAGGTGGCTATTATTTCGCACCTTACAAGCACTCATCTACATACTTTGCCGTGATTTAAAACCGGAATATGGTATCATTAGATAGGTTGCACATCTCGTATATATGAATATTTAAAGAAGACTGACATTGTCGCGTACACCTTGTAAATGGTTGTTAACGCTTACTGCATGAAAGGTGATTGATTGTCTGTATTATCAAAACAGCGTAGTGAATGATGATTGCCTACACTAGCAGAGATTGGAACACCGGTGGCAGTGAAACGGCAAGCGTAACTCAGGCCCTGGATGGAAAGCCCGCACTGGGGTGTTGGTCTGCTTAACACAGGAAGTAACCCAAGACGGACGATCGGGGCACCTGAGCGCTGAAGGGCAATACAGCGGCGGACGGCCAGTTCCTTAGCGACGTCGGAAGGAATACGGGACAACAGAAACTCTGAAAATCTTGGACGTGACAGAGTTGAACGAGGAAGCGTTACCTCGGAAATCACGCAGGCTGGGTTATTTCCGAGGATTTTTACTCTGGGAAGCCTACCATGGTATGAATTCCTAATTAACAGGTATAGGTATTCCTCGCAAACTTTCCGCGCTGGACGACAAAAGACTAAAATAGGATTGATGGGCGTTAGGAAGAATCTGTACAGAGGGAGAATATTCCGTGGTTTCGAGAAGTGGATTTGTCTTCTGCTGTTACGAGGGAGGGGAGGCGAGTTTTGCTGGGTAGCCAGCGGTGGAGAGAATGGGGTCTTCTGTTTTGAGCACCCGTGTTTGACAGTCACTCAGTATCAGCTTTTGTTGGTACAGACGGACTTGTCGTCTTGCTCTCAGGAGATTTTATTAAAAAAATGTGTGTGAAACCTTGTGGAACTTAATTGCTAAGGTCATCAGTCCCTAAAGGTACACACTACTTAACCTAAATTATCCTAAGGACAAACACACACACCCATGCACGAGGGAGGACTCGAACCTCCGCCGGGATCAACCCCACAGTCCATGACTGCAGCGCATGACACCGCACGGCTAATACCGCGCGGCGGAGATTTTATAGCTAAAACAGTTAAGCACTGTACTGTTGAGAGCTTATGCGGTTGTGGACTTCGCCTCCGGGTAGGGAGTCGTCATTGAGTACGCAGCGTTCAGTGATTGAGAGCTCTTCTTGTGTCTATACTCACGTTCAGATGTTATCTGAATTCCGTCCTTGTCTGGGAGTTCGCGTTTTCTGGCTGTGGAACACAGAGAGGTGAAGACAGTATTAGATTATAACAGTCAGAGAACCGCCTTCTGCCGTCCTAGTGTCTGAAGGAGATTTTTATTTTGTGGCTGGAGTATTTACACCGTCGGAGACGTGTACGAGAACCATCTCTCTGAAGCACCGGACACAGTACATACGGTGATATTGCTAATTGCTTCGGCTTATTAGGGCTATAGAGCTAAACAGCTGTGATAACGTAAGTTTTATTTCCACTGAGGTTCCACACCACTGTAGATCATCTTTGAAAGTAGTGTGTTCGAGTGTTTGGTACGTAAATGATGCCAGTCAACTCACGTTATTTTTATAAGATCGCGTAACTATAAAAAGGGGCAGATTTGGGCAGTTAATCAGTAATATTAGTTAGGAAATTCATTTGTATCTCTTTATGTCCATTGGACGTTGATATATAAACATTTATAATATATGAATTATTCAATCTGTTTATTGAGCAAGCAGGAAAGGAAACAAAAGAGAAATTCGGAGTAGGTATTAATATCCATGGCGAAGAAATAAAAGCTTTGAGGTTCGCCGATGACATTGTAATTCCGTCAGAGACAGCAAAGGACCTGGAAGGGCAGCTGAACGGAATGGACAGTGTCTTGAAAGGAGGATATAAGATGAGCATCAACAAAAGCAAAACGAGGATAATGGAATGAAGTCGAATTAAGTCGGGTGATGCTGAGGGAATTAGATTAGGAAATGAGACACTTAAAGTAGTAAAGGAGTTTTGCTATTTGGGGAGCAAAATAACTGATGAAGGTTCTTAGTAGAGAGGATATAAAATATAGTCTGGCAATGGCAAGAATAGCATTTCTGAAGAAGAGAAATTTAACATCGTGTGTTGACTTAAGCGTCAGGAAGTCGTTTCTAAAAGTATATGTATGGAGTGTAGCCATGTATGGAAGTGAAACATGAACGACAACTAATTTAGACAAGAAGAGAAGAGAAGCATTCGAAATGTGGTGTTACAGAAGAATGCTGAAGATTAGATGGGTATATGATAAAACTAATGAGAAGGTATTGAATAGAATTGGGGAGAAGAGTAATTTGTGGCACAACTTGACCAGAAGGAGGGATCGTTTGGTAGGACATATTCAGAGGCATCAAGGAATCACCAGTTTAGTATTGGAGGGTAGCGGGGAGGGTAAAAATCGTAGAGGTAGACCAAGAGATGAATACACTAAACAGATTCAGAAGGATGTAGGTTGCAGTAGGTATTGGGAGATGAAGCAGCTTGCACAGGAGAGAGTAGCATGGAAAGCTGCAGCAAACGAGTCTCTGGACTAAAGACCACAACAACAAGAAAGGTGTTTTAGTCTACAATAAATGTATAAGCATTTAGTAATTACTAGTTCCCTTAATCATTCATTTATAGTCATGTTGTAAGTTGTATGTTAAAGAGCAAGAGGATGGAAATACTATCACCATTAAGATCTGCTTCAGGAGGTAGTCAGACGGGGCCAAATCTTCATTTTCGAGTTCAGTATTTTCCGTTGCGCAGATTCATTTCACACCTGCCTGGAGTAGCATCTTGGACAGTGTATGTTGTTATCCTTTCAAACAATCTCTTCATTTAAACTGAAGAACGAATGACTTTAATAATCGTAAAGAAAAGAAACGTTTTCGTTTTAGGCAACACAATCAGGTTTCGTACAAAACCTTTTCTGTCTGTTAACCATCACTTACCAGTACCTGGTCACCTAGAAACTGTTTCAATTAAGAATTAGCGAAATATAATGGGGGGAAAAGCTACACCCCGATTCATTCTGTTTCATTTTCATCCTGCATATTAGCTATTTCGTGTAACCGGATTTCATTTTTCCTATGTTTCTCGGAAAGAAGAAAAAGAGGGCTGTGAAACGTTGCTCCACTCTGCGCCTAAAGGTGCTCACTGCAAGAGACTGAAAAACGAGGCTTTTTAACGGAATTTCGTTATCCGAAGAATACATACAAATTAACGTCGGCGCACAACCATCAGGGAATAACGCGTTCATAAGAAAAGAAGGTAGGGAGATGTTGCTGTGGAAGAGAGGGTCTTGTTTGCGCAGAGAAACGGGGAGAGAGAGAGAGAGAGAGAGAGAGAGAGAGAGAGAGAGAGAGAGAGACGAAGAAGGAGAAGAAGAAGACGAGAAGGCCGCGCAGACAAGGAAGACCTATGGCGGGGTATAAAACCCGCGGTGCGCAGCGGAAAGATAAACGCTTTGACGTTTGAGGGCGTTCGCCGTCAACCTCGGCCGCACCGCGCCGCTGCCCCCTCACATCAAAGGGCGCAGGGCCGGCGCCCAGCGTGCCGGAAGAACCGCGGACTGCTAATGAACGAGGCCGGCTCGCTCTGCGTGGGGGCGTAATTAGAGTGCGGGGGCGGTGGCGGCGGGGGTGGCGGCGGCGGCGGCGGCACCACTCGCTGCTCCTTACAGCCGAGCCGCCGCGGCTCGACGCGCACCTGGCGCTAATGACCCCGCCGTTGACTGCAGCAGCCTCGCGAGCTGTTGCCTTTACCGCGTCGATAATTCATTGCCACTTTCGTGCGTGTCTGTCGGAATACCTGCGGGAGCGGCCTTTGGCACGGTTCGCGCTGAAGACACCGCCGCACGTCGAAATCTGGCGCAGACGCGCCACCGTATATGTGTGTGCCGTGTAATTGGATGAACCTCTGCAATAAAACATACAGAGTTGCGCGTGTAGGGGCTATAGAATATCATATTAACGAAGTGACGCTACATTAATAAAAGTAGCTCTCGCTATGAAGCCTAAAGTGAGGAACTGTCTGGTTAGTAGGATGGTAATGATCCACAGTTCCAGGCGGATGTTTCTTTCTGCAGACTAAAGCAATAGTGATAACACAATCCATTCAGTCTTAACTTCAAAAGACGCGCGGCTCGGTTCCCAATGAATGAAATCCGTCCTTTGCGAAATACTTGTTGATGTTTTTCTAATAATATGACACTGCGCCTACAGACAAATCTTCACTGCAACGGTTCCCAAAGCAGTCTAGGATGCATGACGGATGACGTACTTCGTTGAGAACGTCTGTCGGGATTGTTCAACTCACATTCAGTTGAGGGATAAGATGCATGGAATACGGTGTACGGGAACGTGCGAGGTGTGTGAGAAAAGTAAAGAGACTGACAGCACTGCTAGTGATATGACAATGCTGTGTTGACCTTAACCCGAAGAGAACGGTCAACTGACAGTCAGCACGGATTTAGAAAACATCGTTCTTGTGAAACATAACTAGCTCTTTACCCAAACGAAATGTTGAGTGCTACTGACAAGGGATTTCAGATTGATTCTGTATTTCTGGAAAGCTTTTGACATTGTACCACACAAGCGGCTTGTGGTGAAATTGCGTGCTTGTGGAATATCGTCTGAGTTATGTGACTAGATTCGTTATTCCTTGTCAGAAAGGTCACAGTTCGTAGTAATTGACAGAAGTGATTTCGGCGTTCCCCAAGGTAGTGTTATAGGGCCTCTGCTGTTCCTTATATATATATATATATAAACGATTTAGGAGGTAATCTGAGCAGCCGTCTTAAGTTGTTTTGCAGATGAAGCTGTCGTTTATCGTCTAGTAAAGTTACCAGAGGATCAAAACAAACTGCAAAACGATTTAGAAAAAATTCATCCACATGAGTGCTAAAATGAGTCCGTACACGATAAATCAGTCAAATCTAATGTCCGTAAATAAACTAATACCTAGGAAATACAATTATGAGCCACTTAAATTGGAAGGAACACGTAGAAAATGTTGTGGGGAACGCTAATCAAAGACTGCGTTTTATTGGGAGGACACTTACAAAGTCTAACAGCTCTACTAAGGAGACTGCCTACACTACGCTTGTCCGTCCTCTTTCAGAATACTGTTGCACGGTGTAGGATCCTTGCCAGATAGGATTGACAGAGTACATCGAAAAAGTTCAAAGAAGGGCAGCACTTTTGTATTATCGCGAAATAGGGGAGAGAGAGCCTCTGAAATGATACAGGATTTCGGATTGACATCATTAAAATGAAAGCGTTTTTCGTTGCGGAGGAATCTTATCACGAAATTCCAGTCTCCAACTTTCTCCTCCGAATGCGAAAATATTTTGTTGACGCCGACCTACACAGGGAGAGAACGGCCACCATGATGAAATAAGGGAAATGAGAGCTCTCACGGAAAGATGTAGGTGTTTGTTCTTTCCACTTGCTATACGAGACTGGAATAATAGAGAACTGTGAAGGTGGTTCGATGAACCCTCTGCCAGGCACTTAAATGTGATTTGCAGAGTATCCATGTAGATGTAGATGTAGATGTAATCACCTTGAGATCAATATGAGTAGTAACCACGGACTTTTTGTAGATGATGTAGTTATCTACAACGAAGCAGAGTCTCAGAGAAGCTATATGAATATTGAGTCCGACCCTGATAACATTTCAAAGTAGTCCAACTACTGGCAGCTTACTTTAAGTGTTCAAAAATGTAAAACTGCACTTCACAAAACGAAGAAACATAGTATCCTATGAATAAAATACTAGTGAGTCACAATTGGTATCTGTAAACTCATTCAAAAACTTGGATGCAATACTTAGTAGGAACATGAAGTGGAGAGTTAAAAGAAACTGGTTCTCTACTTCTGAAAAAAAACCTTTTAAATAATAAAACATGACCTATTCAAGGATTCTGACTTCCCCTGTTAGTCATGGACGAAAAAAAAATTGGCATAGTCTTTGTCAGAACGTGCAGAATCTTATGTGGGGCCAATAAGACGTCAATTTTAATTTAAATATGGTATGGCAATGTTTAAGTAATAAAAAAATAGGTAATTCGGTACAATTATTATATAGATGCGATAAATCACTTAAGCGGGGGCCAAATGAACAATTAAAGTAAATGTGATTCCATAAAACCTGTAAAAGTAAAAAAAAAAAACATTGTAGGGGCCTACATAGACATCGCGCACTTGCTAGATGCCCACGAAATATGTAATTTTGTTTTGAAGGTGACAGCCAATGAGAAAATAGGTGCAAAAATACTATTGGTCAGTTTTCAAGCAGTAATGGCGGACAGCATCAGCTGGTAATATACGTAATTTTATGGTAGCTAATCTTACTGCACAAAAAATAAAATATGTACTCCCTCTAAAAGAAGTTACATACAAACATTAAAATAAAATTATGATGATTAGCAAAATGTCTGAGAAGAATTTTGAAAGAAAATTATTAATTGAAATTTAATTTGGCGGGTTTTCAACACTGTCAACAAGACGAAATAATGGAAAGAATATTTATTGGAACTAAACAAAATTGAACCTTGATATTGTGACGGAATTTTTAAAATAGGTAATTTAACTGCAATTGTCTTTAATTTTTAAATGAGAGAGAGTGTAATAATTTTCTTTTAAGGTCTTAACTGTGGCTGCAGGCAGTGCGATGACGTCAGCGGTGGTCCGCGCGGACGATGTGTGAAGTTAATCGTGGTTCGTGGCGTGAAGATAACGATGGATCCTCCTGTTTCATTAATATCCCAGTTACGGCGGTGGTCCACGTCTCCGTTGTAGTCGAATCAGCTGGCAGCACTGGCGCGATAATAATAGTTCCAGTGTGTGCGCTGTCGTTACGCGCGCGACGTTTTATCATTAAAAGTTTATTAATCACGCGGTGCGGGTAGGTCGGAATTATGCAGTGTCTTTAGTATTTACGATATATAGCCAGTTAATGCGAATACTTCGCATAGTTATTTCACCGTGTTGCCACAGGAAAACAGTCACATGTGTTTATCACTATAACAGTCCGTTAAGCATTAGTTCAATTTACGTCGTCGTCTTTAAGACAGTTTGGATGATATAATAAATGTTTCTTGATCAAATCACAGCACTGTTCCTTTACCTAACATTTTGGTTTTTTCCACTTTCACGCAATTCTAACAATTATTGTCTCCACACGACAATGGTGTCTGGTTCACGGCTAATTGTCACAAGTTAACACAGTATGTAAAATCGTCACCGCAAACACTCGATATACTTTTCAGGTTTTACTGTTCACTTGATAATGCACGATCTCCTATTAACACAGCGGACGCACTGTAATTTACTGTTCCTCCGCGTATCACCGTCTTTCACGCCGAACTTTTCAACGTTTCTCCCTTCGCGAACCGGCCACGATACCTCAACAACTCGCAAGCTCTCTGTCGATAGTCGTTCGCTCTCTCTCTCTGACACAGTACTTCTCCTAGCCTAACCAAAGATTTAAAAATCATGTAAAACCAGAACATTCATATTCGTACAACATAAAATATAAATCAGTAGCAAAATGAATGAAGAAACAATGTGACGTATTAACAAATAAAGAATAGTTGAAATAAATGATACATACGTACTATGACGAGGTAATGCAGAAAAGAACAAAATATTATGGACTTTCGGGGAAAGCAATGTCTTTACAAGAGATTGAGTATTTTCAGTCGTCGTTAAAGCACGTAGCAGGCTTCGGTTTCATTGTAGAATAGTAAGGAAATGTCTTCAGTCGCCGGCCAGAGTGGCCCAGCGGTTCTAAGTGTTAGTCTGGAACCGCGCGACCGGTGTGTGATGTCCTTAGGTTAGTGACATTTAAGTAGTTCAAGTTATAGGGGACGGATGAGCATAGAAGTAAAGTCCCATAGTGCTCAGAGGGGCTGCTTATTGTATGCGCAAAGAAATTTGACACTCGACGCGGTGCCTGCTGCGAGCGACCGTAAAAGCACTTGCCATACACAGTCCTTCCTGTCTGACACCGCGCCGAGTGTCAACTTTGTTTACGCGTATAATACAAATCGTTCGTGTGACCCATCTTAGAATATTGCTCAGGTGTATGGAACCCGTACGAAATGGGACAGCAGAGACGCGCAGCGCGAATTGCCCGAGGTTCGTTTGACCCGGGGGGAGTGCCACTATGACTTCGAAAGAACTGAACTGGCAAACGCTTGAAGATTGACGGAAATTGCCCCTGGAAAGTCTGTTGACAAAGTTTCAAGAGCAGGTTTTCAATGATGAGTCCAAGAACACGCTACAGCCTCCTACATGAGGATAAGATTAGGTTAATGCAGCATGCAAGGAGGCATTAAAGCATTAATTTGTCCCGCGCTCCCCACGTGAATGAAACGGAAAAAGCCCTAATAACTGGTACAGTAGTGTAAGTAGGCTGTTTAGGTTTTTATGTTGGTAACGCCACGTAGCACACTGTATGAAAATCACTGAATGCACTATGTGCAGTCTGTGGCTGGTTGGACTAATTGTTGAAATATTCACTAGCGCAGTGTTGGGCAGTTGGATGTGAATAGCCCAAAGCGTTGGGCAGTTGGAGGTGAGGCGCCAGCATCGGTGGATGTGGAGAGAGAGATGCCAGAGTTTTGAGAACGGACGATCTCGACGTGTGTCCGCCAGAAAGAGGAAATTTTTAAGCCTGGATGTCATGAACTGATACATATATTATGACTTTTGAACATTATTAAGGTAAATACATTGTTTGTTCTCTATCAAAATCTTTCATTTGCTAACTATGCCTATCAGTAGTTAGTGCCTTCAGTAGTTAGGGTCTTTTATTTAGATGGCAGTATTGGCGCTGCCTGTATTGCAGTAGTTCGAGTAACGAAGATTTTTGAGAGGTAAGTCATTCATGAAAGGTACAGGTTATTGTTAGTCAGGGCCATTCTTTTGTACGGATTATTGAAAGTCAGATTGCGTTGCGCTAAAAATATTGTGTGTCAGTTTAGTGATGATCAGAATAAGTAAAGAGAAAACTGTTTGAGTACGTTGAGTTTTGCTCAGCTTTTTGAAAATCAAATAACGTAAGAGTTTTTCCAGCACGGTCACTCATAATTTTTCAAAGGTGACGTTACAGTAGGACGTGCCCTCTACCCTCTGACATGCACTTCACAGTGGTTCGCAGATAGTAAATGTGAAGGTATATGTAAAACTGTAACTGATTTCGAAATTCAGTACCATGAAGCTGTTGACAGAAGCAAATGTGGGAAGAATGAATTTCGCTAGATTGTACGCAGTATTCGTCACGCTTCCCTCCACCGATCCGCATTCGTACAATTAAGCTCTCCATTAGCGATATGTGGACTGGGTGTTACGCTGCTAAAATTCTTATTGTATTTCTCTCCTAGGCTGCTGCTCCTTTTCAGATGTCCTAGTGTTAACAAAGACAGCTTTTACACGGTCATAATGCCTCTGGGCATACAACTGCACCACTGCTCTAACACTTCGGCGACTTTCGACCGATTAATACCTTCCGAGAGTGTGGATTGCCTACCGAGAAAGTTATCCGATGGCTACAGCAGCCGAGCACGGACTCATGATCTTCAAGCGCACATACCAGAGTTTCGTGTTTTCCTACATTTAGTACAGTACGACAGTCGTTTCCTGGACCTCTTCGGTGCTGTTCCCACTGAGGCGGTACGGTATGTCATAAAACACGCTGCAATAAATGTCGGGCGATGCGACGCTTGTCTCTGTGATACGCGTGTCCCTCAGGAGTTATATGACGAACAACATGACAAAGTAGGCGGCAACAACATCGCGTGTGTCTTGTCGCTGCCAGCTTCATCGCGAACAACTCCCAAATATGTCACGTGTTTACTCGAGACTGGAGAATGGATGGCTCTCCTTTCAGCGTTACAAGCAAATTCTTTAAGTTAGCTACATATTGTATGCAGCATTATATGACCTAAAATACACCAAATGCAAACTGCGCAGTGATTACATTTTTTACTGCAAAGTTTCCAAAATTAGCACTGTGTTGTACTTAAGGTCGAAGTATCACAATAACTACGGGCAAGACTGAAAGAAAACAAATTCATTATCAAGCTGTGATATGAGACTGTAAGACAAAGAAAATAATTTTTTTACGGAGTAGTTTCTTCAAACTCGAATGAGAAAGACTACGTAGCAGAGGCCACTCGCGGATCCCAAAACAGTGGTTTTTAATTTTACGCAAAATTATTTCCGATACTTTGCCGCATCATTTTCATAATAGTATTGACATTTTTATATGTTCTTACTTTTCTTCCTATCATTCTTTTTTTCATTTAGCATCTTCCTTTGACGCCCATAATACGCAACCAGCATTTGTGAAGTAACCTGCCTATAACCGAATGGTAGCTGGCAGAGGATGTGGCAACATTGTAGCGCAAGAGACAGACATCAGCTATCAAGTAATATTAATCGGACTACAGTTACAGAGATAAGTTTTCACTTCACTTGTCGCTACTCCAGCTACTATGTGTATATTTGACTGCCATTTTTGTTTTGAAGTAATTGGCTGTGACTGTAATTTGTTTGTCAGTTCTATTATATCGCTCGAGCATGCTGCATTTACACTATGTGGTCAAAAGTATCCGGATATCCCCAAAACATACACTTTTCATATTAGCTGCCACCTTCTGCCACGTAGTCCATATCACCGACCTCAGTAGTCATTAGACATCGTGAGAGAGCAGAATGGGGCGCTCCGCAGAACTCACGGACTTCGAACGTGGTCAGGTGATTGTGTGGCATTTGTGCCATACTTCTGTAAGTGAGAATACCACACTCCTAAACATCCGTACGTCCACTGTTTCCGATGTGATGGTGAAGTGGAAACGTAAAGGGACACGTACAGCACAGAAGCGTACAGGTCGATCTCTTCTATTGACTGACAGAGACCGCCGACAGTTGAAGATGGTCGTAATGTGTAATAGGCAGACATCTATCCAGACAATCACACAGGAATTCCAAACTGCACCAGGATCCACTGCACGTACTATGACACTGAGGCAGGAGGTGAGATAACTTGGATTTCATGGTCGAGCGCTTGCTCATAGGCCACACATCACGCCAGCAAATGCCAAACGACGCATCACTTGGTGTAAGGAGCGTAAACATTGGACGATTGAACAGTGGGAAAACGTTGTGTGGAGTGACGAATCACGGTACACAATGTGGCGATCCGATGGCAGAGTGTAGGTGTGGTGAATGGCCGATGAATGTTGTCTGCCAGCGTATGTAGTGCCAACAGTAAAATTCTGAGACGGTGGTGTTATGGTGTGGTCGTGTGTTTCATGAAGGGGGCTCGCTTTGCGTGGCACTGTCACAGCAAAGGCCTACATTAGTGTTTTAAACATCTTCTTGCTTCGCATTGATGAAGAGCAATTCGGGGATGGCGACTACATCTTTCAACACGATCGCCCTCCTGTTTGTAATGCACGGTTTTTGGCGGAGTGATTACACGACAATAACATCCCTGTAAAGGACTGGCCTGCACAGAGTCCTGACCTAAATCCTACTGAACACCTTTGGGGTGCTTTGGAACGCCGACTTCGTCCCAGGCCTCACTGACCAACATCGATACCTCTCCTCAATGCAGCACTCCGTGAAGAATGGGCTGCCGTTCCCCAAGAAACTTTCCAGTACCCGATTTAACGTATGCCTGCGAGAGTGGAAACTGACATCAAGGCTAAGGGTGGGCCAACACCATATTGAATTCCAGCATTACCGATAGAGGGCACCACGAACTTGTAAGTCATTTTCAGCCAGGTGTCCGGATACTTTTGATCAGATAGTGTGCTTAGAAATGCTGAGTATACCGATACGGTATTCTCGTTATGGCTTTGAAATGAAAACTCTGCTGCTGCTGCTGACAGAGAATACGGTGGACAATTTCCTAACAACAGAGCACCAGATTAGAGCTTGTTTACTAGTGTGTTGATTAAACTGCGGGAGACTGGTGCAGCGCCTGGTAGTCATATTTCATCTGAACACGTGAATCAACAAAGTTTGGATGAAGTACAAGATAGTCATTCAGTAGACTGCAGTCTTTCAACCAACGCACGTAGAATTTGTGTGCGTCAGTGTTCCACATACAAGACTATGGCGGACATCAAACATGCACGATCTCTATCCTTATCATTCACAGCAGATTCAGCACCTTCGATAAGAAGATAATGGTAGACGATTGGAACCGTTGTCGTTGGCCTACCGCAAATCAGGTAGCAATCCCATTAATGCCGCTTACTGATGAAGCTGTTTTGAGTCGGGGCGTTATCAATAACATTTGTTTTTGAACAAAAACGTATTTGCCCTTCTGGACATACACATCCAAGCATGCTTCTCTGTAAATATGTGATCTATTGTGAATATTGTCTGCGGTTAACTGAAAATAGTGTTTTAGTGGTGGACGTTACGGTTTCACTTCAATTTGCCTTCTTTAAATATGTTCTCTTTATGACTGACTGCTCTGAGGTATAGTTCGTCACAGGCACATATACTTCACGCAAAGGGTGTTGTTTGTCATCTGAAATGTTTTACCATTGATCACTGCTTAACTTTCTTGTGGCTGAATATAATCTTGGAAGTCATAGGTAATCTCTAGATTTCAGCTAATCGCAGGAAATAAATAAAATGGCGCTGAGCACTATGGGACCTAACATCCAAGGTCATCAGTCCCCTAGACTTAGAACTACTTAAAACTAACCAACCTAAGGACATCACACACATCCATACCCGAGGCATTATTCGAGCCTGCAACCGTAGCAGTCGCGCGGTTCCAACCTCAAGCGCCTAGGACCGCTCGGCCACCGCGGCCGGCCAGGATGTAAATAAAAAATCATGAATTCAGCCATTAATTTATAGCAATTGATTGCTATGAGGTGGTAATAATTTTTTAAATTATTGCCTTTCGCGGTCCATTCAGGCATCTCCGCCGTGGAAATGCAGCTATGACGATACGAACGTAATGACAAATGACGGACTCGGCTGACAATCGAATCTAGGCCCTTTCGCTTGGCTATCAGCCACGCAGACCGTGAGCTACCGAGGTGGACGAACATATTCATCACAGTACATTATCAGGAAGAATGAAGTAATGGCTGCACTGCAGTTCTCGGAGAAATCTCTCCTTCCGTGATCTGTAAATAATTTACTCAAGTAATCGAAGGTCTTATTGGGTCGGGCAATACCTACATCGAACTAATGAGTGAGCTGAGACATATACCATATTTCATGTTATTGTCATGTAAACCGTTAGTTCAAGGCCTCATGCTTGCTCAGTACTGTCATACTGAGAAACTATTTTTCATTTTGAAATAAGTTGGTGAAAGGAAGAAAACTGAAATAAAGGTTTGAGATCCTGTTTATCCTTTTAATTATTGTTGGGTCCCAAAAACATAAAATGCTTTACAAGCAACAGTAAGGTAATGTGACACGATCCAAGTGGTGTGCCTGGCACAGTCATAGAAATTCCACCTACGTAAAATAGATTTGAAAAACATATAACATACGAAAAACCTTTTAATAAATGAAATTCTGGCCTGCTGAAACTGATCGCGAATCAAATAGCAGTACGTAAACACAACGGTATTTGTCTTCATTAACTGCAACTGTAAACAACATTCCACTATCCATTCGACTGCAGCGCCTAAGAAATCGCACTGTTCCAGCGTGGCTCGACAAGAATATAGTTCTAGAGAAATACTACCTTGTCAGAGTACATGCATCAAAGATCTACGTCTACTTCGCTTATAAACTTACTAATGCAAGCCCATTGTTGCCATTATACACAATTCTTTTTTTCTCAGAATGATACAATGCAGCCACGTTCATTAGCACACCATATTGCACACAGGCAAAAGCATACCTTCACTCAAGAACCACCCTGAACAAAGTAGGACGCAAAAAGGCTGAGTAGCCGTCTTAGATCGTCTGCAGATGGTACTGTCATTTACTGTCTTGTAAAGTCATCAGATGATCAAAACGACTTGCAAAATGATTTAGATAAGATATCTGTATAGTGCGAAAAGTGGCAATTGACCCTGAATAAGGAAAAGTGTGAAGTTATTCACATGAGTACTAAAAGAAATCAGATAACTTTCGATTACGCGTTAAGTCACACAAATCTGAAAGCGGTAAATTCAACTAAATACTTAGTGATTGCAATTACAAATAACCTAAATTGGAACGATCAGATAGATAATACTGTGGTTAGAGCAAACCAAAGACTGCGATTCATTGGCAGAACACTTAGAAGGTGCAACAGGTCTACCAAAGAGACTGCTTACACCACGCTTGTCCGCCCTATTCTGGAGAATTGCTGTGCGGTGTGGGATCCGCATCAGGTGGGACTGACGGATGACATCGAAAAAGTACAAAGAAGGGCAGCTCGTTTTGTATTATCGCGAAATAGGGGAGATAGTGTCAGAGAAACGATACGTGAATTGGAGTGGCAATCATTAAAACAAAGGCGTTTTCGTTTTCGACGGGATGAAATTTCAATCACCAGTTTTCTCCTCCGATTGCGAAAACATTCTGTTGGCACCCACCTACATAGGGAGAAATGATCATCACGATAAAATAAGAGAAATCAGGGCACGCACAGAAAAATTTAAGTGCTCGTTTTTCCCCCGTGCCGTTCGAGAGTGGAACGGTAGAGAGACAGCTTGAAGGTGGTTCATTGAACCATCTGTCAGGCACTTTATTGTGAATATCAGAGTAATCACGCAGATTTAGATGTAGACGTTCCTCTCAAAATTCTGAAGCCAGCGTCCTCGCTTCTCATGGGTCTAGACCGCACTCGCCTCAAAGTGTTTCGGTAGACAAATTAACAACATAGCAGACGCCGCAGTGAACATGGAGAAGTCGATCAGTGGGAACGGATATGACAGGAACGCCTGCTCGCGAGTAACAGAAACATAATAAAAATCATGAATGGAAGTTGGCAAATATGATAGACAAACAGCTGATTGTGCCTATTGTGTTACCATATCGTCATACAGGGCCATGTTACCTAGGCTTTCCCTAAAAACAGCTATGAGCATTGTTGGAAGCGATTCCTTTTGATATTTGCGTCTTCATACACAATGGTACGCAGAAGAGAGCAACAGAGTGGTGTGCCATTAGTTGTCGTACGCAAGCTGAAAACGAGCAGAAATGATTAGCGAACAGGTTAACACAGTAAACATCAGATTTACTTAACTTTTATTTCTCCAAGTGCACGAAGACTCTTTAGAAATTATTCAGCAAGAGATAGTCAAGCTCTGTGTCAACAAGGATGAGGCTCTCTGAACTAGAGCACGATCGACGGTGTCGAAGTGACAACTAGGCAGCATCTACCCAGCGTCACATGGCGAAGATACTCCAAGTACGTTGGGCTGTGTTGCTGCCGCCGCTTATACTGTATTTCATCAGCAGAGCCGCTGGAGGCGTGGCTTAGCGGGTGTCCCCCACTGCGTCCGCCGGCCGGTGTGGCCGAGCGGTTCTAGGCGCTTCAGTCTGGAACCGCGCGACCGCTACGGTCGCAGGTTCGAATTCTGCCTCGGGCATGGATGTGATTGCTGTCCTTAGGTTAGTTAGGTTTAAGTAGTTCTAAGTTCTAGGGGACTGATGACCTCAGCTGTTAAGTCCCATAGTGCTCAGAGCCATTTGAACCCATTGCGTCCATGGCGTCTGCCGGACCGCTGTCTGTGTCTGATCGAAACTTGCAGTTCCACTGCCAACTTCGACGACCATGAATTGGTAACGATACGTGATGCCACACGTTTGGATACAAGGACATGTCCATTCTTCTAGGAAGGCGAGGCCCCTGCATAATTCAGTCGTCTAGTGAGAAGTAATTGAAATCTAACGTTCCTCGGGAGATGAACCGGCAGAAATTGTTTAATTAATTGACCACCAACGTCCCTGCATCTTACCTCTTCAGGTTTTTTGCCTGTGTCGATTGCTGAAATGCGAAGTTCACAAAAAAAAGTATACACAAGAACTGATCGCTCGGTTTGTGAACAGTGATGTACTGATAAAAACAACACCAAGACAATCTCTGAAGAACCACGTGCGACTTTGACAAGAGCATTCTAGGACTGTGGTGGAAATGATGAAATTTAATCATTTACCTTTTCTTTATACCTTCATTGTGTATTTGTTTAGTGTTACATTCTAAGAACTACCCCTCTGAAACCGGTAAAAATTGGACACATCTTATAAGGGGCAGTCAGGTGCAAAAGAGACAGATGGGGAAAATAGTAAGTAGAATTTTTTATTATTTCAAAATGATTCACCATAACTTTTAATGCTTTTATCCTACTGTGAGACAAGATGGTTAATGCATAACGGAAAAATGTTTCCATTTGCCTACGGAACCACGACTGTATCCAGGCATACAGCGTTTCGTCTGAAGTAAATCGATGGCCACGAGTTTTTTCTTCAGGGCTCTAAAAAGTATGGAAATCGCATGGGGAGAGACTGGGAGGTATGGAGGATATGGAAGGGATTACCAGCGAAACTACTGCAACACGTGGATGAGCATTGTCCTACTACACAATTACCTCATTTGTCAACAGTCCTGCGCATTTGGACTTCATGGCGGGCTCAATTCTTGCAGGAGTGCCCACGTACCGCTTCGCGTTAATTTTGGAGCCGTGTTCCAAGAAGTCAATGAGCAATGGGACCTGCAGTAAAAGAAAAAGTCATGATCCCACCAGAGCTGGGAGGCGTGCCTATTGCTTCGACTTCGCTGCAGAAGTCCCGCTGGGGAGCCCTTACACATCCTTTATAAACTTCCGATCTCTCCTCGCGCAAATTCCATATTTCAGGAGTCCCGAAGAAAGACGTCCGTGGCCTTAGATTTGCCTCTAACTAAGAGGTGTACGCCTGGCTACCATCATGGTTCCACATGCAACTCCAAACGTTTTTCCATGAAGGCACCGACCATCTTGTCTCACAGTGGGGTAAGTGTATTAACAGTCATCGGGATTACTTTTGAAATAATAAACAGTTTACGCATTTCCTTTATCTGTTCGTTATATGCAAAATGTCTGGTGACACAATTCGTCGAAAACTAGAAGTGAAGCAGTAAAGTGTAAAATATCCTCGTTTTTAGGTTTTTTCTATAACGGAACGTAGTCAAATTAAATCAGGTGATGCAACGGGAATCAGATAAGGAAGCGAGACAGTTAAAGTAGTAGATGAGTTTTGCTATTTGGGCAGCGAAATAACTGATGATGACCGAAGTAGAGAGGATATAAAATGTAAAATGGCAATGATAATAAGAGTTTTTCTGAAGAAAATAAATTTGTCAACATCGATTATAAATTTTAGTGCTAACAAGTCTTGTCTGAAGGTACTTCCCTGTAATGTAGCCATGTATGGAAGTGATATATGGACGATAAACAGTTTAAAAAGACAATAGAAGCTTTCGAATTGTGGTTTTACAGAAGAATGTTGAAGATCCGATGGGTCGATTACGTAACTAGTAAAGAAGTACTGAATGGAATTGAGGAGACAAGAAATTTGCAGCGTAACGTGACCAAAAATAGGGATCAGTTGATAGGACACATTCTGAGACACCAAGGGATCACCAGTTTGGTACTCGAGGGAAGTGGGGGGGGGGGGGGGGTTAAAAATCGTAGAGGGAGATCAAGAGATGAATACAGTAAGCAGATTCAGAAAGATGTAGCTTGCATTAGCTATTCAGAGATGAGGAGTTCGTACAAGATAGAGTAGCATGGAGAACTGTTGCATGGGGGCTTAATTATATAAATATGAAATGCAAATACTTTTAATTTTTAGTAGTTGTCTGTCCGATTACAAAGTCTCGTAAACGGTTGGCCCTGACTAGTTTTAGTACGCAATCTGACTGCATAGAATAACAACAAAGAATGAAAGAAAATTTCCGTTAACACAATTAACTAATTAATTAAGTCCCCAGCAACTATAAAACCTACGAAACCAAAACACTAGTGTAATTGTTCTGTGTGTGTGGAAGTGTGATTCAACGTACACATCTGGCACGGTTCTTCTTCAATAAGACAAGAAATTTTAAATACCATTTATACTGAAGTAATTAAAAAAAATAGAAATACTATAATTGCGTAAGGAAACCAGAATTACACTCTAATACAAGAACACAAGCCAGATGCTTTGTTGACTGAACCTGTAATGACGCATTATTTAAGACATTGAAATAATAAAAAGAAAAGGGAATTTTTTTTACTTTCATATATATTGACGAAAAGCACTCTGATCATTACAATATCTCCATTCGAACAACATCTGCTGTCTAGCCCATCAAAACTGCATAAAACATGGAACAAGCACTCCCTACTACAACATCTCAACACCGACTCACTACTACCACATCTCGATAAGCACTGACTACTGCCACATCTCGACAAGCACTCTCCACCACGACTTCTCGACAAGAACTGCCAGTGGAGGCGGCGGAATAATACTCTTTGGCGCAATCTCTGGCGCTGTGGCTCAGTGTAGCCACCTTTCATATGCCCTTCCTCCACGGGCCAGAATTTGATGGTATTTTTGCCAGCATTGGTGGTGAAAATACCACCAAATTCGTCCACAAAAATACAGACAAAAATAAAAGATAATATTAATACGTAAATATCACATAATTAGATAAAATTTTGGCTTTGCACTGACCTTTCAATAACCTAATATATAAAATACAGCAAGCAATACAAATTCTTTCATACATGTGACTTTACATAATAGTTTACACAATACACAAAAAATCAGTTTATACAAATATTCACATAAATGCTTTCCATAGTTCAAGAAACAAGTAGTTGACAGTTCCAGCAGTAGCACCCAGCAATGGTCAACAGGTGCAAACACAAACGAGTGACATTATTTCAGTAGAAGCAGTTCCATCAGTGGCACCCAGCAATGTTGAGCAGGTGCAGACAGCAGTCCATAATATTCACAATCACTAATCATACTGTTCATCAGAGTTTATCAGCAGAAATTAAACATGTCCTAGTGGCACCAATCATGTAGAAAAAGTGCAAGTAACAGTCCATAATATTCACTATCACTAATTAGACAGTTCATCAGAGTTTCTCAGCAGAAATTAAATATTTCCAAGTGGCACCCATCATGCTGAACAGGTGCAAGCACGTACAACAGTTTGAAGGCACACACAATTGCTTTTACAAAATTATTCTCAATGCTCTTACACTAAACATACAAATTGTAATAAACACACAATTGATATCAGATAATTGTCATATTAACTATTACAAATACACAAATATCAGTAAACCTATAATACTTATGGGTGTCAGTGCAAGCCACAACAAACAAGTAAAATAATGTTTAGGAGATAGGTCGGTACCAATTATTTGGGATTAGGAAAGGAAAACACAAAAAACACACTCACACATTAGTGCTACTGTGTAATTAAATAGTGTTAACTGGGTAAATGCAATTCTGTCAAAATTTGTTGTTCAACATGTGTATAAAGTAGTAGTGGCAGCAATGTATAACAGTCGATAATAGTTAGTCAACGTCATAGTCATCATGTCAAGACCAATGTTTGCCAAGCCAAATCAAATGTACGGTTGCTGAACAACTGTCAGTGAGCCAAGATATGCAAATGCTTCCTCTCTCAAAAAAAAGGTATATACTGCTTAGTGATTTAACAAAGTGTGTGTGTAGACAATCTTCTTTCCAATTGAGTGTTCTAGTCTGCCATCTTCATCCTCCTTGTTCCATATAAACCAACAAAAAAAACATGCTCCTCACTTACTTTACCTCTTATCCACCAAAACTCCAATAATCATCAGCATCACATAATCTCAATACCTCAATAATACCTCTTACGTAGATACATATAAATCTGATCATCAATATCATTTACCTTACCTCATGTCCACCAAAACTCCAATAATCATCAACTTCACATAATCTCAATACCTCAATAATACCTCTTCAATACGTCGACACATATAAACCTTATCGCCAATATCATTTCACTTCCATAACAACTCTTTCCTCTAGTCACTCTCCTCGAACAAGTACAGATAAAATCCTAGTGCAAACTTCAATTCATCATCCCATGCAATCCGAAGACACAGTGTCCACACACAACCTCTGTGTAATCCATCTGACCCAAATCTTCTACTCATTATGAATTATAAGATACATTTTGGTTACCTTGTCCATCATTAAACAAAAGAAATGCATACATGACCTCTAACAGCCTCTAGTTCGAAGAACTTTCAGTAAGTAAGTACGATTACGAAGTGTGAATAATCGTGATATTTCAGTGTGTACACCACTTCAAGAATTGTGGCAAACAGAAGCAAACACGTGGAGTATTTCTTGTGTCAACTGTCACTTGCTATTTCAATTGCTCACGAAGAATGCAGTGTAATAACTGTCAATGGTCTAACCCTAGTGTTGGTATGTCATGTCGTTAGCTTCCTTCCTATTAGCATAAATTTATACAGCTTCCATAAAAGCTCCAGCTCATGTGACTTCTATGAAGTTTCTTGTACTAATGTCGTTCGTCGAATTATAGCAGTTCATTTTCTTATCTTAAAAATATAAGGCACTGAGCATAAGCGAAACATGCAATAGCGAGTAAATATACCAGTGGAGAACAGAATGTCAACAAGTGGATGCAGCACAATCCCTACAACGAGGCTCTGCCAAGCGAACAATCTGTAATTAATACCATAGTGTGACCTAAACTCCATGTTCGTACACCGCATATCAGCATTTATATATACCAAATTAAAGAGTAGTTATGACAACAAAACAGAAATGTGTAAATATGCAATCCATACGCATAAGAAAATAAATGTTCATACGTAATCTTAATAAGTAAACATGAAGGCGCAAGCAGATAAATCACAAAATATAACTTACTTACATAATTATATCAGCACAATTAATCATGTGACAATTATAATTTAAAAAAATAAGCACAGCAGGCACTTAAAAAAATATGACGTCAGTGAAAAAGCAGTGCAGCCAAGCGATGCATAATATATACAAATAACAACCCTGTTCATTAACCAATCATTGTCAAAATCAGTAAACACAAAGTATAAATCACGTAATCGCGAGCAGCAAATTACGTCTAAAGTACGTACCTAAGTGGAAATATGTTACCTGAAAAATAAACTCAGTTAACAGTTATCTTTTTGGTTTATTACTTTTTCTTCGAAATGACATTCTTCCTGAAATTTTCTCGATAGCAAGTCCTCTTAACGTCGGACACACAGAATTTACATGAAGGTCTTAAATATTTTATACAACCGTATCCTGAAAAATACTGAACGATAATAACATAATTCATCAAGTCACTATAGCTTTATACTGAATTTAATCGGAGAAATTAGACTGTGTATTTGTTTACGGCTGTCAGTGCATTCGCACTGAGCGCTCGATCAGCTGTAGGCGCGTGACGTAGGAAGTAATTGTTTGCGGTCAACGACTGCCTTGTGCGGCGCGCAGACTTGACTGTTGCTTTGAGTATGTGCCGCCGCCGGAACACGGCGCGGTATCCTTGCATTCTCCGTGTGTTTACGTATAACTGTTGATGTCTCAAAAGTATGTCATTCCACAAAAATTTTAACGTTTGATATATGATGTATTCCCTTAGAGCGCCGAGATTTAAGAGTTTCTACTTCAACAGTGTTATCATGAATAATTTTGCGAATCCTATATGGACCGTTATAAAGCAGAAAAAATTTGCGACACAAGCCTTTTCCTTTGTGAGACAAACGAAGAGACTTAATTAACACCTTTTGACCAACTGACAAAGTTTTTAAACGACCAGGACGTTTAGCTGATTTCTCTCTTCTAGCAGCCGCAGATGCAATATTTTGCAGAGCCAGGTTGACAACTTCAGAATGCCGCAGTTTCCGTGTAGGCGGAAAAGGAACGATTTGAGAAATGCGATTTGTCGGTGCTTTATTTTTTAATATCAGTATAGGCGGTAAAGAAGTTGAGTCATTAGGGAGTTCATTCAGAATGTTTTGAAAAATATGAAGGTACTGATCCCATGTTTTGTGATTCTGATGACAATAAAGTCGACACAATTTATTGATTTCCTTCATCCATCTCTCTGAAGCGTTAGATTGAGGGTGAAAAAGTGAAATGAAAATTGGTTTAATCTTACGACGCCGTAGAGTACGAAGCCAAATTTTAGAGCGAAACTGTGATCCATTATCAGATATAACTTTATCAACATGACCCACTTCTTTAAGAAAATGTTTGATGAAAGCATTAGATACTGAACGTGCTGTTGCTTTGCGTAAAGGTGTAAAACACACATATTTTGATGTCAATTCCACTGCTACCAAAATGTACGCAAAACCATTAGTAGAACGAACCACTGGACCGAACAAATCGACTGCAGCCATGTCCTTTAATTTCGCTGGAATGATAGGAAACAACGGTGCTACTTGAGAAATAGTTGGCGGCTTAGCCTTTTGACATAATTTGAATTTGGCAAGAACAGATCGGCAATAGTTTCCTGTACTACAACGTCGTTATCTTCTATCTCTTGAAATAAGTGTGCACCTAGGCCTTTGTATGATGAGTCCGTCGCGAAACAAAAATCTTTAGATAAATCCGGATGTGAAAGAAGTGGAGCAGCAACTAAAGCATCACGAAGTTGTTCAAATTCTGACTGAGCTTCCTCATCCCACCACCAATTAGAATTCTTTCCAGATAGTTCACATAAACGAGGTGTGGTCAAATTGTCCAATCTAACAAAGCGTCTAAGAAAATTACAGACACCAAGGAAACTACGAACATCACGTTTTGTGGTAGGAACAGCATAATTACGAATAGCGTCTAGTTTCTCTGGATCAGGAAGAATACCTTCTGTAGAAATAATGTGACCGAGAAATTTCACCTGAGAACGACCAAATTCAGATTTTTTTCAAGTTCACTGTAATGCCAACTCTTGCAAAAATACGTAATAATGAATCCAAAATATTGTTATGCTAACTCCAAGAACGTTTAGCAATAAGAATATCGTCAACATATGAAGTAATATTGTCACGAAGATACAGGTAAAATTTCGTTTAAACTACGAACGAATGCTGCTGAAGATACAGTAAGTCCAAACGGTAATTTCCGAAATAACTTTTGGGTAAAATAGTCATATCCGGTTATTCTTTACCTACTGTCTAGATAGATTGATAGTTGAAGAGTTATTTTCACAGTTGCAAAGAATAGTAAAAGAGTAGGCAGCGGTGCAGAAAACTAAAAGGGAAATAGCACCACTACAGCTCGGGGCCCTATGCACGCTACGGCACATATTCACTTAGTGTAGTGAATCCCCTGAGGACGTTAATAGCCCCACATAATTTCCAGTTTGTGACTTAGTGGCAAATTTGGCGGAAGTGCGTACGCAAATTGACCTGACCATGAACATGGATGTATGTCATTCTTAGAATTGCGAAAGATCTTAAATTTCCGAAAAGTCAAAAAGTGTTTATAGTCAAAGTTTTCGCCTCGTGGCGACAAAGACCTACCGCGTCTGTCCCAGTCCGAATGTCGATTATTGTCAAGTTCGCGCGCCTGGCGCTCTCTTGTTGCATCCCATAAATGAAACAAATTATTTTCTTCAAATCCCTCTGCTATCTGTGGTTCTAAATTTCTTCCGCTATCTTTTCCTACGATTTCGCCTTCCATTTGTTTGACTTGCTTTTGTAATGCCTCAAATTCCCTTTTAACGCGATCATTAAATTTTCCCTGATTTTCAACATGCTTATTTATGTTCTGGTACTCTTCGGTTTCTGAAAATAGCAATGGAGCTGTATCATCTGAATCTCTGTCCCCATTTAAACTAAGATTTGTCAATTTATCTGAAATCCCCTCAACTCTTTCCGATGAGTAACCTATTTTTTCTTTCTGTTTATTTACGTCTTCCGTAAGTGTCGCGACTCTGGTTTCGGTATTGTCACATTTAGTAGTTAACTGTTCATACTGTTGCGTTAAGTTATTTATCCTGTCATTTGGTACGGATTCCTCGATTCTTCCAAGTATTTCTTCCTTACCGTGTGCACGTTGTAAATTCAACTCTGAAAATTTTTGTACTATCACGCGATCTCTTTCTTCCTGTTCTCTATCCTGTTCCTTTTGTCTGATTTCTATTGAAATTAAACTATTATTGGGAGCATTCAAAATCGGTTGTACTTCTTCTCTAAATTCTTTCTTTGATTCATCATTCATGTTTTTGAAACATGTCCTTATTTGTGAGCTCAACCGTGTTGCCATTGCTTCCATCTCGGTTTTAATTTCAGATCCCAAAGTTCCCATCTCTGTTTTAATTGTTCCTATATCAGTTTTAATTGTTCCTATTTGTGATCCCAAATTTAATATTGCACCCATCAACTGCTCCATATGAACTGGTTCAAAATTCCTTTCGCCCCTAACATTTCCCTCAAAACCAGTTTCCTTCGTCATAGCTGTAAAGCTATCTGTGTTAGATACTATTCCAGAATCTTCTGTCATTAATCTCGTATTCTGAAAATTTTTTGATTGTGAAAAATTTTGAAATGGTTCCGGACTATTTTCCCGACTTATTAAATTGTTTTCAACTTCATTATTCATCATCCTGTTCTCCTGTGTTGGCGAGTTCGTCATGTTAACAATTTCGTCATTCGCACTATTCATCATTTTTGCCTTTTTCATCGATCGCGTAATCATTTACAAAACATACAAAACTCGTCACTGTACGAAAATTACACACAATGACTCTTTATCTCCAACAATACCATTCACACGAAATGTTTCTTTCAAACAGGATTAACGAACAATTGAAATAATTGCACTCAATTGTCAAACCCGTAGACAAGACAACAAAAATTAAATTCTGCAAAAAAAATACCATTAGAAGAATGACAATTACCAAATCTACACATGCAATATAGACTACAATTACTAAACTACAAATTACTACAACAATACTACAGTCTACTATTTTTACAATCAGAAGAATTCCAAGGGACGATCCGAAGCAGCGGTCGCCACGTGCATGGGGGCTTAATTATATAAATATGAAATGCAAATACTTTTAATTTTTAGTAGTTGTCTGTCCGATTACGAAGTCTCGTAAACGGTTGGCCCTGACTAGTTTTAGTACGCAATCTGACTGCATAGAATAACAACAAAGAATGAAAGAAAATTTCCGTTAACACAATTAACTAATTAATTAAGTCCCCAGCAACTGTAAAACCTACGAAACCAAAACACAAGTGTAATTGTTCTGTGTGGAAGTGTGATTCAACGTGCACATCTGGCACGGTTCTTCTTCAATAAGACAAGAAATTTTAAATACCATTTATACTGAAGTAATTAAAAAAAAATAGAAATACTATAATTGCGTAAGGAAACCAGAATTACACTCTAATACAAGAACACAAGCCAGATGCTTTGTTGACTGAACCTGTAATGACGCATTATTTAAGACATTGAAATAATAAAAAGAAAAGGGAATTTTTTTTACCTTCATATACATTGACGAAAAGCACTCTGATTGTGGTGTCACCGCCAGACACCACACTTGCTAGGTGGTAGTTTTAAATCGGCCGCGGTCCATTAGTACATGTCGGACCCGCGTGTCGCCACTATGTGATCGCAGACCGAGCGCCACCACAAGGCAGGTCTTGAGATACGGACTTGACTCGCCCCAGTTGTACGGACGACGTAGCTAGCGACTACACTGACGAACCCTCGCTCATTTGCAGAGCAGATAGTTAGAATAGCCTTCAGCTAAGTCAATGGCTACGACCTAGCAAGGCGCCATTAGTAACATTGCATGTATCTATAGTGTCTCACTTGTATCGCCACAATCTCCAGATGTACCAAAAGGATGGATTAAAGTTAAGTATTCCAGAAGCTACGTACTTTTCTTTATAGCATTCATTACGTATCCTGTTTCAGGCCTCACGCCATCCGGCTTTAGCTTTGCGCGTGCCTTTCGGCTTCCTCACATTGTGTCTAGGCTGTCTTGCCTAGACACAACACTGATCATTACAATATCTCCATTCGAACAACATCTGCTGTCTAGCCCATCAAAACTGCATAAAACATGGAACAAGCACTCCCTACTACAACATCTCAACACCGACTCACTACTACCACATCTCGATAAGCACTGACTACTGCCACATCTCGACAAGCACTCTCCACCACGACTTCTCGACAAGAACTGCCAGTGGAGGCGGCGGAATAAAACTCTTTGGCGCAATCTCTGACGCTGTGGCTCAGTGTATCCACCTTTCACTGTATCAAGACAATCTTCGGACGGAAGAGCACATCAGCAACAATTATTCCCGCCTTGTGGACCGACATGTTTCGTTTGCGTGATTTCAGTTGTTGTGTTTGACGTATCTCTCATTGATTGTTCATGACGTGTGTGGCTCCAATATCAACTAGCAGTCGCTGTACTTACTGTGGCTCGACATTTCCAAAGAATGTTTTATTCGAATTATTCCACAGTGACGCATCCTTAAATACGAGGGTCATTAAGTGAATAATGCAGCTCATTTTTTTCTGACAGCAGGTTGTTTTTATTCAGGAATCCCATACAACATATTTTTCCTCCCTCTTTTGCCTACAAAACCCTGTTTTGCAACATAATCTCCGTGCAGCGCGACGGCCTTGAGCCACCTTATTGGGAGGAGCTGTATCCCCGCTACTGGTCGACGTCGGAAACAACGTCTTGTTGCATCAGTCATTATCCACGTACTGCTTCCCTTGGAGTGCATCCTTCATTGGCCTAAACAAATGGAAGTCTTCAGGTAGGCGGCGAGGAAAGGAGCGGACACACACCTTCTAGTAGCCCAACTGGTAGAAGAATGTGTCGGCGCTACCAGCAGAGACGTCCAGCTGAGCAGCTAGGTCTTTGATTGTGAACTCTCGATCACCTCGAATGAGAGTGTCCGCACGTTCCATCACTGCAGGCGTCCCAGCTGTGTGCGGCCGGCCGCCACGCGGGACAGCGGACAGGCTAGCGCGACCTTTTTGCGATGACAGGCGCCTCGCCCAACGACTCACCGAGCTTTTGTTAACTGCCATATATCCGTAGACATTCTGCAAGCGCCCTCGAATATCTGCGATGCTCTCTGGTTTTCTGCCAAAAAACACTCTGACAGCTGCGCAGTGGTTAGCACACTGGACTCGCATTCGGGAGGACGACGGTTCAAATCGATGTCTGACCATCCAGATATAGTTTTTCCATGATTTCCCTTAATCGCTCCAGCCAAATTCCGGGACGCTTCCTTTAAAAGGGCACGGCCGCTCCCTGCCCCCCCCCCCAAATCCGTGACACAATCCGAGCGTGTGCTTCATCTCGAATGACCTCCATGTCGTCGTAACGTTAAGCCCAATCTTCCTTCCTTCTGTGACTGCTCTCTGCTTGGAACAAACGTCAGTTGCAGACTCCATTTTGAAGGCTACGTACAGCGTCGCAACATACAGGAACTTCAATAAACTATAGTGGTGGAAGCGGAATGTTCCACAATGCCCCACAGCAAATTCCACATCTTTTCAATCGAAAATGGCCGAGAAAAAGAAGTTTGCATTACTTAATCAACGCCCTTCTTATTTACTGTGCTTCCTGTAATTTTCTTTGTTCGGTAGCCGTAAAATTAAAAAAACACTTGTGTAGGTCAGAAAATTCGCCGCGTTACCTTGCACATCTTGTAACCGCGCGTCAGTATATTTGGTCGCGCTGGGTATAGGGTAGCGTGCCCCAGCTTCCTGGCCCTGCGTACCTCTGCCAGCGCACAATCCTCCCCTGCTGTACAGGCGAACCAGCTCTGAAGATACCTGCACGAAACACGAATCCGCGGCATCTGCGATAATGGCAGACGCCAGTAATAGCCCCGCGTCCCAGTCTGCTCGGAACGAACCAATGTTAAACGCTGCCCCGCCACGTGGACGGCCTGCGTCCGCGGGATTTGCGCTGATCCCGAGAGTCGGACCGGCGGCGAGGATTATAAAAAAATACCTCGACCGCCCGGGCTACAACGCTCGTTATGCATACGCGGCTGACCTAAAAACAAAAAAATAAAGGAGAGCCGGGCCACCCCTCAGACCGCTCGCGTCAATACTGGTAGCATTTGTGTTACACGACGGGCCGGCTCGGAACGTTCCCACACTGGACGGCAGGTACAGAGAATTTTAAGCCCGTCCCTTTGGTAGGCGTGGCTGTATGAATGGGAATTTGCCGTAAAACGTCAGACTTCTCCATTTTTCTGTGATCCCGATAAAAGACGACACAGGACCATCCGTGATACAGCACACAACAGCAGTGCACACCCACAAAACTTCATCAGTTCAGTGCAGTAGTAGTGCCGCAAGTTGGAAAGCGGGTGCTGGATGCGTTCTCCGCACAGAGAGAGCGATGGAGGGACGGAGAGTACTTTGCGGAGTCGCCAGTGTTTTGTTTTTGTCCCACACCACACACTTCAGTCGTTTCCTACCATGGTAGCTGGCGACGCGGTGGTAACCACTACAATGGGTTTCCGTTTCTACTTCTGTCTCTCCCTACAAAAGTTAATATGCTCGGAAAACTATCCCTATGAAATGAATACTAGTTGTGTTTGCGTTGAGTCTAACATAGTGAACACTTGACTGACTGACTGACTATCCAACCTTCCATGTATCAGCAATGACTGCAATTATCTCCAGATAGTTGATGACTTAATCTACTTGGGATGTACAATATATAGCGATTTGGCAAATGGTTCAAATGGCTCTGAGCATTACGGGACTTAACATCTGTGGTCATCAGTCCCCTAGAACTTAGAACTACTTAAACCTAACTAACCTAAGGACATCACACACATCCATGCCCGAAGCAGGATTCGAACCTGCGACCGTAGCGATCACGCGGTTCCAGATTGAAGTGCCTGAAACCGCTCGGCCACACCGGCTGGCTATAGCGATTAGTCTGTGGACAGTGAGATTACTAACAGAATCGCAAAAACATCTGTCATAGCTAGATTGAAAAACAGAGAATGCAACAATGGACTGCTCACAATAAAAACTAGATTACAAGTATACAATGCTTGTTTTATCAGCACCCTACTCTATAGCTCCGAGACAGTTCTTGCTAAGTACAAATCTCAACTGAACAATTTTCAACACCGCTCTCTCCTGAAGACCCTTCAGATCTCCTGGACAGATAGAGTGCCCAATACCGCAGTCCTGTAGCTCGTAAACGTAACCAGCATTAATGCACTCCTGAACCACCAACGTCTAAGGTGGCTGGGACATGTCAAACGCGTGGATCTTCGTTTCGAGGATGTCTGCAAGAGAATCCGACCGAGGCCAGTATTGATTCAAGTAAATGGGAAAGTGCCGCTGATGAGCGTGTCAAGTGGCGACTAACTGTGCGAAACACAAGAACAAATGAGGAAGAGGACAAGAAGAAAAGGGAGAGTGACTTCTGTTTGAAGTCCCTGACGTTTCACGTGCCCAAACTGCAGCTGCGATGGGGCCTGTCACACTCGAGAGGGACTTTTCCGCTGCAGCAAACGTTTCAGACTCTGAACCAGGTATTCTACAGCATCAGCTTTAGGGGAAGAAAGGATGCCACCACCTAAACTAACATGAAACTCAAATATAAATGTTGTGTGCGCAATCCAAAGCGTACAGCACCCACAGACGTGGCAGAATGCCGCTATTTGCAGGTGCGTCACATAGTACAGTGCCCCTTGGCACTTCACATCTCCCCATCAGTAGTCTTCTTACGCCGACCGCTGTGGCCGAGCGGTTCTAGGCGCTTCAGTCGCGCTACGGTTGCAGGTTCGAATCACGTCTCGCTCTTGGATGTGTATGATGTCCTTAGGTTAGTTAGGTTTAAGTAGTTCTAAAATTAGGGGACTGATGACCTCAGATGTTAAGTCCCATAGTGCTCAGAGACATTTGAGTCTTCTTACCTGCACGTCATTATAGATTACCATGAGGTTGCTCTAGCAGGAGTGACCACTACTGTGGTGGACAAATTTTATGATACGGATAGAAGATTCACTTGCAACATCAGAAAATCATCATCTAGAGCTCCAAATACGAGGTCTACCAACTGGGGTAAGCCATATTTCTCCAACGAGACAAAGAAAGTTAAAGACTGCTCATGAAAAACTCAACTCTGATGTGCAGATCTGAACAAAGGGTTTTCCATCATTCATTCTTAATGGTCTTCTTTACATAAAATGAAAATAGACATCGATACTGATGAATAAAGTATCACGAATAAAAAGCACCTAAAAATATATCTCCCTGTGGACTTCACATGTAGAAATAAGGCTTGCTGTAACACATCAGAACCTTAAAATCTCAAAAAAATACGTTGCGCCACAGACTTTTTAGTACCGTATTAGTCATAATAATTGTTTCAAAACCAGTAACAAACTGTAAGAAGTGAAGAAGCCGTAACTATAACAGTAAATAAGATGATGATAATTGTAAATTAAATCAAAAGAAAACATTTGTGATGTAAGTTAAGTATCACCATTTAACTCAATTTAAATCATAAATCATGAAGTGTGGCATAACCACACTGAAGTATGTGACTTAACGAGTATTTCGCTCTCATTTAAGTATATGGCCGAAAGAGTCAGCCCTTAGGAATTGTGAAACGAACTCTGTCGTCCAGGACCGTGTGCCACAAAGAGCGCAGATTCGCCACGAGATGGGGAAATTCACAGACGTCTGTTGTGTTGAATGAGGCCTAACCGCTGTAGTAAGCGAGTGAGACAGTCATAGGGAAACCCTGTAGAAGCTGTTTGTGACCAACTACGCTTAGCAGCGTTAAATGCGGCCGACCTAAGATCGGCCATAAAGGGAAACATTTATGAAAACTATTTAATTCTGTAGTAATTCTGGGAATGAAGCCACCTACCATCCTTCATAAAGTTTCATGGTGATCGCAATAAAACTTGAATATTGTTCACATCTATAATAGCTCAGGATTTAATGTTAAAGTGAAATTAACAAGTTTTGTAACGAAGACCTGAATGCTAAAATCTGAACACTTTGGTCAGTCTTAACGATAGACATTTCGTGTAGAAGCGCATCATTAAAATGACAAATGTTGTAAATATCAACTCTGTAACTTTCTTTGTTTGAAAGGTATAGTAAATTTAAATTATCATTTTTTCAGTTAAGCATCAGATCATCATTTCCTCCACACAATATATTGAACGATGACAGCATGACACTCTACTGAATCATTAAGTAATGGAGTATTTGTTGTAAAGTTTAGCGCATAACAGTTGCTTTTGTTCTTTATTTATTTATCTGAAAGCACATTGGTGCAAGGCTACTGGACGTGACATTCAAAGCTAAGAAGGAAATTGTATTGGTTTTATGTAAAAGAATTTAACGTTTATTATGTAATGGATATTATTATTGTTACTTTATTTAGAACGTGAAAGTGGTCAAGCTTTGATTATTTGAATATGTTAAAATGTAAAAGAATGTAGAATAAGCTGTAGCCAATCAGATGGAGGGCTTTACAAAAGGGACTTACACTAGTCGGTTGAGCGAGGGCGTTCGGTGCACGGAAAACGCGGCCGGGGACGGGTAGAGGAACAGTGCTGGTGGAGACGCGAAAGCGGACAGTCGGTCTTTAGGGAGCTAGGAAGTGAACCGACTTAGAAAAGTTCGAGTTGTGTGGTATCGCGGTATTTCGTCTCTGAGAGGTGAGCAGCCGCGCGCGTGGTGTGAACTCTTGCTTCTCGCGTAGTTAACGAGATGGAGTATTGGACTTGTAATTCACAGTGACATTGTGAATGATAGAACTGTGTCAAATGGATATGGGTTCGAGTGTAATAGTAGTTCTAAATATGATCACTTTCGCTAATAATTTGCTTTCTGAATAAACATTATTCTAAAATGGTTCAAATGGCTCTGAGCACTATGGGACTCAACTGCTGAGGTCATTAGTCCCCTAGAACTTAGAACTAGTTAAACCTAACTAACCTAAGGACATCACAAACATCCATGCCCGAGGCAGGATTCGAACCTGCGACCGTAGCGGTCTTGCGGTTCCAGACTGCAGCGCCTTTAACCGCACGGCCACTTCGGCCGGCAACATTATTCTAATCAAATCGCAACTGTGAGGCCTACATCATTTATGGGTCGTTAATTTAGCTCCCGATATTATTATTATGTTGTTATGTGTTATATTAACGTTGTATGTTCATACAAATTCGCAAACTTGCCAACAGCCAGACAATTACACCAAAAGGTCACAAGTGTCTAATTTAGGTCTTGTAATTCGAGACGTGCCGTTCACCCCTAGACGACTTTGAGCCAAGATATTTCGACGAAGAGGAACTGCATGTGAGCCTGGACATCTTTGGGATGTTAGCTCGCAAGTCCACAGAAACCTAATGTTAAAAATTTTTTGGAACTTGGAAAGTCTTTGTAATTTTTTTTAATTTTATTGTTTGACTGGTTCAATCTATGAGATCATAATCATGTGTGCTTGTCTTCCTAAACTAGTAACCAAAACAAAAAAAACTTTTGGCCAATACTGGATCGTCAAAAGTGACAAAAACACGATAAAACTATTATAAACCACATTTGCGGTGCAGGGTCGCAGTGGACATACCAATGCGGTATCACATGTGATTGACGATGACTCTGTAGTCACTCGTTCAATTACTGACACACGTGTGGCTTTGTGGCCTCTGCAGACTAACTGCCAGTGAACGCATTTACAATCGCTAGAACGTTGAAGCTGCAGACAACAATAAACAGTACATCGTAAGGCCATTTGGGCACAATCTCATAATATCGCTGCTAGTTCATGGCGCAGTGTTGACGTATCTGCAGGACTTCTGACTCTTTTATAAACCCTGGACTGTGGGATGTGAACTTCCCCGACACTACGCACGTGTCATCAACATGGTCTTTGACTTTTTTTTTTTTTTTTTTTTTACCAATCTTAAAGTTCAAGTTTAGGAGCCTCTTTTTGTGGATTTTTTCGTCAGTGGTTGTGAGGAAGCTCTATTTTTGCAACTGTCATATCTCTTGCTACGCTATGTCGTATTTGACGATTATTTCTGCCCTCGCAGATCTATACTCGTCACAGTACACATCACTTCGCACAGTAAGAAATCTAAGACAGCCTGCTCTGCTACTAGGAGTGACAATACTATACCTCATGTCAGAACCGGTAATCGTGCTCGTTTCATTTTTTTCAGCCTATCAGAACCAAGACTAAAGGGGTATATGCGATTTTTATTGACGAACTATAAAATTAGAATACACTGTAGATCGATGTTTTTCCTGTACTAGCTTTTCGCATTTCAAGTAAAGAGAAATATGAAGGACTGCCTGTTTGGATAAGTATTTTTTGTTCAGCTGGGATCATACGGCTCTTAGGTATCTTCAAAGAAAGTCACATTTCCAAACGGCCTAGAGGTGCCGATACAGTAATGTTGAGTGACTACTGATTTTCATTATTTGATAAACCCCAGGTATTAAACAATTGTTTACAACAGCCTGCATAGCGAGTTTCGTATGGTGATAGCAAATAAGACACCTTGCTCCTCCACCGTCAACAGTCTGCATTTTTTATCCTCACTTCCGCGATCGTCCATTAGTCTGCTACCCAAATGGCAAAATCCGTCTAATACTTTTAGTGTCTCATATTCTAATCTGATTCCCTCAGCATCATCTGCTTTAACTCTGATACATTCCAATGACGTTGTTTCACTGTTGATATTCATCCAACTTAACCTCTGTTTAAAACACTCTCCATTCCGTTCACCTGATATTCTTAGCCCTTTGACACTTCTGACAGTAATAAACCTTAAAATTTTTACTACCTGAAGTATAATTTTCTTACCATATTTGCCACTATTTTTTAGTTCTTTGACGGTGTATAATTGATTAACACCGTGGACGGGCTACAGCCCTGTCTCACTCCTTTCTCAACCACTGCCTTCCTTTCCTTGTCACTTGACCCACATAACTGACGTCTACTTCGTGCAAAAGTTGTGTACAACTTCTCAGCGTCTGTGTTTCGTCTCTGATAACTTCAGTGTGCCGAAGAGTGTCCTCCAGTCAACACTGTCGAAAGCTTTTTCTAAGTCTTATTGCTGTGATCTTCAGTCCGATGACTGATGTGTTGCAGCCCTCCATGGAAGTCTAGCCTGTGCCAGTAGCTTCATCTCTGCAAAATTACTGCAACCTAGATAGGTTTAAACCTGCTTTCAGTAGCCATCCCTTGGTCTTACTCTATAGTTCCTATCCCCAGCCTCTCGCCACACACTTCAGTCCACTACCAATTTGACAATTTCCTGGTGTCTCAGTATGTGAGTTGTCAATGTACTTCTTTTAGTTAGCTTGTGCAAGAAATTTCTTTTTCTCGCAGTTCGATTCAGCAGATTCTCGTTCTACCAATGTAAGAGTCGTCATTATTTTACATGACCACAATTCAAACCATTCTGTGTTGTTCTTGTCTGAACTCCTTATTATCCACGTGCCACATCTGTATAGGACTACAATCCACAAATGCTATAAATGTAGCGTTTCTTTCTTCATTCTGTCTTCTTAGATAAATCCTAGGGTCAGTTTTAATCAGTATTCCGACATTTCTCTGGAACTCAAAATGATATTCACCGAGGTTGACTTCTTTAAGTTCTGTAAATCATCATAATAAACGTCATTCTTCGGACAGGGAATCTTTCAACACGTTTTCTTACGAAATATACACTAAGGTGGCAACAGTCACGCGATGCCTCCTAATATCGTGTCGGCCCTTCTTTTGCCCGGCGTAGTGCAGCAACTTAACGTGGCATGGACATGGACTCAACAAGTCGTTGGAAATTCCCAGCAGAGAAGTTGAACCATGGCGCCTTTATAGCCGTCCATAATAGCTAAAGTTTTCTCGAATCAGGATTTTATGCACGAACTGATCTCTCGATTAAGTCCATTAATTTTCGAGGGGAGCCATGTTGGGCGATTTGGGTGGCCAAACCATTCGCTCGAATTGTCCAGTACGTTCTTCAAACAAGTCGCAAACAGTTGTGGCCCGGTGACATGGCACATAGCCATCCACAAAAATTCCATCGTTGTTTGGGAGCACGAAGTCCATGAATGGCTGCAAATGATCTCCAAGTAGCAGCTGAAACGGGTGACCCAGTCCATTCCATGCAAACATACAGTCCACATCATTATGGATCCACTACCAGTTTGCACAGTGTTAAAAGCTGAGGTGTTGCCGAGCGGTTCTGGGCGCTTCAGTCTGGAACCGCGCGTCCGCTACGGTCGCAGGTTCGAATCCTGCCTCGGGCATGGATGTGTGTGATGTCCTTAGGTTAGTTAGGTTTAAGTAGTTCGAAGTTCTAGGGGTCTGATGACCTCAGAAGTTAAGTCGCATAGTGCTCAGAACCATTTGTTAAACCCCATAGTGCTCAGAGACATTTGAACCATTTTTTAACATTGTTCACACCTTGGGCCCATGGCTTCACTGGATCTGCGCCACACTAGAACCCTACCGTCAGCTCTTACCAACCAAAATCGGGACTCATCTGACCAGACGACTATTTACTAGTCGTCCAGGGTGCAACCGGATACGGTCACGAATGCAGGAGAGGCACTACAAGCGATGTGGTGCTGTTAGCAAAGGCACTCGCGTCGGTCGTCCGTAGACAAAGCCCATAACGCCACTGTCCTGACAGATACTTTCATTGTAATCCCACATTCATTTCTTCGGTCATTTCACACAGTGTTGCTTGTCTGTTAGCACTGACAACTCTAAGCAAACGTCGCTGCTCTCGGTCGTTATGTGGATGCTGTCGTCGACTGCGTTGTCCGTGGTGAGAGGCTACGTATGAAATTCGGTACTCTCGGCACATTTTTGCCGCTGTGGATCTCGGAATATTGAATTCCCTAACGATTTCCGAAATGGAATGTCTCATGCGTCTAGCTCGAAGGACCAATCCGATTTCAGAGTCTGTTAATTCCCGTCGTGTGACCATAATCACGTCGGATATCACCTCATATTAATCATCCGAGTACAACTGACAGCTCCTCCAATGCACTACCTTTTTATACCTTGTGTTCCATACTACCACCATCTGTATAAGTGCATATCTCTATCCCATGACTTTTGTCCTCTCAGTGTATAATTCTGGATTCATAAAGTTATTTTCCGGAATCGCGGGGAACTGATGGTCCTGCCAGACTGGACGTCCACTAGACATCGCACCACAGCCCCTTCGCTTAGCAGCTTTGTACACAGCACAGTCTGCACTCGCGCAGACCATTTCCCCTCGCGGTCGCTCAGAGGCGGAATGGTGCTCGCCAGTAAACAGAGCGTCCCCGCCTGATGATATTCGCCACCGCAGATTGAGAGATTCCTATTTCTATCCCGCGCGGGGTCTGCCAACCACAGCCCTGCTCTGGCAATGACAGTTGACGGCGTGGGGTAGCCCTCCCGCCGCCGCCATTTCTGTCTTTGCCGCTCTCACAGCGACTAATAAATGAAGGGTTGCGGTGGGTAACCGCAAGAAAAGTCTCTACTCCGGCTCCCACTTTGTTTGAACAGCAGCATTTTCGTCGTATAATTACTTTAGTTCCTTTCCACCTTACTTTAATCTTTTTTTAAAAACGGTACCTCACTGTTGTCAGGGATGTGCAGCAAATAAGTTATCGAACTTTCAGAAATAAATTGCACGATTCGCCATGGTTTCTTGGTGACAGCTCAAAAGCGTCATAGAGTTGCTAAGCTGACTCCGCTCTGTGAGGTTCCTGTACAGAAGATAAGCATGCAGAAAGATTTGTTGTTAAAATTACGAAACCTGGTCCAGAATGAATATTTCGCTCTGAAGAGGAGTACATGCTCTTTTGAAAGTTCCTGGGAGATTAAAACTGTGTGCCGGAGCGGGACGCGAACAGGGACCTTTGTCTTTTGCTGCCAAGTGCTCTACCGACTGAGCCATTCAAGCACGACTCACGACCCGCCATCACAGCTTCGCATCCTCCAGTACCCCATTGCCCAGTAGCACTAGTTGAAACGTCCCCTTTAAAAATTAAGAAATATGAAACGTCCCCTTTGAAAATTACGAATGACAGTGCTGATAAACTTCCACGTTATTTGATTTTCAAACAGCTGAGCAAAACTCAACGTACTCAAACAGTTTTCTCTTTACTTATTCTGATAATCACTAAACTGACACACAATATTTTCAGCGCAACGCAGTCTGACTTTCAATAATCCGTACAAAAGAATGGCCCTGAGTAACAATAACCTATACCTTTCATGAATCACTTACCTCACAAAAATATTCGTTACTCGAACTACTGCAATAAAGCGAGCGCCAATACTACCAGCTAAATAAAAGATTCTAAATACTGAAGGCACTAGCTAATGATAGGCATAGTTAGCAAATGAAAGATTTTGATAGAGAACAAACAATGTATTTACCTTAATAATGCTCAAGTCGTCATATATATCTATCAATTCATGACAACCATCTTTACAAATTTCCCTTTTCTGGCAGACACACGGCCAAATCATCCGCTTATAGTAACCTCTCAAAACTCTGACATCTCTCTCTCCACATGCACGACTGCTCGTGGATCACCTCCAACTGCCCAACGCTACGCACTGTTCACATCCAACTGCCCAACACTACACTAGCATATATTCCAACAATGAATGTAACCATCCACAGACTGCACACAGCACAGTCAGTGATTTTCATGCAGAGCGCTACGTGACGTTACCAACATAAAAACCTAAACAGCCTACTTACATAGCAGTAGTACTAGCAGTAGTAGTAGTAGTAGTAGTAGTAGTAACATTAACTCACCCGAAGATCACTTTTCAAAGGATACTGCACGTGATGTGATATTATAATGTAAGGACAAAAAATTACGTAATTCATATACAGGGTGAGTTTTGTATCTTGGGATAACGAAGTATCTCAAACTGCTCATTGGATTAAAAAATTTAAAAATACGTTTTCAGGTACACTGCCGAAAAAACATCGGTACACCTGGAAAGAAAACGTCGATTTTGATCCGATGACATATGCCACATGGGGGATGGTAGATCTCCTGGCAATGGTTCAACGTCGTCCGCCAACAGATAGCGTAGTAGCATAGCTACCAGAGTGCCATCTATGCCTACACTGTAATAGGTAATGCTCGTGACTAGAAGGCTGTGTGGTGCAGACGTGTGAAGCAAGCAGGCAGCTATGCCGGGGAGACGTGCTTCCAATCAACCAACCGAGCGAGTTTGAAAGGGGCTAAATTGTGGCCTTCCAAGTGACAGGATAGTCCTTTCGGAGATTTGGTACAAAAGTTGGACGTTCTGTGACAGTTGTGCAACGATGCAGGTATAGGTGGTCAGATGAACATTCTCACATCCGTAGACGAGATTCCAGACGTCCACGCAGCATAGACGCCCGCCAGGTTCGCCATATCGTTAGGGCAGCAGTGGAGATAGTACAGCTATCACAGCGCAGATAAGAGGATTTGTGAGCCCAGACACGGACCGTTGCGAACCGATTATTAGCAGTGGGACTATGGGTAAGCACACGTCTAGCCCGTCTTCCACTCGCACCACAGAGTCGACATACACGGTTCGACTGGTACCGTCAGAGGCTCATTCGGATGATGTAACGGCACGCCGTGATCTTCAGCGATGATAGCAGATTCTGCCTGCAAGCAAGTAATGATCTTTTGCGCGTACGACTGGGACACGCCGAGCGCTGTCTGGTAGAGTGCGTTCGTCCAAGACACACTGCCCCACCAGAGGCCTTATGGTCTGTGTTGTGATAAGCTACAACTCTCGTTCGTGATAAGCTACAACTCTCTTTCATCTTTGGTCTTCTTGGAGCGGACGCTAACCTCTGATGGGTTCGTGTAGAATGTTATTAGAACCGTTCGTTTGCCGTTCATGTAACAGGAAGGTGCTGTGTTGTTCCAACCCGATAATGCTCGCCCACACACTGCCCGTGAAACGTAACACGCTCTTCAAGACGTGCTGTAACTTATCTGGCCAGCACGATCTCCGAT
This sequence comes from Schistocerca americana, assembly GCF_021461395.2. NCBI lineage: Eukaryota > Metazoa > Arthropoda > Insecta > Orthoptera > Acrididae > Schistocerca > Schistocerca americana. The sequence continues at coordinate 125,229,835 of NC_060120.1, read as the reverse complement.
ATGTCTCCTATCGAACACCTGATGGATATGATGGGACGAGAAGTGATTCATACGATTCGTCTACCAACAACCATTACAGAACCACGTGGACAGGTCGAGCAGATGTCGCCTAAGGTGTCCAAGGACGGTATTCGCCATCTGTACGGCCAACTGCATGCCGGAGTCAGCACCTGCAACTGGTCACCCGTGGAGGTTACACCACGCACTAATATTGTTGTTTCATCACTGGGAAATATCCGATACCTCGGAACCTTTTGTGCTACTGATCTGTAGATGCAATCATTCTGTGTACTCAATACGCGCTGTTGCAGCAGTAAATCTTCAATAAACAGGAAATCTCTACGTGTTGAACGAACTATTTTTCCGGCTTTATATTTTTAATTACGTTATCCGTTGTTACCAGTGTTGCCTCCAAGCCACATCCCAGTAATGAGGCGAGGGACGAATTTGAAATCTTAAATATGAACATCCCATTTTTATTGTGGAATCGGATTGTACGAGGAAAAATACGTAACTTTCGCAGGTAACACTTCTGTTGTTGCGATGTCGTAATTGCTGTAATCGACAAGTAATACAACTGACTTCCGATACAGTATTACCTCAAAGAAAATGCATTGGATCAAAATTAAAAAAAAAAAATAAACGAGACGCGTTCATTAACTGTCAAAAAAAGCTTGTTTGAGGTGTATTCTCTTAAAACGGCGTGATCGTTTGAGATGTGTCCTGTCACCTCTCGCCAACGGGGTGCTTGTTTGTAAGAACTGATTCACAGTAAGCACTCAAAAATGTCGCAGTCCACTTCGATGCACTTATTTATCCGCACGTGGAATCATTTGACACAACTGAGAGCTGTTTCCGATGTAATCTGCTGACATGATTTGGTGGGACGCTGAATCATCGGACCGCCTATTCCGATGCACCGACTACTCTACAAGTGATGTAATACTTCCCATACTGCTACAGAACAATGTGCTGGGCAACCATCATGCTGAAAACACATTGTCGCAAGTCCAAGGAAAGTTCAATAAACATTGTCATTTACCCTCTTCACACTGAAATTCGTGACGCTTATTGCTTATTGACCAGTTGTGTAAACTTCCTTGAGGGATTAGTTTGCTCTCCCTGCAAGGAGTTCTTTTTTCTGCAGTGGCTTAGGGATTTTTCCACACTTTATTTTCCTGTTATTACTTGCCAGAAATGGTCTGAGAATCCAAGACCTTTTACAGCTACATAAAACTTTTCTATGTCCATATTTGCAGCTACATGGTCGGTTACTGACGAATTTACACACAAGATACTCCACACGAGCTACTGTAGACTTTTGCAGTTAAGACTTTACGTGGAGCTTGTAATAATTTACTCCTAGTCCTACGTGGTATTCTTCTCCACTAACTCCGGCAGTGTTTGATGCCTTTCTTTAGTTTTGATAATAAAACTATCAGATCGTGTTTTCTTTCTCCTCGCCTTCCACCAACTGCCAGTTCCCAACCATCATCGTCTCCACTGTCTCCCTTGATCCTGATCCGTTTCTTCCTTGCGTCTTCCAACTGTGCCTGAAGGGCACAGATTTTTCGTTTCTGCTCCTCAGTCAAAATGTTCCTGCTGCATACTCTGCAGTTCCAGGAGAGAGTCTCTTTTGTTTTCCCACTGTTCTACATTTAAATGTACACTCGACAGTAAAAAAAGTGGGTCACACCTGAATTCCAAAGTGTAGGCTGCACCTGAATGTATGCAACCAACATAGCATATCTGTATTGACATTGTCGCAACCCTCCACAGTACAGTCGTAAGATACACAATGGGTACCGCTAGAGACTACTAGAGAACGCCGGTCTTTATGACTGTCTGTCCAGATGCAAAGTAACACCACGATAGTACAGAAGAGATCAGCCTGTCCTTAACGTTTGTAAGCTAAACTTAATTACAATAAGTGACATTTCAAACATTGTGGGACAACTACTTTCGTCACAAAAATCGTTCAGTAATCTTTAGGTACAATTAAGTATTTGAGACAGTATATGGATTTATAAAGTTGTATGGCAACTGGAAAGAAGTTCCTTGCTGTCTAAAAGGTTTACCCAACACATGTTGAACGTCGTTCAGCGTTCAAAAGGGAGTGGTTTCACATCAACTTTATGTAATACTAAGCAGTTAAAAGAAATCGTGATTAACGTCAGCAAGCACTATACGGAAATCCCAACATTAACAGCGAATCACAAGTAATCTCATTGTTCACATTACTCATCAACAGTTACTTGCACAAAAGTTGTACTTTAAATGACATGACCAACGTCTTCGTTCTGGATCCGGATGTAAACCCTGAATGTAAAGCCATTGTTAACCAAGCAAAGCCTTGTGCCTTATCGAGATTCGATCACTAGACAGGAAGAGGCGTCAAATATTGACGTTTGCACCAGTATCAGTTATCAATTTTCAGCTTGAACGTAAATGACGATAATGTTTCTATGAAACCAGGAACCCTAACATGACAATTACCTTCTTGGTAATTAACCTCTAAAGACATTGTCTATTGTTGCATTGTCAAGGAACAAAGAATGCACATGTTTAAAATTGAAATGCCATCATGTAATGCTGGTGACAAGGATGCGAACCCACCACCTAATCGGATTGTTGAATAAGTACGTAAAATCAGAATGTAGATATCATAGTTTGTCACCAGTAGTGAGGTTGGAACCTTAAATTACGACTGAAGTTGTATTGCCTGACTGGAATTCGAACCCGGCGCCTACCGCCGTCGTTGTCTAACCAGGAACAGACGAGAAATGTCCAATGTTGGTCCACCATAAGCGAAGTGTGAGCACGTTTAACTAGATATAAGGCGACGAAAATGTCTATGCTGACTGAGAGTCGAACGCCGCACACATGGTTATGAAGACACGTTATATAATCAAATTTTTATTCAGTAGCAGCTAGGAGTAGCATGTTTAGTTGCGAGGCCTTTCTAATCCCTAGTAACGTGTTGCCTAATATCTGCGATATCATGGTGTTAATTTACAACTGGATTGACTGCCGTAAAGAGCAATGTTCTCTAGTAGTCGTGTATCATTGAGATGTAAATTAAATGCAGCAGTAGAAAGTAATTTCCGTCGTGCAGCACGTGTTGTTTCAGAGACACTGAGTACATATTATAAGTGCACAAAACGTGTATTATATACTACGTATATACTACTATTTGGAGAAGCTGCCGCCAAACCTGTTTACTTTTACATTCCGCTTAGTTGTCGTGGTTGAATACACGTTTTCTTAAGGCTACATCTCATGCAGAGCGCTTGCAAGAAAGAATAGTTTCCTGCGTCATGCTGTTGCTAGCTAGGTGAAATCTTTTGTTTATTGTTTAAAATGAATGTCTTTTTGAACGTACTTTTCATCAAATATTTGAATGAATCGTCAACTGTAGGTGTGCCTGCACATGTTATAGCATAATAGCTGTAGCTGCGTTAGTTTATGCTACAGACTTGGGTAGGTTAGGAGTAACTTTTTATCTTTCAAGGGGTGATCGTGGTCTTGAGGCCCGGGTGTGTGCTAGCCACACCTCGCGAGCTACGGGCCAGCCAGACTGGCCGAGGCGAGACGGAAGTGAGCGAGCTGGCGGTGGCGTTGGTGGGCCAACAACCCGGGACGAGCCAGCACGGCTGCGCCGCATGCCTCTGCCTCTGCCGCTCCGTTTGACGTAAATATGTTTACCTCCTCTGCTGGCGTCAGAATGTGGGCATACTGCACACTGTCCAGAGTTCCTTCCATCCTGTGAAGAATTCCCGCCCCTCTCGCAGAAATACACATCAGGCTGTTTGCCGTAATGGCTCATTGGGAGAGGTCTATTCGAGATAGAGTAGTCGTTCTCATTGAAGAAGGAGGATGTTCCATCAGAGAAGCTGGCAGACGGTATGGCGTACCACATACCACTGCAACGAGATGGTGGAGGATCTGCCTTGAAAGAGGCACCACCAACAGGGCTACTGGCTCAGGCAGGAAGAGAGTGAGCTAACATTAAGAAGACAGGGACCTAGTGTCTAGGAGCAGAGAAAATCCCTTTCTGGACGCGAAGCAGTTGCGGCTCCAGTGATACGATTCGCCGAAGGCTGAGGGACGCTGGCCTGCATGCCCGACGATCCGCCGTGAAACAAGAGGTCAGCGAAGACAACGTTTTATACCGGCTAGCATTTGCGGAGCTCCATCTGAGGGCGTCGTGGGACAACGTCATTTTCACTGATGAGAAGGTGTTTTCCACCAGTAATGACGGTCCACGAATCGTTTACAGGCCGCAAGGGGCTCGCCATCGACGCGAATATGTAACCACGACGAGAAGTGGCCGGCTATCTGTTACCTGCTGGGGTTGGATTTCTGCGAGAGGGGCGGGAATTCTTCACAGGATAGAAAGAACTCTGGACAGCGTGCAGTATGTCCACATATTGGAAAATGTGATGCTTCCGTAAGTGCGAATGCTGTACGCAGAAGGGGACGTCACATCGCAGGAGGACCATTCTCCCATTCACAAGTCTGCATTTGTTCAGCAGCGGCTCTCCACGATTGGCGTCAACTTCATGGACTGGCCGCCACGGGCGGCTGATATGAACTCCATGGAAAACATGTGGGCTGAGGTCGCCAGAACATTAACAGAGAACTGGTCACGAAACCATCCAACTACTGCGGACGCTCTTTGGGACTGCGTCTCGGAAGCCTGGGAGGAAGTTGCTTCTTCAGGCTGTTCCGTCCGACAGCTTATACATTCTATGCCAAGACGCATGACAGAAGTACAAAATAATGAAGGATTCTGGATAAAATATTAGAATCCTTAAAATGTTTTGTTATGTCTTCTTTTTCATTTTTTTCTCATTGGGAGCTAGTGGAAGATTGCGTGGCAACAGAAAATATAAAATATGGGTTAGTTCTCCTTTGAGTTGCCTTTTTAATTCAAGTGGGTTTCTTTTGAATATACAGTTTGTTAAATATTCTATTTTGATTTCATTTATACCCTGTCTAGATACTTACAAACTAATCAGCGTAGATGGACTCTGTCACAGTAGTTGTTGTTATTTCAAATACATCTCTCTCTTCCCCTCTATCCATGAATATATTCTCAGTCCTCCACACAATACGCAAACGATTTCATATTATGTTAACTCGTTGTTAATATCTCCTCTATCCTCTCTCTCTCTCTCTCTCTCTCTCTCTCTCTCTCTCTCTCTCTCTCTCTCTGACACTATCACAGCAAGTGCCCTTCTATCCCATTCCCCCAAAACTTTATAAACAAATCTAGCGGTTTCCATTGACGCTACATTTTCTCTTTTAATTGCTGCTGTCTTTACTTTCTATCATTCCTCTCAACACCTATGAAACCGTATTCTTCGATCTCCCCTTCCCTGTACCCCATTCTTCGTTCTGAAAACAGTCCTTCCTCATCTCTCGGTCCTAAGATAAAACGAACTGTGGCACACATCTAAGTAAGCAATACTTTGCAAGCAATTCACGCTTATATTTTGCACTTTTATCCATTCCCAGATCCCGCCCTCTTTCCTGTTACCAATCCCCTGACATCTGCATCTGCATCTAAATGAATACTTTGCAATTCATAATTATGTGCTTGGCAGGGGGTTCTGTGTTCTGGTGGATTAATCTTGTATTGATGTGTGAAACTTGTAGGTTCACATCTCACGTCAGGCGTAGATTTTTAACACACTCAAGTTACTCTCCTTCAACCCTAGTAACGCCAAGTTCAGAACGCCAGTAAGCCTTGTAGTTCAATATACGGAGTAAAGATAACATCCCTTCGCTGCCGACTGGGGCAGAGCGGCATTCGTTTGAGCTGTGACAAATGGAGAAACCCCTGAAGGCAGAGACTCTGCCACCAGCAAGCCGTCGTAAACTAGAAAACGTATTTCATTTAATGAACCAATGGCCATGTAAGTTCACAAGGCTCTTACTTTGTTTGAAACTGAGATGTTGAAAATTGTGGTGCTGGACTGGGATTCGAATTCGATTTCACTGTGTTCCCCAAGATTGCAAACTCTTCTAGGCCTCCTCGAAAGGCACCTATCTGGTTTAGAATCCTGATCAGCACAAAATATTCATTATTTCATTTCAAGCCCTAGCATGTGCACTCCGAACTACTAGTGAAAAATAGTTGCATTTTCAACTTCTCTTCGTGCGTTGTCAGCTGTAACCTGTTCGTTACAACTCACACCCACATGATGAGGTTTTTATCACAACATTTCAAGATCAAACGTTTCCTTACATCTTTTCAAGTTCAAACATTCCTCTCCATCCTATTGGCGGAAACGGACTTGGGTTTGACGTTGTGTTCGTTGTGATCACCAACGACGACATGTTGTGGATTCAACTTCTAGCCAGCAGAGTATTTTCCATCACATCATTGAAAGTACAAACATGCCACTTCTAGCTATTATTGGAAAATAATTTGATAGTTAAAGTGTCTTCATAACCACGTGTGCGGGGTTTGAATTCCATTCAGCACAGAACTTTTTGTCACCTGATGTTTAGCTAAACATGCGCACATCTCGCTACTGGTGAACCAACAATAGCTGTTTATCGTCTGTTCCTGGCGAGAAAACGACGGCGCTAGATGCTGGGATCGAATCCCAGTCAGGCAAAAACAATCCCATCGTCATTTAAGGTTCCAACATCTCGGTATTGGTGAAAACATTTGATATTTAACTTCTGATTTTACGTATTTCGTTAACAATACGATTAGGTGCTGGATTCACGTAGCTGTTGATGTGTTACGAGAACAATGATATTACTGGTGATTCGCTGTTAATGCTGAGATTTCCGTAGAGTGCTTGTTGCCGTTAATCGCGTTTTTTTACTGGTTCGTCCAATATCCAGTTTCCAGAGCCACTCGCCGTTGAGCGACGTTCAGCACGTGGATGGAAAACCTTTTCGATAGCGAAAAACTTTTTTCCAATTGCCGTACAGCTTTGTAACTCCACATATTGTCTCCAGTATTTAATTTTGACTAAGGATTACTGTAAGATATATCTAAAATAACCCGCTTTCTCAGAACTTTTGGAATGTCACTTCTTGTAATTAAGGTTAGTTTATGAGTGTTGTGGGGTGTCTCATCGCTAAGAAGTTGTGTGTTCTAATATGTTTTGTATGACGGTATTAGTTGACCCTTAGAATGACTGCCATAAAGACCTTTAGTGTCTAGTAGTCTCTTGCGGTACCCATTGTGTGTAGTCAGACGACTGTACCCCACGGGGTTTTGGTGTTTAGAGGACCTGCAACACAGCTACGTTATGTTGATTGTGTTTGGCAGTGACCCACTTTTTTTGCTGTAAAGTGTACATGGATACTGTTCAGATCATACTTAATTGCCTGGAAGAGGGTTTATCGTACTACCTTCACAATAATTCTCTAATGTTCCGTTCTCGAACAGCGCGCGGAAAAAACGAAGACCTATATCTTCCCATGCGAGTTCTGGTTTCACTTATTCTTTTATGATGGCCATTTCTTCCTCCGTATGTCGGCGTTAACATAATATTTTCGCTTTCGGAGGAGAAAATTGATGATTTAAATTTCATGAGAAGATTCCGCCCCCAACGAGAAATGGCTTTGTTTTAATGGTGTCCATTCCAAATCCTATATCATGTCCGTGACACTCTCTCCCCTATATCTCCGATAATACAAAACGTGCTGGTCTTCTTTAAACTTTCTCAGTGTACTCCGTTTATCCTGTGTGGTAAGGACCCCACACCGCGCAGCAGTGCTCCAAAAGAGGACAGACAAGTGTAGTGTAAGCAGTCTCTGTAATATACCTGTTACATTTTCTAAGTGTTGCGCCAATAAATCGCATTCTTTGCTTCGTCTTCCCCACAACATTTTCTATGAGTTCTTTCCAATTTAAACTGTTCGTAATTGTAATCCCTAGGTATTAGCTGAATTTACCGCCTTTCAAATGTTCCAAATGGCTCTGAGCACTATGGGACTCAACATCTTAGGTCATAAGTCCCCTAGAACTTAGAACTACTTAAACCTAACTAACCTAAGGACATCACACACACCCATGCCCGAGGCAGGATTCGAACCTGCGACCGTAGCAGTCCCGCGGTTCCGGACTGCAGCGCCAGAACCGCACGGCCACCGCGGCCGGCTACCGCCTTTCAGATTTGATTGATTTATCCTGTAACCGAAGTTAAACGGATTCCTTTTAGCTCTCATGTGGATGCCCTCACACTTTTCATTATTTAGGGTCAACTGCCAATTTTCGCACCATTCAGATATCTTCTTTACATCGTTTTGCAATTTGTGTTGATCTTCTGATGACTTTAGTAGACGATAAACGACAGTATCGTCTGCAAACAACCTAAGACGGTTGTTCGGATTGTCTCCTAAATCGCTTATAGAGATAACGAACAGCAAAGGGCCTGTAACACTACCTTAGGAAACACCAGATATTACTTCCGCTTCATTCCATGACTTTCGATCAGTTACAACGAACAGTTATCTCTCTAACAGGAAATCACGAATCCAGTCCCATAAATGAGACGATATTCCATGAGCACTCAATTTGATTACAGGCCTCTTGTGAGGTACATTGTCAAAAGCATTCTGGAAATCTAGAAATACGGAATCAGTCTGAAGTCCCTTGTCAATAGCACTCAGCACTTCGTGTGTGTAAAGAGCTAGTCGTGTTTCATAAGAACGCTGTTTTCTAAATCCATATTGACTGTGTGTCAATAGGCATTTCTCTGAGGTAATTCATAATGCTCTAACTCAATATGTTCCAAAATCGTGCTGCATATCGACATTAACGATATGGACCTATAATTTAGTGCATTGCTCCTATTACCTTTATTGAATATCGGTGTGACCTGTGGAACTTTCCAGATCTTTGATAGAGCGAGTGGTTGTATATGATTGTTAAGTAACGAGCTATTGCATCAGCACATCAGCACACTCTAAAAGAAACCTAATTGGTATAAAATGTGGACCATAGAACTGGCATTTATTAAGTGATTTAAATTGCTTCACTATCCGACGATAACAACTTCTAAGTTGTTCACGTTGGCAGCTGCTCCTGCCACTACATTCCCCCTACCTCCTTGTTTCCCACGAAACCCAGTGAAAACATTTCCTACAAGACTGGCAACAAATGCACCTACTTAATGCCCTATAAAAGCACTGTATTCTCACTCGAGGGCGATTTGGAAAGAAGAATTAAGATCAACTTGAGGAATATATTAAGTTTATCAAAGACGCGAGACTGCATGTAAATAAATGCCACACTAATTTGTATTGTGCTCTTGGCGCTATTTTTGTACAGATTTAGAGATATAATGACAGAAAAATGAATTAGTAGTTGTTTTGCCTTGGGAGAATTCGAGTTACCAAGATTGTATGATTAGGTTTTCAAACGTTTATAACTCGGAAACCGTAGGCCTAGGTCGCGTCTATCCCAACACGAAAAGTGTTCAGAAATCAGATTTAGAAACGTTTAATTGCACGTTTATGGCGAGAGTACACATTTCTGAAACTAGGCGCTGCCTTGTTTTAAATAAATTTTCAACCTTTGACACGAAAAATTTCGGCCTATGTTGAGTTAAACTTGAGTAACAAGAATGAAAAAGAAAATAAATTGTAATTAAACGTTATTTACAATTAAACAACTAATTTTTGTGGACGAAATGTGGCGATGTATCTCACTCGGCGGTGGACTTGGATCCAACTTGGAAACTTCAGACTAGTTCTTCCGCATGTCTTACGGAATTAGGATTCCTGGAAGAACCCATACTGCGCTTAAAAATCGTAGCCGCAGCCTAGGGATTTCTTCCCAGAATAAATTTTCACTCTGCAGCGGAATGTACGATGATATGAAACTTCCTAGCACATTAAAACTGGGGTGCCATCCCGATGGAAAGCTTACACGAGTATGTATATCCAGCCAGAAGAGGGGAAATGTTAACAGATACTTCTAAGGATGGGCTTGTAGCCCCCAAGTCGATCATGAAACAATAAAAAGAATCTGAAAATCATTTTTACAGTCAGAGGGAAACTTGATATTAATCTCAACTTATCATTCGACTGCGTTCCCTCATTGCATGGAATGCTTATATAAACAGTGAAGTATTACCTATAAAACTGTTCCATATAAAGCTAAAAGTAAGGGTGTCCGCTGTAGTCTGTTTCCAATAAGCCCTCGCAACTCAGCACGTTTGAGTAGGATCTCTTCAACGCTCAACACAGAATCAAACACCACTCGTATAATACTCGCTGAAACTTTATATTTCACATCTCTCTCAGCCTGTAAGTCAGTGGTTCGGATCGGGTGCTAAGTTGAATGATTCCCTCTCTACAAATAGCTAAATGAAGTAACATCGCTGGTGAAAGTTTCTTTTTCTGTTGCTAGTTACCTCTTTAAATGTTTAGCCAGCATTTTCAGTAAAAAGTAAGAGTAGTTGTTTCATTGTCATTTTTGTCCTAATACTGAATATTTATTAAACAGCCTCTGAAAAATCGAGGAAAAATGATACTGAAACAGGTAACCGGATGCAAGCGTCACGAAACTGAATGGAAGAGATTTACTTTGGAATTCCTGAACAACACGTTTATAGCCTCGCTAATCTGGCTCTATATCCCCAGAGATAAATTTGTAGACGGAAGTATCGATGGGAAAAGGCACACCCTATTACTGTTACACGAACTGGATTCTATTGTGTTCTCGCCGTCTCTAGCGACTGTCTTGCCAACTGTATATCAAATTGCGAACATTTTCAAGTTAACGACCTCTGCGCTGCTGGAATAGCTGCCCGTAAGACAGCGAGTGAAAGATTTCCTTCCCGAACTGGAAAAACCAGACAGCCGCGATTCAATCCATTACGCGGAAACGGGCTAACGTCCAACGTGCGGTCAGGCGGTGTCTCGAGCGGAAGACAAGAAGCGTGAGTTTTCCATTCATGTCTTGGTGAAGAACTACTTCACCATTCTGGCTCAAATAAGCATTTGAAGAGTCTAAAGAAAATCACACGTCACTGAAAACTTTCCAGAATCCGCGCAGATGCAGGGTGAGTCAGAAGGAAAGGCACATGCTTTGACGACTGATACTACTGGTGATTCTGAACAAAAAACTTGTAATAAATATATGCCCTTTTCTTAACCGTCTCCGGGTAAACGAATGAAAATAGCTAGCAACGGGAAAGGTGCAGGTGACGGTAACTTAAGATGCTGTTATGTTGTTGATGTTTGTTGTTTTGGTCTTCAGTCCTGAGACTGGTTTAATGCAGCTCCCCATGCTAATCTATCCTGTGCAAGCTCCTGCATCTCCCAGTACCTACTGCACGCTACATCATTCTCAATCTGCTTAGTGCATTCATCTCTTGGTCTCCCTCTACGATTTTTACCCTCCACGCAGCCTTCCAATGCTAAATTTGTGATCCCTTGATGCCTCAGGACATGTCCTACCAACCGATCCCTTCTTCTAGTCAAGTTGTGCCACAAACTTCTCCCCAATCCTATTCAATACCTCCTCATTAGTTACGTGATCCACCCACCTAATCTTCAAAATTCTTCTGTAGCACCACATTTCGAAACCTTCTATTCTCTTCTTGTCCAAAATATTTATTGCCCATGTTTCACTTCCATACATGGCTACACTCCATACAAATACTTTCAGAAATGACTTCCTGACACTTAAATCTATACTCGATGTTAACAAATTTTTCTTCTTCAGAAACGCTTTCCTTGCCATTGCCAGTCTACATTTTATATCCTCTCTACTGCGACCATCATCAGTTATTTTGCTCCTCAAATAGCAAAACTCCTTTACTACTTTAAGTGTCTCATTTCCTAATCTAATTCCCTCAGCATCACCCGACTTAATCCGACTACATTCCATTATCCTCGTTTTGCTGTTTTTGATGTTCATATTACATCCTCCTTTCGAGACGCTGTCCATTCCGTTCAACTGCTCTTCCAAGTCCTTTGCTGTCTCTGACAGAATTATAATGTTATCGGTGAACCTCAAAGTTTTTATTTCGTCTCCATGGATTTTAATGCCTACTCCGAACTTTTCTTTTGTTTCCTTTACTGCTTGCTCAATATACAGATTGAATAACATCAGGGAGAGGCTACAACCCCGTCTCACTCCCTTTCCAACCACTGCTTCCGTTTCATGTCCCTCGACTCTTATAACTGCCATCTGGATTCTGTACAAATTGTAAATAGCCTTTCGCTCCCTGTATTTTACCCCTGCCACCTTTAGAATTTGAAAGAGAGTATTCCAGTCAACATTGTCAAAAGCTTTCTCTAAGTCTACAAATGCTAGAAACGTAGGTTTGCCTTTCCTTAATCTTTCTTCTAAGATAAGTCGTAAGGTCAGTATTGCCTCACGTGTTGCAACATTTCTATGGAATCCAAACTGATCTTCCCCGAGGTCGGCTTCTACCAGTTTTTCCATTCGCCTGTAAATAATTCGCGTTAGTATTTTGCAACCGTGACTGATTAAACTGATAATATAATAGGTTTGTTTATAAATAAATAAATCTTCTGCTACCAGTCACGATTTTCTTTATTTTACTATTCGCACGACGTGTTTCGAGAAATAATTCCCATTTCTCGAAACGCGTCGTGCGAATAGTAAAATAAAGAAAATCGTGACTGGTAGCAGAAGATTTATTTATTTATAAACAAACCTATTGTATGTACAGTCGCAGGCTTTCAAAAACCATTTATAATGGATCAAATCAGATTAAACTGATAGTTCGGTAATTTTCACATCTGTCAACACCTGCTTTCTTTGGGATTGGAATTATTATATTCTTCTTCAAGTCTGAGGGTATTTCGCCCATCTCATACATCTTGCTCACCAGATGGTAGAGTTTTGTCAGGACTGGCTCTCCCAAGGCCGTCGTAGTTCTAATGGAATGTTGTCTACTCCCGGGGCCCTGTTTCGACTCGAGTCTTTCAGTGCTTTGTCAAACTCTTAACGCAGTATTGTATCGCCCACTTCATCTTCATCTACATCCTCTTCCACTTCCATAATATTGTCCTGAAGTACGTCGCCCTTGTATAGACCCTCTAAATACTCCTTCCACCTTTCTGCTTTCCCCTCTTTGCTTAGAACTGGGTTGCCATCTGAGCTCTTGATATTCATACAAGTGGCTCTCTTTTCTCCAAAGGTCTCTTTAATTTTCCTGTAGGCAGTATCTATCTTACCCCTAGTGAGATAAGCCTCTACATCCTTACATTTGTTCTCTAGCCATGCTTGCTTAGCCATTTTGCACTTCCTGTCTATCTCATTATTGAGACGTTTGTATTCCTTTTTGCCTGCTTCATTTACTGCATTTTTATATTTTCTCCTTTCATCAATTAAATTCAATATTTCATCTGTTACCTAAGGATTTCTACTAGCCCTCGTCTTTTTACCTACTTGATCCTCTGCTGCCTTCACTACTTCATCCCTCAGAGCTACCCATTTGTCTTCTATTGTATTTCTTTCCCCCATTCCTGTCAATTGTCCCCTTCTGCTGTCCCTGAAACTCTGTACAACCTCTGGTTCTTTCAGTTTATCCAGGTCCCATCTCCTTAAATTCCCACCTTTTAGCAGTTTCTTCAGTTTTAATCTACAGTTCTAACCAATAGATTGTGGTCAGAGTCTACATCTGCCCCTGGAAATGTCCTACAATTTAAAGCCTAGTTCCTAAATCTCTGTCTTACCATTATATAATCTATCTGATTCCTTTCAGTATCTCCAGGATTCTTCCATGTATACAACCTTCTTTTATGATTTTTGAACCAAGTGTTAGCTATGATTAAGTTATGCTCTGTGCAAAATTCTACCAGACGGCTTCCTCTTTCATTTCTTAGCCCCAATCCATATTCACCTACTATGTTTCCTTCTCTCCCTTTTCCTACTGTCGAATTCCAGTCACCTATGACTATTAAATTTTCGTCTCCCTTGACTACCTGAATAATTTCTTTTATCCCATCATACATTTCTTCAATTTCTTCGTCATCTGCAGAGCTAGTTGGCATATAAACTTGTACTGCTGTAGTAGGCGTGGGCTTCGTGTCTATCGTGGCCACTATAATACGTTCACTATGCTGTTTGTAGTAGCTTACCCGCACTCCTATTTTTTTATTCATTATTAAACCTACTCCTGCATTACCCGTATTTGATTTTGTATTTATAACCCTATATTCACCTGACCAGAAGTCTTGCTCCTCCTGCCACCGAACTTCACTAATTCCCACTATATCTAACATTAACCTATCCATTTCCCTTTTTAAATTTTCTAACCTACCTGCCCGATTAAGGGATCTGACATTCCACGCTCCGATCCGTAGAATGCCAGTTTTCTTTCTCCTGATAACGACCTCCTCTTGAGTAGTCCCCGCCCGGAGATCCGAATGGGGGACTATTTTACCTCCGGAATATTTTACCCAAGAGGACGCCATCATCATTTAATCGTACAGTAAAGCTGCATGCCCTCGGGAAAAATTACGGCTGTAGTTTCCCCTTGCTTTCAGCCGTTCGCAGTGCCATCACAGCAAGGCCGTTTTGGTTATTGTTACAAGGCCAGATCAGTCAATCATCCAGACCGTTGCCCTTGCAACTACTGAAAAGGCTGCTGCCCCTCTTCAGGAACCACACGTTTGTCTGGCCTCTCAACAGATACCCCTCCGTTGTGGTTGCACCTACGGTACGGCTATCTGTATCGTCGAGGCACGCAAGCCTCCCCACCAACGGCAAGGACCATGGTTCATGGGGGGATGACTGTTATGTTACGGTTTGTTTAATTGTGTACGTTTCCTGAGAGAAGATGTTCAAACAGTCTACCGTTAACTTCAATGTATGTTGCTGCTCTTGTAGACAGGTGTTGTGTCGCAGATCGGAGCTCAGTTTTGCATTCTTTACCTGGGCAGAAGAATGACAATAATAGCGAGGATTTCCTCTGTTGTGTCCACTCTGCGATTGTACACGTTGCTCTTCAGCCACCCTCACATACAGTAATCCAATGGGATAAGATCGGGTGACCTCGGTGGCCAAGCAATGACTCCACGGCGACCGGTCCAACGACCAGGATACGTTGTGTTGAGATACTGTGTCACTGGCCGTACGGAATGTGTTGGAGCTTCGTGATGCTGAAAGTACATACGAGCTCGTGTTGCCAAAGGGATATCCTCCACGTATTCTGGTAAGACATTTTGAAGAAACAACTGGACCGACGAATTGATCAATAATACCGCACCACACGTTGACTGAGAAACGTCCGTGGTCGTGCGGTAGCGTTCTCGCTTCCCGCGCCCGGGTTGGTTTGATTCCCGGCGGGGTCAGGGATTCTCTCTGCCTCGTGATGACTGGGTGTTGCGTGGTGTCCTTACGTTAGTTAGGTTTAAGTAGTTCTAAGTTCTAGGGGACTGATGACCATAATGTTAAGTCCCATAGTGCTCAGACCCATTTGAACCATTTGAGAAACGTCGTTGAAAATTCGTTTCCACAGTAGCGTGCACATTTTCATTTGCCTATACATGAGACTTGCATTTGTTGTTGATTCCGTTGCTGGTAAATGTTGATTCATCAGTGAACAGAATACGTGGAATTAATCGCTCATTGGCAACGTTCAACTGACAGGATTCTTGCCGGGCGGCAGCATCTCCTTCATGCAGATGTTGTACACTCTGCCGATGGAAGGGATACAGACCGTGCTCGTGGACTGTGCGTATCACTCGTGTTTGTGGAATACCAAGTTGGGCAGCAATTCTTATAGAGGTAGTAGTAGGGTTGCGTTCCACTACTTGAATAATGTTCTCAACTTCATTAAGAGTTTGTTGTGCGGGACGTTCAGAGACAACATTTACGCTGGGAAGCGTACCATGCTCACGCAATCCGTGAAACACCATGCTAAACACCCTGTTATCTGGCACTCTGCGATTCGGAAATCGTTGTTCGTATTCTTGCACAAAAGCTCTGGAATTCCCAGTGGACAAACCATGGACAAACACCGTCAGCATACTCTCCATGTGTGAAGATCCGTGGCATTTTCACTGCACAAAACTGTATTCGTTGTTCGCGTAACGACACTGTATTACCGTGCACTACGACAAGCACTGTCGGACTGAGACTTGAGGTAAAAAACTGCACCATGCGCAAGTGAACTGCGTACTGACACGGTTAGTAAGTACGACGCTACAGGTGTCCCGTTCCTAGTTATTTGCATTGGTTTACCCGGAGACGGTTAAGAAAAGAACATATGTGTATTAGGAGTTTTTTGTTCAGAATCAGCACTAGTATCACCCCTCAAAGCATGTACCTTTCCTCCTGACTCACCCTGTATGTAGCAGCGAGCACCGACTCTGAGTGAAGGAGGAGAACAGGAGCACTGGAAAACACTATACGTCACATTTGTTATTTTCTCTAGTAAATGCTGTATGAATTATATCTCTAACCCAAATACAAAATTAAGTCTAGTATTTGTTAAACTTTTGAGCCCCAGTGGTTTCTACCGCAACGCACCATATTAATAATTTTGTTTGGAAAATGGTTCAAATGGCTCTGAGCACTATGGGACTTAACTTCTGAGGTCATCAGTCCCCTAGAACTTAGAACTACTTAAACCTAACTAACCTAAGGACATCACACACATCCATGCCCGAGGCAGGATTCGAACCTGCGACGGTAGCGGTCGCGTGGTTCCAGACTGTAGCGCCTAGAATCGCTCGGCCACCACTGTCGGCTTTTGTTTGTAAGTACAGGTGGTTTCATGCTAAAGGTACTGGTGCTTCTATTCAAACGATTAAAATGCAAATTGCGATAGAAACCACTGGAGCTCAAAGCGTTAAATGTGGAATTGGTGAATGGTCAATGGCGTGTGTAGCATATTGTCCAAAGCGAGCAATGTGAGACCCGTGTCGTTACTAGCCAAGCGCTCGCGGTTTGCAGAGATTTTTTGTTTTTATTTAATCGAATTTTTTTGTTGTTCACAAATTGCAACACCACCTAACCTTTTCACTCTAATTAAGGCCATATAAATATGGTCATTTCGGAATGTACTTCTGACCAAAAAGCGATTCTGGTAGCTGAACTCCAAAGTTTTTGTTAATCATGCCTCTTGCGTTCTTGTGGAGATGTTTCCATTGCAACTTTAATCCCCTAACAAATATTTCTGTATATCTAACCGAGAAGTGAAATACCAATTTTCATAAATTTAACTTTCAAATTTTTTTAATGTTACGAAATATTTCCTTATAAATTTTCGTCTCCTACTGCACTCCCTTAGGGGTTGCATTTTCAGGAACACTGAAACATTTTTTTTCTTACCGAGAGTCTAATACCAATTGTCAGAGATCCTAAAAATCCTTTAATAGCTTTTCAGTAATTATTTGTTTTCAAATAAATTTTCACCCATATTTTACCCCCTTAGTGGTTGAATTTCCAGAAATACTGAAACACGTATTTCTTTATTTTCTGACACAGAAATTCTAGCATCGAAACTCCCTTAATGGCGACATACTTTCAAAAAACTTTTCATGTCCAATTTCAGCCCCTTAGGAGTGAAATTTCGCACAGTCCCTTCTTAACGATGAGTACAGTATAAGATACACACCCTCTCCAAACTTCAAGTTTGTATCCTTAGCGGTTTGGGCTAGCGATCAGGAGTCAGTCAGTCAGTCCTGACAT
Organism: Schistocerca americana; assembly: GCF_021461395.2. Taxonomy (NCBI): domain Eukaryota; kingdom Metazoa; phylum Arthropoda; class Insecta; order Orthoptera; family Acrididae; genus Schistocerca; species Schistocerca americana. The sequence continues at coordinate 125,212,179 of NC_060120.1, read as the reverse complement.
TGTCTTTTATATACAGGGTGTCCAGAAGGAATTGTCAGTATTCAGGGATACGGGAGGAATGATCATTCGAAATAAAGAAGTCAAGTAAACATGGGCCCTAAATCGCATACTTTAAGAGCTATGAGCAATTTCTGATCTTCGATACTGTGAAAGAAATCTCTTCTACTGCAAGCCCTTTGCTTTCCAAATTTTGGGAAGTGGCAGTAAGGACCAAAACAAGAAAAAAGTCAGGTAAATATGAGCTCTAAAATTCATACGTTAAGAGGTATGAGCGCTTGTTCATCTCCGCTACTTTGAAACACGACTCTTCTAATGAAAAATTGTCCACAACGTTTAAGATATGCGTTTCAGAGCCCATTTTTACTTGACTTTCTTTGTTTCAGATAATCATTCCTGTCATGTCACTGAATATTGACGATTCCTCCTGGAATACCCTGTATAGAGATTGACCTTAATGCAACATCTAGTTTACTGTTGGCTTTAGAGCTAAAATTAGTAGTAACATCGAAATTAAACGTGCATGTGGCTATCCCGTCGGGTAGTCCGGTCACCTGGTATAAGTCTTTCTAGTTGACACCACTTCACGGACTTACGTGTCGACGAGGATGAAATGATGATGATGATGATGATGATGATGATGATGATGATGATGAAGATGATGATGAAGACAACACAACACCCAGTCCCTGAGCAGAGAAAATCTTCGACCCGGTCGGGAATCGCACTCGCGCCTCTCACAAGGTATTCTGCCATGCTGATCACTCACGTATGGAGACGGACATAATTACCTGAAAATAATAAAACAACGTCCGGAGTAAATTAGAGGCCGTACTGAAGAATGGTGCGCCCGAATTTTGTACGTAAAAACTCGTAAAGCATTTTAAATAGAACAAAGGTTATTAACTTTTTACATCTTTATTCTTCATATCTACGTACTTGCAGCTCCCTTCCCCTAGAGGTCGGTGCATCAGAAACAGCGTGCAGTGGTAGAGTTTCGAATTCGAAGAGTTCATTCACACATGGAGCACCCCCTCCTTGAAGATGACAATGCCAGGCAACATATGAGCACTTCGACATATGCAACAACTCCACGCCTTCGGTTCACTTTCATAGAGCATCCTCCATATAGTCCTGACTGGCCCCATCCCATTTTCATCTGTTTTCGAAAATTAAGGAACACCTTCGAGGACTTGAATTTGACGATGATGAAGCGGTGCAAACAGAGATGGTTTGTACCTCTGTCAACAAGTCAAACGTACTACAGTGAAGGTATCAACAAACTGGTCTCTCTTTGGGAAAAATGTGTTCATCGCCTGGGCGACTCTGTTGAGAAGTAAATCTGTACACATGAAGAAGAAAGATGTTGAATGTTAATAACGCTTTCTTTTATTCAAAAATCGTTAAGAATTTTCACATAAAAAATTCGGAGGCATTACTTTTCAGCACGCCCTCCAACAATTTCATTAACCACAATGAGGAAAGACAGGTGAGCGTAGATTTAATTTTAAATGACAGCGTGCTGTGCGTGAGACCTGTTGTAGTTCCTAGGTATAATAACCGATGGAAACACAGTGACGAAGTAAAAATTCGTCAGCCGAAAGCAGAAGCTTGTATGCCTCTGCTATGTACAGAATGAGCCTGGCGTGTTGTCGTGGAACGGATCGTCCCGTTTTGAAAGTTCCCCACAACACTTGGTCTGTACAGCGTGCCGTAATGTCGACAGCAGATGTGTTGCTACGCTCCTGTGAGTGTTCACCCTTAACAAGCTGGTTCAAATGGCTGTAAGCACTATGCGACTTAACATCTGAGGTCATCAGTCCCCTAGACTTACAACTACTTAAACCTAGCTAACCTGAGGACACCACACACATCCATGCCCGAGGCAGGATTCGAACCTGCGACCGTAGCAGCCGCGCGGTTGCAGACTGAAGCGCCTAGAACCGCTCGGCCACAGCGGACGGCTCCATCACGAGCATAACCTGCTAGCGCCAGAACCACAGCGGTCTAAAATAAAAATGTCGGCATTATCTTGCCCGGGGATGGATTTTTCTGCTGCATTCTTTGCACCTTCGTCTCGGCGTCACAGTTTCACGCCCATAACTTGTCCATGGTGATTACTGCACTAAAGAAGTCATCTGGATCAGCCAGATACAGCTGTAACATTTCTGCTGCTGCCTCGACAGGCTGGGCTTTTTTAGTGGGTGTGAGGAATCGTGGAACTCAAGTGTGATGCGCCGGACTTCAAACTCCAGGACCTGGTCTGCTACGAGTACTTCATTCTTAGTTATTCAGACATCGTTGATCACCGATCACCACATAACTACACCCGGCGGGGTCAGGGATTTTCTCTGACTCGTGATGACTGGGTGTTGTGTGCTGTCCTTAGGTTAGTTAGGTTTAAGTAGTTCTAAGTTCTAGGGGACTGATGACCTCAGCAGTTTAGTCCCACAGTGCTCAGAGCCATCATCATCACCACATAACTACAGTTATCATACGCTGGTGTGTTGCTGCTGTGCACTTCCACCAACTCAGCGTGTGTTGTTGCAGCGTCTTTAATCACATGCAAAACACGAATTAACGCCTGATACTCCGTTTTATCACTGGGCTGCTTCATCTAGTTGTGTCTCCTACATCAGCATGCTACGCTACCGTAGCGCGATGATTTCAACGTGTGCCAGGGCATATGTTGGTTATAAATAAAGTGCAACTACTGATAGAGGTCCAATGTGGCCTTTAATTATCGTATGGCAACGAAGCGTGGTAGATATTCTAATGTGTTAATGCAGAATCGATTTACGCTGGAAAAAATTACTTCCAATATTGGCCGTCAAGTGCAAGTCCGGCGCTGTACAGCATCACGCCGTCTCCGGTGCTCATACAGAACAAATTGTGAGAGTGGTAGTTATTGATATCAGTATTATGTCTTTCTCACTTCACTGACCTTTTCTGCCCACATCCTGTTCCCCATCCAATACGTATGGAAACATTTCTATACACCTTTCTTGTATTCACAGCGCCGTATTTGCACCTGGTGGGCAAAATTGGAACTAATTTTTTCCCAGCGTAAATCGGTTCAGCATTAACACATTAGAATATCTACCAAGTGTCACTGCCATTGGATAATTACAGCCCACACTGGACGTCTGTGGGTAGATGCACTTTATTTATTACTACCTGGTACCTGCAAAACATATTTTAAAAACTAATACTGACACGAAACTTTGGCGTTATGGTTACCCCTCATAGTACCAGTAAATAACCATATTAATCTACAGACTAGCAGTTTCAATCTGGAACACTCCCACAACCTCCGGTATATGCTGCGTCGACCGTTATTGTTTACCTAAGTTATTGGAAACGCATCGATTCCGTAGAACATAAACCGAAATGGTGTTGAAAAAGTGTACAGTTAATCGTTAATATGAAAAGCGGAAATCCTGCTCTAATAACGAACACAGATATTAGTAACTGCAAAGATTAATTCTGAATGATTGCACGAATTTGTTATTGACGAGAAAACGCAAATTAATAAAATTCTAACAGTGGCATAAAATAAAGAGTATCGTCAGCCCTGAAGTGGGCAGTTTATTGCTGAAACGAACTGAATTTTAGTATGTAACTATTAGTAATATGTACGCGTAAGAGCGACAATGTACATCACACACAGAGTAGGGAATATGTATAGGCAAGTGGTCACACACATCCAAGCATACATTCAAAACTCCAGATTTCTATAAAGAATTTCTAAGAACAACTAAAATGAATGAATTATCGCGTTATGCAACGTGGGGATAATGACGTAGAAATATTTCACGGTAATCTTGTGTGTAACTAATTTGGATTAAGCAGCCCTTCCAAATGACTATAATTCACTCTCAACAATATAACACTTGAAAACAAATGACTAAAACAACAACAACAACAACAAAATACCAAGACTATACTGAAATACGATAGCCAAGATACAGATATAGAAAAATTAGAAAAATACATCAAACTACTCGTAATTGGCATAGCTGAATGAAAATTAAAGTTCACTATATTCTGCCAGGTTCACTGATTTCAATAGTCGTAAGTATTATTTTCAACAGTTTCTAACTTACTGGTGATTCTTACAGTCGGTTCCGCCGTGAGTGTTTGTAGAAGTGTTTATGTTCTGACCCCGCCAGGTGGGGAGCATGAATCACGGAATTGGTTAGATATCAGCAGAATGGTTGTTTGTGCATTCCTGAAAGAGTTTAACTACCAAGTAATTTCATTTAATGAGAATAGGTAGCCTACGCTACGCTATTGTATTTTTTTCGTTATCATGTTCTTACAAAATGACTTATGATAGAAATGGTTTACTGATAATTAAATTTAAAAAAGGACAGACACACGAATCTTGATTCATGTATCAGATAGTTAAAGATGACAATGCTTTGCTACCCGATAAGTTAATAAAACAAGTAAGAAGAAAACTCTCCAGAAATGAATTCTACAATACACTATACTTAAACAACGTTAATTAACGTAGTTGGACAACTGTCCAAACTGACGTTCAGCATTACTATCTTGCTTGGCTGATCGCCAAGGAGGTTTCTAGTGTACTAATTCAAACTAAATCCTGAACTGGACGAAGAGACACGCTTGTAACAACATCATATGTGATGTACTCCATGCGCGATTGCAATGCATCATTTTCCTTCGCTTCACGATATGTCACTTGCGGGACGCCAGACGACTGCATCTGCTCCACGCTGCGTGTCAATCTATAAAACTGCTTATTCTCGACTGAAATGTCAGTCATATACTGTTACCGAGTTCTTCTCTGAAGCAGAAGACTGTTTGTCAGCAGTCTGTCTATAACGGCTGTGTACACTTGCCTGGTTGGTGGGGCGACTTGCACAGTGACGCCCGCCCTCGGAGTTCCCACAAGAACGTATTAACTAACACGACACTTCTCGATCTCTCCTCTTGGAGGATACACGAGACTCACAGATTATATAATGCTGATATATTTAGAGTCCATTGTGATCAAAGTGACCACAGAATAAATCTCTCTGCACGCCCTACGGAGCCCTAAGCACTTCGTGTATCAACACGTTTTGTAGAGAGAGCTATTTCTTGTCTGCAAATTGCATATATGAAGCTGCCTCTTCTCTCTCTGTGAAGAACATTGCCTCCCTCCAAAACTGTAGTCTGCCAACCAAAACTGCTACGTATAGGAATTATTTCTCCACTCTCAAAACATTCCTTTCTGTTGTCCTGTCTGTTAACTCCATCTTCATAAATAAATGACTTAGAGTGTAATCTCCCTTCCTTGGAATGTTTCAGGTTGTTCCGCCAATGGGATATCGTTGTACGAGGGGCCCTGTTCTTGTTGTTGTCTTCAGTCTTGAGACGGGTTTGATGCAGCTCTCCATGCTACTCTATCCTGTGCAAGCCTCTTCATCTCCCAGTACTTACTGCAACCTACATCCTTCTGAATCTGCTTATTGTATTCATCTCTTAGTCTCCCTCTACGATTTTTACCCTCCACGCTGCCCTTCAATGCTAAATTTGTGATCCCCTGATACCTCAGAACATGTCCTACCAACCGGTCCCTTCTTCTTGCGAAGTTGTGCCACGAACTCCTCTTCTCCCCATTTCTGTTCAATACCTCCTCATTAGTTGTGTGATCTACCCATCTAGCATTCATATATGTCGATGTCATCCTCTGTTCACGTGAGCGCCGCCTGCTGTTTTAACTACGTATTTCGTTCTCCGCCTCCAAAAATGCGACCCGTCCAATTAGTGTGAACTGCGCAGTCGCATCTCCCTTGAGACAACTCAGGTGCCGTTGGCTCCTGTGGCGAAACAAGGTTCGGCACTCTGTCGAGAGCGGCTCTGCATTACTTGTGGCCGTGATATTTATGACCCGTCCCTATCCTTCGGACTGGTCTGTAAAGTGGCTTTTAAAGAAAAATGTTGCGTCGTGGCTCGTCGCCTCCTCTCCATTCCATGTCTGCGTTGCTACCGAAATGTATGTACATGCAAAAGGGATTGCTTAGTATCGTATTCCGATCATCCAAGTACACTTTAATTATCATTTGATTTGCACAGTAAGCCCGTTACACCCAAAGTAGGGCGTTTTGAGGAGATACCAATGGAATGTCGTAAATAGATTGCCACTTTATTTGTTACCCGTGGAAGGTGGTAAAAATGGACTGCCTCTTCCAGTTCATTAACATGGTTGTAATACAAAAATTTCGTGATGATTTTCGTTATTTAGCAAGAAAGGAGCTTCACATTTAAGAGAAAATTTAACTGTATTGTCTGGAAAAATTATCATCAGTTATGTTAGCATTTTTTATTCATGGTATGATTCTTGGAACAGAGGATAATGAGATATGGACCCTGATTGATTGTATCTAGAATGATTTGAATTAATGCATACAATAAAATTCTGATTAAAGCATACACAGGCAATGTAATGTCCAAGGTAACCCTGGCGAGGCTTTTACAGAACTAGATGTCTGAAACGGATCGGTCTCATTTTCTGTGAAGCTGCTTTCGCAACGTATTAGCCCAGTGGCAACAATTACACTAATTATGCCTTATTTTCCAGTTGTAGTTATTTCTTATGCATGTTTTGAGCAAACAGTAATCTTCTTTTATAATCTTTTTGAAGCCTCCTCATAAGTCGTCATTGTACTATGACCCATGGAAAATGTTGCCTCACACAGCTACAAGGATCTACTGTACACATAGCCACTATGCTGGAGCTACACTCAACCTTAAGATCTCATTCACTCACAGCGAATCATGTTCATTCTCTTTCTCTGCCTACTACTGTACTTACTACTTTCCACGAGTACTCTGAAGCGTCTCTTTTACCATTCAGACAGTATCATAGATTTTATTGAAGATACATATCGCTGACATTGGCAGTATGGCTTTCACAAAAGATACAAAATTTGTTTTTAATCTCCTATAACAAATGAATGTCACAATATTGGAATTAACCGTATAAAGGGTGGTTCAGCTGCCCCTACCGAAGTCGTTCTATGCAAACCCCAACGTTAATTTGGCTTTCATGAAGCTCATGTGAGATTTTCATATTCTCTCGCTCACTATGCACAAGCTATTAGTCTTACAGAAGAAATGAACGGGACCTTTGTGTAGAAATTTACTGTAGTTAAAACTTGTAATGGTATACGTTCTTACTAATGGGCATAGTTGGCAGTTATTCATAAAAACGTACAAAAGGGACCTTCAGACGCACCCACACTCCCACAATCCCCTCCCCCGGGCAGTATCAATTCTAGTATGTTGCTCAGGCACTCCCTCCTACTACGGTACAAAAATTTACGACTGCACGAATCATTTTCCACATTCGTCTTCTTTTGGTCTTCATTGACTGGCCCTAGTAGAGCACTTAAAAATTGTAAATTGGCGTTTGTGTAAATTTTACCCAAGAATTTTGTGAATTTTAACAGCATAAAATAAACAATTATGTCGTTGTATTCGTCAGGCCTTCTGATAACGAAACTACTGTCCTTGTGAAGCTAAGTTGGGATTTAATTGTCAACGAAATTAGTTTTAATACGACGTTTACAAAACATGTTTTTCTTTTATTGTACTCACGAGCACGTTTAAATTAATAATGTTAACAAAACAGCCAGCTATGCTGGTGGTCAATAAAGACCTAAAAAGGTAGACTATCGGGAATAGTTCGTCTAGTCTGTAGTTTTTCTACAGTAGTAGGAGTCTAATAGTCAAGGGACTGGAATGCAGCTGTCAGGGAGGAACTAGAAGAAAGGGTTACGGGGGATTATAGGCTTGGTAATAGAAACGAGAGAGGAGAAAGACTAATAGAGTTCTGCAATAAAATCGGTTAGTAATAGGAAATATTCCGTTCAAAAAATCACAACAGAAGGAGGTATACTTGGAAACGGCCGGGAGATACGGGAAGATTTCGGTTAGGTTACATCACAGTCAGGCAGAGATTCCGAAATCAGATGTTCTATTGTAAGGCGTATCCAAGTGCAGATATAGACTCAGGCCACAATTTAGTAATGATGAAGAGTTGGCTCAAGTTTGAGAGAAGTCAAGAAGAATCAATGAGCAAAGAAGTGGGATAGGGAAGTAGTAAGGAATGAACAGATAGGCTTGAAGTTATCTGGGGCTAGAGACAGTGCGATATTGAATAGCTCAATAGGCAGTAAATTTTAAGAAGAATAAACATATATAAAGAGGATAGTCACACAAGGTGGAAAGAAAACTATAGACACAAGGAATGCAACTTCGAAGAAACTATGGATAACAGATGAAATACTTAGCTGATTGACGAAAGAAGGAAGCACAAAAAAGTTCAGGCAAATTCAGGGATACAGAAATGCAAGCCAGTTAGGAACAAAATAAACAGGAAGTGCAGAAAGCTGAGGCAAATTGGATGCATGTAAAATGTGAACAAATTCACAAATAAATGATTGTCGAAGGACGGCTCCAACATATATAAAAGTTAAGATAACGTTCAATGAAAATAGTCAAGGACGGTAACATTAAGAGTTCAATGGGAAGTCAACTGTTCAATACATGGGAGAGAGCAGATAGGTGGAAAGAGTACATTGAAGGCCTCTACGAGAGGAAAGACTTTTCTGATGACGTGATAGAAAAAGAAACGGGAGTCGGTATAGATGAGACAGGGGTGCAGTCCTAAAATCAGAATTTAAAAGAGCTTTGGAATACTTACGATCGAGTAAGACAGAAGGCAGAGAGAAAATTCCATCAGAATTTCTAAAATCATTGGCGGAAGACGCAAAAAACGACTATTCTGTTGGTGTGTAGAACTTAAGAGTCTGGGGATATCCATCAGACTGTCGTAAAAATATCATCCATACAATTCCAAAGAAAGCAAGATCCTACAAGTGCGAGAATTATCACACAATCCGATTAACAGAGCTTGCATCCAAGTTGGTGACAAGAATAATAAACGGACGAATGGAAAAGAAAATTGAGGATGTGTTAGATGACGATCAGTTTGGCTTTAGGAATGGTAAAGGCACCAGAGAAGAAATTCTGACGTTGCGACTGATAATGGAAGCAAGACTGAAGAAAAATCGAGACACATTCTTAGGACTAGTCGAACTGAAAAAAGCGTTCGACAATGTAAAATGGTGCAGTATTTTCGAAATTCTGGGAAAAATAAGTATAAAATACAGGGAAAGACAGGTAGTATACAATATTTACAACAAGCAGGAGTGAGCAATAAGACTGGAAGACCAAGAAAGAAGTCCCATATTAAAAAGGGTGTAAGACAGGGAAGTTGTCCTTGGCCCCCCACTGTAGTCTGTAGAAGTAATGATGGAAACGAAAGATCAGGAGTGGAATTAAAATTCAGGGTGAATGAATATCCGTGATAAGATTCGCTGATGACATTGCTATCCTCAGTGAAAGTGAGGAAGAATTGCAAGATTTGTTGAATGGAATGAACAGTGTAATCAGTACAGAATATGGACTGAGAGAAAATCGAAGAAAGAAAGAAAGTAACGAGAAGTAGCAGAAATGAGAATAGCGAGAAACTTAACATTGCAATAGGTGATCATGAGGAAGACGAAGTTAATGAATTCTGCCACTTAGGCAGCGGAATAAACTATGAAGGACGGAGCAAGAATGATATAAAAAGCAGACTAGCACTGGTGAAAAAGGCATTTCTGGCCAAGAGAAGTCTGCTAGTATCAAACATGTGTCTTAACTTGAGGAAGAAATTTCTGAGGACGCGCGTTTGCAGCACTGCTTTGTAAAGTAGTGAGACATGGATTGTGGGAAAACCAGAACAGGAGAGAATCGAACCCTTTGAGATGTGGTGCCAAAGAAGAATGTTGAAAATTAGATGGAAAAATAAGGCAAGGGATGAAGAGGTTCCCTGCAGAATCGGCGAGGAAAGGAACATATGGAAAACACTGACAAGGTGACAGGACATCTACTAAGGCGTAGGGGATAATTTCCATGGCATTAGAGAGAGCTGTTGAGGGTAAAAACAGCAGAGAAAGACAGAGGTTGAAAAACATCCAGCAAATAATTGAGGACGTAGGGTGCAATTGCTACTCGGAGAAGAAAAGTTTATCACAGGAGAGGAATTTGTGGCGAGCCAGTCAGGCAAGCCAGTCATTAGACTGATGACTGAAAAGTAGGGAGTACCACGGACAACATACAGAAATCCTGACTGGTGAGGGATGAATGTAGGGGTGGAGGTGCGTTTGATGAATACTTTCGGACTTTTTTCTCGAATAATTCGAAAACGTATTCATGTACGAAATGTAACAACATTAAATTTCGTACAAAAAGATTGTGTTAATTTTTTTTTCTAGAGCCAGAAGTTTGCGCGTAGCGACAGAGGTAATACGAAAATTTCGCGCTAGGTTTATGAAGGCAACATATAACACTGCGGGCTGCCTAGTACGACGTTGGTAGAGGCAACTGAATAATCCTACAGGGTGGTCCATTGATAGTGACCGGGCCAAATATCACATAAAATAAGCGTCAAACGAAAAAACTACAAAGAACGAAACTTGTCTAGCTTCAAGGGGGAAAACAGATGGCGCTATTGTTGGCCCACTAGATGACGCTGCCATAAGTCAAACAGATATCAACTGCGTTTTTTTTTTTAATAGGAACCCCCATTTTCTATTACATATTCGTGTAGTACGTAAAGAAATACGAATCTTTCAGGTGGAACACTTTTTTCGCTTTGTGATAGATGACGCTGTAATAGTGACAAACATATGGCTCACAATTTTAGACGACCAGTAGGTAACAGGTATGTTTTCAGATTAAAATACAGAACTTAGGTACGTTTGAACACTTTATTTCGGTTCTTCCAATGTGATACATGTACCTTTGTGAACTTATCATTTCTGAGAACGCATGCTGTTATAGCGTGATTACCTGTAAATACCCCATTAATGCAGTAAATACTCAAAATGATGTCCGTCAACCTCAATGCATTTGGCAATACGTGTAACGACATTCCTCTCAACAGCGAGTAGTTCCCCTTCCGTAATGTTCGCACATGCATTGAAAGTGGGCTGACGCATGTTGTCATTCGTTGTCGGTGGATCACGATAGCAAATATCCCTGAACTTTCCCCACAGAAAGAAATCCGTGGACGTCGGATCCGGTGAACGTGCGGGCCATGGATGGTGCTTCGACGACCAATCCATCTGTCAGGAAATATGCTATTCAATACCGCTTGAACCCCACGCGAGCTATGTGCCAGACATCCATCATGATGGAAGTATATCGCCATTCTGTCATGCAGTGAAACATCTTGTAGTAACATCGGTAGAACATTACGTAGGAAATCAGCATACATTGCACCATCTAGATTACCATCGATAAAAAGGGGGCCAATTACGCTTTCCCCCATAATGCCGCACCCTACATTAACCCGCCATGGTCGCTGATGTTCCACTTCTTGCAGCCATCGTGGATTTTTCGTTGCTCAGTAGTGCGTATTATGCCGGTTTACGTTACCGCTGTTGGTGAATGACGCTTCGTCGCTAAATAGAACGCGTGCAAAAAATCTGTCATCGTCCCGTAATTTCTCTTGTGTCAGTGGCAGAACTGTACGCGACGTTCAAAGTCGTCGCCAGGCAATTCCTGGTGCATATAAATATGGTACGGGTGCAATCGATGTTGGTGTAGCATTCTCAACACCGACATTTTTGAGATTCCCGATTCTCGCGCAGTTTGTCTGCTACTGATGTACGGATTAGCCGCGACAGCAGCTAAAACACCCACTTGGGCGCCGGCCGCAGTGGCCGAGCGGTTCTATTCGCTTCAGTCTGGAACCGCGCGACCACTACGGTCGCAGGTTCGAATCCTGCCTCGGCCATGATGTGTGTGACGTCCTTAGGTTAGTTAGGTTTAAGTAGCTGTAAGTTCTTTGGGACTGATGACCTCCGATGTTGAGTCCCATAGTGCTCAGAGCCATTTGAACCATTTGAAGCTACTTGGGCATCATCATTTGTTGCAGGTCGTGGTTGACGTTTAACATGTGACTGAACACTTCCTGTTTCCTTAAATAACGTAACTATCCGGCGAACGGTCCGGACGCTTAAATGATGTCGTCCAGGATATCGAGCAGCATACATAGCAGACGCCCGTTGGGCATTTCAATCACAATAGCTACACATCAACACAATATCGACCTTTTCCGCAGTTGGTAAACGGTCCATTTTATCACGGGTAATGTATCACGAAGCAAATACCGTCCGCATTGGCGGAATGTTACGTGATACCACGTACTTATACGTTTGTGACTATTACAGCGCCATCTGTCACAAAGCGAAAAAAGTGTTCCAACTAAAACATTCATATTTCTTTGCGTACTACATGAATATGTCATAAAAATGGGGGTTCCTATTTAAAAAAGCGCAGTTGATATCCGTTTGACCTATGACAGTGCCATCTAGAGGACCAACCATAGCGCCACCTGGTTTCCCCCTTCAAGCTAGACGAGTTTCGTTCCTTGTAGTATTTTCGCTTGATGCTTATTTCGTGAGATATTTGACCCGGTCACTATCAATGGACCACCACGTATATAAGAAGATAAAACTTTTAAAAAAAATTGAATCAGTAAAAAGGAACAAAAGTAATGACACATAGTGTGACGTACTATGTTGTTGCCACAAATCCAGTGAGAAAGTTGAAAAATATATATCCTCCCGCCCGAGATTAGACTCCTCCCCCGGCCATGGGTGTGTGTGTTGTTCTTAGTATAGGATAAAGCAGTGTGTAAGTCTAGGGACCAATGATCTCAGCAGTTTGGTCCCTTAGGAATTCACATACATTAGAACACATTTTTGAAAAATAAATAACTCGCGTGTGCCTGTCGAATACTCGGCCTTGCGTGGTAGTGGTGGCACAGCGGGGATCGCGTAGCCCAGGGAACTTGTGAGGGACGGCGTCGTGCTCTCCTCGGCGGCGCGGCGAGGTAACACGAAGCGAGGTGAGCCGCGACACGGCCCGTCATCTGCGCAGGCCGCAGGCCGCCCCCACAGTGAGTAATGTTTGCGCAACGCCGCCGCGGGGTCGGGGGCAGACCGCAGACAGCAAGTGGGACAGCTGTTGTGTTCCAGCTAATAGTTCCCAGGCGCCACGCCGCTCTAGCTGCAAGCGCTCGCGTTTTAAACGGGTCGCATATTTGAAACGGCAATTCGCCATTCACGAGGTAAGTAATGACGCGGGATTCCTTTCCACGTCGCATGGCAATAAGAGGCCAGTGGGGCGCGCTAGCAGGGGGGCGAGGAGAAAGGCGGCCTGGAGCAGGAAGCCGAGAGGAGTCGAGTGGAACTCGCCCAGCTGCCTCACTTCTGCTGCCGGGAAATGTCTGCGCCTGCAGTGTCTCTAGATTTGGTCTTCACAAATTTCCAAAAGGCTTTAAACACGGTGCGATACGATAATGAGTATCTTCGCAAATGGATGACTGACTCTATGAATATTTGGTTTTCTTTGCATGTTGGTATTCTCATTGTTATGGGTTTGTTTGTATATCCTCGTTCTTTATTTGTAGTTCACTGATGCTATACTGTCATATTGCCGTCTGAAGATAGTGAGTGGAGCTGTGAACGCTATAAATTGTGGTGTCAATTGGAGAGATCGAAACATTTCCAACATATTCTTCTGTTAGAGCTCAATAAAGAGGTGACAGCTGCGGGGTCACTGAGAAATGTTACGCTGAGTGTGGGGACAATGCCACTGGACATGTGGGTCCTGCCCACTCGTCTCTTGTAGGGTGCCTAAAGGATGCTGCTTTCTCGGATAGTTGTACAACAATTCGAGCAAATCACATTCATGGATTTTATTACAATAAAGTACATTGACAATACTTAACATTGGTTATCAAAAACGTGTCGCAAGCAATTGGCGACACGCAGTCAGTCAGTATGCTTCACTATATATAGTGTCCATGTAAGCAGTTGATATAAGGCACACGTGTCAGTATAACAGGACGACGGCTCTGCTAAAGTGCGCATCATTTATGACAGCGGCCGAGTTTAGGTTCGTTCTGCGCATCTGACGTCACAAAACACAGCCAGCCAATAAACAGAGAATGACGTTGCCAGAGCTCGACTGCAGTGCAGAGCACGGACGAGTGTCTTCAGTTTTAGAAACGTTCAGTCATAAATAAAGCAATTGAACAAAAGCAATGTCTTGATAGCAGACTTTCTTTTATAGAAAGTTTGGAAAAAGCATTCTTTATACCAATTGCTTCATATTCTATTAATTAATTAAACAAAACAAGCAATAAGCTTCCTAATTAAAGCGATAGCAGGGAAAGGTGTTTGTATCATTCTCACTAGCCGCTTTTACGCAATAAAGAACAGCGATAATTCTTTATTTCCTATTGTACTTCGACGAAACGTGAGTAATACATAATCATACCAACAGTGTTTGTCGGTATTTTGCGTGATATTTGAAAGTACTCCGGAATATGTATTGAACAACGAGCTGTGTTAGTGTAATGGTTAAAGTGTGAGGCTGCCGTGTGAAAGGTTCTGAGTTCAAATCTTGATCGGTGCTTAATATTTTCTTTATTTTAAAAACAATATCGAAATGTCTTACTTAACGAATTTTATTCGTTTGAATGTAATTTTTTGAAATTTCTAGTGGCAACTAAAATCGACCATATGGAAAGTATACGCTATGGAGTTTTACCTCTGCAAACTCTTAAAAATTTCGTGCAATGGTTTACTACATCTAATGCTGCACAATAACTGTGAACATCGAAACAAAATTGTCATTTATGGGGGGAAGGTATCAGTCAAGAAGTTGTGTAAAAATAAAACTTTTGGGCCAAATAGTTTTTGTGAAATCGAATGATAAAGTGTGTCAAAGCAGTCGAAACACCATGTGCCTGCACAGGCAAACAGTGCAATGATGACAAAATCGCGCATATCGCGGAATGCGGGGAGCACGTCTCTGTAGCAGCCAAAGGGTTAATGCGGCCGTGGTGGCTTTACTTCATAAACTGCGCGCTCCCCCCTAAACGTAAGTTTGCGGACTATACTATGGCGCTGCTTCTCTTGGCGCGTACAACTGGCAACGCAGCAATCTCCCACGTCTGGGCGGGCATGCGCGAACCGCCAAGATAAAAGAATTGAACTATAGTGCAGGTCTACGGCCGTCAGGCCGAGGCTGGCGGAGCGGCGCTCATGTTCTCTTCTTGTAGAGGCCGCTCCTGTCGTGGTGACGTCCTAGTCAGCGCGCCATTGGCTGACGTCGTCTCACAGCCCTCTGTGCTCTTGCGTTCATCATCATCATGCAGGCGCTTGTCGTTACACTGGAACAGGGTTTGCGCGTCGCATTACTCAAGTTTTGGCGATTTTATTTCTACGAGGGTTGGAACTTTAATAGTGGCAAATACTTATTTAAAGCTCGTACAAAATAGATACGTGTCTCAAAGTTTTACTGATCTTCAGAGTAGTTACCAGCATTGTGTATATCCCGTTGCCAGCGATGTCAAAGTCGTAGGACACTCTTAGCAGTGCCAGTTGTAATGACAGTTCGAGCGGCGCGGTCTGTTCCCCGACGAATTTGTAGTTCTGAAGCGAATGCCGTGAAGCGTTACCTTCAGTTTAGAAATCGAGTTGAACTCACGATGGCTTAAGTCAGGAAAGTGTAGTACGTGGTATAGCACTTAGCAGCCCCATCAGTCAAACAAATCAGTAACAGCTTGCACTGTACGTGCTCGAGCACTGTTCCGCAAAGTGATGTTCAGGAAATGCAGAAAGTGTCATCACCTCTGTCTCTAAGCTGGTCGTAGGTTGTGTTCCAAAAATGAACAGCGTAGAGACAGAAGTGATGACACTTCCTGCAGTACCTCACCATCAACAGTGGAGCATAAAACGTGATTAAGCTGAAAATGCCGCCTCAGTGTACAGTCAGTTGCTCCTATTGGCGCGCAAATTCCAGCCTTCATTGCTTCATTGCAGTCTGCAAAGGTGTATGAACCAAGCACCTGCTGCTGAGGCCTATACGCGGCAACATTCGCTGAACGGTCGTTGAGGAAAAACTTTCGGTAGCCCCTTTGTTCATTTTGGCGGTCAGATGCTCAACAGTTTTGCACGTCTATTCGCCGTTACACATCTCCACAGCCGTCGTTCAGCCCTGTTCCCTATGGTCGTGTACCATAGCTGTCTTGCCGCTGGTTTTCTACAGTGCCGTTTTGGCGTGCACAGTATACTTCAACCACGGCGGTACACGAATGATTCACAAACAGCTGTTTTGGAAATGCTTCCACCTTTGCTTCGGAAACCACTGCCCGCAGCTCGTGGTCTCGCGGTCGCATTCTCGTTTCCCGAGCACGGGTCTCGGGTTTTCACCTGCCTGGAGATGACTAGGTGTTTGTATTATCCTCATCATTTCATCATGAAGTGATTCTCCAACAGAAAGAGGTTCCTACTCAATGGTCTGAAGATGCCCACAGTAGTGGTCGAAACCGGCCACCTTGTTACATAAATCGTGATCAAGACTGTTTTTAATAGTAATTATTTCATCATCATTCATGAACGTGGCGTGATTGGACTGAGTTGGGAATTTGTACGGGCGCAGTTTGTACTGTAACGACGCGTATGACTCGATGATTTTTGTTTGAAATATGTGCAGACTTCGTCACCTACATCTTTTACAAAACACTTCAAAAAATTATTTAAAATCTTCTAAAGTTCTCTATAAAAGATTCTTGAACGAAACTGTAATTAAAGCACCTTCAGTTGAGTCGTTTGTGCAAAATTACGTCACTCAGTCCAACTGGTTTGCGCAAACTTTTGAAATTTAGATGTCATTTGTTTCTTCTTGGGAATTATATTCTTGCAAGTTATCTTATTTTTCCCATATTAAAATCAGACTGTAAACCTTCTAAGATTAAAAAATCGAAATCAAACTCTTCTGAAAATTAATATCTTAGAAAAATTCAGTAATAATTCTTCCTCAATATAACTCTTCATAAATAATTCTCGAACACATACTTAAGCTTTAGAGCATACACTGTTTTATTGTCTTCGTATATGCTACATACAGATGTTAACATCAGACTCGACGAAACAGAACTGAACAAAATACAACATGAACTAAACATCCTGTGACGTCATTACAATGGAAAATTACAAATTTTTATTTGAATGTTGGAGGTTCGACGCAACAACCCGGTCACAGGATCTTCTGCTGCTCTTTGGCCGTTGACCCTCGACGTCTAGTGGCCAGCAAATTTCTTTCTGGTTCCCGCAGTGAAGATGCTGTTTCCGCGAGTTGCGCTGCTCTCCAAACATGAAACATACAAAACAAAAATACAAAACTTTAGATATTTTACAAACATAACAAAATATTACAAATACATAAACAAAACACTAAATTAAACTTATATTTACCTGCAAACTGAGCTGATCCTTGTGGATGGGTGACGCTTTAATTTCGCGTTCCATTACAACTTGAGCGCCCCACAATCCGAAACAATAAAATCATCATAATCGAAAACCACTGATCATGGCCTTTTGGACGTAAGCTAAATCGCTCCGTTTCTACATTGTGACAACGACCGCACTGTTTTCCTCGTCTCCCCTGAGATGCTTCATACACTCTCCACTGTTAGAGCTGCCACTGCCGTCTGTGAGTGTGTGTTGCACGTTGTCGTCAAACAAAAGCGATGGTCTCATTACTATGACTGGACCGTGTAATTCTGACACGTCGTGTACAAATACACAGTTTCCCAAGCCTCAGCTAGTGTCGCTTGGGCCTTAAACCGGGTCTGCGTTAAACCTGAATCTTACTACTGTCGTTGGTTCTAAGAACGTTCACAGCTTCGTTTGAAATTTGACAACCCTGATCACTGCAGGAATTTCCAGAAAATCGTCGTTTCTAATAGCAGCTGTCGCATTCGTTTCGCAGTGCCGTAGAGGTACACCACGTTGCCAATCGGGATGTGCAAGTACTCCTCGTATCACAAAACAGAAAGGTATTACTGTAGTAAATTGCTGCAATCTTTTTAAACCAACAAGTCAAAGTAGTATTCCTTCATTCCATCTCTTGCTCACGAGGTGCGCGGATTACTGTGAAAGTTATTCTTTGACATTGTCAGTGAGTAGACTGTCAATAGGGAGAAAAGCGATCTGCTGATTTAAAACATGTGAAGATAAAAATCTTATGTAAAGGTACCAAACGTGTTCTTCTGATTACCAGTTTCAGCTCATTATTGAGCCATCTTCAGATCAAGCTAATATGTTGGTCAGTGTGTGACACTCATTACACATCGCCGTATTGTTTACTGCTAAGTCGCCTGAGTAAACAAAAAAAAAAAACAAAAAAAAAAATGAAAATCGTAGTTGGTTATGAAACCTGACAACGTTAATAACTAATCAAATGCTGTTACAGTGCCCACTTTGGCACTCAGACGTACAAACGAATGTAAACAAGGTAAACAAGGTAAACAAGGTATCATTTGAGTTGGCACATACTTGTTCCTCATATGAGTATTAGATATGATACCTTGCGGGCCGCCCCCGGTAGCTGAGTGTTCAGCGCGACTGAATGTCAGTCGTAAGGGCCCGAATTCGATTCCCATCTGGGTCGGAGATTTTCTCCGCTCAGGGTCTGGATGTTGTGATGTCCTAATCATCATCATTTCATCCCTATCGACGCACAAGTCGCCGAAGTGGCGTCAGATCGAAAGACTTGCACCCGGCGAACGATCTACCCGACGGAAGGCACTAGTCACACAACATGATACCTTGCTTGCATCCACTCACAGGTGACGCAACTATCGTTGCTGAAGATCGTTTGTACATGTGTATGGTAAAATGGGCACTGTAACAACATTTTATTAGTGATTATCGTTGGCCGGCCGCTGTGACCGAGCGGTTCTAGGCACTTCAGTGCGGAACTGCGCTGCTGCTACGGTCGCAGGTTCGAATCCCGCCTCAGGCATGGATGTGTGTGATGTCCTTACGTTAGTTAGGTTTGGCTCTGAGCACTATGGGACTAAACATCTGAGGTCATCAGTCCCCTAGAACTTAGAACTACTTAAACCTAACTAACCTAAGAACATCACACACATCCATGCCCGAGGCAGGATTCGAACCTGCGACAGTAGCGTTTTTTTTTATTAACATTGTCAGTTTAAATAATCAACTACGATTTTCATTTTAGGGTTATCTGTTTAACTAGGGCGATATAGCTCTAACAAATACGACGATGTATAATAAGTGTCACACAATGAACAACATTTTGGATAGATCTGAAGATAGCTCAGTAATGAGCCGAAGCCGGCCATCACAAAGAAAATTTGCGATCTTAATGTAAGATTTTTGTCCTCGCAGTTTCACTGTGAATGCGTTGCGCGCATCCCAGAGGCCAGTTAACTGATGTATGTGTCCCGGAAACTGTTCTGATAGAAGCACAAGTCGGGGCGATGTTTTCGCTTTGAAAACTATTGGTACCGCCCACTCTGCTCGCTTGTCTATTTCCTCCTGCGACGCTCAGTTGTGTGGAGGAGTCATACGCTGCGTTAGGAACCTCGGTATTCTGCAGCAGCCTCCGCCGGCCACGTATGAGTGCCTTTCCAGTGCACGAGTGGTGGCTGTCGGCGCGGTCCCCCTCTGAAGCTGCGCGGCGAGACCGAGGTGGTAGTGCGGCCATTCTGATGCTAATACCAGACCGCTTCCGGCCGCTCCCGTGTCGCGTCGACGTGGAGTCTGCACTTCCCGCTGCTTCGGTGACCACTGCTCACCCTACCCCCAAAGCCTTAAGCCGGGTCTCCGTATGCAACCAAAGCGACGCCACAGCGAGAGGCATCATGGCCCAAACTGCAATGGTGCCGTGACCTACCGTATTTTACAGACCACACGATTCATCTTTTTGTTAGAAAAATTGGCTTCAAGATTCATGTACATCTTATACTCGAAATTAATATAAAAATGTCCAGTGTTTCGTTAAAAATTCCCATCAGTCATAAAAATAGTAATTTATTCGACGCCGCGGGGAACCTCTCTCTGTCTGGCAACACTGGATTCAACTGGTAGCAGCAGCGCACGAATGCGACGAACATGAGTTGGGTGTGGGGGTTCACAAGCTTGCGAACAGTGTCTCCCTACGACCCCGGCATCACAAACCCAGAACACTGTATTACTTAGGATGCGCCATTTCAGTCTACGGTGCCAGTGCACTTCAAAGTGAGTTGTTGTGTTGATAACAGGTGTTGGCAGGTGTTGACAGATGTGAAAAATATCGAACTATCAGAATAATAAGTCACGGCTGCAAAATACTAACGCGAATTCTTTACAGACGAATGGATAAAAACTGGCAGAAGCCGACCTCGGGGAAGATCAGTTTGAATTCCGTAGAAATATTGGAACACGTGAGGAAATACTGACCCTATGACTTATCTTAGAAGCTAGATTAATAACAGGCAAACCTACGTTTCTAGCATTTGTAGACTTAGAGAAAGCTTTTGACAATGTTGACTGGAATACTCTCTGTCAAATTCTGGAGGTGGCAGGGGTAAAATACAGGGAGCGAAAGACTATTTACAATTTGTACAGAGACCAGATGGCAGTTATAAGAGTAGAGGAACATGAAAGGGAAGCAGTGGTTGGGAAGAGAGTGAGACAGGGTTGTAGCCTCTCCCCGATGTTGTTCAATCTGAATATTGAGCAAGCAGTAAAGGAAACAAAAGAAAAATTCGGAGTAGGTATTAAAGTTTGGCCGGCCGGAGTGGCCGAGCGGTTCTAGGCGCTACACCCTGGAACTGCGCGACCGCTACGGTTGCAGGTTCGAATCCTGCCTCGGGAATGGATGTATGTGATGTCTTTAGGTTAGTTAGGTTTAAGTAATTCTAAGTTGTAGGGGACTGATGACCTCAGATGTTAAGTCCCATAGTGCTCAGAGCCAGCCATTATTAAAGTCCATGGAGAAGAAATAAAAACTTTGAGGTTCGCCGATGACATTGTAATACCGTCAGAGACAGCAAAAGACTTGGGGGAGCAATTGAACGGAATGGACAGTGTCTTGAAACGAGGATATAAGATGAACATCAACAAAAGCAAAACGAGGATAACGGAATGCAGGCGAATTAAGTCGGGTGATGGTGAGGGAATTAGATTAGGAAATGAGACACTTAAAGTAGTAAAGGAGTTTTGCTATTTGGGGAGCAAAATAACTGATGATAGTCGAAGTAGAGAGGATATAAAATGTAGACTGGCAATGGCAAGGAAAGTGTTTCTGAAGAAGAGAAATTTGTTAACATCGAGTATAGATTTAAATGTCAGGAAGTCGTTTCTGAAAGTATTTGCATGTTGTGTGGCCATGTATGGGAGTAAAACGTGAACGATAAATAGTTCGGGCAAGAAGAGAATAGAAGCTTTCGAAATGTGGTGCTACAGAAGAATGCTGAAGATTAGATGGGTAGATCACATATCTAATGAGGAGGTATTGAATAGAATTGGGATGAAGAGAAATTTGTGGCACAACTTGACTATAAGAAGGGATCGGTTGGTAGGACATGTTCTGAGGCATCAAGGGATCACCAATTTAGTATTCGAGAGCAGCTTCAAAGGTAAAAATCATAGAGGGAAACCAAGAGATGAATACACTAAGCAGATTCAGAAGCATGTACGCTGCAGTAGGTAGTGGGAGATGAAGCAGCTTGCACAGGATAGAGTAACATGGAGAGCTGCATGAAACCAGTCTCAGGACTGAAGATCACAACAATAACGATAACAGTACAATATTTTCGTTAGTAGCTATTTTTGTAATGGAGAAAAAAAGATATTCATATGATGCGGTCTACAAAGCGAAAGTAATAGCATATGCAGAAGAACAAGGAAACAGAGCAGCTGAGCGGTATTTCGGCCCTCCACCAACAAAACTGGCCACTCACGATTGGCGGGCTAGTAAAGAACAACTGAAAAAGAACGAGGAGGACTAAATGCGGCCGGCCGCGGTGGTCTCGCGGTTCTAGGCGCTCAGTCCGGAACCGCGCGACTGCTACGGTCGCAGGTTCGAATCCTGCCTCGGGCATGGATGTGTGTGATGTCCTTAGGTTAGTTAGGTTTAAGTAGTTCTAAGTTCTAGGGGACTGATGACCACAGATGTTAAGTCCCATAGTGCTCAGAGCCATTTGAACCATTCGACTAAATGCGCAAACAGAGGACTGAATTCAAAATGGCTAAAACTCGAAGATGACGTATTGAAATGGATTCAAGGACACTGTCAAAACGGCATTGGAAATAATACAAAAATGATACAAATACACTCACGTAAGCTAGCGCTACAGCGGAACTTAACAGACTAAAGTTGTGGAGTTCGTTGGTGCTGCAGGTTTATGAAGGATCTTGGATTTCGCATGCGAACCAAAACAAAAAGTCTCATAAAATGCCTAAAGAATATGAAGAGAGAATATTTTCTTTCCATCGCTTTATTATGCAACATCTAAGGAAACCCAGTGTGGAACTTGAGCCAAATAGCGAATATGGACCAAACTCCTCTGGCATTTGATGCGCCGAGTAACAGAATTCTTACCATGAAAGGTGCTAAAACTGTAAGTATAAAAACAAGTGGACATTAAAAAACGCACTACACTGTTGTCCTTTCGTGTTGTGCTGACGCTGCTGAACTTAATCCAATGATCATTTTCAAGCGCAAAACAATGCCAAAACCTTCTAAAATACTGCCAGGTTTTGTTGTTCACGTGGATGACATGGTTTGGATGGAAAAGGCTAGTGTGAAATTCTTGATTAACAGAGAGTGGGAGCAAAGGAAACGTGCTTTATTGAAGAAGAGGTCTCTTCTTGTGCTAGATCAGTTTAGTAGTAATTTGAAAAATTCTGTGTAAAAGGAACCGAAACAGAGAAATCCAGACCTTGCTGTTATTCCAGGAGCACTTACTTCACAATTTCAATTTCTTGATTTCTCGATAAATAAACCATTTAAGGTGCGTATGAGAGAGGAGTGGAACACATGGATGATGGATGAAACCCAACATGAATTCTCGCCGAAGGGAACGCTAAAACTATCTACAATCTAGAAAGTAAGTCAGTGGATAAAACAGTCGTGGTCTCGAGTGAGAGAGGATATTATTGTTAAATCTTTCAAGAAGTGCGGCATCAGTAACGCTCTCGATGGCAGTGAAAACCATATTATATATGAAGAGTATAACGATGACGACGGCAAAGAAGAACAAGAGGAAACTTAAGATGACAGTTTTCAGGAATTTTAAAGGTCAATTAGGTTTTACAAACTGTTTTAGTCTGGCTTTGCAATCTAATTATAAAAATTGTAAAAATATTGATTTAAAAAAAAAAAATACTTAAAAATTCAGTGCGTCGTATAATCCGTAACGTCTTATAGACCATGAAATAAGGTATCGCTTCCTCACAGAAAAATTTACTATGGGACAGATTCAGTATGGGTTCAACTAAAATAATACAGGTACATCATCGTGTAGTTTACAGCAAAAATCTGCGCCAAGAATTATGTAAGAGGTATAGAAAAACTAAATGTTAGGTCCAACAGTGCATGTCGCACCAAACCAGTATGGAATACACTGACGAACACGAAGCTTCATTGTATTAATGTAAGAGGGAGCCCGCCTTTGTAGCTGCGTGGTGAGCGCGCCAAACTACTAACCGAAGACACTCGGGTTTGATTGCCGGCTGGATCCTAGATTTTTACCGCTCGGGGATAGGATATTATGTTGTCCTCATTTTTGTACCGCCATAAGTGGTATGAAAGAGTCGGCTAGAGGGTGGCGCATGACAAGTTTTAAGCATATGTACTTTCGTACCAGGGTACGACTTCAAACTATCTATTCTGCGTTGTCAAAACAGACACCTTAGTATTGTCTTTCTACTGCTGAGATGGCTGTATGGACACGAACCGAAAGCCAATAAATCAAGAAGGAAGTGAGAGGTATCATAGATCATGCAAGTTAATAAAAATATAATTTCACTCATTCATTATATGTAAATTTAAGGAGGACGAGGGAGAAAGGAAAGGTATTGCTGTCAGATTGCGCGTTATCAGCGACGACGAGTGAAAAATGTGTACAGAACAGATATTCAAACCCGGGATCTCCTGCTCATCGGGCAGGTGTGTTAATCACTGTGCCATCCAGGACACAGCATTCCTCGTAGCTGTAAGGACTACCTCGGCGCTTCTCACGGCTGATCCACATCCCCACCGAGCGCCACCTATCCACACTTCCTGTCCACTTCCACCATGCTCGCTACTCTCATATTGCCGCATAAGGTCGGATGTACTTTGGCATCTGCACTGAAGAAGTTGAACCCATAGCCCATTTATGCCAATCAATTATGTGAATGCGAGGTGTCTGTTCTTTCGGACACATTCGAAAGAAAAGACACCACACATTCAAATAATTCACTCATTCAGGCTCAATAAATTTACAAGCTCTGACATAGTCACGAAAAAGTTTTCAGCAATCCAGGAAATTATTTGCTTCATTATAATTCCATTCTGGGATTAAAATATTTTGCAATCACGTAATTAATTTCCGTCGGTAATGACCATATAACATCGGTTCCGGTCAGATCACCGAAGTTAAGCGCTGTCGGTCTGGGCTAGCACTCGGATGGGTGACCATCCGTTCTGTCGGGCGCTGTTGGCAAGCGGGGTGTACTCAGCCCTAGTGAGGAAAACTGAGGAGCTACTTGATTGAGAAGTAGCGGCTCCAATCTCGGAAACTGACATACGGCCGGGAGAGCGGTGTGCTGTCCACATGCCCCTCCATATCCGCATCCAGTGACGCCTATAGGCTGAGGATGACACGGCGGCCTGTCGTTACCGTTGGGTCCTTCATGGCCTGTTCGGGAGGAGTTTAGTTTTAGTTTAATGACCATATTCACACCAGATTAGAAGCGCGTTGCATTATACGTATCATGCCCTTACATGTGATGGTACAGTCAACATCATTAGCCATTTCAGCTTCGTCAAACAAAATAAATCGTGGGGTGAAAAGAGCACCATTGAAGCTTACATACTGTACACGATGAATATAGCTGTCTCTCTCTTCATGTGCAGTATGTACTCTTCAACGGTGCTTCTTAAATACCACAATTTTATTTTTTGACGAAGCCGAAATGGCCAGTGATGTTGACTGCATCATGACATGTAATGGGGATGAAATTATAATGCAACACGCTTCTACTCGGGTCTGAAGATCGTCATTACCAACCGAAATTAATTACCTAATTGCAAATAAACATTCTGATCCAAGACTGGAATTATAATAACTCAATAAATTTGGTTTCAGTTAATCTTTTTATTGTGACATGAATGTTTTAAATTCAAAGCTAGTACATTGATGGGAATCTCGAAAGGCTATCCGCAGGGATCATTGTGTGCTCCAAAATCCTGGGACCTAACATTGGAGACATTCTACAGAAATTAACAACAGATGTTATGTAAGTGGGCAGCAATTACTTGGATATGACATCTTGCTCGTAGCCTACAAAAAGTTCTTAAGACTCCAATTTTCAGGCATTTAAGAGCATTTCCAACCAGGTAGCTCTGTCATTACCGGAATCTGAATAAGCTAAATGTGGTGAATAGTGAACTCTCACTAATTATACATCTCTCATTTACAAGAATGAAAAGAGCTGCTGGGAAACTGAGCCTCAGTTTTTATTCATTAGTTGCACTTGTTCAGCTAGGAAGCAAGTTACACACAAGCAAAACCATATCTTACGAACCATGTTTACATTCAGTGGATAAACTTGTTACTGAGTGCCGGCAAAACGAATGATAGAATTCATAAGCGTTATCATGGGGAATATTATGTTTCTGTTAACGTATGCTCTATTATTTCGTGTCGTTCATTCCTGGGAAATGTTCATATTTTTATATAATATTTACAACTATAGCAAAACAAATTAACTGTAACTATGAAGCCTTTCATGACGTATTTGTTGTATTAAATGTGTATGCACATCTCACTAATTGACTCACTTATATTTTAATAATTTTCTAATGCACGTAAAAGAAGTCACACCAGTTTTTCATACTCCAGTCTCCGTCTGTGCAAAACATACCACTTAAACTTGAATCTCATGCTACGCTAAATAAATCATTCTTTTAGATATTTGTTAGTGCCTGGCTAGAACCTAAACGGATAAACGGAGTTTTGAAATGCAGCCACCAGACATCAGTCGAAAGGTGCTAATCGGTACTGGGGAAAGGATAATGGCGTCAAAAAATTAAAATGACTTAAACTGTTTCTTGCATAGCTAAATGTGGCGTCAGTTGAGTGATACAAACGGAATTTGGGTGTTTCCACTAAAGTTGTCACTTTAGTTCCATATGGAAACCAGGGTTTAACGCTACTGTGAAAGACAAATGCATGGATGGTCCAGGGTGAACACCTCGTCAATTTTCGGAATTTCCCGTTTGCATTACCTGTAGTTGTGCCGAGCAGATTTAACCATGTCCCAAAGGTCTGCTAAATCTGGATCAGTCTTCAGTCTAAACACTCACCAATTTTTCCCCCTCTGTCAGGAAGTTATTATTTCTAGAGAGAAAGAACAAGTTATTAGATATAGTACGTCTGCGTCAATATGCTTGACCATTGACGACTGCAAAATTTTCTGAGGTGTGTTTGGGCGAAGTATGAAGCTACAAAACCTCTATTTTCTATGCAGGCAAAATACACAGTATCGGCCGTAAAGTACTTACTTTATTTTGCTACTCGGACAGTCTTCGTAATCAAACAGCGTCCTATGCTCCATCCATCTAGCTTTGACGTGTCTGGTTTATGTATTGCTAACGAGAATTGTGGTCTGTGTAGCTATCATTCTGATAGCCCTTCAGTACTGCAACAGGGTCGTAAAACGTTACTAGCTTAAGTCACCATATACACACTTAACTGCCACAGGGCGCACCAACAACTGAGCTTCACCCGACTGAGAATCAATTATCTCAGTGCTAGAGTAGCCCCCGGGTTTTCTATTACCTTGACTGACTTGATGCGGTCCACCACGACTTCCTGTAGCGCACCAGCAACTTGATCTCACACTACCATTTACGCCTAACATCCTCAGTTGTTTATTGGATGTATTGAAGTATACATTTTTTCTACAGTTTTTGACCTCCACGGCTCCCTGTAGTATCGTGGAAGTTTTTCCCTGTTGTCCTATCATCCTATTCTTTTTCTAGTTAGCGTTTTGCGTTGTGTTTATTTCCTCGCCATTTCTTCCGAGAATTACTTACACTTAGCTAATCCAGTGCTAGGTAGCATCTCGGGCAACAAGTTTCCTCTAGCGAAATCGATCGGCTGTCAGGTTCTCAGATTCTTCCGAGATCATTTCCATGCACTGAATATCCTTCGCAAAACTTCGTTTTCAAATGTTTACGAGATCTTTCTGTGTTTCGACATCCAATGTTTGGTTTCTAAAACAGTGCTGATTTGGCGAATGTTGAATCTTTCAATCGTAGAACGGGCCCCACAAGCTTCAGCATTTTCAGCAACGATTTTACGTGGGCTGTTTAAATCACTTCTTCTGAGGACTTCTTCATTTGAACCGTGGTGACATAATTGATCTTCAAGATTCGTATCAAGCATCGTTAGTGAAAAACGTTGAACTTGAGTGCTGATTCTAATGACACTTTCTAGGTCTCACATGCATATATGGCTATCGGGAGGATGATCGAGGACTACAGGGTTTCAGCACAGTGGTTATGAACTTTCAGGAGAGATACCTGTAGAGCACACCTAGGCGATGGAAAGTCACATAGCACTGCATGATCAAAAACGCGTTCCCTTCGCAGTAGTGACACCACAAAACACAAAAGAGTAAGGACAGGACGAGGGTGAGAAAACATAATTTTTTATGTTTAGCAAAGCAGAAACCAACAAATAAGAACAAAAACAGACACTGATCGTCACCAAAGGTGTTCAAAATAATGACCACGGACCGTGATGCAATCCTCACATCTCCGGCGCATGGAAGATCTGATGTTCTGGACAATGCAGGGCGTGTCCTGGACTTCACTTGTAGCTGCCACGATGCGTGCAACAAATCCCGCAGCATTGTTAATGGGAGTTTAGTACATCAGTGTCTTCACCTAACCACAGAAGAAGTAGTCGATGCAAATGAGATCTGGCGATCTCCATGCGTGTTCCTCACGGTCCGGGGTCTTAATTTCGAACACCTTCTTTGGTAACAAGCTTTGTCTGCCTTTATGCTTATTTCTTGGTTCTGCTGTACTAAACAGAATAAACACGTGTTCTCTCCCTGTTTGTGTCCACCCCTTTCTCCTGTTTTGTGTCGTCACTACCACGGCGGAAAAGAGTTTCCGACCGTGCATTGCTACGTGATATTCCATAGTTTGGGTGTACTCTCTCTCTCCTGAAAGTTTGTAACCGCTGTTATGAAACACCTTGCAGATCGCATTCTTTGGAAGACTGTAGAAGCTTTTCTAAGTTGTGCTTTTCACGTCCTTGTTATTACGGATAAGGCTGCCGAGATATAGAAATCGGTCAACATCTTGTAGTACCTTATTTTGCACTCTAATCTGAGTAGAAGCATTTCTACTTCTTATATGCATTGTTTTCAGCCCTACAAAACTGGCCATTCATTCCAGATTGACAGTCATTAGTTATGAGCTTTGTGGTGTTTTCGCCAGAAGAACGATGTTCTGTAATCAGCAAAATCCAGAACTGTAAATCACTGCTCATGCCGACATACGGCTATGTTGGAGTAGTCTATAGTTCTCCTCATTATGAAATCTACGACGATTATGAAAAGGACTGGTGTCAAAATGCGCCTTTGTCTAGCGCCTGTAAGAATACTAAAGAAATGAGTGCTCCTATCTTCTGTTTCACACAAAGGCTCGTATCTAGGTACCTGTTTCTCAAAACATCAACTAGATGTTTAACAATTCCATATGGGCTTAGAATATGGTACGATTATTCGCATTGTATACTGTCAAATGCTTTTATTAGGGTCATTCCACACGTCCTGGAAACTGTCATATATTGCAAACGAGTGGCATCATCGTAATCGCAGTAAATACAATCGAAAGTCCGCGGCAAACATTACCGAAATCAACCGACAGGTTGCAGCAGCATGCGAGATACGAGCGCCTGAAACATTCAATATGAGGTTGGCCGCGCTACAAAATGGATCACTCCCGATCCAACTTACTCATCGGACCTCAGTCCACGCGACTTCGACATCATCTCACTGTTGAGGAAGCCACAGTGTGGATGGATCCATTTGGTGACAGGTGACACACACTAATGGCAATGCCAATGGCATTCATCTACTTCCGCATTCTTGGTAACACTGTGTATATGCATTGGGGGACAGTTTGAAGGACAGTAGTTGATTTAGATTCGTCTTTGTTCCATTTGTAGTCGTGCACAATAAATTGACACAGAGTTCCAATATGTGTGTTTCATTTCAGCCTTTACCGTGACCTTCTGCACTTCAACCCTACTTTATAGTGGCTTTCTGATGCACACTGCGGTACCGGTTCAGTATACATCGTAGAATTCTCATATTGTCACAGTATCGCAAGATATACCATAGTTGCCATGACTTGTGGAATGACCCTCGTATAACATCAACGAACTTTAGGTGCAGTGCACAGTTGAATTCTATGCACTGTTCTTCCGAGGACAACCTCATTTATTGTTTCACCATCTTCAGCACCTTTCCGTAACGCCACACCTAAAGCGTTTCTATTTTCTTCTTTTCCGGTTTACTACAGACCATAACTCACTACCATAGAAAGCTATGCTCCAGAAGTAGAATCTCAGAATTGACTCCCTCAAATTAGTGCCTATGTTGATACTACCATACCTCTTTCGGAGAGGAACCGCTGTTTGCCTCTTTGTTTCTTATATTCTGATTGTTTCATCCACCACATCCTGTTTTACTTTCAACATAGTAGAATTTCTGCGGTTCGTGTAGTACCCAGTAACCAGTTTCGAATAAGTTCATCGCAAATCCAATTGCCGTCATGCCACAATACTTACATCTTTCTTTGACGTGCTCTCCACCCATGACAGTGCTAATTATTGTTCATTCCATTCAAAAAGTCCTGTAATTAGTTCTCAGTTTCACTGAGGATGCAAATGTGATCAGCGAGTCTTACCGTTGATGACCTTCAGTTATTGAGATTGAACAGCAGAGAAGAAATGTATCGGCCTCACGCCCATTTCACGAAGTGGGTTCAATAAGTAGTGCAACACATTTTTTCTCGGCCAGTTTCGATTGGAAAAATGCGTAATTTGGTGTGGGTCATCGTGAAATATTTCCACTTGAGCTCCTGTAGTTTCATGAAGTTTCGAAAGGTGGTAGCGTCATACCTAGCCTTTAACATGGCTTCTGTAACGGAAGTGCATTGCGAGCAGAGAACTGTCATTCCCTTTTGGCGGGAAACCAGAGTATCGCAGATGTTCACGGACACTTGCAGAGAGTCTACGGAGACACAGTAGTGAACAAAAGCACGATGAGTCGTTGGGCGAGGCATCTCTCATCATCGCAACAATGTCGCGCAAACCTTCCGCTCTCCCGAGTACCGTCCAGCCACATACAGGATTGACTGCTACAATGTTTGAACGTGCGTACACTCTCATTTAAGGTGATCGACGGATAGCAAACAAAAACGTCTCTGCACGACTCGATGTCTCTGTTGGTAGTGCTGACACACTCGTTCACCATTTGGGGTGCTCAAAGGTATGTACCCTGTAGGTTCCTAGCCATCTAACAGAAGGTCATAAAGAGTAACGAAGGAACAACTGTGCGGAATAGCTTGCGCGTTACGAGGCTGTTCGTGACAATTTCCTTTCGAAAATCGTCGCAGGCGATGAAACATGGGTTCATCACTTGGAACCGGAAACAAAACGGCAATCCTTGGAGTGGCGCCACAGATGTCTTCTCCGGAGAAGAAGTTGTAAGCCGCACCATCAGCACGTTAAGTCACGGTGACCGGCTATTGGGACACTGTTCCATGTTCTTCCTCATGGTGCAACGATTAGCTCTGAAGTGTCTTGTGCTACCCTCAGGGAACTGAAGAAACGACTTCAGCGTGTTCCTTTCCAAAAAAATGCAAACGAATTTCTACTTCTCCGTGACAACGCAAGGCCTCACACAAGTCTGCACGAGAGAAGTTCACAAAACTTCATTGGACGTTCTTCCTCATCCACCCTACAGGTATGGCCCAATGAAGGATACACCCCGCGGCAAGCAGTACATGGCTGGTTATTGATGCTGCAAGACGTCGGCTTCAACGTCGACCAGTAAAGTGGTATCATGCTGGCGTACAGACCCTCCCAGTGAAGTAGAGTAGTTAGACACTGGACTCGCATTCGGAAGGACGACGGTTCAATCCCGCGTCCGGCCATCCTGATTTAGGTTTTCCGTGATTTCCCTAAATCACTCCAGGCAAATGCCGGGATGGTTCCTCTGAAAGGGCACGGCCGAGTTCCTTCCCCATCCTTCCCTATTTCGGTGAGACCGATGACCACACTGTCTGGTCTCCTTCCCCAAAACCAACCAACCAACCAACCTAAAGTAGAGTAAGCGTGAGCGTTACGGAGATGTTTAGCAAACTCGAGTGGCAGACTCTGCAAGAGAGGCGCTCTGCATCGCGGTGTAGCTTGCTGTCCAGGTTTCCAGAGGGTGCGTTTCTGGATGAGTTATCGAATATATTGCTTCCCTCTACTTATACCTCCCGATTGGATCACGAATGTAAAATTAGAGAGATTCGAGCGCGCCCGGAGGCTTTCCGGCAGTCGTTCTTCCCGCGAACCATACGCGACTGGAACAGGAAATGGAGGTAATGACAGTGTCACATAAAGTGCCCTCCGCCACACACCGTTGGGTGGCTTGCGGAGTATAAATGTAGATGTAGATGTCCCACTGAACGGAGATTACGTTGAAAAGTAGGGGCTTTTAGCAGAAGGAGAAGGAATAATGGTAGTATTGGAATCCTGAATAAAAGCAAGCTGCTTTCAGAAAATTATGTGTTGCATTTCTTATTGAACGCCCCCTCGTGCTTTTCGTTTGGTCTTCCATTTTAGTTGTTTCCTCTTGTATAAGGCTGTCTTTCCCTATAGCTTACAGTATATTACGAGGGTTGTCCAGAAAGTAAGTTCCGATCGGTCGCGAAATGGAAACCACTGGTAAAATCCGGTAAAGCTTTGCACAGATGTGTTAGGCAGTGTCTCTGCATGCCCGTCGATCGTGTCGTGTCGCTCTTTTCAGTTTTGAGTGAACAGTGAGCACGTAAAGATGCGTAAGGAATAGCGTCTCCCGTCAAGTACGGCGGGCCTGGTTAGAGGTTTCGCCTATGTACTGCAGCCCACATAACACAACTGTCGAGCAGTTCCTTCTTCGTGCCAATTCTCGGCTGCACACTGCAGGGGCAATGAAGACGCTCCTGCAGCGTTTCCGATGAGAAGTGTCTGATCACCCACAATACAGTCCGTAATTGGCTTCCCCTGAGTCTCATCTCTGCTCACAAGAACCGCCGGCTATGAAGACAAAATTTTTCCGCAGACAACGAGCTGCAGACCAGTGCAGATAACTGGCCGAAAGGACAGGTGGCTGCTTTCTATGAGGAGCATATTAGAAAATTGATAAAACACTGCGACAACATTCGAAGTTGGAGCGGAGACTATGTAGAGAAGTAATTGGAAGGTGTACCTAACTGTTGCAAATAAAACGTTTCTGGTTTTCACTGCGGTTTCCATTTCGCAACCGATCGGAACTTACTTTCTGGACAACCCTAGTATTTCAGGTAGACAAACTTTTGTTCTAGGTCGACTAATCCCATAAGTGTTTCGATTTTCTTAAAAGAATGTTCAAATTTGTGTGAAAAATTATGGGACTTAACTGCTAAGAGCATCAGTCCCTAAGCTTACACACTACTTAACCTAAATTATCCTAAGGACACACACACAGACACCCGTGCTCGAGGGCGGACTCGAACCTCCGCCGGGACCAGCCGCACAGTCCATGACTGCAGCGCCGTAGACTGCTCGGCTACGATTTTCTTAGTTCTTACTTCTGTTACTAAGCGTAATGTCAGAATTGCCTCTCTATTGTCTTCACATTTCTCAAAGACAAATTCATCGTCATTTAACTGATTGTCTATTTTCATCTCAAATCTTCTGTACACGATTCTTGTCGGCAAGTTGGAGGCATGAGCTGTGAATCTGATCGTTCGAGAGTTCTCTCATATCTGCCCTTACCCTATTCGGGACTGGTTGGATAATATTCTTCCGGCAGTAATACGGTCATCTCCGAAGCCGAAAAACACATTTTATCGCAATAAAAGGCGTTGAAAAAGCATACATGCTCTTTGCAACGCCTCGTTTGACCATAATTCTCTCAATATAAACCCAGAACTCTGAACGTTTCGCGGCCACGGAAATTCACTAAATCGGATATGCAGTTGATTCGCGTGTGAAATTGGAAGTCTCTAACATAGAAGAGTACCAAGAAACACAATATTTCAAAACAAAGCCGCCTCATCCCGCCGCCTTTATGGAGCACAAATAGCCGTATCATGCTGAATAATACATGAGCGAGGCGGGAAGTGCTTCGCAGCTTGGCAGCCTACATCCACTCGCCGCGGCGCGCCTGGAATACGTAAGCGCTGTTGTTCTGTACTGGCCGTTTCCCAGCCATTAGTCACGAGACTGGCACCTGCTTAATATACAAGTGTCGTGCGAGTCGTCGCCTGAAGAAGAGCCCTGCCATCCGTCACGTTATTTTTGGGCCAGCGGTAACGCACATACTCCAAGCAGACCAGCACTGTTCCAGCGTGTGGGAAAATTTCGCGTACGTTCCCCGGTATAAGTCGTGGAATACTACTCGTATTTCATCGTATGTACACTTCCTGACGTTTCTCGTGTTTCGTGGACTTATCGGAAGCTTTCGTCTAAGTGTTACCCGTCGTAGATTCGCATTCCTGAACACCTGAATCTAAATTTCTCAGGAGACACGCCCATGAAATACGGGCCTAATACTCGAGATCGCTGAATATGCGCAGTGGATAAGTGACTAAACTGTCTTCATATGGCTCTAAATGTGGATCTAAATGTTTGTTAAACAAAGCTCTGCCGGCCGATGTGGCCGAGCGTTTCTAGGCGCTTCAGTCTGGAACCGCGCGACCGCTACGGTCGCAGGTTCGAATCCTGCCTCGGGCATGGATGTGTGTGGTGTTCAAAATGGCTCTGAGCACTATGGGACTCAACATCTGAGGTCATAAGTCCCCTAGAACTTAGAACTAATTAAACCTAACTAACCTAAGGACATCACACACATCCATGCCCGAGGCAGGATTCGAACCTGCGACCGTAGCAGTCACGCGGTTCCGGACTGAAGTGCCTAGAACCGCACGGCCACCGCGGCCGGCTGTGTGTGATGTCCGATGTCCTTAGGTTAGTTAGGTTTAAGTAGTTCTAAGTCTAGGGGAATGATGACCTCAGATGTTAAGTCCCATAGTGCTCAGAGCCATTTGAAACAAAGCTCTTCCCTACTTCAGTTCAAACACAGGATTATTATGTCGTACTCAAACTTCAGGTAACACTCTTCGTTTCAATAAAAACCCTGCACTGCATTTAATAAATTGGAAGCTCACGCAGTCGCTCATACTTCCTCAGAATTATAAGAATAACGTCCTAATGCTAAAATAACACATTTCATCATATATTTTTCGGAACAAGCATTATGAGCACTGATCTTCGTGAGTCTGTAGCTATCTTTTTAAGATTTCAATCAATTTTAACGAGACGTTCATTCAGATAACCTGGTCTGGGTCAACAAAAATCATTACCCCCATCTCATAGGAACATAAACCAAAGACTAGCGTTTTACACAGTTTAATTCAAATCTTCAGAATTCGGTGATGGCCTCCGGACGCTCCTTGTCTTTAAACCACTGTAGTGCTGCCTTCGCCGCGCACTGTGCTATAGCTAGTTAAACAGTAAGTCGAATTAGTGCGTGGCGACGGGTTAGTTAATGGTTCAAATGGCTCTGAGCACTATGGGACTTAACTTCTGAGGTCATCAGTCCCCTAGAACTTAGAACTACTTAAACCTAACTAACCTAAGGACGACACACACATCCATGCCTGAGGCAGGATTCGAACCTGCGACCGTAGCGGTCGCGCGATTCCAGACTGTAGCGCCTAGAACCATTCGGCCACTTTGGCCGTCCGGGTTAGTTAATACAACATTTTTCGGAAAGATTAATACATAGTTTACCCCCAATTTGTAGCTTGATTCTGTCGCTCAGCAACCTTCCTCCACGTCGCCTTAGTCCTATTATTTACAAGGAACACCTTGAGTGCGAGATCGCAAATGGCCAATGATGTTTACGGCACACGACGCCCTGCATATAGTCTACCATGCAACCACAATATTGGCTAGGTATAGCAGCATAGGGCGGACTGGAGGTACCCAGTGATGAGGCTACAGGGCATAGTTGAACTGTTTAGTCGACTAGTAACTCTGAGCAGTGCTACAGTGCTAATCGTGTTCATACAAACTAGAGCAATGGCAACGATAAACAAAGCAAACATGGCATTATATCTACAACAACAACTTGCGAAGTTGACATTTCGTCAGAAAGGAACGCAAGGAAATTCACAGAGTGAGAAAGAAGCGGCAGATGAAGTATTAACGTTTCTGCAGGATGAGTCAATGCAATGTGTGGTGCGATATACGCCCAACTGCGTGGACAGTGTATATGAGGAGTACAACGATGACGATACATGTGTAACAAGTGAAATTGATACTGAAACAGGTGTCCAGTCCCGTTTTTCGGCCTCCTTTTCGGACAGGAAGCCATAAATCCCGTCTCCACTGAAACGCAGTAAAGAGCAATCGTTGTGTAAGGAGCAGGTACTAAACGTAATTACATACATCGAAGATAATCCGCAGCATAGTACAGACAGATTTCGAATAAGTCTGCAGCAGTATAACGTTGTAGCGCATAAGGAAAACTACGGACATTCAAGGGAGGACGAGGTGCACTTGTCACAAAAAATAGTTCGTGCGTTTCGAGGATACTCCATACAGTTTACACTTTGTGCATGATAGCGATCTACTATATTATACAGTCAAATGGCGCGCGAAACAGGTTACGTTGATTTAAAGTAAAGCAGTGGATGGTCGCATAACATGAAACATTGCTACAGAATTGGAAAACGTAAGATAGCGGAATCCCAAACGAAGCGTCCACTTGACGATGCACATCAAACTGCGGAATAGGGCCGAAAATTTGTAGATGAAATAAATAAACTTACGCCATCGTTAAGCAAGCAATTTTTCACCTCTGACCAATCGGGATTTCAAAAAGAAATGCAAATGAAAGGAATCCTGGAAATCGTAGGTACCAAGAGAGTTGTATTAACATTAGTGCTTTAACGCATTCGTATACAATTATAGCGGCTGTTAATCTGGATGGTAAATTGGCTGGAAAGCTATTTACTGTACTGCGAGAAGTTGGAATTGCTCTGACCCCTACAATTCCTTATCGTGTGAGTGATCTTGCAAGGACAGTAGGAAATATTTACGTTACACCAAGCCAGAGTGGGAAAACGGGCGTAACAGGACATGAGCATTGCTTTCGGCCAGTAGCTGCTTAAAATGAATTGCTTTTGCTTGGTTACTGGTCTGCGTTTAAAAATCTTTCTCCTTTAGAGCCAACTGTCCCTACTGAAAAGTGTGTGACATTGCAATTCATCCCATCTGGAATCACTGGACAACTTCAGTCTCTGGATGTTTTTATCCGTGCCCATAAAACATTTTATGTACTGCATGCAGCTACGCTCTAAAGGAAAGCCAGTCCCACGCAAGCTCAGCGACAGACTGTTTAGCATTCGGTTGCATGCCACCACATTCTCAGCACATCAGTATAGTTCTATATACATTCTTAAAGAGTGGATACCTAGCTGAACTTCTTGCACGGTTTGTAACCCTCAGGGAGTTCGCCTTCGATTTTGATGGTGCGACCTTTGTGATCACTGTGGTACGCCATTTTTATTTCGGTGTTCATGCTGCAAGTTAACGGTTTGTTTTGAACGTCTCTTGAATGTCGATGACGTCCATTTTGTGTAGTGTATACATACATCCCATAGAAGGTTGATCGCTGCACCTCTGGACACTCATTTTCTGTCGTCGTCCTGATTCGCATTGTGAGTCACTAGCAGCAAATATTTTTTCTCAAAGTGTCTTCCATTAGGAAAATGGAATGCGCTCCACGACTGTGATATAACTTTCAAAATGAGAAAGAGCTGTAAGAAGTTTTAGTTTCCATTATAGCTTTATTCCAGATTTCAGCTAATAAGTAGCCATTATCAAAGCAGTGTTTCGGAGTTGTTATTCATGCCATAGTATGTGTTTAACTGTTGTTCAGGCTTTTGCCACAGTTCGTTAAAGACTTAGTCTGTCTATGGTAGAATTGTAGAACAGATTTCATGCTCACACATAATGTTACGGTGGATGAAAATCTGTATAAAAATTAACATGGCTACCTTAAGAAGAAATACCGCGAAACTCTGTTGTCTATATTCGTCGAGGAAATCGTGAATGCCGCTGAAACCACCCAAGTTTCTGACGATTTCTTGACCTCCGGCAGGCATTTTAAACAGTTCTTTACTGTCGTTTAATGAACAAAATACTAGCTCACAGTGTATCGGATCAGATTTGTGATTGGATTCCGAATTCTTAACACACAGAAATAAACACATTCTATTTAACGGAACGAAACCGACAAATGTTATTTCAGGAATAGGCCTACACCAAGAAGCGATGTAGGACAGTTTCTGTTTACAGTATATATGAAAGATTCTGTGGATGATTTCGAAAACTCCATACAGCTATCTGCAGACGATGGTGTTGTCTACACGGATGTTGCCACACCGGGAGATTGGCGAAATGCTGGAAGACCTCGGGAGGATCGACAATTGGTGCACAGACTAGCAGTTGACTGTGAGCGTAAATAAGTGCAGTGCGTTGTGAAGAGATCCATGACTGTTGTATTACTGTACTGGCTGCATCACTGCAGACAGTAAGAACCATGAAATACCAGTGAGATCTGATATTGGGTGACCACTTACCACCAATTGTAGGCAAAACCAAGTTCTTTAACTAGGGAAATCTTAAGAAAATTTAATTCATTCACGAAA
This sequence comes from Schistocerca americana, assembly GCF_021461395.2. Taxonomy (NCBI): domain Eukaryota; kingdom Metazoa; phylum Arthropoda; class Insecta; order Orthoptera; family Acrididae; genus Schistocerca; species Schistocerca americana. Next base: position 125,173,995 of record NC_060120.1, on the reverse strand, counting down.
GGAGTGGCTTATAAAACAGCTATTAAATCGTCTTGAGTAGTGCGCACCAATCTGGGAAACTTACCAGATTCAGTTAGACAGACAGTATGTTCCGTCACAGAATCGTTTAGCAGGCGCGAGAGTGTATTGCAGGTGCTGAACAAACTCCAGTGGCAGACGATACGAGGGCAACTCTAAAAGAGGTTTACATGTGCAGAAGAGTAAGTTCCTAGAAGAGTCGAGCTACATATTTCTTCGTCTCTCATACATCTCCAGAAGTGGCCACGATGAGGAAATCAAAGAAATTAGATGTCACGTGGAGGTTTATCAATAGTCGTTTGTTCCGTCGTAAATGGAACGGGGAAGTGGGGAAATAATAGTGATACCGCACTCCAGCGGCTAGCAGAGTGTAAGTATGTATGCACACTATCTCATTAAAATTTCATAGACACCTATTAGTGGACATTTATGTGAAGCATGTCCACTCTACACCTTTTTCCCTGCGTGAGTTCTGCTGGAGAGACTTACAGTGAGGTGTTTGAATGGATGTGTAGGAACGGCACTTCATTTTTCCTCAGGATGCCAAGCCAAAAAAGATGTTAAAGTTGGACGCTGGGGTGTAGACAGAAGTCGGCGTTCTCACTCGTCCCAGAGGTGTTAAACTGAGCTCATATGGGAACACTGGGAAGAAAAGTCTATTTGAGGAACGTTACTGTCTAAAACCATTGCCTCACATGTGCTACTTCAACAGGGTACGTTGTCAGGCTGATTCATTCGTCATCTCCGAATTCTTCCTCTGCGGTAAGCAGTCCACAATACCGTAAAATGTTTGTGCTGGTGTGAGCTGTCGCCAGCACACTGATCAGCATAGATGTAGCAATAAGATCGATAGTCGTTGCTGGATCAAGTGCGCCTCTCAGGAGAGGCCAAAGACAGACTCGCAAGCAATGTGCCGCCAACGCCCTCTGTACAGTAAATATTTAGATCGCTGCCGCTGACCGGAGGACTCAGTCTCTGTCACTGGCGCAGTCGCGCAGTCACTGACGCACCAACTCGCACTGGAGTTTGGCCCCCGTCATTCATCGCATATTGGGACTTGTTATTCACCAGCAGTGAAGGTAATGTGCACTATTATGGAAGAGCTTGTACCACAACACAAGGACACTGTGAAGTTAAGTAACAGCTGTCTGTTTAAGTAAATAAAGAACCCCCATTAATACATGTGCAGCTGTGTTGCAGAAAGAGGCAAGCGACCACCAAACAACATCCGCTCCCTTTATTCCGCTGGAACAAGAGTCTACAGTGTCGATGAGGACACAAAAATGTTGTCGTTTCCATCCACAGTCAGCGTTTTCTTAAACGCATTGGGCAGACCACATGTTAAACATGAGAAACACCTCCACACTCTAACACCACCTCCTCTGTACTTCACTACTCATGATGGTAGGTAACATTCTCCAGGCATTCAGCAAACCCAAATACTTCCATTGGATTTCTTCGGAGTCTAGCATCATGCGCACTGGACTCGCGTTTGGGAGGACGACTGTTCAATCCCGCGTCCGGCCATCCTGATTTAGGTTTTCCGTGATTTCCCTAAATCGCTCCAGGCAAATGCCGGGATGGTTCCTTTGAAAGGACACGGCCGACTACCTTCCCGTCCTTCCCTAATCCAATGAGACCCATGACCTCGCTGTCTGGTCTCCCCCCCCCCCCCCCCCAAAGAACCCCCCTCTAGCATCGTGGGTCACTCAAAGTCACTCCTTTGCAGTCATTAGCTGCGGAGTGGCGTCACTCTTGATTCCACCTCAAGTGTCACTTAGCTTTGGCAACAGAAATTTGTGGATTACGAGGAACTGCTTGAGCACTGTACCCCATTCTCTTTAATTCCCTAAGCACAGACATTGTGCTAGTTGGACTACTAGTACCACTTTGTAACACACGAATGATTCTATGTGCTGATTTCATCAGACTTTCTACAACCACCCTTAGAGGAGTTGGTATGTCCCTGGTGGATTTGCTACTCAGGTGACCAGTGACCAATTCACTTTGGAAGTCACTCCGATCCATATCTGTTGGCAACACAATATTCCCCGCCTCCATTTATACTCGTCACGTCTAGCAATCCATTCCGAATGACATAGTGGTGTCCGGATGCATTTGATCAGATAGCGCAGTTACAGTGTAAGCCCAGCGCATCACATTGTGGGCAGGGCCCTCGCGCCTGCATTGTGGAGAGGCGGCTCGCGACGCCGGACATCCGGCATAGCGATGGCGGTGGCGGTGGCGGTGGCCCCAGCCCGAGCGCGAGCGGTGGCCGCATGCGCGCCCTGCCGCCCGCCCTCAATCAATGCCGCCCGCGCACTGTTTCACCCTCCACTTCATACAATGTCGCACAGTCGCCATGGCAACAGCCGCCGCTAGGGCTGTCCACCCGCGGCCGCGGCGCGCCGCATGCTAATGCCCGACCCACCTGTTAGGGCTGACGCTGCGCCCTGTGCCCAGCTGTGCGCAAAACACATCATCTACATCTACATCCATACTCCGCAACCCACCTGACGGTGTGTGGCGGAGGGTACCTTGAGTACTTCTATCAGTTCTCCCTTCTATTCCAGTTTCGTATTGTTCGTGGAAAGAAGGATTGTCGGTATGCCTCTGTGTGGGCTCTAATCTCTCTGATTTTATCCTCATGGTCTCTTCGCGAGATATACGTAGGAGGGAACAATATACTGCTTGACTCCTCGGTGAAGGTATATTCTCGAAACTTCAACAAAAGCCCGTACCGAGCTACTGAGCGTCTCTCCTGCAGAGTCTTCCACTGGAGTTTACCTATCATCTCCGTAACGCTTTCGCGATTACTAAATGATCCTGTAACGAAGAGCGCTGCTTTCCGTTGGATCTTCCCTATCTCTTCTATCAACCCTATCTGGTACGGATCCCACACTGCTGAGCAGTATTCAAACAGTGGGCGAACAATCGTACTGTAACCTACTTCCTTTGTTTTCAGATTGCATTTCCTTAGAATTCTTCCAATGAATCTGTCTGGCATCTGCTTTACCGACGTTCAACTTTATATGATCATTCAATTTTCAATCACTCCTAAAACGTACTCCCAGATAATTTTCATAGTATCTAACGTCACACGTGAACACGTGGCAGAGAGTGCCTTTTATTACATTAAGTATTAATATTACTCCCTCCGTGCCGGCCGGAGTGGCCGTGCGCTTCTAGGCGCTACAGTCTGGAGCTGAGCGACCACTACGGTCGCAGGTTCGAATCCTGCCTCGGGCATGGATATGTGTGATATCCTTAGGTTAGTTAGGTTTAATTAGTTCTAAGTTCTAGGCGACGTATGACCTCTGAAGTTAAGTCGTATAGTGCTCAGAGCCTCACGCCCTCCGTACTCTGCGTGTATGAGGCTGTCGATAGAATGATTACTTACTACACTGAAAAATCTTTAAAACGAAACTGAGTGGATCGAAATAATTTCCCCGTAAGAAGTATCTGTAGTTAAACGATGCACGTGCATAAGAACAAAATTGGACTTTCGATCTCGCCAAATTTTCTACAATACAGAAATTACATTTTCTGTTCAGATTCACTCTTTAATTTACGGTACACAATGTACATTGAAAGTCTGTAAGGTATACAGTACATTATTTCTTCTGTAAATAGTCTGTTCTTCTTTATTGACGTTGATAATCCAATATGTTACATAGCGGTCACGATCCACGTCTTTCTGTCCATATAAACACGCGAGGCAACCGAAGACTTATCTTATAAGGTAGAATAGGGAAGGTCAAACCTACGTTTACAGAGTTTGTAGACCTGGAGTAAACTTATCACAAGGTTGATTTTAATACTCTCTTTGAAATTCTGAAGGTAGCAGGGGTAAAATACAGTGAGCGAAAGACGACGAGTATTTATAACTTTTACAGCAACCAGACGGCAGTTACCAGAGTCGAAGAGCATGAAACGGAATCAGTGGCAGAGAAGGGAGTGGGACAGGGTTGTATCCTACCCACTATGATATGCAATCTGTACAATCAGCAAGCCGTAAAGAAAATAAACATCTGGCGTAGGAATTAAATTTCCAGAAGCCTTTTCCTTAGAGTTCGCAAATTATATTGTGACTCTGTCAGAGGTAGCAAGAGCAGATAAATGGACTGGACAGAGTCTTGAAAGAAGGTATAAGATGAACAACAATAAAAACAAAACAAGGATAATGAAATGCATTCGAATTAGAGCAGGCGATGCTGAGGCGATTAGTGTGGGAAATGAGGGTCTTAAATTGGTAGATGAGTTTTGGTGCTTGGGTTCAAATGGCTCTGAGCACTATGGGACTTAACGTCTGAGGTCATCAGTCCCCTAGAACTTAGAATTACTTAACCCTAACTAACCTAAGGACATCACTCACATCCATGCCCGAGGCAGGATTCGAACCTGCCACCGTAGCAGTCGCACGGTTCCAGACTGTAGTGCCTAGAACCGCTCGGCCACCCCGGCCGGCTGCTGTTTGGGCAGCATAATAAATGATGATGGCCGAAGTAGAGAGGATATAAAATGTAGATTAACAATGATAAGAAAAGCGTTTCTGAAGAATAGAATTTTGTTAACATCGAAAGTAGATTTAAGTGTCCGGAAGTCTTTTCTGAAAGTATTTCCATAGAGTGTAGACATGCATGGAATTGAAACATAGACGATAAACAGCTTAAACAAGAAGAGAATAGAATGTTTTGAAATGTGGTGCTACAAAACAATACGGAATATTAGATGAGTAGATCACATAACTGATGAGGAAGTACTGTATAGAATTCGGGACAAAAGAAATTACTGGCACAACTTGACCAAACGTCAGTTGATTGGACACAAGGGATCACCAGTTTAGTACTGCAGCGACGTGTGGGGGGTAAAAACTGTAGAGGGAGACTAAGAGATGAATACAATAAGTACATTCAGGAGTATGTAGGTTGCAGTAGTTGCTCACACACGAAGAGGCTTGTATATGATAGAGTAGAATGGAGAGTTGCATCAAACCAATCTTTGGACTAAAGCAACAACAACGTATTCGTGTAGTAGTGTTCTTACGTTTTCATAACACAGCGGTTTTAAGCATTTCCCATTGATTAAAAGCTTAGTTTTTACAATAACACTTCTACGTAACTTTTTCGCTAGGGATTCACTCCCAATCTCTCACCACTGAACACGACTATCACTTAAACTATAAAGTTTTAATTGATAATCACAAGTAAAGTACGCCAGTTTTGTAACTGCTAAAGACTATCGCGAACCACATCGTTCAAGCACTGAAGGCGACTTAGTGTGCCAACAATTAGTAATGATAACGCTAAAGCTTGGTTAGCTTCAGCGCAAATATTTTTAGAACTGTGCTGTTTCTTCCTTGAAGTATTCTAATCAGGCTGAATCTGCAAAATTTCATTACCCATCTTTTTTGCAAATTCATCAGCTCCTTGTCCTTCTGAGACTTATCCTGTTTGAACCAAACAAGTAAACCAGTATTTACCTCCTATTATTTAGCGGTTCTCATACGCTTTCTCTGTGGATCGAAGATCCCCATAATTTTTTATCTAATTTTAATAATCGCTGATAATGGAGAGCCGGAAATATGGAACTAATTATACATTTGTTTCCAGCCTCCGTTTTTCGTCAACTACCACAAGCAGCTCCATTCTGATTTATAAGCTAAATAGCTGTTGCGGTTACAGAATAAATTTACAGACGTGTATTTAAAAACTAAACCATGAGTATATTTTGACGCCCAAAAAAAAAAAAAATGGTTCAAATGGCTCTGAGCACTATGGGACTCAACATCTTAGGTCATAAGTCCCCAAGAACTTAGAACTACTTAAACATAACTAACCTAAGGACATCACACAAACCCAAGCCCGAGGCAGGATTCGAACCTGCGACCGTAGGAGCCCCGCGGTTCCGGACTGCAGCGCCAGAACCGCACGGCCACCGCGGCCGGCTTTGACACCCAATTCGTCGGCTCGAGACATCAGTCACCGAAGTAGAAAGCTCAAATGTTTGGGCAGTGGCATTACCTAAAGACAAGCGATATTACAGCTGCAATAACAGCAATAGTTAGTGGCAGCATGTTTGCCATCGGTTGTGCTATTCACTGTAACTTCTGCAATTGCAGTTTAGACTCTAAGTGATTTCAAGTAATGGAATTGCTGAAAAACCAGCATTTTTCAGTAATAGTAAAATGAATAAAAAATATCAGCAATCCTCACATACACTATCGGTATTAATACATTCGTGGATATGGGTTCATGGTCTCTACACATTTATTAACGTTGACAGCTGCTGTGTCTTCAGCACCTTAGCCACTTGAAACTCGAAATAGCAATTGTGGAATTTGTAATAAATAGTGCAGTCTATCACAAGTAAGATGGCCCCCCCCCCCCCCCAAAAAAAAAAAAAAAATCAGAGAGTGTAACTGAAAAACAATTGTGTGTTGTGCACTTTGTTCCATATGACGACGTTCGGCTAAACATGCAAAAGGAATCATAAACTATGTGACGGCGAAACTGAGTAAAACAGGTGTATTGCATGGTATTTTGAAAGGAGGATAGTTGCCTTTTGTGTTAAGCGATTTTTCGTGTCAGTCGGTTTCGCACTGAACGTTTTATTATATGCCTACTATACTATTGGGCTTAGGTTTCTTGGACATACATATAAGGAAGAGGGCTGTCATCTATTTGATAAATAGAAAACGATACGAAAAATCACGCGAAATTCTTTCACAATCAACAACTAATTCGTAAGTAATAAAGAATTTAACATTACAGAATGGCAGCAAAGGTGAAATTCTCAGACACTGGTAGGAGTGTATTGCAGTTACAACTAATTCGTAAGTAATAAAGAATTTAACATTACAGAATGGCAGCAAAGGTGAAATTCTCAGACACTGGTAGGAGTGTATTGCAGTTGCTTTTTTTATGCAAACAAAAGCCTTAAGCTATCACATTTTTAACCAAATAGGAAACCGGTGCACTACCTCTACGGGCATGGTTAATATCCTACATATCTGATCAAAATTTGTAGGAGGGTAACGACCAGTTGTGACTAAGCTGGAATTCCTATGAGAATTTCCACTACCTGGAGAAACAGCAGCAGCTTCTAGGCAGACTGCAAGAGCTTAACGATATAATTGGATGGTATGAAGTCTTTGATATTCTTAATATTTTAGCCGATGTAGTCCCTGTAGAAAAAGAAAAAGCGTAGCCATAGTCATCAGCCACTAGGGCAGCGACAAGCAAGACCAGAAAATGAGCCGGTAGTGCGAGGACCAAGCGCTATGGTTCTATCGTTGCTGGGTTCAGAAGAGAACTGTGAAGAGTGATGTACACAAGGAAACCTCGGAAATATCAACAGTTCTCGGTGAAAGATAGGTGATGTGCTGCGATCCGTCACCATGCGGTCTGGAGGCAGGAAGATACTATTTTTACAGAACTTACAGGACACCATGGAAACTAAGTAGTCCAATAATAGTGAAGTGTGTGTCTCTCAATCTACAGTGGAGTAAATTAGTGTAATGACACAAGCCAATGTAGTGCTTAAAGTGTGCTCCGAGTGTCAGTGACTTAAGCAATATCAAACATTATCAAGGAATAATCTTCATACAGATGTGGTATCAACAGTAGCATAGAGTTGTAAAACTACCGCAGACTACTATAAGTAAGCGTAGTTTACTTACTAGCTTTGGTCCGTTAAGATCGTACCCACATTACCTGACGTTATTAGGTGTGTTGCATACCTGTCGGGCGTTATCTCACAACGACCGCTTTATTTACGTATGCGAACTGTGTTTTATTAGATTCCCCGAGAGACTGGAAGTGGTGAACCGTCAAGGAAGTGAGGGAGGATATATAAAGTCTGTTACTTAAAAATAAATAGTGTCTGTAGCAAAATTGAAACCGTCAATTCAGGTTTCATTCGAAAATTGATTTGAACGTGAAACAGACGAATGTTTTAGTAGAAATTAAAAGAAAGAAACAAAAAACATTACAGATTTACCATATGGCGCTAGAAAACGCAGTTTCAGCAAGGAGGTGGTAAATTTAAAAAAGCCAAACAGTAATATATCAAACATCACTTCAGTAATTCGTCTAAATTACATAAAACATATTTCACTTATTCTCTAGCAACTTTCCCATTTATCAGTAATAAGAGGTAACTCTTGGCTTTGATCATGGTGAAGGACGCACTGTTGACCACAAAATAACAATAAGAATCTAAACTGTACTTCCATCAAAAGTAATTGCTTTGGCTACATGAAAGCGCAGAAGTTTCGATATCAATTAATTTTTATTCCTTATAAAATGCAATTTCTATTCTGTAAGGTTGTAAAATACGTAATGGACTAACACTGAATGATATGTAGTTCCTATTAAGTGCAGAAGAAAGAAGAAACAAACAAAAAGAAGTCTTCGGCACCCAGTTGCTCTCATACACATTCATTAACGTTTCATTCCTTACTAATGCTACCAATACTACCGTTAATACTGCCATTTACTACATCATTAATGGCTTAATGCAGTGCATCAAAACTACCGAACCGGAATATTAGTAGAGTGCAACTCAAAGTATTTGTAAGATACGTATTCATAGTAGCAGTTAGTGTAGTAACATCAACATAATGGTAGTAGTAATAACGGATAATAATATTTGTAATACTACTGATTGTTGCCGTTGTCGTTCTAATAGCACCAACAACAGTAGTTGACAAAGATACAGCACAATTAGTTAAAACAGACTAAGCAAAATCTTCTGTGACAAGAGAGGAACACTCGGCTGAGAGCGGAATAATGTCGTAGGAAAACTGCAAATAAATGAACGCGAACCTAGCCGTCGAAAAGCTAACAATAGTAGCAGAAACAAACAGCAATAAGAAAAAAGTAATATAACTTCAAACTTGGTTCAACATTCAGTGTAAAAAGAAACGCTCTCTAAAATGATATTCATAATGGTTTATATACCTGTAATTTGACCTGTAGCGGCCCATTGTGTTCAATGAAAGTGAACTGGAATGAATAATCAAAAAATTTGCGTACGTGCAGTAAGTTATCAATCTTGTAACATACTCAATGTCTTCGATTTCTAAATGTTCGGTGTTTGAAAAAGAAATGCGTTCTAATAAATTTTTAAGCAATTTCCTGGGATATTTCTTCAGATTTTGCAGCATTTCCATTACTCTCTCCTACCCACAATAGTCCGCATTGCATGCTTTTGCTAAATTGGATTCCTCCCTTCAGTTTCGCCCTACGTAGATGCGACGTTTTAGCAGCTTTGCAGCTTTGCAGCTTAGCAACACAGGATAGGTAACGATTTTACACGATCTCTCACGTAGACCTGCAGTTTTCCAATACCATGCTAGTGGAGCGAAGTTTGCCATTAGTTTCATCTACACTTGAGACAATATCAATGTCGCCGTTGGTCCCTCCACGCATTATTGTTAACAAGTTCTTGCATAACATGACTGAAGCATGTGCACGACTGAACACTTCCGTTTTAAGACATAGTTGACATTCGTCACATTAGGTTTTTCTATTTATTTATTGACACATTTAACCGAGAAAGGGTAAGAGTATGTCAAGATCTGACAGGATATTACTACATATGTCGGGTAACAGTTCCTCTTAGGTAATCGTGTAGCCTGTGAAAGTTTGACTGAAACTAATACTAACCCCTGAACCATTAATGTACTGTATAACAGTAACTATAAAGATTTTAAACACACGTCTCTTTGACACAGTCGCCGTTTGTGTCAATAGAAGACAGCAAACTGAAAGCTGAAGTCTCAAATTCCGAGTTTAAACAATGGTTCCCGCAGGAGGATCGTACAGACATACCACAGTTTAACTGTCGCACAGACTCCCGTATAGAGGATATAGAAACAGGTACCCCTGGCGTTGACAGGCAGCTGCAAGAGTTAAAAATAAGTAAGTCGACGATTCCGGACGAATTTGTAATTCTGTTTTACAGAGAGTACTCCACGGCATTGGTTCCTTACTTAACTTGCATATAAGGCGAATCTCTACACAACCCACAGTCCCAAGCCACTGGAAAAACGAAGGTGACTCATGTATAAATGAAGGGTAAAATAACGGAGTCCCAAAAAACAGACACACATCCCTAAAATCAGTATGCTGCACAGTTCTTAAACATATTCTAAGATCGAATGTAACAAATTTACTTCAGATAGAAAAGTTTCTGTCCACAAATCAGTACACACGTAGAAGGCATCGCTCCTCCGAAACTCTTTGCCCTTTTCTCAACATGATATCTTGAGAACCATGGATGAAGGGCAACAGGCGGATTCAATATTCTTAGATCTCTGGAAACCGTTTGACATGGTGCCTAATGTGGTCAAAAACTGCAACCCTTCTTTTTCGCGTCGTATCAACAATGGATTAATTTTCTTGGTAAACCACCGAATTGAGCAAGAGTGTCTACTTGGTATTTTTTATTGATAATCGATCGGAGTATTCTTCTTTCAACTTCCTGTAGTTATCAGTTGTTGCTTGAGTGTTTAGTTTGAATAGTGGTTCACCTGCACATGTTGCATCCGGTTTAACGGCGAAGGAATAATGCCGAAGTTTTTCATTTAATGAAAGTGATCGTTTATTGTAAGTTTGCCCCGTAGTTCTCTGTGCTCGCTGTAGTTTTAATGTTCTGTTATCTATTGTTGCTCTTTAACTCGAATTACAAGTAAAAATCTCCCCAACATATTTAATTTTTTTTAAACCTTAATTTTTTGAGCACTGTGGAATATAATAGGGAGGTCTCAACTGGGAAGGCAGGCATCATTTCTGTTTTCTCAAAAGAAATATGCAGCCCAACCTTCGGCGCTAATCATTCTGGTTCTTCTGTCTGAAACTTTATTTCGCCGATATTGTTTGCTAACAACGCCAAATCATCTGTAAATGCAAGACAGTTAAGTTGAATCTTTGTTTCAATCTTCGTTAACTGGCGGTGGACACATCTTGTTACATGATTTTCTCCAGCACACAATCGAACAGGAATGGAGACAATGCATCACTTTGTCGAGACCAGTTCGAATCTCAAAAGGTTCAGTGAATTCATTTTTGGACCTTACTCTAGATTTAGTATTTCGAAGAGTCACAGCAATGAAACTGACAAGTTTCTGATGTAAACCAAACTCTGTAAGGATAGACAGGAGACATTCACGATGGATACTATGGTAGGCTATTTTGAAATCGACAAAGGTGCTCACTAACTTCTTGTTCCTGACCCTTTGGTGTCTCGTTATCCATTTAAGGCTAACAATTTAGTCGGGAGAGCTTCGTCCTGGCCGAAAACCTGTTTGATATTCACCTAATTCACCATCATTCTGTCTTAAGCAAAATACTAACATAAAACTTGTTATCTTTATTGTTAATGACATAAATATTACTAATTACTATGTTACTATTCTCTATTTACTGTGGCTGGCCTAGTCACTCTCAGCATTGAAATTGATCCCTCAACTTTGGTCGAGTGGAAGGTCGCCCGAAAGTGTGGCAGGCTGCAAAAGATTTTCTAAGGCGCTGATCTAAAGGTCACCGGGGTTCGTCTAACAAACAGGTTTCAGGCGCTGTCTGCGGCTGACTAAAATCCTGAAAGAGGTGCAGTCGCTTACCCGGATTTGGGCATCCACAAAGAGGGGGAGGGGGGATTACTGGTACTTGGGGGCTCAAATATTGAGGGCGTAGTGGGGCCCTTCACCGTTATAGCTGCCAAAGTGGGGACGAGTTACAGTGTGCACTCCGCGTACAGATTAAGGGAAGTCATCCCAGATGTGGAATGGGTTTTTCCAGAAACCACGTAGAACACAGGGTGCAGCCATTTGCAGGTGGTGACTCATGTCAGAACCATTGACGTATGTCGGTTTCGATCAGAATATTTTTTCTCTGCTTTCCGGAGGCTATCTGAAGTGGTAATGACTGCCTGTCTTGCTATCGAGATCAAGGCAGAGCTCACTATATGTAGCACCGTCAACAGGACCGATTGCGGATCTTTGTTTGGTATGGAGCCGAGTGGAGGTCTGAATCAGAGGCAGGGATGATTCTACGACCGTGTAACGTGAGCCATTGGGTGGTGGGATATCAGGTGTTGCTTAATAGATCAAGAGTCGATTACAGACAGAAGGTAGCTACACGGGTAACTGGGGATGTGTGGAGTGGAATGAGCTGCTTTTTAGTTTTTTGTATCTCGGAAAAATACAAAAAAGGCTCAGTCTCAAAAGGTGTATATCAAACACAGGACGGGGGTAGACGTAGACGTCATCGTTATTCTTAAATTTTCACAGGTTTTCTGGGAAAGAAACAGAGCTCCAAGCGCTAACAGAAAGCACTGAAGCTGAAATCGTTGTAGGTACTGAGAGCTGGCTAAAGCCATTTATTTTTACAAAGGACTTAATGGGTTCAGGAAGGATAGATAAAATGCTGTTGCTGGTGTAATATTCGTTGCTGTTATAAATAGTTTACCTGGAAGTGAAATTGCAGTAGATAATCTCTGTGAGTTAGTATGAGTAGAGGTTATACCTTTCTATGAAATTAAATTAATAATTGGTTCCTTTTACCGACCCCCCCCCCCCCTCCCCCGACTCAGATGAACGTTCAAAGAAAAGTGGTCCCATTTTGAATAGGTACCAAACTTACACAATCGTGGTTGGTGGCGACGTCAGTCAACCCTTGATATATATTGGCTCGCTCGTAGTTGGTCGTACGCACAAAACTTCATCGAAATTGTACTAAATGCTTTCTATGAAAATTATTTTGTGCAGTTAGTTCATGTGCCCATTTGCAGTGTAAAATATTTTGAAAACAAACTTTCCTCTTAGCAATAAATAGTCCTGTGTTATTAGGGAGCATCATTATAGATAGAGGAATTAGTGCCCACTAGGTCGTTGAAATACTGAGTACCGTAACAAGCAAATACACCGAAAATATATGCAAAATATAACTATTTGAGAAAAGAGACAGTCTGCACCCCATATAAACCGACGATGTAAGTGTAGACCAGATCTGGTTTAAATTCAAAGAAATAACAGTGATGGCAGCTGAGCGATATATACTAAATAAATTAACAAGCGACAGATCTGATACTTCATGGTACACAAAACAGGTCGAAACCAGTTGCCGAAGCAACTAAAAAAGCATACCAAATTTAGAAAAAAGAAAAATTTCAAAGATTGCTGATCTTTAGCAGAAGCTCGAAATTTAGCGCGGCCTTCAGTAAGAGATGCCTTTAACAATTTTGCACAACGAAACTCTGTCTCGAAATCTGGCGAAAATCCAAAGAGATTCTGGTCGTATGTAAAGCAGGGTAGCGACAAGACACAATCAATACCTTCACTGCACGGTAAAGAACAGAGTTAATAAACATGTTTTTTCTGAAATTCCTTCACCAAAGAAGACGAAGTAAATTTTCTAGAATTTGAAGCTGTCAACAAAGGGAAATTACAAGTAGATCTCATCTCTGTAGCGATGTAGCTTAAATCACTTAATAATGGTAAGACTTATGGTCCAGATTGTATACCAATTAGGCACTTTCCAGAATATACTGATACAATAACTCCATACTTAGCAGTCATATATAACCATTCTGTCGACGAAAGAGTATACCTTAAAAAAATGGAAAGTTTCACAGGTCACACCAATACTGAAGAGAGAAAATAAGAGTAATCCGCTGAATTACAGACCTTTATCAGTGACATTGGTTTGCAGTTTACCTCGAAGGAAACGATGTGTGACACACAGTCAGTACATATTCAGAAAATATCGTTGTTGTGAAACACAACTGGCTCTTCATTCACACGAAGTGGAGATCTCACATTGCTTCCATATTTCTAGATTTCCAGAAGGCGTTTGATACCGTTTACACTAACTTCTCTCTTTTACTTCATCATCATCATCATCATCATCATTTAAAACTGATTATGCCTTTCAGCGTTCAATCTGGAGCATAGTCCCGCTTATAAAATTCCTCCATGATCCCCTATTCAGTGCTAACATTGGTGCCTCTTCTGATGTTAAACCTATTACTTCAAACTCTTTCTTAACCGAATCCAGGTACCTTCTCCTTGGCCTGCCCCGACTCCTCCTACCCTCTACTGCTGAACCCATGAGTCTCTTGGGTAACCTTGCTTCTCCCATGGATGTAACATGACCCCACCATCTAAGCCTGTTCGCCCTGACTGCTACATCTATAGAGTTCATTCCCAGTTTTTCTTTGACTTCCTCATTGTGGACACCCTCCTGCCATTGTTCCCATCTACTAGTACCTTTAATCATCCTAGCTACTTTCATATCCGTAACCTCAACCTTATTGATAAGGTAACCTGAATCCACCCAGCTTTCGCTCCCATACAACAAAGTTGGTCGAAAGATTGAACGGTGCACAGATAACTTAGTCTTGGTACTGACTTCCTTCTTGCAGAAGAGAGTAGATCGTAGCTAAGCGCTCACTGCATTAGCTTTGCTACACTACACTTCCAGTTCTTTCACTATGTTGCCCTCCTGTGAGAATATGCATCCTAAGTACTTGAAACCGTCCACCTGTTCTAACATTGTTCCTCCTATTTGGCACTCAATCCGTTTATATCTCTTTCCCACTGACACTACTTTCGTTTTGGAGTTGCTAATCTTCATACCATAATCCTCACATTTCTGATCTAGCTCTGAAATATTACTTTGCAAACTTTCAATCGAATCTGCCATCACAACTAAGTCATCCGCATATGTGAGACTGCTCATTTTGTGTTCACATATCTCTTTTACCTCTGAAAATCAATTGTTACTCATGTGCACCCTTAGACACAGTAACACTAAGACAATGCAGTCATTTTAAGTAAGAAGGGAGTTCTAAATAATTAATAAAACAAATTACTCATCTGGTTCTTATAGCTCCTAGTTAAAATTTTTCGCTCATTGAAAATCAAGGGTCACTGAAAACAATAATGTTTAGGCGGTATGCTTAGGTTCTTTTAAGTTTGACAATTTAGACACCGCATGACTAAATTTCTTCATTGTTTCCTTTAATTTATTCATATCATATTCCAGTATAGTTTCACAAATAGATTTCCATTCTGGTACAATCCATTCATTTGAATACAAAAACTTCGTATAGACTTCTCCGTAACTACTGCTAACGTCAACTCAGCTACTACTGCTCCATGACAGCTCCTTGACAAGTGCTCGCCACGCGGGGTAGCCGCTCGGTCTCAGGCTCCTTGCCACGGTGCGCGCGGATCCCCCCGTCGCAAGTTCGACTCCTCCCTCGGACATGTGTGTGTGCGTGTGTGCGTGTGTGCGTGTGTGCGTGTGTGCGTGTGTGCGTGTGTGTGTGTGTGTGTGTGTGTGTGTGTTTTGTCCTTAGAGTAGTTAGTTTAAGTTAGATTAAGTAGTGTGTAAGCCTAGTGACCGATCACCTCAACAGTTTTGTACCATTGGAACTCCCTACAAATTAAGAAAAAAAAAGTGCTGACTCAAAGGCGTACAAAGGTACAAGAAGTAGTAGTAGACTGCCTGTCATGCTTTCGAGATGAAGGCAATATCGATTTTAACTCAAAATAATTAATACACCAATTAGTTCTTTTACAAATATTATCAAATCATTAGTCAAAACACATTATAGAACGACAGTGAAATTTTCGGGTATGATCACAATTTCGAATTACATCTGAAGTATGGAAAGTAATAAAGTTTACTGAAAAATAAATCTTATGATAATTTGATGTTTTATTTCTGTTCCTAAAAAATATAAGACTGAGTTACCAGAAATATAGTAAATACAAAATCGCTATTCTTACTCCGTTGGATCGTGTCATCAATTTAATGAGATAATTCCGTAACATGTTCCAGACAAGCAGCTTCCAGTCAAACTGCTTGCCAGTGGAGCATCGTCTCATTACTCTGTAGTGCGACTGGATTTGTGAATTCCTGTTAGAAAGGTCACAGCTCGTAGTAACGACTGGAAAATCACAGAGTCAAACACAAGTGGTATAAGACGTTCCCTAAAGAAGTTTTGGAGGCCCTCTGCTGTACCTATTGCAAAGCAAGATATCTGAATGGTACGAAAAGAGGCAATTGACTCTGAACAATGGAAAGCGTGAGGTCAAGCACAAGTGTACTAAAAGAAATCCGTCAAATTTTGATTACACGATAAATCAAACAAATCTAAAGGCTACCAGCTTCACTAGATACCTAGGGATTATAGTTGTTAACAACTTAAATTGGGTTCATCTCGTTAAATACGTACTGGAAAGAGGAACGTAAGACTACGTTTTATTGGTAGGACACTTAGAAGATGCTACAGACTACTAAAGAAGCTGCCAACGCTACGGTTGTCTGTCCTCTTCTGGAATGGGGTCCTTACTGGATAGGGCTGATGTAGGACATCGAAAATGTTCAAAGAAAGGCAGCTGGTTTTGTATTATTTTTTGAAACGTAAGTTGGAGTGGCAATCATTAAAACGAAGGCCTTTCTCGATGCGGCGAGATATTTTCACGAAATTTCAGTCACCAAATTTATCCTCCGAAAGCGAAAACATTTTCTTGGAGCCCACATACATAGGGATAAATGTTTATAGTAATAAAATAATAGAAATTAGAGCTCTTACTGAAAGACTTAAGCGGTCGTTTTTCCGCGACTCTCTGTTCGGGAGTCGCATGGTAGAGAAACAGTCTGAAGGTAGTTCGACTACCCATCTGCCAGCCACTTAAGGTGAATTGTAGAGTATTCATGCACATCTAAATTCTCAAGTTGTCAAATGTCTCACCTGGTGAAAGCATTTTGGTAAATAAGAGTGCAATATGGCGTAAGTTCGACGGAATTTATTAAAAGTACGAGGAATCCTGTTCGTAACCGGCCTCTGTGGCCGGGCAGTTCTAAGCGCTTCAGTCTGGAGCCGCGCTACCGCTAAGACCGCAGGTTCCAATCCTGCCTCGGGCATTGATATGTGTGGTGTCCTTAGGTTAGTTCTAAGTTCTAGGGGACTGATGACCTCAGACGTTAAGTCCCATAGTGCTCAGAGCGATTTGAACCTTTTTTTCCTGTTCGTATAAATTACTCTGGGGTGACCAAAGTCGTACGACTGTGAGATGTACATGTATAGATGGCGGGAGTATCACATGCATCATGCAGAAAAGGGCAGTGCGTTGGCATGTGAAACGGTTTCTGACGTTATTACGGCCACTCGACGGGAATTAAGAGTCTGAACGCGGAATAGTAGTTGAAGCTAGACCCAGGGGCCATTCCATTTCGGAAACAGTTACGGAATTCAAAATCCCGATATTGTGCGGAGAATACCAAACTTCGGACGTTACCTCACCACGGACAGCGCAGTGGCCGAGGGATCTCACTCAACGATCGAGAGTAGCGAGTTTGCGTAGAGTCGTCAGTGCTAACAGACAAGCAACAACGTATTCGTTGGGAGTGCGCGGCGAAATTTGGCGTTAATGGGCTATGGCAGCAGACGACCGACGCGAGTGCCTTTGCTGAGAGCACGACATCGCCTATAGAGCCCCTACTGGATCCGTCACCATATCGGTTGAACCCTAGATGACTGGAAAACCGTGGCCTGGTCCGATGAGTAAGATTTCAGTTGGTAAGAGCTGACGGTAAACTGCGACGCAGACCCCACGAAGCCACGGACTCAAGTTGTCAACAAGACACTGTGCAACGTGATAGCGGCTCTTTAATTGTGTGGGCTGTGTTTACATAGAATGGACTGGGTCCTCTGGTCCAACTAAGCCAATCATTGACAGGAAACGATTATTTTCGGCAACATGGAGGCAATTTGCAGTAATTAATGGACTTAATGTTGAAACCTTCCCGTCTCCTCTATCTCTCCTTTGTTACACAACCTTCACTTCTACAATAACCTATGAAACCTTCCCTTAGGATTTCTTTCTCTTGCTTAATAATAACAAATGAAATCTTCCCTTTGAAATTAATTCTCTTTCTCAATCATCGCATACAATTTAAATGTTGCTTATTAAAAGTGATTTTCTGATTATTTCGACGAAACACAGAATGTGTCGTCGTCGCGGCCCTCAGTCGTTACCTGCAATAACCTAAAACTGTTCCTTACCTTTTTTTACTGTTACTGGATCGCCATCTGACTGCTACATCGAACTGCGACATGAATATAATTACTCTGTTTTACTATACTATATTAGCTGCTGGTGGGCTGTCATAATAAGTGACTGTATTTATTACCAAAGGTGACGTTATTCTTCAATAGCAAATCTGACGTTATTCTTTAATTAATTTGACTGAAGTTCCGTAATTCATAGTTAAACTTTTTCTTGACAACTATAAAATTTTGCAAAGTTTTACGTTGACGGTTTTTGGGATGGATTGTAATCAGTAATGCAACGTTGCAGGCAAAAATTAATAATATTCTGAAAACGCTTCAAGTATTTACTATTAGCAATGAAATGATTTTACAAACATTCAAGTGGGACTTACTTTTTACAATAATCTTACAACTAGCATTGCGCAAACATACCTTCAGTAGTCTTGAGTTTCGCAAAGAAAATAATTCAATAATATTAGTTCCTCTTATGATAATAGTTAGCTGATGTCTCTGTAAATCCGTTTATAAACTCTTGTAAATCATAGCTGGTGGCTGGCAGGCACACCGCTTCTCTCAACCTCTCGCTTCACATCTCGCTTACTACTGACTTCCTACGAACGCTAAAGTGCGGTCTCTCCTGCCAACAATGCTTTCTGTTGCAGACAATCCCTGCTACCATTACAAAATGTATCAGTGCGCGGTCTTTCCCGCTCTTTTCTTAAAATGTGTCCATAAGCGGTCTCTCCCGCCGTTTTTAAAATTATCTCAACATGCGGTCTCTCCTGCCAACAATACTTTCGTGCAGACATTCCCTGCTACCACAGTTATTTCCAACATGACAAATATTTATTATTCCTACTTAATCCTATTAATAAAATGTAAACATCTTTCATAAATTGTGGTTTGACAATAGGCAATAGAAATATACACGTCTTACAATATTCTCAAACAACGATGTCATGTCACCGGGTCAGAATTGTTCGCCATTGGTTTGGAAAACATTCCGGACCGTTCGAGGGAATGACTTGGCCACTCTGATAGTCCGACATGAATCCCATCGAACATACATGTGACACAGTCGAGAGGTCAGTTCGTGTACAAAATCCTGCACCGACAACACTTTCGCATTTATGGACGACTATGGAGGCAGCATGGCACAGTATTTCAAATGGGTTCAAATGGCTCTGAGCACTATGAGACTTAACTTCTGAGGTCATCAGTCGCCTAGAACTTAGAACTAATTAAACCTAACTAACCTAAGGACATCACACACATCCATGCCCGAGGCAGGATTCGAACCTGCGACCGTAGCAGTAGCTCGGTTCCAGACTGTAGCGCCCAGAGCCGCACGGCCACTCCGGGCGGCTGGCACAGTATTTCTGCAGGGGTCTTCCAGTGACTTGGAAGACGTCGAGTCGCTGTAGTACATTGGCCAAAAGGAGGTCCGATACCAGGTTAGGAGGTATCCCATGACTTTTGTCAACTCACTGTATTGATTTATTTATTTTTTTGTTTTGTTTTTGTTTGTGTGAAATCCTATGGGACTTATCTGCTAAGGTCATCAGTCCCCCAGCTGACACACTACTTAACCTAAATTATCCCAAGGACAAACACACACACCCATGCCCGAGGGAGGACTCGAACCTCCGCCGGGACCAGCCGCACTCAGTGTATTGTTACGGCTGATTTTGTGACACCTGTAATTGACTGTATACGTTCCATTTAATGCTTCGTCCCATGCTGATTATAAGAAGAAGCTGTAAGTTTTGTCACGAGGCTATTCTCTGGAGAAAGGGTGTACAGGCACGACGTGTCGTGGCAAGGTGCTGGCTGCTGGTGACGTCTCGGCGTCGCAGAAAGGCCTGTTGGAGGGCAGTGTTTGCGGGGAACAAGAGCGCCTTGTTTACGCTGGCGCGGCCGCCAGGGGGTTGAGAGCTGCCGTTATTGGCCGCGGCGCCGCCCTGGGGGCCGCTAATGCGCCATTAGCGGCAGCCAATTGTCTGCCGGGGAAGTCCCGAGCCTCGCCGCGCCGCGACGCCCACCCGCGCGCGGCGCCCGTTCGCTCCATCCACTGTGCCGCGGGAAGCGGACGTGGCGATGACGCACAACCGCTGTCCTAGGCAGTTCTGGGCGGGTACTTCCGTCTCGTCGAGAAGCGTACCCTCACTCTGCGACAGTCGAACGCTCTTACAACAGGACTTCTACGTCCACCCTTCCGTGCGCAGCACAACACGATAAAATGCGTGGTAGAGGGCACTTCATGTTCGACCGAATACCGGGTGGTTATAATTAAACTGACGTGTTCCGTGTGCTGCAGAAAGGACGCATACAGCGTGGGGCTCTGAAATGTCGTAGGTGTATTCATCAATCGATGAGCTCGCGGAGTATGCTGAAAGAGGTAAAAAAAATGGCTCTGAGCACTATGGGACTCAACTGCTGTGGTCATAAGTCCCCCAGAACTTAGAACTACTTAAACCTAACTAACCTAAGGACATCACACACATCCATGCCCGAGGCAGGATTCGAACCTGCGACCGTAGCGGTCGTGCGGTTCCAGACTGTAGCGCCTTTAACCGCTCGGCCACTCCGGCTGGCTGAAAGAGGTAATAGTTATTTTTACACCACTAGGCGAAAGTATGGCGCTGTAAGCAGTCAGAATGTGATGTGGGTAGAGGGAAACGAGGGAAAGAACAATCAAACGCATGATGACGTTGGTAATGGAACGTTTATCAGGATATGGTCATAAGGTACAACATGATACGATACGAAACTGAAGTGCTTGTGTTTTTCAGAAGTACAGTACAGTGTTCCTTCGGAGGTGCAAGCATGTTCGAAGGAAAAGACTGGCTAAAATGGTTCAAATGGCTCTGAGAACTATGCGACTTAACTTCTGAGGTCATCAGTCGCATAGAACTTAGAACTAATTAAACCTAACTAACCTAAGGACAGACATCACACACATCCATGTCCGAGGCAGGATAACGAAATGTATTCGCAGCTGCGAATATTTTCAACGATCAGCTGAGTAATCTAAGGACGAAATTGAAATTTCGTGCTTGACTGCGACTGGAACCCAGATTTCCCGCTTATCGCAAGAGGTCGGCTTAGCATTGGGCTACCCGAGCCAGACCCAAATTTCCATACGTCATCATCCAAGTGTCTACAAGCTTCACTCGTACATCCATTACTATATATTCCTGGACAAAGAAGACTTTTTAATTGAAAGTCGCTTGTCCGATGTCGGCAGCTACACTCATGCTCATAGATTCAGGATAACTGCAGAACGTGGTGCCACACAACGTAGCACTACACAAAACTAGCGTTAATAGCATAGGCACATAGGAAACACACACGACACAGATCTGTAAGTCCACTGTATTGGTGATAAGTTGAGAAAACCGACCCGAAACACACGTGCTACAAAACGCCACTGTTTCCTGCGCATGTACACCGACATCAATATGGGGTATGATCACCATGCACACGTACACAGGCCGCACAACGGGTTCGCATACTGTGGATCAGGTGCTCGAGCAGCTGCTTGGGTATAGCCTCCCATTTTTGAATCAGTGCCTGTCGGAGCTCCTTAAGTGTCCTAGGGGTTTGAAGAGGTGCAGAGATACGTTGACCGAGAGCATCCTAGACGTGCTCGATGGAGTTAAGATCTGGAGAACAGGCAGGCCACTCCATTCGCCTGATACCTTCTGTTTCAAAGTACTCCTCCACGATGGCTGTGCGCTATCATCCATCAGGAAGAAGGTTGGACCCACTGTACCCCTGAAAAGGCGGTGCAGAATGACGTCCTGATACACCTGAGCTGCTACAGTTTCTCTGTCAAAGACATGCAGGGGTGTACGTGCACCATTCATAATCCCACCCTACACCATCAAACCACGATCTCCACACAGGTCCCTTTCAAGGACATTAAGGGGTTGGTATCTGGTTCATGATTCACGCCAGATGAAAACCCAGCGAGAATCACTGTTCAGACTATTCCTGGACTCGTCCGTGAACATACCTGGAACCACTGTTGCAATGACCATATGTGCGTTCTTGACACCAGCCTTTACGGGCTCTCCTGTGACCAGGGGTCAGTGGAATGCACCTTGTAGGTCTCCGACCGATTAAACAATGTCTGTTTATTAATCTGCTGACACCATGTAAGCAACTCTCAACTACCTGTACAAGGGCATACATAATGGATGTACGAGTGGAAGTTGTATAAGCATGTCTGACGGCTTGTGGAGTTTTGGGTCTGAACGCGGACAGCCTAATGGTAAGGCGACCTCTGGCAATAAGCGGAAAATCCAGTTTAAAGTCCGGGTTCGACACAAATTTTTTGTAGTCGTCATTCCATTACACAGCCGTTGGTTGTTCTTACTCGCAACTGTGAATGCATTTCATGTATGTTGTTACAACGTGCGTTCAGTATGGTCTCCCTACTCAGTAACATGATGCATCCTTAACAGGGCATGGTCTGTGTTGCTCACAGCATATCTGGTGTAATCAGATTGATATGTCGTCGTACTCGAGTGACATGCCGTCGCATGCTATCCTTCAGATCAACAAGAATCCGGATACATCCCTGAGATGCATGTTCTTTCAAATATCCCCTCCAACAAGAAGAGAAGTCTCACGCATTTAGGTCGGAGGATCTGAAAGGATACACATCTCGAAATTGCCTAGAAAAGATGAGGTCGTTACCGAAGGTTTCTTGAACGAAATCTTTCACTTGCAAGCGACATTTGGTGTCACCTCATCTAGCAGAAAAAAGTGTGGACGCAGTTGCTTTCTTGCAAAGCTGGAAACATACGTTCCACGTTGAGGTCCTTCCAATGTGCAGATGTCATTGTACACCTAACATGCCCGCGAGGTGTCATCCCCTCGAGGAGAAACAGACCGAAAATGAAAGAGCTTTTGAAACCACATCACGAAGTCACGTAAGCTAAATCCAATGGATTTTCCTGCACAACGAGTGGCGGAGTAGAATCCCAAATGCGACATTTGTGTCAATTGACGACTCCGTGGAGAGTAAAATGTAACCCCCTCGCCCCAAAAAATATAGTCCAACTACATGACATCCATTTCCATGCGTGCGAAAAGACGAAGGGCGAAGTGACGGCTTTGTAGCCTGTCTTGGGGATTCATATGGTGCTCATTCTGCATCTTATACGAATACCAATGTGAAAAGCGCAGCAAATTCTTTTGAACTGTCGACCAGGTAAGACACAACGCCCGCGCCCCATCTCGACCACTGGCTGCATAATCTCAGGCACGTGCTGAACGGTCAGCTGTAGCTACAGCAACATCATCAACAACTGCCGTGGGAATGGGCCGCCTTCCTCTCCCTGTTGCATCACCTAATTCACCTGTTTCTTCCGATTTCTTCATCGTGTTTTTATCCCATTTATTGACATGTTTTTATTCCATTTATTGACATGTGTTTTTTATCCCATTTATTGGCATGGGGCCTCTTCGCAGCTGTTTCTGTCGGCGATATTCAAGCAATGCAGCACTGCTGTTGCTGTCGTTCTGATAAAACTACTTGCATTGTCTTCATTCTCAGTTTCCATGGCGTTTCGCAGGGGAAACTTGAACTTTCTAACCGACTACACAAACAGTCACTCCATTAAAGAAACCAACAAGCGTCATCAGGCGACAAATATCATACTGACGTCAAAACAGGAGGTATTTCACGTTCTGCTGACACTTTTTCAGCTGGTGGCAGGAAGTGGAACTTCCTTTAATTGCTTAATGTAACTACGTTGTTTCAGCGTCCTTCAGTGCAGACAGCCCTATGCAGCAGTGTCAGTCAAAAAGTAATGCTTCCTTTTTTTTATAACATCTATGGATGTTGCATTCCTGACAGTTATGTTGACAAATTAAATACACATGATTTTATCCCAAATTTTTAGTAACGGAATCGTGACGCTTCGTGACTACCAAATACAAATTCCAGCATTATTTTCTATCGGTTGTTTTCTGTGTTTTAATGGTTCAAATTGCTCTAAGCACTATGGGACTTAACATCTGAGGTCATCAGTCCCCTAGAGTTAGAACTACTTAAACCTAACTAACCTAAAGACATCACACACAGGCATGCCCGAGGCAGGATCCGAACCTGCAACCGTAGCAGCAGCGCGGTTCCGGACTGAAGCGCCTGGAACCGCTTGGCCACAGCGGCTGGCGGTGTTTTAATGGTTTAACACACAATCATGAACACAACTACCGAAATACAGTCCTGGAAATTGAAATAAGAACACCGTGAATTCATTGTCCCAGGAAGGGGAAACTTTATTGACACATTCCTGGGGTCAGATACATCACATGATCACACTGACAGAACCACAGGCACATAGACACAGGCAACAGAGCATGCACAATGGCGGCACTAGTACAGTGTATATCCACCTTTCGCAGCAATGCAGGCTGCTATTCTCCCATGGAGACGATCGTAGAGATGCTGGATGTAGTCCTGTGGAACGGCTTGCCATGCCATTTCCACCTGGCGCCTCAGTTGGACCAGCGTTCGTGCTGGACGTGCAGACCGCGTGAGACGACGCTTCATCCAGTCCCAAACATGCTCAATGGGGGACAGATCCGGAGATCTTGCTGGCCAGGGTAGTTGACTTACACCTTCTAGAGCACGTTGGGTGGCACGGGATACATGCGGACGTGCATTGTCCTGTTGGAACAGCAAGTTCCCTTGCCGGTCTAGGAATGGTAGAACGATGGGTTCGATGACGGTTTGGATGTACCGTGCACTATTCAGTGTCCCCTCGACGATCACCAGTGGTGTACGGCCAGTGTAGGAGATCGCTCCCCACACCATGATGCCGGGTGTTGGCCCTGTGTGCCTCGGTCGTATGCAGTCCTGATTGTGGCGCTCACCTGCACGGCGCCAAACACGCATACGACCATCATTGGCACCAAGGCAGAAGCGACTCTCATCGCTGAAGACGACACGTCTCCATTCGTCCCTCCATTCACGCCTGTCGCGACACCACTGGAGGCGGGCTGCACGATGTTGGGGCGTGAGCGGAAGACGGCCTAACGGTGTGCGGGGCCGTAGCCCAGCTTCATGGAGACGGTTGCGAATGGTCCTCGCCGATACCCCAGGAGCAACAGTGTCCCTAATTTGCTGGGAAGTGGCGGTGCGGTCCCCTACGGCACTGCGTAGGATCCTACGGTCTTGGCGTGCATCCGTGCGTCGCTGCGGTCCGGTCCCAGGTCGACGGGCACGTGCACCTTCCGCCGACCACTGGCGACAACATCGATGTACTGTGGAGACCTCAGGCCCCACGTGTTGAGCAATTCGGCGGTACGTCCACCCGGCCTCCCGCATGCCCACTATACGCCCTCGCTCAAAGTCCGTCAACTGCACATACGGTTCACGTCCACGCTGTCGCGGCATGCTACCAGTGTTAAAGACTGCGATGGAGCTCCGTATGCCACGGCAAACTGGCTGACACTGACGGCGGCGGTGCACAAATGCTGCGCAGCTAGCGCCATTCGACGGCCAACACCGCGGTTCCTGGTGTGTCCGCTGTGCCGTGCGTGTGATCATTGCTTGTACAGCCCTCTCGCAGTGTCCGGAGCAAGTATGGTGGGTCTGACACACCGGTGTCAATGTGTTCTTCTTTCCATTTCCAGGAGTGTATGTTACTATTGGTAACTCCGTGACTTTTTTTTACAAGTAACTTCCGAGTACCGAGACTAATGATGGAAAAAGTTAATAACAGAAATTACACTTCATTAACTATGCAAGACTTTCAAATGTGTCTGTGGAGTAGCTTCATAAGAAACAGCTTCATTTGATTCGGCTTACGTATCATTCTCCGCATCGCTTTTCTGCATTATATTCTTATTAATTCTCCCAGGAAGACTGAGCAATGGAGTTCATGAAATTTCAGTGTTCATCTGATGTTAAACGCAAACAAATTGTGCTTCATATCAGTATGTCAGTACTTGTGACCCTTTCATGTTCTACATGTAAATCAGACCAATATTTTTTTCATGTCCTTTTTGTACCATACCTTACGTTCCACGTGTGCACGACAACCATATTTGTCACGTCCTGCTTTTCTCTTAACCAACTTTGTATTCCTTATCTGGGCAAAGTACGAGAGGATTGTTAACGATATGTTTCGTGCTGCCTTCGACACTGCCTGGAGGTGTGCGCCTCCTCGTTTTGTTATACGATGAAACATACAGAAGGGACATCAAGGCAGGGGTGGCTTTGGCTTGCTTACCCCAAACGAGGGAGCTTTGTAAACATATGTGAAGGGAATGCCAAGAGCTTTTTAATGGCAACTCTCTGCGCAGCTCCGTTTCCCCCTCTTGTCTTCTCGTTTTCTTCCTTCTAATTTTGTTTTGTTTTTGAGAGTTGCCTAGGATGCTAAGTTTCAACCACCAATCGACAGCTGCATCTCTGGAGATAGGCATCGGTTTTTAAATGATGATTTGAATACAATGTAGGTAGACCAGACCTACATTTACATACATACTCTACGAACCACTGTCAAGTGCCAGTTAGATGGTACTACACGTTGTAATAAGCATTACGATCTCTTTTCGTTGCATTCACGTATGGAGCGTGGGAAAAATTACTGCCTAAATGGCTCGTTATGCAATGCAATTAGTCTAACCATGTCTTTACAATCACTGGAAAGCTGTAGTATATTCCTAGATTCCTCACTTAAAATTGGCGCTTGAAATTCTGTATGTCAATTTTCGTGGGGTAATAATCGTTTATCTTCTAGCGGCTGCCAATTCAGGTTCATTAACACTTCCGCAGCGCCCTTCCATGAGTCAACTAGTCCAGTGTGACTTCGTGCTGTCCATTTTGTAAGCTCAACGTCCATTGATTGCTCTGTGTGGTATGGGCTCCACGCATTTCAACAATATTCTAGGATGGTTCGCACGAATGTTTTGTGAAGAATGTCCTCTGCTAACTGTCTGCATTTTTCAAATATCCTACCAATGAACCGTGCGATGGACCCTTCGTGATCAGTTCATTCCATATACCCACAAACTGTTATGCCCAGGTATTTGTATAATTTTACCGATTCCATGAGAAGCTCACTGATATTACCCTATTTGGATGACACATTTTTCGTTTTGTGAAGTGCACAATTTATATTTATAAGCCTCTAAAGCAAGTTGACGGTCTGTGCTCCAATTAGAAATCTTATCAATATCTGAATGAACATAAGAGGACCTTTTTCCACATAGTATTTTACTTCACATAACTGCATCACTTGCAAAATGTCTTAGTTAATTATACACCTCAAGGGAAAGAACGGTTCATGTCCAAGACAAACGGGGTGTGTAGAGAGACGGCTGAAGTGATTTAATGATAAAACTATCTGCGTAAATAGGAATGGATTCTCATCAGTCAGTCTCCTAATGGATGCGAGTAGAGCTCTAATTGGAAATGTTTCACCATATTGTCGCCAAACCGCTGTCCATGCTATACAAAAAATATTGAACGAAACTGCATAATGTGTTACAGTCCTTTAGCAACTGAAAAGTTTCAAATTATAATTGCTGTCACAGGAGAAACGAACAGTTTCACTTTGCTACAGCTTCAAACGGATATTAAATGCGAGGGTTCTAGGCAAGTTACCCAGACCTACGGAAGAAAATGCTATCTGCCTGAAAGTTGTTGCGGTTTGATAATATCAATGACCTATTACTAAGTCACCGTTAGACTAGTTAATATTAGTCAATTATTTTTATTTTACTTAGTGAGTATTCCGCCACTTAGTGTGACAATGCGCAGATGATCCATTTCAGCAGAAACCAACAGCATAGTGCCGGTGCTAGAGCAGTGTTAAATAATATGCTGAATTAAACTCTCTATTTTACTACAGAATAGAAATGAGCTGTCGGACATAAACATTCTAAATCGAAGCAATTGACTCGCTTCGTGCGGTGATCGTCTTCATCTTCTGTGTCGTTTCTTTTTCATTACTTGGTTAACCCCATATCATTTCCTGGTTCACGTGGGGTGACTCACTGTCTGATGAAAGCCCTTCAACCAAGGCCGTACCCGCGAGGGGAGGGTATGACAGCTGCCCAATTTACCCTTCCCCCTTCTCCCCTCTGGAGAAAAATACTTAATCTGCTACTTATTACTCACTCTGTGAAATTCCTTGGGTTCCTTTCTGATGAAATGTCAACTTCAGCGACTGTTGTAGATATAATGCGATGTTTTTTTTGCCATTCCTCTACTTTGTATCAACGTCACTAGCACTGTACCGCTTGTTTTGAGTTACTAAGCACGTCAACTACGCTCCGTAGCCTCATGTTGTGCTTACTGTGGGATACCTCGAGTCTCGCTCCCTGTTACCATTAGCAGCCAATATCTTGGTTGCATGGTAGACAACATGTGGCGCTTCGAATTCCAAAAACATCATTGGCCCTCTGCGACCTCGCACTCAAGGGATTCCTTGCGAGATTCATCGAAAGAGTCCTTGGGGTGTGTAAACCACCCATTAATGAGGTATTTCACAAAACTATAGTTTTACAGATACGCATCGCCTCTCAGTCTGGGGTCCCTAGCAAGCTGGAGTAATACGGTAGTAAGATACAAAGAAGAGCAGCGTGTTTCGTCACTTGTTTTAGTATATGCGATAGTGTTACAGAACTGTTCATCCAGCTACAGTGGCAGATGCTACAAGCAGGGCTTTGTGCATCACGCTGTAGTTTATTATTAATTTTTCCGAGAACATACGTTTGTAAAAGACTCAGCAGACATATTGCTTTCTGCGAAGTGACAGTCAAGGTAAAATCAGAGATGTTTGAGCTCATATGGTTGCTTGCATAGAGCAGTTCCTCCTGCGCAGCATTCGCGACTGGTGTAGGAAAGTGGAGACATGATGATCAAACACGAAATACACTCCACACACCATACTTCTAAGTTGACTTGCAGAGTGTGTCTGTAGATTTATACGTAGAGAGTACTTGTACATTAAACTATGTCAGCAGGTTTTGCACCGTGTGCTGGTTTCTGTACAAACTTCTTGCACCTTTCTTTAGGTGCTGTCCGATTACTGTGACTAATTCCTTTTAACAGTCAACAGCACTAAATAGCAGTGACCTATTCTGGGTTGTAAAAGCGACCATTTTTTCGGCTGAAGACATGGAAGCTAATCACTTGCATACAATCTCGGATTCCGCGTCAGAGGCCGTGTCGTAGCTTGTCGGAGCTGACAATTCACTATGCTCCACCTATAGGATGATTCACTCTTCATTGTTCTGAAAAATTTCGCAAATTGTCGAGAAAGTTCCTCCAAATTTACTTTAAATGATTCAATTTGAACAGGAAGGTGCTTCAGATTTCACGCTCTGTTCGAGATCTCCATATATCGGGAAAGATATTAAGTAGACGAGTGCCAGTTTTTGTACTCAGAGTTTAGTTCGACGCCGACGAGTCTTTCTCGATACACGAGAGCGTGAAAATAAACAGAAATATGAACCAAAAAAGTATGTTAGTACCTCGCAAAAAACGGAAAACTGATTATTTTTCAAATTATAGCCACTGGCCAGAATTAAACAGTTCGGGCCTCGTGTAACTCCGAAGCAAGAGGGAAATTTCATTACCGTATCACTGGCTTGTGCTAAGTGTTCAATTTAGTTTAGATAGACAATATCAGAAGGTGGTGGCCAATAGATTCTCTGTCTCCATGCCACGTTTATACGCAGGTCATGACCCTCATAGTAAGTCTACAGCTTGGCTTGACAACTCGTGCAGTAAGATTTCGTTGACACGTTCAGTTTTACTTAATACTTAAAATTCCGTGGTAGGGACTTTATAAAGGCCAGGCTCATACTTGCTAGTGGTTGTGATACGCAGAATACCAGTCGTTGGTAGAACCCCAGTGGAGTACTTCACAATAATCTTCCTCCAACTTCTTTTGTAGCATTAAGTGTGCGTAGCCTACAAATGATTTCGCAGAGCACTTCTACAGTGCAGTATTGCGTTCGTGCACCTGTTGAGTTCTGAACGAAAATGAGGGAATAGTAGAAACAATGTTGAGCCAAAGTCTACAAGGGGAAGCGAAGGGCGTTTACTACCCCACCACTCTCTAAAAAAAATTCTTCTCACGCCTAACACTCAACCTAGCCCACCAACAGGCGCAGCATCTGAACAAAAGTAGCATGTACTGACCTCCAGCTAGTGTACCCCGACTCATTTTACACTACTAGCCATTAAACTTGCTACACCAAGAAGAAATGCAGATGATAAACGGGTATTCAATGGACAAATATATTATACTAGAACTGAAATGTGATTACATTTTCACGCAATTTGGATGCAGAGATCCTGAGAAATCAGTACCCAGAACAACCACCTCTGGCCGTAATAACGGCATTGATAGGCCTGGACATTGAGTCAAACAGAGCTTGGATGGCGTGTACAGGTACAGCTGCCCATGCAGCTTCAACACGATACCACAGTTCATCAAGAGTAGTGACTGGCGTATTGTGACGAGCCAGTTGCTCGGCCACCATTGACCAGACCTTTTCAATTGGTGAGAGATCTGGAGAATGTGCTGGCCAGGGCAGCAGTCGAACATTTTCTGTATCCAGAAAGGCCCGTACAGGACCTGCAACATGCGGTCGTATATTATCCTGCAGAAATGTAGGATTTCGCAGGTATCGAATGAAGGGTAGGTATGGCACCCCATACCATCTCGCGGGGCGATACGCCAGTATGACGATGACGAAAACACGCTTCCAATGTGGGTTCACCGCGATGTCGCCAAACACGGATGCGACCGTCATGATGCTGTAAACAGAACCTGGATTCATCCGAAAAAATTACGTTTTCCCATTCGTGCACCCAGGTTCGTCGTTGAATATACGATCGCAAGCGCTCCTGTCTGTGATGCAGCGTCAAGGGTAACCGCCGCCATGGTCTCCGAGCTGATAGTCCATGCTGCTGCAAACGTCGTCGAACTGTTCGTGCAAATGGTTGTTGTCTTTCAAACGTCCCCATCTGTTGACTCAGGGATCGAGACGTGGCTGCACGATCCGTTAGAGCCATGCGGATTAGATGTCTGTCCTCTCGACTGCTAGTGATACGAGGCCGTTGGGATCCAGCATGGCGTTGCGTATTACCCTCCCGAACCCACCGCTTGCATATTCTGCTGACAGTCACTGGATCTCGACCAACGCGAGCAGCAATGTCGCGATACGATAAACCGCAATCGCGATAGGCTACAATCCGACCTTCATCAAAGTCGGAAACGTGATGGTATGCATTTCTCTACTTTACACGAGGTATCACAACAACATTTCACCAGGCAGCGCCGGTCAACTGCTGTTTGTGTATGAGAAATCGGTTGGAAACTTTCCTCATGTCAGCACGTTGTGTGAATGCTCTGAAAACCTAATCATTTGCATATCAAAGCATCTTCTTCCTGTCGGTTAAATTTCGCGTCTGTAGCACGTCTTCGTGGTATAGCAATTTTAATGGCCAGTAGTGTATGTGAAATTTCAAGACTGTTCCGTCATTCACTGCGAAGCTAAAGTGACCTCTGATTAAGAAGGATTTAGATTTTAACTCAAGACAATGGAATACAGTTCAGAGATCAGAAATTACATAGCACATCTCGTCGCTTTGTCGGCGAAATGCTATTTACGGAAGTATCTTCTGCTGGTATGATTTGAACCAGTTACCTCTAGGACGCATATCACTACACGATTGTAGATTAGCAAGCTCAGCTACGGAAACGAATACAGAATTTCGTATAAGTCTTCGACTTACCAGCCAAGTTCGTCTCTCCCTAGACGCGACAAAAGCAGAAACAGAGTTCGCGACGCCTGTGCCTCAGCAGGCCGGCCGGTGGTGGGAATTAAAATTAGTGCCTGGGCGCATTTCCCAGGTGGCAGCGCGGTCGATAGCGTCGCGGCGGCGGCGCCCGTTGCTCGGCAACAGCGCACATGGCACGCGCCGCTCCGCGCCCGCCGGCCAATGGCGTGGCCACGCGCTGCGCTGTTGCCACATCGACCGCCGGCGTTCGCCGCCGCCGCTGCCGCCGCCGCCGCCGCCGCCGCCGCCGCTAGCGCCCGCCACATGCCCCTGCGCGTCAATTGCTCGTTACACAGAATCCGTAATAAGCCGGTTAATTGACTTGTTGCACAAACACAACTAAGCCCAATTTGAGCACAAATGAGGGATAATAACACAGGTGCGTCTTGAGGCTGGAGTGGCTGCGTGGTAAGCCCCATTGTGGCGGCCGGTCGAGGGCCGGCTTTGCTGGCCGTGGCCGCCGGATTATTACCGGCGGATCGGGCGCGCAGTTTTCCTTTTAATTTCCCCGAACTGCGCCTTCGCTCCACCCGCCGAGGACGTATTGTGCACAGGTATTTGCCATGAGATCCGATACCCATTACTGAGCGGCTGTTTCCGCGCTGTTGGCGGGGCAATACTCTGATAAACACTCCGCTCCCCATTCGCTTCTTGATTTCTCGTCGTGTAGCCTCACAGTTCACGGCTTAAATGGGGCGCAACTAGGTAAGGAGCTATGAAAGTTGAGAATATTTTTTTGGGTATTTTGATTTTGCTACATCACTCACGAGACTTACTAATACGTTGACGGTTACTCTGAAGCAGCAGATCTCAAGTTGCAGTCACCTATCACAATCCAGATACCACAGATGTTTATTGGGCAATGCACGGCACATACGTCAAAAGGCCGATGAAACGTTTGTCCCACACTTGTTAAAACTAAACTCGAAACTGGCCCTAGGAGCTTGCTGTAAGCAGAATTCAGATCTTCCATCATAAAAGGAATTAAGGAAGGCAGTAACTTACTTTTACCAGCAGCACAAAAAAGTAGCTTCACAATAAGGCCCACGAGACCACGCGATCTCAACTGTCCGCCGTACCAATTTCTCATATATGGTGTCAGTTGGCTGCGGTATCGTGGCTCGGTGGTAAACTGCGAGATTACAAACCAAATGGTGTTTGTTACCTTCCCAGCCAATCCTAGAATTATTATCTGTTACTTACCACTTCTTTCACCTCCAACAATGATTGTTGACGTGTAAAATGCCGAATTGCACCTTGGGTCGGAATCTAAGTTCAGTTGTTGGCCGCCTGGCTGGGTAAGTCTGTTCAAAGGTTGGGCTGCATACCACCTCCAACTGGTCCACGCCTAGCAGAGTACAGGCGCGTTCTAAACATTCTTCGGCTTGATGACTGCTTTAATTTTTATGGAGAGGCATGGGGCCAGTGCACGGCTCTCCCAGACGTTCTCAGCCTTCTAGACTATACACTCATTCCATTTCAACCAAACTGCTGTACAATTCATCTGATGAGGCTAAGTGAACCCCGCCCCTTCCGCCGACCACTGAAAAATTCGTCCACTAGTCAAATCAAATTGCAAACGCGTAATTGTGCCGTGTTCCCCATTTAATACTATAATGTCGCGTAACTGTGCCGTGTTCCCCATTTGTTACCATAATGTTAGTATTAACGAATCCTCTTTAAACCAGGCTGCAGGATACTACTAACGAAAGTACTGCGTGTAATGTGCACTTTTAATCCAGTACTATGGCTTGTTTAAGCGAACATGCGCGATTAGCAATCCTATTTTGACTCAGTCGAGCTCCCCCTGCGTAAATGACGGCAAACCCTCTATAAAGCTTGGAGGGACATCAGAGAGATAGTGTAAGGTTTTAGTTAGTGGTAGGTTTATTTTTTCTTACATTTACGAATTATTTTATTTTCGGAGTTACCACTTGCCACATTCTGCTTAGCATTAAAAATCGACAACGTAAGAGAGAACCTCCCAGAGGTACGTAGATTTGAAACAGCAGAGGAAGGACTCGTATAGCTTGAGCAGTTGCGAGAGCCTGATGAGTATTTGAGTCGTTAAATTTAAAAACATCTCTTTCTTCGGGCACTTTCCTTAGCCTAACGTGATTTTGGTGTAGACGACCGCAATGATTGGGAGAATTTAGGAAAGAGTGGTTCACCTGTAAAGGATACTGGATATTGGAAGCTGGTGCCACCTGCTCTGGAGTATTGTTCGAGTGTTTGGGATCCATACCACGTCGGACTGAAGAAAGACATCGAAGAAATTCAGAGGCGGGCTGTTAGACTGTTACCGGTAGGTTCAAACAACACTCAAGTGTTACGGAGATATTTTGGGAACTCAAATGGGAACACCCGGAGGGAAGGTAACGTCCTTTCAGAGAAAACATATTGAGAAAATTTATAGCATCCGCGTTTGAAGTTGATTGCCGAACGATTCTGCTGCCGCCAACATACATCGGGGGTAAGGACAACAAAGATAAGATTCTAGAAATTAAGGCTCATATGGAGGCCTTGCTCTACTTGCTAGTGCAACAGGAAGGGGAAATGACTAGTATTGGTACAGGGTACCCTCTGCAACGCACCGTACGGTGACTTGCAGAGTCTCTTTGTAGCCGTAGATGTTGCGAATACGAGATTATTCTAAACAACTGAAGCGATTACACTTATTTTCTGTAGCTGTATTATTTGACATATGAGGGGCGTTTGAAAAGTCAGTGTAAAGTCCGAGAGATGGCATCACCGTTGCATATGGAGGCCATGTTTAGTTAGTAGCATCTTTGGAAAGAAAGCACACCATGTTTCAGCCATATTGATCTATTTCTTCGTGTTCGGCATTCGTGTGAATCAAGGAAGTCGAGTGATGGTCAAAAAATGGGCGAAAAAGGATTTTGTGTGGCGATTAAACATTACTTTAGGAAAGGCAAAACGCCTCAGGAGACTAAAGAGAAGCTTGATAAACATTACGGCGACTCTGCACCTTCGATTAGAACAGTTTATAAGTGGTTTCAAAATTTTCGGTGTGGCCATATGGGCACAAGTGTTGCTGGACGTTTTAGACGCCCTGTCGAGGTTACGCCTCCAGAAATCATTGATAAAATCCATGATATGCTGATGGATGACAGAAGAGTTAAGGTGCGTGAGATTGATAGTGCTGTGGGCATCTCAAATGAACGGGTAAGTAATATTTTGCATAAACATTTGGACATGAGAAAGCTATCCGCAAAATGGGCTCCGCGATTGCTCATGCTTCACCAAAAACGGAATCATGTGAAGTGTTACAAGGATGGTTTGCAGCTTTTCAGGAAGAATCCACAGAACTATAAGCGTCGTTTCGTCACTGTGGATGAAACACGGACATGTTACTATACTCCTGAGACTAAACAACAATGGGTTACCAAGGGAGAATCTGCACCAAAAAAGTGAAGACCATTCCTTCGGTCGGAAAGGTTATGGAGACTGTCTTTTGGGATTCGCAAGGGATAATCCTCATCGACTATCTGGAAAAGGGTAAAACTATTACAGATGAATATTATCCATCATTATTGGACCGTTTGAAAACCGAGCTGCCATAAAAACGCTGGCGATTGGACCGCAAAAAAGTCCTTCTCCATCCCGACAATGCACCAGCACACACCTCAGTTGTGGTCGCAAAATTATTGGAAATAGGATTCCAATCCGTTTCACATCCACTCTATTCTCCAGACTTGGTTCCCTCGGACTCCTATTTGTTCCCCAATTTGAGGAAATGGCAGGCGGGTCAAAGATTTTATACAAATGAGGAGGTGACTGCAGCAACTATAGCTATTTTGCAGACTTGGACAATTCCTATTGTTGGGAAGGGATAAGCAAATTAGAACAGCGTTGGACGAAGTGTATAAGTCTAAAAGGAGGCTATGTCGAAAAATAAAAAAGGTTTACCCCAAACACATAAGTAGTTTTTATTTTTGCATTGACTTTTCAAACGCTCCTCGTGCTGTCACAGGGCTTTGCACAAATATAGAAAAACTCAAAATGTTTTTCCATATTACAAGTGCTCCACTTGTGTCCTCCTAGAGATACAGCTGATATCAAGTCGATAATAAGTCTCTTCCCATGTTCGGCACAGCATCTCCCAATAAATCAGGTCAAAAACACTGTTGATTGGAGCTCGCAGTTCTGGTTGGCTTATTGGTCGAGGAGGCATAAACACTCAATCTTTCTCATAACCCCACATACACAAGTGCTATGGGGTTACGCCAGGAGAACATATAGGCCATGACTTGAATTGATTATCACCAATCCCACCATGACCGATCTATCGGTCTCCCAATTTCCTGTTCAAGAATTCATGAACATCATAGTGGTCGTGCGGTAGAGCAACATCCTGTTGGTAGATAAAGTCCACAATGCCCACCAGTTGTAGCATGAGCCAGTTTTACAATATGGCCAGATACACGTGTCCTGTAACGGTATGTTTGAAGAAGGAGAAGAGAGAAAAAAACTTAAAAGTGTGATACTGTACAGAACACACTAACTTCTGATAAATGTGCTGCACGATAGCGCAGGGATTATCCTTCCCGCAGATGCGCACGTTCTACCTGTTCACTTTGCCATTCACAATAAACTTTTCTTCTTCATTAAAGATGAGTTTCGCGCAAAACCCAATCTCTTCCCTAAGCTGTTGCAACAGTGCCAAAAATTCAAAGCTTCTGACTTTGTCATAGGGACTCAGGGCTTATATCGATTGCAAGCGGTAAGGTTTCAGCTTCAGTCGTTTCCTTAAGATCTTCTTAAAGGTCGGTTGTGGTATGTTCAGCTGTCTGCTTGCTCTGTTCGTCGACTTTTGTGGGTTACGTGCAAATCTCGCCCGTACGCGTTCAACCGTTTCTTCACTCACTGACGGCCGACCCGTCGATTCCCCTTGCAGAAGCATTATGAAGCGCTAAGCTGCGCCTACCATTAGCATCATGAAGTTGGCAGTTGGTAGACTTTGGGTGAACTTCGTTCTGAAATGTTGTTGCACTGTTACGGCAGACTGATGCGAATCAATTTCAGGCACGACATACGCTTTCACGGCGCCTGTCGCCATCTTGCCCGAATGCTCACTTCTGTGCTCTCGTGGCAGAAATCTGAAGTTTGGCTGTAACAATACAAAACTTTCTGAGTTTTTCTATATGAGTGTTCAGTTTTGTGATAATATGGCAGTTAACGTAGCAACAGAGAATTTATGGAATTGATCCAATCGTTTATGATGACATTGTATTGTTACACATGCATTGTTGATGTCAAAGAGAGAGTGCGGAAATTGGCGTCGGCTTACAGCCCCATCTTCTCGATTAAAACAAAGAGGGCTAACGAGCTCAGCGTGCTGTTCCGACCAACAGATTACCATCAACTATTTCACGTACTCTTTCTCCACAATACACGGCAGAGAAATTTGGGATTTAACCTTCGAGCACGAATCGTATGTTAAAACCTCTTCGCTCTTGTTAACTAAACTCTACTGACGAATGTTTGTTCTAAGCCTATACCGACAGTTGAAAATTTGCTCCAGGCCGGGTTCGAACCGAATATACAAGTTTTAAGGAAAGCCGGAAAATATGGTTCGTGTCTCGGTCTTGCGCAAATTTCCAATCTTCACCATGGGTTTATTGTGATGGAAGTTCAACGTATCTGGCCGGTTTGACTTGTATCGTTTCGAATCAGCGTATTTCGATTGATTTCGCTCCCACCAATCCATTAATTTTATTTCGATGCATTTAATTTGTTATGGAAATTTGTTCATCGTCCAGGATTTGAACTGCCTAGCACCGTTTCGAACACCAGTATATTAATGTTCTCGACCTTGGTAATAGATCAGAGAAATGAAATTCGCAGTATTTTTCGTATGATATGATAGTAATTACTTGCATAGATGTCCGAGAAGGGAGTTCCTTTGAAAAGTGCAGCAAATAATATACGGAAACATGCGCTAACAGAGTCGTGGAAATATGTCTATCTAGACTGAAGGTAGTACAGCATTTGAGATGTCGCGTAGACGTTTCCGGTAAGGTCTTGAACGTTTGAGAAAGTTTGAAAATGACCACATCGTCGACCTTATGAACCCGCTCAAGCTATCGTGGCGTATTTGGAAAGACGCGCAATGTCTGAACTACACTGTGCGAAGCCAGTGACAGAAGTTCCCATTCTGGGTATTGTCCCTGAATACATCCAATCACACCATTTCTGTAGCATACAACTTTGTAACTGTTATCCGTTAACAGCAACG
Organism: Schistocerca americana; assembly: GCF_021461395.2. Classification (NCBI taxonomy): domain Eukaryota; kingdom Metazoa; phylum Arthropoda; class Insecta; order Orthoptera; family Acrididae; genus Schistocerca; species Schistocerca americana. The sequence goes on along the minus strand of NC_060120.1, from coordinate 125,135,827 downwards.
GACTCCTAGACGCTTCTTTGCAGCTAATACTGAATCCGAAAGGGTTTACTCATTGTAGGAGTCAGTCAACCGGCAGGCCAGAAAGAGGCCTTAAACCAGCCTACTGCAGTATTCGCAGATCCACTCGTTCCACTGAAGGCAAAGGCTCTGGAGAACATCAGCGAGGGCTGACTCATGGCTTGCCTCATGGTGGACATTTATGCCAGCTGTAGCACTGAAAACGGAACGCGAGTACAGGATTTACGGACCAGCCGAAAAGTGGCGAAGCAGTTGAAAGGTCCGACGCGGCCTCTATTCACAGGAGTAATGTCAGTCTTTTGTGGTATTTTCTGGGCGATTCTGCCGGTAGTAAGACGTAAAAGAAAATGATGTAAGTCGTTTCAGCAACCCATTTTTATATTAAATTGGGTTAACATTAAATCTCTCTACATGGGAACGCAAATTTAATAAACGCCTGCGACATATAACGCAACATTTATCCCAAGCGAACCACAAATCTACAACTACATCTACATTGTTACTCTATTCATACTTAAGTGCCTGGCAGACGGTTCATCGAACCATTTTCGTACTACTTCTCTACCATTCCACTCTCGAATGGTGCGTGGGAAAAAGGGGCACCTAAATCTTTCCGTTCGAGCTCCGATTTCTCTTATTTTATTATAATGATCATTTCTCACTACGTAGGTGGGTGTCAACAAAATATTTTCGCATTCGGAAGAGGAAGTTGGTGATTGAAATTTCGTAAATAGATCTCTCCGAAAAGAAAACCGCCTTTGTTTCAGTCACTGCCATCCCAACTTACTGTCTGGAACCGCGCGACCGCTACGGTCGCAGGTTCGAATCCTGCCTCGGGCGTGGATGTGTGTGATGTCCTTAGGTTAGTTAGGTTTAAGTAGTTCTAAGTTATAGGGGACTGATGACCTCAGATGTTAAGTCCCATAGTGCTCAGAGCCATTTTTGAACCACCCCAACTCGCATATCATATCAGTGACACACTCATCCCTATTGCGCGATAACACGAAACGAGCTGCCCTTCTTTGCACTTTTTCGATGTCCTCCGTCAATCCTACCTGGTAAGCATTCCCATACCACGCAGCAACATTCCAGCAGTGGACGGACAAATTACAAATGGCTCTGAGCACTACGGGACTTAACATCTATGGTCATCAGTCCCCTAGAACTTAGAACTACTTAAACCTAACTAACCTAAGGACATCACACAACACCCAGCCATCACGAGGCAGAGAAAATCCCTGACCCCGCCGGGAATCGAACTCGGGAACCCGGGCGTGGGAAGCGAGAACGCTACCGCACGACCACGAGATGCGGGCGTGGACGGACAAGCGTAATGTAGGCTGTCTAGTGGGTTTGTCGCATCTTGTAAGTGTTGTGCCAACAAAGCGCAATCTTTGTTTCGCCTTCCCCACAATATTATCTATGTGGTCTTTCCAATTTAAGTTGCTCGTAATTGTAATTCCTAGGTATTTAGTCGAATTGACAGCCCTTAGATTTTTGCGATTTATCGTATACCCAAAATTTATCGGATTTCTTTTAGTGCCCATGTGGATGACCTTGCACTTTTCTTTGTTTAGTGTTAATTGCCATTTTTCGCACCATACAGAAATTCTCTCTTGATCATTTTGTAATTGGAATTGATCGGTACATCTCAATGTGGCTGCCCTCCAAGGGAAGACATAGCTGCCAACCCTCTTCCACAGGCTGAAACATTCTGCTCAACATAAATGGAGAAATTTTAAGAGCTGCGTCTCCAATTCTTTGTTTCAATTTTCGTGTTATGTTTTTTTCTTCTGGTACACTTTAGCCTTCGTAAATCTCAATGCAAAGAAAGTTGTGGCGGGCAGGTATGTAGGGTGAGGGTTCCAATGCGTTTTAGAACCACGACCGAACAATCTACCGGGAAAAACTCCATCCAGGCAATTGTGGACAGCTGAAACGTAAAGGGAAGGCGCCTGATACTGCTGGAAAAGCAACAGTCTTTAGTCCCAACTGTACTATATGTGTCAGCCCTTTCCACTTTGGTGGTCTCTTATGTCGTCTTTGCAGATGGTGTGTAGTTCGTTTGCGCAGATTTTACAGTTATGTTTATTCACATATTAACTGGCACTGAATGTTGCTTCATCATTGAACAGCATACATCCCATGAGACTACCATTTCCCCAGTCGGTAACAGATCCATGTACAACCCTCAAGCACACGTATAATCCTCAGCTTCAGACATGTGCAGGATAAGGATGCCGTTCGCGCGTTTCTTCAATGTGTAATGCAGGATTTTGCAGACTGTTGATTGTTGAACTGGGTACCTCCTGAGGCTCCTGGAAGACGCAAAGGGGCTTGGTGCGATCACATCCTCTATTCCTCCCACAATTTCTTGAGTTATGGACGGCCTCCAATAACGGCCCTCATTCCCAACATTACCCGTTTTTTTTTTAAATTTGTTAACCAAGTAATTGATATCTGACGTTGTGGGGCTTGGTTTCTAAATTTGTACATGAAATCCTCTTGCACCTGTTAATAAGTCATTCCAAACGGTAACAAACCACAGCTTCACGTTCTTCAGTTGTGAGTATTACGTTAGATCATCTGTGACAAATATGGATTTAGCTGCGACATCACATTGGATAGAGACTTTATGTTCACCCTGTAGGTCCTACAATTCCTTTTTATTTCTTCCAGACAGAAGATCGGTAACATGCTTTTAATCATAACCGGTTTCTGTTACACGTTCGCATTCTTCAGAACCATAGCTCTTAGGTAGCATATGGTGAACACGGTATGTTCATTCTGTTCATGGTTACTACATGGCCGAAACTGGTTATCATTAAACGCATTTACTGTGACTGTCGCCAGAAGAACTTTTATAAAAAATATTGTGTAACACACAACTGGTATTTTCCATGGGCAGAATTTTGTTGTTTGCAAATATTTTGCCGTAGATGGCGAACTCTGGAAACAAAAGCTACGAACGAATATAGTCATTAAGAGAGGTGATTACATAATGTGGTGTGCAGTGGAAAGTTGCAACAGTCGTTATGAAAGAAGGCGCTGCCGCGCCTGGTGTTTTGCAAATGCAGGGATGAAGTGGGTAACCAGTTACAGAGAAATTTTGTACGAACAAACATATCTGAAACACAGTTTCGGTGTCTGTCTGATGTACTGCACTAACGATTTAACAGCACGGCATGGGAATTGGTAGGATTGAAGACGAAGCGATTTGATGTTACCGCACGCAAGATACATATGACAGGACTAACTGTTACCTTAACTGCTCAACGAATCTCATACGGTACAGACAAAGGATTCGGGTTCTTTCTTATCCAGAGCTATTTCGAAGGAAACGATCGAAATTGTCTCGCCTGAGCAAGTACCCACGTGTGAATCGCGGTAGTAACTGCCAAAACACTTCATATACTGTCCTCCTCATAGTCTAGAAGCAGACTCTTTCTCTTAAAAGAGGCAGTCATAAAACTCCCTCATTTCATCGTCATTGCGTTCTTCCTGCTATTGTTTCCCTTGATGTCGTATACTTACCTTTACCTTCTAACTGAATTCTCGATTTCTTTTTTCCCCATTCCTTAATTCGTAAGACAACGACCTGTTTCTACTGATAATGAAGCCAGCTTTGTCGTTTGTGGTCTATACCTCTAGGAAATGAATTAGTAACAGCCACACGTTTAATGAGAATGGTTTCTGAGAATATTCTGCTTCATTGCGTGTCTGCAGATATGGAGGACTACCCATATGGGTTAATGATGATGCCGCTACTGAAAATATTTCCATCAGTGAACAGTATTAGCGCAATGATTAGGACGTTAGCAGCCATCCAATGGCATACTCACTTGTCTGGTTGTATTTTCTTCGTGAACGCAATGCAACAACTTTCAATGATAACATCATAAACAGTTAATACTCTCATAGCTGTAAATGCTTGTCTCTGTATATTTATCTGAGGTTATTTCCATTGATGATCATGTCAATCGTAACTGTTCATGGCACGTGAATTTTGTTATATACGTACAAGGATGTTGTTTCCACGTCCGCTGTACCCTCAAAATTATCTAGTAGTGCTCAACTCGTTTAAACTAACAGTCAGTCGGGAGTGATGATCTCCTTTAAATTTATCGAGGCTGTAGTTCCCACCCAGAAGAAGCCAATTTTTTTGTAATTTACAAAAATCTTTCATTAGTATACCTTCTTGATCGTTTTTTATCCATTGCTATCTAACAAGGAACTTCGATCGTCCAACTACCACTTCAGATAGTTAAAACTTGTAGCCCTATAATATGTCATTTTTTAGCGAGCTACGTAATACATAATTAATTCAGATGTTTCCGTAGACATATTTAAACATTTTATTCTCAAGTCTCTCTGAAAGTATGGTGTCATTCGTTCCACTGTTTTCTAAAATTTTTGAGAAAGTAATGTACACCCGGGTTATCAAACATACGTGTAGTAATCAAAATTTGGATTTCAAAAGAGCCATTCTACTGAGACATTTTTTTATACCTTGACTGAGCCCAAATAAAATCTTCAAACTACAAAATATCACCGGTTGGGATATTCTGTAACTTACCGAATATTGCATTAGAGTAGGTAAGTTTTTGTGGAACACATTTAAGAAGGCTGTTCGAGTAATACAATGACAGAGACATCATCGTCTATATAGGGAAAAATACAATGGGAAAAACATAGGGTTCGATCATTGGCCCACTATTGTACTTCTTTTATGTTGATGTTCTGTCATTTTGCCGGCCGCGGTGGCTGAACGGTTCTAGGCGCTTCAGTCCGGAACCGCGCGACTGCTACGGTCGCAGGTTCGAATCCTGCCTCGGGCATGGATGTGTGCGATGTCCTTAGGTTAGTTAAGTTTAAGCAGTTCTAAGTTCTAGGCGACTGATGACCTCAGATGTTAAGTCCCATAGTGCTCAGAGCCATTTTTTTCTGTCATTTGAGTTAGGGGACAGAACTGGTCTGTCTGCAGACGATACAAGCAGTGTTGTTAAGCCAAACAGAGAAGCGTGAACAGAGACAATTGTAGTCTGAAAGACGTTTATAAACATTACTGACTCGTATTTCACAAATGGGACAGCTGTAAACTTCGGAAAAAAAAACACAGCCTACCCACTTTCGTACTGCCAGAATTGTGCCACGTCCTATGAACCTAACATGCCAACAATAAATAATAAAGAGGGTAGGAAGATTGTTTTCAGGTATGCAACTGATGAGAACTTAAACTGAAAAAGCCATATAGTAGGGCTGCTAAAATGTATAGGTTAGGGTACTCTTGCTGTAAGAATAATTGGCAATTATTGGGATATAGCGTTCGGCAATAATCAAGTCCAGCAGACATCTTCCGACTGTCTGCTATGTCCTCAGTATGTGATGTTTCCTCGCTGGCAGAAGTCAGTAAAGCAAACTGTCCGTTTCAGTTTAGTTTATCAACAGCACTAACAGCGCGGGGTAGCCGCGCGGCTCCCCCCGTCCTAGGTTCGAGTCCTCCCTCGGGCATGGGTGTGTGTGTTGTCCTTAGTATAAGTTAGTTTCAGTTAGATTAAGTAGTGTGTAAGCATAGGAATCGATGACCTCAGCAGTTTAGTCCCATAGGAACTTACCACTTCCTATCACCAGCACTCCAGCCCAATTTTTACTTTGCCGTTCATTATTTTTGCCGTCTTCCATCATAATCCTAAAATAGTCTAAATACTAAATGTCATCAACAGGTTCTATGTTTTCCCAGCGTTACATGGCCATTTATGCCCATACCGTCACGCAACTTATTTCATAATGTAGTATGTATATCCCAGTAGTATCCCAGATAACTGCAGACAATTTGCTACCGTCAATGATTGCACAGCTAATTACTTCATCTCCTACCCTCTTATTACAGTGAGGGAGACTCGTTATTTTCTGCAGTCTTAGGAGCTTTCTTAGCTGGCTCGCAACATGAAATTTAAATTAGGAGGACTGGGGAGTCATAAACTTGTTCAGCAGTGAAAGCGGTCCCCAGGCAGGTATAGGACAGGGAAATCGCTGTTTCCCGCCTGTGCACAGCAGGTGTACCTGGGGCGGCCTGGATTCCGCATTGTGTGAGATGCTAAGAGGAATCCTTTTTAGAGAGAGAAACATCTGGAAAGCCGAGTGGGCCACTCAGTACTTGACATCGTGGGAACAGCCATTGTCCATGGTCACGCCACAAAAGAATGTTCATTTAAATCTGAGAATCAAGGATTTTGATTGATTCACAATGATTCTGACAGAAGTGTGGTTTCCAATGAGTATAACGTGCAAGTCTTTTGGTAGGTAGGGGTTAGAAACCTGTCATTAGTGGGAGAGATTGTCTACCTTCCTTCCCATGCCACAGCACTATTGGTTAACAATGACAATGAGAGTAGGAATTTGTTGAACCTATTTATAAAATTGTTATTGGTCGGGATTCGCAAGGTCTGATGCAGTTGGCAGTCGAGATTCCTACGCTGGTAGACCCAGTCAGGTTTCAGAGAACTAAGTCACAGGATACTTCTTGCCGGGAGGCAGATGAGTAGACTCTTGCTCCATGGGTGCCATCGAGAATGCACTTCACTTCAGGCAGCTGCAGAGAGAGATCCCTCCATCTCTGAGCAAAGCAAAATGTTCAAGCTGGACTACGAATTTCCAGCCACTACTGCCTCTGCATTCCACACTTACTCCGTTCTGGAATGGTTAGGATGGGCCATTCATCCAGTCACTGAGGCGAGGAGGACGCATGACTAGGTAATTTACATCAGGGTTCATTTGCACAATTTTTAACGTTCATAGCCAGCTAGTTGCTACCATCATACACTTCAGTGATCCTATTGGTATTTGTACTTGATTTTACAGTTTTCGTTCCTAATATCACTAACCATTATCGCCATCATTGTCTGTATACACATTACTCATTCGCATTATGTTTCCATGTGTCCACCCATCTGAGACAGGGCTATATTTCATTACTGCAGCCGTTTGTTCACTTGTTAAAATGTTTACATTCTTAATCAATGGATAAATCATTTGTTCAGTGTTTTATGGCAATAAACCAAATTGTTATAGTGACCACTAGCTTCTTTTTTTAGTTAGGAGAGCCCCCTACTTTAATATATTCATGTGAGGCGTGATACGAGTAGTTTCATGCTTAATTGCGTCACCCCTTATACACTTATGCTCATAAATTAAGGATAAATGCAGAATGTGGTGCCAGACAACGTGGCACTACACAAAACTGGCGCTAATAGCATTGACACATAGAGAACACATACGACACAGATCTGTAAGTCCATGGTATTGGTGATAAGTCGAGAAAACCGTCCCGAAACACATGTGCTACAAATCGCCACCTTCTCCTGCGCATGTACCCCGTCATCAATATGGAATATGATCACCATGCACGCATACACAGGCCGCACAACGGGTTGGCATACTCTGGATCGGGTGTTCGAACAGCTGCTGGGGTATAGCCTCCCATTCTTGCACCAACGCCTGTCGGAGCTCCTGAAGTGCCGTAGGTTTTTCAAGACGTGCAGCGATACGTCGACCGAGACCATCTCAGACGTGCTAGATGGGGTTTAGGTCTGGAGCACAGGTAGGCCACTCCATTCGCCTGATACCTTCTGTTGCAAGGTACTCCTCCACGATGGCAGCTCGATTGGGCCGTGCTTTATCATCCATGAGGAGAAAGGTGGGACCTACTGCACCCCTGAAAAGCCGTACATACTGGTGTAAGATGACGCCCCGATACACCTGACCTGTTGCAGTTCCTGTGTCAAAGACATGCAGAGGTGTAGGTGCACCAAACATAATCCCACCCCACACCATCAAACCACGACCTCCATACAGGTCCCTTTCAAGGACATTAAGGGGTTGTTATCTGGTTCCTGGTTCATGCCCGAAGAAAACCCGGCGATAATCACTGTTCAGACAGTACCTGGACTCGTCCGTGAACATAACCTGGGACCAGTGTTCCAATGACCGTGTACTGTGTTCTTGACACCAGGCTTTACGGGCTCTCTTGTGACCAGGGGTCGGTGGAATGCACCTTGCAGGTCTCCGGGCGAATAAACCGTGTCTGTTCAGTCGTCTATAGACTGTGTGTCTGGAGACAACTGTTCCAGTGGCTGCGGTAAGGTCCCGAGCAACGCTACCTGCAGTACTCGGTGACCGTCTGCGGGCACTGATGGTGAGATATCGGTCTTCTTGTGGTGTTGTACACTGTGGACGTCCCGTACTGTAGAGCCTGGAGACGTTTCCTGTCTGCTGGAATCGTTGCCATTATCTTGAGATCACGCTTTGTGCCACACGGAGGGCCCGTGCTACGACCTGCTGTAGTTGGCCAACCTCCAGTCGCCCTAGTTCTCTACCCCTCATAACGTCATCAATATGTGTTCTTTGAACCATTTTCAACACTCAGTCACCATTAGCACGTCTGTAAACGTCTACACACTTACTCACTACCGAGCGAGGTGACGCAGTGGTTAGACACTGGACTCGCATTCGGGAGGACGACGGTTCAATCCCGCGTCCGGCCATCCTGATTTAGGTTTTCCGTGATTTCCCTAAATCGCTCCAGGCAAATGTCGGGATGGTTCCTTTCAAAGGGCACGGCCGACTTCCTTCCCCGTCCTTCCCTAATCCGATGAGACCGATGACCTCGCTGTCTGGTCTCCTTCCCCGAAAACAACCAACTTACGCACTGCACCGTACTCTGACATGCACCAACGTACCTCTGCGTATATGGACTGCTACCACCGCCACCGTGCGATAACCACAGGTCAAATGCACCGCATGGTCATACCCCGAGGTGATTCAAACCCGCAAAATGCCCACCAGAGCGTTGTTTCACCATGTATCAGCATTATCCTTACTTTATGAGCATTAGTGTAGTTTCCCTTCAATACATCATCCTGTTTCTCTTATATTTGGATGATGTTATGGGGGGCTCCATGTCCCTGTAGGACACTGGGGGAGGTACTTGTATCATCTTAGATATATGCTGAACAGCTAAACCGACACCTCACATCTGTTGATTTGTAGTCTTTTCTTTTCGATGTGTTCGTTACACATTAGTTTTATTTTGATTTTTAGGCTCCATATAATAAAAATATATTGCATGCATCTACTTAAAATTAAACTTGTATGTAATTTCACCTCTTCTGTATCTAGCCACCATCGATTTATATAGGACATGCACATTCACCATTATTCGATGCCGACAACAAGAAAATTCCATACTAAATTCTTAATACATTTTTCTTTCTGTTTGCCTCATTACTTAACAACCTCACTTAAGGGGGGAGGGTTCGCTATTTGTGGCGGGAAAAACGTGGTCATTAGAGCGGAAGTTACAAAGCCTGTAAAACGTCGAACTGGCAGCGGTAGCCGCGCTGTAATCACTGCCACTGTTATTTACAGAAAAGATTCCGCCTCCAGAGCGGTGATGGAGGCGAGGCCAGAGCGATGGCTTCTCCATCCCCTTTTTCCCCGTTACTGAAAGCGGCTGAGACAGCAGCGCCGACAAATATTGACGGACAAATTCTCTCCGGCTAAACAGGAAGCGCGAGAGGCGGCCCGCGCCGCTTCTCGATAATTTCGCTATCGACCGCGCCGTCGACTGAACCGCCCCCCGCTGTGTGCCCCGCGCTTTTTCACCTCGGCGGAAACTTCGCCTCTTCCTGCGTTGGGAGCCGATTGGGTAGAAGTAGCCGACGGGAACTTCGGCTCACAGTTGCCTGCTCGTAGCCAATAAAGCGCACAAAGTAACTTAGTTTTTAACCAACGCCTCTTGGCGATGGTGATATTCTCGCCTGATCGTGTAAGGCAAATCATATTCACCGTTATCGAGTGCTGAGGAAATGAGGGATCGTTTCACTACTACCGTTACAAAGTGTAGCAAGTGTCATACTGTGATTTATGTGGAGTCTGAGGTGCGTGTGTTGTCACTGTGTAGAAGTGGGAGTGGGGAAAAGTTGTTAGATATGAAGCGTGATCAGCAGAGAAGGCGATAGTTTACACAGGGTGACAATTATTGAACTATATGAAATAATGACATTGTATAATAATAATGACATTGTAATAATAATGATATTGTAATTCTGTCAGAGACAGCAAAGGACTTGGAAGAGCAGTTGAATGGAATGGACAGTGTCTTGAAAGGAGGATATAAGATGAACATCAACAAAAGCAAAACAAGGATAATGGAATGTAGTCTAATTAAGTCGGGTGATGCTGAGGGAATTAGATTAGGAAATGAGGCACTTAAAGTAGTAAAGGAGTTTTGCTATTCGGGGAGCAAAATAACTGATGATGGTCGAAGTAGAGAGGATATAAAATGTAGGCTGGCAATGGCAAGGAAAGCGTTTCTGAAGAAGAGAATTTGTTAACATCCAGTATAGATTTAAGTGTCAGGAAGTCATTTCTGAAAGTATTCGTATGGAGTGTAGCCATGTATGGAAGTGAAACATGGACGATAAATAGTTTGGACAAGAAGAGAATAGAAGCTTTCGAAATGTGGTGCTACAGAAGAATGCTGAAGATTAGATGGGTAGATCACATAACTAATGAGGAAGTATTGAATAGGATTGGGGAGAAGAGAAGTTTGTGGCACAACTTGACCAGAAGAAGGGATCGGTTGGTAGGACATGTTCTGAGGCATCAAGGGATCAACAAGTTAGTATTGGAGGGAAGCGTGGAGGGTAAAAATCGTAGAGGGAGACCAAGAGATGAATACACTAAGCAGATTCAGAAGGATGTAGGTAGCAGTAGGTACTGGGAGATGAAAAAGCTTGCACAGGATAGAGTAGCATGGAGAGCTGCATCAAACCAGTCTCAGGACTGAAGACAACAACAACAACAACATGAAATAAAATCGTCATAACCTCTGAACGGTTTGCGTCAGGACGTTCAAACTGCATGGCTGGCCGCGGAAGGTGGTGGGAATTAGTATGCGCACGCATGGTTTGGTTTAGCGACGAAGCCCACTTTCATTTGGATGGGTTCGTCAATAAGCAAAATTGGAGCATTTGGGGGACTGAGAAACCGTATTCCGCAATCGAGAAGTCTCTTCACCCTCAACGGCTGACTGTTTGGTGTGCAATGTCCAGTCACGGAATAATCGATGCGACATTCCTTGATGGCGCGGTGACTACCGAATGGTACGTGAAGGTTTTGGAAGATGATTTCATCCCGATTGTCCAAAGTGATCCTGATTTCTACAACATGTGGTTCATGGAAGACGGAGCTCGACCCAGTCGAAGCAGGACAGTGTTTGATGTTCTGGAGGAGCACTTTGGGGACCACATTCTGTCTCGGAGGTACCTAGAGGCCACTGGAATGGGCCTCGATCGGCCTCCAAACTCTCTGGATCTTTCTGCGACTCCTTTCTGTGGGGCTATATTAAAGACAAGGTGTACAGCAATAACCCCAAACCATTGCAGATTTGAAAACAGCCAGTCAGGAGATCGACAGCATCGATGTTCCGACGCTTCAGTGGGTCATCCAGAAATTCGCAATTCGTTTTCGCCACATCATTGCCAATAATGTCAGGCATATCGAACATGTAATAGCCGGCCGCGGTGGTCTAGCGGTTCTAGGCGCTCAGTCCGGAACTGCGCGACTGCTACGGTCGCAGGTTCGAATCCTGCCTTGGGCATGGATGTGTGTGATGTCCTTACGTTAGTTAGGTTTAAGTGGTTCTAAGCTCTAGGGAACTGATGACCACAGATGTTAAGTCCCATAGTGCTCAGAGCCATTTGAACCATTTGAACATGTAATAACCTAAATCCGAATATCTTTAGTGACGTTTATATGTTGAATAAAGTATGCACGCCGTAGTTCGTAACTAATTTACGTTTTTTTTCATATAGTTCAATAATTGGCCCCCCTTACATTCTGTGCAAGTATTCCCCTCTGCGCTACTCAATACGGGGTGTTTCATCAAGAATATACCTATTTCGAACGCATAGATTAATTAAACTGTGAGACATGCAATCATGAAACTTGGGAATCTCTCAAGCTTAGATTACAGGTGTTCAGTATGCCCTACACCGGGGACACGAACAATATCGCATGGATTTTCGAATTCCTCCCATACTCGGGTAAGGTTGTCCATCATCAGTTACATTATGGTTGTACGGATCCGGTTCTTCACCTAGTTTCTGTGGTAGTGTTGGTGCGCAAACGTTGTCTTTCATGAAACCGCATATTGAGACTTCGCAGGGAGTCAAATCTGATGACAAATCTGAGAACTGGTCAGTCGCCGTCTGTTTGACGACCAATCCAACGGCTCGGTAGAGTTTCATTCAGATATTCATGCACTTGGCGACTCAAGTGAGAGCGTGCCCGTCTTGTTGAACAATGAATTACTCCCCGTCCAGTCTCGAAAACAAACCAGTTTTGTAACGTAGCAAGATACTGCTGACCGTTGACAGTGTTTCCAACAAAGAAGAATGGCCGTATATAGATGAGTGGGATATCTCACAAAACGCAATGACTTTGGATGAATCTCGTACATGTTCAATGTGTGTCTGTGGGTATTGTAGGGCCTAAATTCGAACACTGTGTTTATTTTCCCACTAAGACGGAAAGCAGCTTCATATCTGAACACGATACACTGTGCGAAACTGTCATTATTGTCAGAAGCATCCTGAAGCTCATCAGCAAATGCCACACTATCACGATTATCATCATGACGTAGAGCCTGTAACAGCTGTAACACCCGACGTCTCAAAACATGCCAAATTGTTGTTGTAAACAGCTGTAAATCCAATCTAACATGACGAATTGATTCTGTACGGCTACGTTGGAAGGAGGTTTGTTGCGACTTTTTCGTCAGAAACACGAGGACATCCAGGACCCTTCCCTTTATATAAAAATCCAGCTTCTACAAACTGTCGATATCATCTGCAAATGTTCCACCCATTCGGAGGATCAGTTTGGTACGGGAACCTGAAACGTCTTTGCACTGTAATCACGGAATTACCCTTCGCAAACTCCAGAACTCAAAATGGTTTCTGCTGCGGACTAGACATTTTGCAACATCTGACGTAACCAAGCAAACAGAAGACAGCCGACATCTAGTGGCAATAAATATAAACTAGACAATATACTCGTTTCTTTAATAACGGATCCGTGGTGCAGCGATCGATAGTTTTGACAACATAATACTTTGCAAAACGTATACTTATTTTGAAACACCCTGTATTTATGAAACACCAAGAGCAGATAATGAAATCGATTTTTTCTCTCTGCAACTTTCGATATAAAGTTCACCATGAGGTAGCTTAAAAATAATTACATCAGCCTGTATGGTATCGTTCTTAATACGTCACAAAATATAAAATTAAAAAAATAAATAAATTGGGACACTGAAACAGCCATTAACGGTAGAGCGCATTAACACACTCGGCATTAAAATGCACTTTCTTACTTGATTAATTTAGTGCATTGTCTAGCTTTAGATTCTATGCACATCCAGTACAGCGCATGGTGTCAGTAGAACAGTAGTGTGTAGGACTGCTGATATTTTTAAAAATATCGGGAATGCGAGATACTAATACTTCGAAAAAACATTGTCCTACCCTCGATATACGGAAGAAAAATACCGATATATCGATTCATCGACGAAGAAAATATCGATGAACCGGCCTATAAAAATAAAGGCTGCACGTCGTACATAAAATGCTGGTTTTTAGAGCTATAAATTTAAGTATTGATTTATATTCTGTACATTAACAAGCTAGCTGCCTGCTTCTCCCCCTTAGAGCAAGAACTGAAAGGTAAAACGATGCACGTTCAAGCTTGGTGATAACCAATTTGCTAACAACAGTAACTGCGTGTGAGTGGCACAATAAAAGGTGTCCGATGGGTCCATCGTTCTGTTTCGTCACATAGTGGACTTGTCTGGAACACTTCATGCCGATTTCCCTGCTTTTTCATTTCTGCAAACGCTAGCCACATAGCTGCTGTAGTGTCAACATTGCGTGGTGAAGTTCAAGGTTGCAGTTTCTGTTGACAGCGCCGAGCGCCGATTACGTCAGCATATCCACTCACACATCTCCGCCGACTGCAAAGACAATCTTGTCATTTAGATTTTTCTTCATCATTTTCAGCAACTGTATCTGAAGAATACCGATGTTAAGAAGTAGCACACTAGTTGTGTTAAAAATTGTTTTTAACGCAACTGGTGTGATATTTTTCACATTGGAAAACTTGTTATTCTATTCACACTTTCACCCGCAGTGCAATTGGACTTATTTTTGTGCCACCTATACTTGCTTCAGACAGTCAAAGAGAGAAAGACTGGATATGATGAACATTCATAAAACAGTAAGGCTCCTTCACACAGTGAAAGTAAAACTAAGTTCTACTACAATTTCAAAAGAACAATTTCAAATATTTACCGAAACTGGGGAAACAGTATAATATTAAAAAAATAGAAAATATCGACGATATATATCGATATTTTTTGGATTAAATATACATCTGTACTTTTCTCAACGGCCCAGGTAGAGTGCATGTCGTTCACATGACTGAGTGGTTGCTTGTAAAGAAAGTAACATCAGAGTATCTTTTTCCACCGATCTAGTGTCTTTTGCTTTGGTACTACGTTTACAAACAAAGTCCCGAGTTCGGGTCTCGGTGCGGCACACAGTTTTAAACTGCCAGGAAGTTTCAAGTTACGAAGTACCAGTACTCATGTCTACGGAAGTGGTGACTGACAATTATACTCACACGCACAAAGGAAAGGGGCGAGTAGAGGACAATGAGAATCCTAACAAACACAGATCCGGAAACCAATAGTTTCCCCGATACGACGTATACCCAGGTGCAGTCATCTCAATGTCACACAACGGTTAATAGTTCAAATGGCTCCGAGCACTATGGGACTTAACTTCTGAAGTTGTCAGTCCCCTATACTTCGAACTACTTAAACCTAACTAACCTAAGGACATAACACACATCCATGCCCGAGGCAGGATTCGAACCTGCGACCGTAGAGGTCGCGCGGCTCCAGACTGAAGCGCCTAGAACCGCTCGGCTACGGTTAAAAGTGTTCCATTTAGTGAAGTGACCTACCTGGTCCCCCGACTTGAGCACACAGGCTTTCTGTGTGTGTGTGTGTGTGTGTGTGTGTGTGTGTGTGTGTGTGTGTGTGTGTGTGGGAGGGGGGGGGGGGGGACTTAATAGCTTTGGTGTATTCCAGCCCTGTAGACAGTGTCGTCGATGAACTCCGAGAATGCATTGTGAATGGTTGCTCGTGCATTCGGAACACACCTGGCATTTCTGCGGGCGTCGATGAGGAACTTTGGCCATGTGGAAGATTTGTTGTAACTTGTTTGTCCTCCAGTATCTATCTACAGTTCGGATCCTTAGGAGCTCGTTCATGGATTCAAATGTAATATTTCGTATGAGGGGAAACCATTGGTTTCCAGGCCTTTGTTTATTAGGATTATTTGCTTGTTTCGTTGTACTTTGCTCTCCTCCCTCCCCCTTTTCGTTTGCACTTGCAATATTCAGTCACTTGAAAAGTCACCATGTGAGCCGTTCCGTTGGTTTTGTTAAGCTGACTTCGGTTGTCCGAAGTTACTTGGCACCTCTGATTTTCGGTGCCTCTGTGGTTTGAACTTTGGAGAACAATGAAGAGCAGAGTGCTTTCTGTGACAACCACAGCGGCATTTCAATATAAGGTGTTTTCGTAAGAGCGTGCAAAAATTTAACAGGGCATAGAGGATGCTCCACTGAACAATTTGAGATGAGGAACCTGGGGTCAGAGAAGCCGGCTTAAGGAGATAATATGAATAAAATCACATTACTGTGTACTGTTTTATTTACATTTGTTACAGTTAACTGGAAATACCATCATTGACACAATGAAAGAACCACTTGTACTGTGTCTTACAAAATGTGCTGAAACCGATGATCATCAACCTCACTGCAAGTGCGACATCGTCGAACAGGATTCTGACGCAAGCTGACAAATATCCCCGGCATATTTAGAATCACATCACGGGCAGCTACAATTCTGACAACTAAATCCATCTCCGTATCCAGTGGGATTTCATACACAAATGGCTTTAGATATTCCCATAAACCAGGGGACTCAGGTCAGGTGACCTCACAGGCCATGGAATATGTCCTCCCCTTCCAATCCAGGCACCAGAAAATACACCACTGAGACGGTTGCGGACATCCACACTGTACTGGTACTGCTCCATCATATTGTACTGTACGTCTTTGAACACGACTAAGTAATGAATGGGTCTCCAATTGATTCATAGCACGTTTTGTCATGGGGCAATGTAAATGCGATGCAACAGAGCCACTTTATGGACATGTGAAGTAAAGGAAACCTGCATCATGACTTCCTTGTAATCAGGCTCATCCTCCTAGTTTCCTTGCAGGAAATAAAGGATGTGCATGTAGAACTCAGCACAGTACGATAAACGGCTACGCAAGTTTATTGGAAATTAGCTGGAAAACAGTAACGCTAGACAAAACGGTAGACAAGTTTACTTCCGTATGTCTTTAAGATGGCTTCTCCGACAACAGTCAACCGAGCGAGGTGGCGCAGTGGTTAGCACACTGCACTCGCTTCGGGAGGACGACGGTTCAGACTCGAGTCCGGCCATTCTTTAGGTTTCCATGATATCACTGAATCGCTTCAGGCAAATGCCGGGATGGTTCCCTTGAAAGGGCACGGCCGACTTCCTTCCCTATCCTTCACTACAGTTGAATTCTTTTATCTTGGCGGCTCGCGCATGCCCGCCCAGACGCGGGAGATTGCTGCGTTGCCAGTTGTACGCGCCAAGAGAAGCAGCGCCATAGTATAGCATAGTTCGCAAGCTTAGGTTTAGGGGGGAGCGCGCAGTTCATGAAGTAAAGCCTCCACGGCCGCATTAACCCTATCGCTGCTACAAAGACGTGCACTCTGCATTCCGCGCTGTGCGCGATTTTGTCACTGCACTGCTCGCCTGTGTAGACACATGGTGTTCTGGCTGCTTTGACACTCTTATCATTCGATTTCACAAAAACTATTTGGCCCAAAAATTTGATTTTTACACATCTTCTTGACGGATCTTCCCCCCATAAATGACTTAATTTTGTTTCGATGTTCAACGCAGTTATTATGCAGCATTAAATATAGTAAACTTTTGCACGAAATTTTGAAGAGTTTGCAGAGGTAAAAGTCCATAGAGTATACTTTCCGTATTGTCGATTTTAGTTGCCACAATGTTGAGAATGAAATGTGGACAAGACACCTAAATTTCATATAAAATTTACTGTATAACAATATCTCATTTAATTACCACATAAGTGTCATATATAATATTAAGAAATATTCCGTCTTTCGCGACTGTAACAAAAGTTTTATTTACACTGAGCACGTTTGGCTTTATTTTAAGGCACTTCAATCAATCAAAAGGAAGTAGACAAAGTAAATTAAACAAAACTGTGGACTTACAAAAACATTAGGACTTGAATATACCGTCTATCAGTGAAGTGGTCTGAGCTATGTCAAATATAATTATTGTGTGTGGCACACACAAACAACATTTATTTGCTAAAACACTGATCAGCCGACACAAACGTTGAATATTGTTACCGCAGCACAAAACTACGAAAGGTGACTTGGCAATGGAGGAGACAAAATATTGTCCACTGAAGATGCTTCAAAAGAGAGACACGCATCTGGTCTAAATAAGTCGCTTTATTACAGTTGCAGAAGAGGAATATATTTCAGTACCATTGGTAAAACTGCGACTGTGGAACAAAAACAAGAAAGAGAACATGAGTACCATTGTGTATGTGCCATACCTTTCATTGACTGAAGTGCTATAAAATAAAACCAAACGCGCCCCGTGTAAATAAAACTTTTATTACAGTCGCTAAAGACGGAATATTTCTTAATATTACATACGACACCTATGTGGTACTTAAATTAAATGAGATATTGTTGTACAGTAAATTTTATATGAAATTTAGGTATCTTGTCCACATTTCATTCTCAACATTGTGGCAACTAAATTCGACCATACGGAAAGTATACGCTATGGACTTTTACCTCTGCAAACTCTTCAAAATTTCGCGCAATGGTTTACTACTTTTAATGCTGCACAATAACTGCGTTGACCATCGAAACAAAATTAAGTCATTTATGGGGGGAAGGTGTCAGTCACGAAGATGTGTAAAAATCAGATTTTTGTGAAATCGAATGATAAAGTGTGTCAAAGCAGTCGAAACACCATGTGTCTGCACAGGCGAGCAGTGCAGTGATGACAAAATAGTGCACAGCGCGGAATGCGGGGAGCACGTGTCTGCAGCAGCGAAAGGGTTAATGAAGAGACAAAGCACTAGAAATTTAAAAAAAATGCATTCAAACGAATAAAATTCGTGAAGTAAGACACTTCGATATTATTTTTAAATAAAGAAAATATTAAGCACTGCACAAGGCTTGGACTCTTAACCTTTCGCTTACTTGCCCAACGCCTTAACCGTTACGTTTTTTTTTTTTTTTTAAATCTCATTTTTTTCGCTTTTGTTCGTTGCATCTGCTCGGGGCGGACGTAGTAAGACATCTGTTTAGGTTCGTTGTTCATCGATTAACTCAGTTTTTTTCGTTACAGAGGGTAGCTAACCCTCTGACCGAACACACTGAGCTACCATGCCGGCGCTAAAGCAGCTCGTCCCGTAATATAACTCCATGAGGACTCTCACATTTCGTCGAAGTACAATAGGAAATAAACAATTACCGCTGTTCTTTATTGCGGAAAAGTGGTTCGTGAGATTGATACAAACACCTTTCCTTGCTATCGCCTGAATTAGGAGTCTTATTGCTTGTTTTGTTTAATTAATTAACAGAATATGAAGCAATTGGTATAAAGAATGCTTTTTCCAAAGTTTCTATAAAATGAAGTCTGCTACCAAGACATTGCTTTTGTTCTATTAGTTTATTTATGACTGAACGTTTCTAAAACTGAAGACACTCGTCTGTACTCTGCTCTGCAGTCGAGATCCGGCAACGTCGTTCTCTGTTCATTGGCTGACTGTGTTTTGTGACGTCAGATGCGCAGAACGAACCTAAACTCGGCCGCCAACATAAATGACGCGCACTTTAATCCGATGGGACCGATGGCCTCGCTGTTCGGTTCCCTCCCCTAAATCAATCAATCAACCAACCAACCAACCAACCGACCCACCCACCCACCCACCACCCACCCCAGGTTCCTTACCGCAAATTGTTCAGTGGACATTTTCTGTCCTGTGCCTTTTTTTGCACGCTTTTACGAAAACATCCTGTATACATGTCAGTGGTAGGGAAGGGAGTGAGACAGGGTTGTAGCCTACCCCGATGTTATTCAAAAATGGTTCAAATGGCTCTGAGCACTATGGGACTCAACTGCTGAGGTCATTAGTCCCCTAGAACTTAGAACTAGTTAAACCTAACTAACGTAAGGACATCACAAACATCTATGCCCGAGGCAGGATTCGAACCTGCGACCGTAGCGGTCTTGCGGTTCCAGACTGCAGCGCCTTTAACCGCACGGCCACTTCGGCTGGGTCCCGATGTTATTCAATCTATATATTGAGCAAGCAGTAAAGGAAACAAAAGAAAAATTCGGAGTAGGAATTAAAATTCATGGAGAGGAAATAAAAACTTTGAGGTTCGCCGATGAAATTGTAATTCTGTCACAGACAGCAAAGGACCTGAAAGAGCAGTTGAACGGAATGGACAGTGTCTTGAAAGGAGGATATAAGATGAACATCAACAAAACCAAAGCGAGGATAATGGAACGTAGTCGAATTAAATCGGGTGACGTTGCGGGAATTAGATAAGGAAATGAGAGCTTAAAGTAGTAAATGAGTTTTGCTATTTGGGGAGCACAATAACTGATGATGGTCGAAGTAGAGAGGATATAAAACGTAGACTGGCAATGGCAAGGAAAGCGTTTCTGAAGAGGGGAAATTTGTTAACATCGCGTATAGATTTGTCAGGAAGTCGTCTCTGAAAGTATTTGTATGGAGTGTACCCATATATGGAAGTGAAACGTGGACGACAAGAAGAAAAATTGCTCTGAGCACTATGGGACTCAACAGCTGAGGTCATACGTCCCCTAGAACTTAGAATTACTTAAACCTAACTAACCTAAGGACATCACACACATCTGTGCCCGAGGCAGGATTCGAACCTGCGACCGTAGTAGTCGCGCGGTTCCGGACTGAAGCGCCTAGAACCGCTCGGCCACCACGTCCAGCAGACAAAAAGAGAATAGAAGCTTTCCAAATGTGGTGCTACAGAAGAATGCTGAAGATTAGATTGGTAGAACACATAACTAATGAGGAGGTGTTGAATAGGATTGGGGAGAAGAGAAGTTTGTGGCACAACTTGACTAGAAGAAGGGATCGGTTGGTAGGACATGTTCTGAGGCATCAAGGGATCACCAATTTAGTATTGGAGGGCTGCGTGAAGGGTAAAAATCGTAGAGGGAGACCAAGAGATGAATACACCAAGCAGATTCAGAAGGATGTAGGTTGCAGTAGGTACTGGGAGATGAAGCAGCTTTCACAGGATAGAGTAGCATGGAGAGCTGCATCTAACCAGTCTCTGGACTGAAGACCACGACCACAACAACAACAGATCATCTGATTCTTCAATTTACGTTTTACGCACTTACACAGGATGGACAGAAATAGTATGAGAAACTTGTAGGGGTACGGCAGAGTAGGCTGCGCCGAGAAATAATTGTTACGAAAAAAAAATTCGATACGTTGAGCCGTTTCCGAATTAATTAGCATTGAAGTTAACCAGTCAGGCTTTTACGCGCGTAAATTCAAGATGCCTGGACGAGACGGGGTCGCCAAAAGTGTACTTCGTTTGGTTTCCGAAAACCGAACAACAGTGATTCAAAAGTAATAGCTGGAACGGTAGTAAGGACCAAATGGTTCAAATGGCTCTGAGCACTATGGGACTCAACAGCTGAGCTCGTCAGTGCCCTAGAACTTAGAACTACTTACACCTAACTAACCTAAGGACATCACACACATCCATGCCCGAGGCAGGATTCTAACCTGCGATCGTAGCGGTCGCGCGGTTCCAGACTGTAGCACCTAGAACCGCTCGGCCACAGCGGCCGGCTAGTAAGGATCGAACTGGAGTTAAAGGCTGACAGTCTCGTGCGCTATCTTCTGTGCTATGAGAACAACTGACATTAACTATTGAGTCACTATAGTGCAGCAGAAAAATTCTCCCGAAGATGCAAAACGCATAGAAAATTTAGCAGTTGGCTACAGGTTAGTTGTCTTATCGGCAGTCGACACGCCGGGTGCAGAGACAAGATACGTCGGGCACACACGTCGCAGTGAATGCGCGTTTGCTTATTTAGGCGGGCACAACGTGCATACGCGTTTCCACGGGCGCAATATTTTCACTCGCGGCGGGCAGCACAGCCACGCAGCGAAACAAAATGATTGGGAAACATTATTTGTAGTTTCCCGGCGTAATTAGTTTTGAGTGCTTTCATTAACCGAAATTAGATTAAAATCATAGCCGGCAGCGCTGCGTCAGCGTCGCGTGGACAAATAGCCCCGCCCGCGGGCGGACCGCCCGGCCAATAAATAGTGCGAGCGCGGCCGAAACAATGCAACATGTTTGCGGGCCGCTGCAAATACAATTGCGCGCGCAAAGGATACGCCGGCGTGCGCGATATTTGTCCCCGGTAATCTGGGCGCTGTTTGCGCGCATGCGCGGCCACTGTACATATACACACGTACGTGCGTGCACACGCCACTTGTGGTCTGGCCTGTGCTGTGCTGTGCCGTGCTTGCGCGCCAAGATAAAAGTGCCCGCGCACACGCGCACACACCCTGCTGCAGCCGCGTAAACAACTGTGCGCTACTGCTAAATAGAATTTCTGAGCAGTCCCGCAGAGCATAATTATGTTTGCCGCTGCCCTTATTATGTCTGCGCTGCACTTTTAAGGGACGGAATTATGAAAACGGGTAGCGAAACAGCGGGAGTAAAAAGTTTTGAAACTTCCGCATTTCCCCCGTCTGCGGCGATTCGTTGGCCGGAGGCATTTTAAACAACTAGTTTAACTACGGTAGCGCTGAATAGCTTAGAACAATATCGCGGAGCGTAAAATATGTTTACATGTACCATTTTCACAAATGTGCCGTAGTTTTCTGAATGAAAAAATAATATATGCAAATATATGTTGTAAAAGAAGACATATAAACGTTTTACCAGTGTAAAAGCAAAGTAAGTCACTTTTTTATTGGTAATCCTCTATTAGACGTCACACGATTCCATTTTTATAACTTTTATACTTATTGGTCGCCTATTTTACTTCCGTAGTGGGCGAGGTGCTTCAGTCTGGAACCGCGCGACCGCTACGGTCGCAGGTTCGAATCCTGCCTCGGGCATGGATGTGTGTGATGTCCTTAGGTTAGTTAGGTTTAAGTAGTTCTAAGTTCTAGGGGAATGATGACCTGAGATTTTAAGTCCCATAGTGCTCAGAGCCATTTGTCCATTTTTTGAACCATAAGGCCAGGAGTGTGATGGAGTGGTTCGAGGAAGTGGAGAGTTACAATTGATACGCCTGCCGTCCAAGTCGCTGGCCGTCCAACTCTCCAAATCTTAACGTGATCGAATAGATCTGGGATGTGACTGAACGTGGCGTCAGCTTTCATCGCTTCGCCCCCTCCCCGGAATTTACGGGAATAAGGTGACTTGTGTGTGCAGATGTAGAGCCAACACCCTCCACCGACCTATCAAGGCCTCATTGCTTCCGTGCCACGACGCGTCGCGGTTGTTATAGGCTACGTGCCAAAGTTGAACAAACCGGGTATTTGGTATATGGTCCTAATGTTCTGGCTTATCAATATATGTATGAGAATTCGGTATATATATCCCAGTCTCCGTCTCCTCCCCCCCCCCCCCCCCCCTCTCTTGAAACCTACTCCCCCCGTCTCTCTCCATCTCCTCCTTCTCTCTAAATATCTATTTCATACCCCACTTCTCTGTCATCTCCTCAATCTCCCCCGTCTCTGTCCATTACGTCATCCCCTTCTCTATCCGTCTACTACTCCTCTCTGATTTTGAGCCTTGTTATTCCACATTCAGATTCCGCAGTAGTATTCTCATCATAAGCTGACAAGTCATAAATACACCATTTCTATTTTCTGTTAAAACCGCCTGTGAGGAAGAAAACAGAAGAGCGCACTATAAGGGTAGGCTTCCGCGGCCGTTGTCACCGTAAATAAAATCCTTCTGGGTTATTGAGAGCGTGTGTCGTATAAAATTGTTCGACGTTTCGACCACTACTGCAGGTGGCATTCCTCAGACCTTTGTGCTGAGTTATTGTGTCCTGCATACAATTTTTGTTTAACAATGTACATAATGAGAGAGAATATGTATGGGAGAAGCAATTTTTCTAGTGGTTTAAATGCGTTGATATCTTAGTTGAATCTGATTGCCAGAAAGAAAGCAAAACCGTACATTTTCGCAGCCCGTCATAGCTTAGCGTTTCCGTTGTCGCAGTCAGCTTTAACAGAAAACCTGTACATTGATGTAATTGTTTATTAGTGCCCTGTAGAAATTTGAACTAAACTGGTGAAGAACTTTCCGAGATTTCTGCTAATAAAGATTGCCCTTCATACATTCTGTATATATTTATGTATTCTCTATCTTCAAAATGTACAGAGTATGTCCATCCGAATGTGCACTATAGTATCAGGTAACAATGTGAAATAAATCGACCAGTAACATCTCAAGAGTTCTGGTAACAACGTTTGTCCTTTGATGGCGCTCCAGTAAGTGTCCGGAACCGCGCGACTGCTACGTTCGAAGGTTCGAATCCTGCCTCGGGAATGTATGTGTGTGATGTTCAAATGGTTCAAATGGCTCTGAGCACTATGGGACTTAACATCTGTGGTCATCAGTCCCCTGGAACTTAGAACTACTTACACCTAACTAACCTAAGGACACCACACACATCCATGCCCGAGGCAGGATTCGAACCTGCGACCGCAGCAGCCGCGCGGTTCCGGACTGAGCGCCTAGAACCGCGAGACCACCGCGGCCGGCGTGTGTGATGTCCTTAGGTTAGCTAGGTTTAAGTAGTCCTAAGTACTAGGGGACTGATGACCTCAGATGTTAAGTCCCATAGTGCTCATAGCCACCTGAACCATTTGAACCAGTAAGTGTCTAAAACCACGCACGTATTCGAATGCAACGCTGTGTCAAAATTTCAAAGCAATCGGTAAAGATCTTCCAGAGATACTTATTTAGTAAATAAAACCCCCTTTTCTTGCTGCAACTTAATTTATTTATCCCAGACACGTTTCGCCATTTCCTTGCTCTAAGGCACCTTCAGTGGGATCTATAACGATACGGTTTTTTACATTCTCAAACAGTTAAAGTCGCGTTTTTTATGTAATTAAGTAATTTCTTACAGTTATCTATGATCTACATTCCCCCCACATCTGGTCTGGAGGTTGCAATACCACTTTATTTTCGAAACATGCTCTCAATTTCTATATTCCGAACTTTTTCACACTGTTCACCATGTTTCTCCTTTTTTGGTGAACCGTTATTGTTTGTCACTAGATATAGCTATTTGTTCGAACACTGTGCTTTTAATAATGTAAATATTGTAGCTTCACGTAATGAAGCTTTTCAACTTCATTAGTAACTCTTTAACGATCAGAAAATAATAATGTGGGACGCAGTGAGTGGTGACAGAATAATAGGCCTAATTTTTTTAATGACCCAGTTAACAGCGAAAGAGACGTGCAAAACACTTTGCAACCGTTTTTTGATGAACAGAGTGAGAAAGAACGAAGCTTCGCGTTTTTCAACAGGATTCGGCAAGGGCTTGTATACGGCCTATGTTTCTTTGCACGTAATTCGCGTTGTGCTTCCTGACAGTCATTAGCAACAATATCTCGCCCTCTCGAAGTTCCGATTAAGCCCCGTCTGATTTCTGTTTGTGAAGAGCAGTAAAGGATAAAATGTACACAACAAATCCGCACACGTTACAGGAACTCAAGGATAATTAAGCGAGTCAATTAATTCAGTTTCTCGAAGACAATTAAGCTGTTTTGAATAATGAGTAGATATCGGAAATGTATGGAACATGGCACGCAGTTATAGGATCCCCTTGCATGACATGGGTGACTACAAAATTTATTTGGATAGAGCCTATACGGTGCCAGAAAAAAATGAGTACCCCTGGAAAGACGACGTCGATTTTTCTCCGATGACGGTATATGCCACCTGGAGAAGTGCAGATTTACTGGTAATGTTTGCAACGTCGTCGATAACAGATAGCGTAGTGGTGTAGGTACCAGAGCACCATTTGTGCGTACACTTTAATAGAGAATGCGCACAGCGAGAAGTCTCAGTGTGGTGATGTGTGAAGGAAGCAGGCAATCGTGCCTCGGAGACGCACTCGCGCTTCGTTCAACAAGGTCAGCGAGTGTGAAGGTGGTCAAATTGTAGCGGCCTTTCGAATGGCGGGATTGTCCTTTCGGAGAATTGCCACAAAACGTGGACATGACGCTTCAGTTCTGCAACAATGCTGGTATCAGGGGTCACACGAACATTCTTACATCCTTGGGTGAAGTTCTGGGTGTCTACACAGTACAGACTCCCGGCAGGATCGTGATATTGTAGGGGCAGCAGTGGCAGATCGTACAGCTACCACAGGACAGATAAGGGGGTTTGTGAGCCCAGATGTGTCAACACGAACTGTTGCGAACCAGTTGTTAGCAGTGGAAGTACGGGTACGCACACATCTAGCCCTTCTCCACTCACGCCACAGCATCGACGTGGACGGCATGGACGCCTCGACTGTGCAGTCCGAGGATCGTTTGTGAGGCGGAATGGCGCTCTGCATTCTACAGCGATGAAAGCCGATTCTGCCTGCACGCGGGTGATGGTTGTTTGCGCGTACGACGTAGACTTCGGTGTGCACTGTATCTACAAGTCACACTGGCCACAACCCAAGCCTTATGGTCTGGGGAGCGCTAAGCTACGATCCTCGTCACCTTCTACAGAGTGGACACTAACCAGCGCTCGGGACTTGCAGAATGTTGTTAGACACGTTCTTGCAACAGGGAGGTGATGTGATTTCCAACAGGATAATGCTCGTCCTCACACTGCCCATGAAACTGAACGTGCTCTACAAGACTTGCAGCGAATTCCGTGGCCAACATCATCTCCGGACTTATCGAGCTCGTGTGGGATATGATGGGAGGAGAAATGACTCATGCGACACGTCAGAGGACAGCTCTTACACAACTACGTGAACAGGTCAGCAGCCGTGAAATAACATACCCCAGGACCTTATTCGTCATCCGTACGATCTACTGGATTTTAGAGTCTACACCGTGGAGGCTACACTACGAGGGTCACTCCAAAAGAAATGCACACTATTTTTTTTAAATTCATCTTTTATTCTACATGTTTGAAAGATTTAAGTGTGTAGATACATCCTTTAGGAACAATATTTTCATTTCTCCACATAATTTCTATCCCCCTCAATTGCCTTACGCCATCTTGGAACCAGCGCCTGTATACCCGCACGGTACAATTCTGGACCAACGTGTTGGAGCCACTGTTTGGCAGCGTGTACAAGGGAGTAATCATCTTCAAACCTTGTTCCACGAAGAGAGTCTTTCAGTTTCCCAAAGAGATGATAGTCACACGGAGCCAGGTCAGAACTGTAAGGCGGGTGTTTCAATGTTACCCATCAGAGTTTTGTGATCCCTTCCATGGTTTTTTGACTGACATGTGACCGTGCATTGTCGTTCAGCAGCAAAACATCCTGCTTTTGCCGATGTGGTCGAACACCACTCAGTCGAGCTTGAAGTTTCTTCAGTGTCGTCACATATGCATCAGAATTTATGGTGGTTCCACTTGGCATGACGTCCACAAGCAAAGTCCTTCGGAATCGAAAAACACCGTAGCCGTAACTTCTGCAGCAGAAGGTGTGGTTTTGAATTTTTTTTTCTTGGGTGAATTTTCATAATGCCACTCCATTGATTGCCTCTTCGTCTCTGGTGAAAAATAATGCAGCTATGTTTCATCACCTGTCACAATTCTTCCAAGAAATTTATTTCCACCATTCTCGTACTGTTCCAAAAGTTCGCTGCCTACCATTTTTCTTGTTTCTTTGTGAACCACTGTCAACATCCTGGGAAACCACCTGGCACAGACCTTTTTTAACGCCAACACTTCCAATATTCTGCAAACACTTCCTTCCCCCTATCCCAACGTAGCGTGACAATTCATTCACTGTGATGCGTCTGTCAGCAGTCACCAATTCGTTAACTCTCTGCACATTGTCTGGAGTGTGGTCAGTACGAGGACTGCCGCTGCGAGGACAATCCTCAATATTGCCGTGCCCGCTTTCATTACGTAACCTGCTTGCCCACCGACTAACTGTACTGCGATCGACAGCATCTACATCTACATCTACATATTCCGCAATCCACCATACGGTGCGTGGCGGAGGGTACCTCGTACCACAACTAGCATCTTCTCTCCCTGTTCCACTCCCAAACAGAACGAGGGAAAATGACTGCCTATATGCCTCTGTACGAGCCCTAATCTCTCTTATCTTATCTTTATGGTCTTTCCGCGAAATGTAAGTTGGCGGCAGTAAAACTGTACTGCAGTCAGCCTCAAATGCTGGTTCTCTAAATTTCCTCAGTAGCGATTCACGAAAAGAACGCCTCCTTTCCTCTAGAGACTCCCACCCGAGTTCCTGAAGCATTTCCGCAACACTCGCGTGATCATGAAACCTACCAGTAACAAATCTAGCAGCCCGCCTCTGAATTGCGTCTATGTCCTCCCTCAATCCAACCTGATAGGGATCCCAAACGCTCGAGCAGTACTTAAGAATAGGTCGTATTAGTGTTGTATAAGCGGTCTCCTTTACATGTGAACCACATCTTCCCAAACTTCTACCAGTGAACCGAAGACGACTATGCGCCTTCCCCACAACTGCCATTACATGCTTATCCCACTTCATATCGCTCTGCAATGTTACGCCCAAATATTTAATCGACGTGACTGTGTGAAGCGCTACACTACCAATGGAGTATTGAAACATTACAGGATTCTTTTTCCTATTCATCTGTATTAATTTACATTTATTTATATTTAGAGTTAGCTGCCATTCTTTACACCAATCACAAATCCTGTCCAAGTCATCTTGTATCCTCCTACAGTCACTCAACGACAATACCTTCCCGTTCACCACAGCATCATCAGCAAACAGCCGCACATTGCTATCCACCCTATCCAAAAGATCATTTATGTAGATGGAAAACAACAGCGGACCTACCACACTTCCCTGGGGCACTCCAGATGATACCCTCACCTCCGATGAACACTCACCATCGAGGACTACGTACTGGGTTCTATAATCTCCATACACGTTTTTCAACCTCTTGTGGATGTTTCCGACTGTCTCGTTCTCACAGCACAGGAATTCTGTGACAGCACGTTGCTTCTGACGAACGTCAAGTGTAGCACCCATCTTGAAGACTTGCTGTGACGGCGCCACTCACGGGAACAGGTTGAACTAAGTTTGAAAACAAGCGCGAAGGATGTATCTACACACTGTAAAATTTTCACACATGTAGAATGAAAACTGTATTTTTAAAAAAATAGTGTGCATTTCTTATGGAGTGACCCTCGTAATATGGTTGATTCAGGATGGGTCGATACCTGGACCGTTCGTGCTATTGATACGTGAATGCAAAAAAAAAAGGCTCTGAGCACTATGGGACTTGACTTCTGAGGTCATCAGTCCCCTATAACTTAGAAGTACGTAAACCTAACTAACCTAAGGACATCACACACATCCATGCCCGAGGCAGGATTCGAACCTGCGGCCGTAACGGTCGCGCGGTTCCAGACTGTAGCGCCTAGAACCGCTCGGCCTCTCCGGCCGGCACGTAAATGCAATAGTTTCACGCGCTCCATATGCACTGTTGCAACGATAAGTCTTGGCTGATATGGAAACCTCTAAAATGGTTTGCTAAATTTTTTGCCGAAAGTGTATTTTAAGTTTAGTACTGCGGTGGCAGTAGGGTGAAGCGGAATCTGATTCGCCGGGCAAGAGAGCGCTCTCCGTCTGCTGAGCCGTGAGTGCGGTTACCAGATAAATGGAACACCCTGTATGTAGATGAAGGTAACAGTCCTCTCTAAGATACACGAGGTTAGTTCGAAGTGCACAAAGTAAAATATGGGAGAAAACAGCGACACTGTGCTCGACATAGCATGTACTGACGCCTGCTTGCGTCGAAACCAAAAATCTGATTATATACGGTATCTTGCTACGTAATTTCACAAGCACTGCAGCAATATGAAGCTTCCATCGAGAGACAGAGAAGCGAGCGAGAGAAAGAGAGGGGAAAAGAAGACTAAGGCTCTAAATATTTCCTGTCCGTGTTTGTGGTATACAGACTGCGTTTACAAAACAACGAACGCTTTCAGCTTACCCCCGGCTGCGCGCCCTATTTTTATTTGCTCTCCTCGCGGAGGAGGAGGTGGAGACGGACCCCCATTGGGGGCGGCGACCTGGCAAATTGAGCGGCAGGAGGTCGCGGCGCGCGCGCCCGCCGTGCGGTGGCGACATCTGTGGACGGCTCGGCGAGTTAGAGTCGCGGCTGCCCTCACCTAGCATGCGGCCGGGCTGCAGCAGGACAGAGGTCTCCGTCAATGGCGCTATCCAGAACGCAGATCGCTGCTCTGATCTGTCGCCCGGTCGCCACGGCAGAACTCCTCGCCGACAACATAACGCTGTAAAACCCAACCACTCTAGTAGACCACGTCTGTGATAAGAGCTGTGTAGTGGTTTTGACGCGAGAAAAGAACAGTTGGTATTTCGAGTTTTTCGTTGCTTGCGGCAGATTTCGGACAGCAACCACTGTATGCTGGTGATACCTTGATTTCAAATTACTACTTTCTTGAGCAAATAATGATCACAATACATACATCGCATCAAACTGCACAATATAACGAGTGATCAAAAATTCAGTGTATATTTGAAAACTTAATAAACCACGGAATAATGTAGATAGAGGGGTAAAAATTGACACATGTGCTTGGAATGACATGGGGTTTTATTAGAACAAAAAAAAAACAAAGCTCGTAAAATGTCCGACAGATGGCGCTGGACAGCAAAACGCCAGTGACTGCGCATGACAATCGTGTGTTAAAGGAGCTGTAATGAGAGAGAATCAGATACGCCAGCTGTCGCAGCATGTTAACGTTACCTGAAAAGGCACTTTTAGTGAAGTTGTATTATCAGAATGGGGAATGTGCTAGGTCAGCGTTACGAGCCTATCGCCATAGGAAGGGGATTCGAACGGGTAAACGTCCGTTGATAAATGCAGCTGTGGCGAGAATGATTTCGAAATTCGAAGCCACGGGTTGTTTACACGATAGACCCCGTAGTGACCGACCGAGCCCAAGGCGTAATGCTGCTGAGACAGTTCAGGAGTCCGCAGCTCGTGGTCGTGCGGTAGCGTTCTCGCTTCCCACGCCCGGGTTCAATTCCCGGCGGGTCAGGCATTTTCTCTGCCTCGTGATGATTGGGTGTTGTGTGATGTCCTTAGGTTAGTTATGTTTACGTAGTTCTAAGTTCTAGGGGACTGAAGACCATAGATGTTAAGTCTCATAGTGCTCAGAGCCATTTGAACCATTTTTGAACAGTTCAGGAAGAAATTGAGACTGTAGCGGTTTCGTATATGCACGGGGAAGTCAGCGCTCGTGCAGTCGCACGTCGCACCGGCATTCCATACACTACTGTTTGGTTGGCACTTAGGTGTACCCTCCGATGCTATCGGTACAAAATCCATCAGCATCATGAACTGTTACCTGCCGATTTAGTGAAGCGGGGGGCATTTGCGGTGTGGGCGTTTCAAAAGATGACGGAAGATGACGTTTGGTTGAGTAACGTGTTGTGGACCGACGAAGCTCATTCCACGCTCCGAGGGTCTGTCAACGCCCACAACTGCAGGATTTGGGCTACCGAAAATCCTAGAACTGTCGTGGAAACTCCATTGCACGACGACAAAGTCACGGTATGGGTTGGATTTACCACCGTTATCGGGCCTTTTTTCTTCCAGGAAATGCGTGATTCTGGTTTTGTTCCCGTAAAGAACAACATCTTTGCTTTGTCTTACTTTGTTATGCTAATTGTTGCTACTCTGATTAGATGAAGCGCCATCTGTCGGACATTTTTCGAACTTTTGTATTTTTTTGGTTGTAATAAAACCCTATGTCATTCCAAGCATGTGTGTCAACTTGTACCTCTCTATTTTCATTATTCCGTGATTTACTCAGTTTTCAAATTCATACTGACTTTTTGATCACCCTGTATATTAAACTGATGTATAGGCAACGCACATGCAGGGCTGTACTACGTCATCCCAGCTACACCCGGAACCAATAAATATATAAAGACACGGTTTTCTCTATGCAGTTGGCGATCTTCTGACCTGCGTAACCAATTTTCAACACATTTGTACGTGTATGATTGATACATGAATAGAACGGTAAATTCAACAATTTTGCATAGTGCCCACCAGTTACCATTACAAGTCTAGTGTCTTGATAAAATGGTGTAAAAGTAAAAAAAAAAAAGTCGTATGTTGGAATATGCGACGAGATGTTAATCTATTAAATCCATTTACCTGGAAAGATTTATCGCTACAAAGGGAGACATCGGGGCACTGAAAATCCTCATGAAACTGTGGAGCATGAAGGAGATTGTCAATAGTTAATGTTTTTCTGCACTGCTACTTTTTCTGGGCATTTTTCTTCTGTGTGTAGCGTGTGACAGGTGCCTCATAACTTGATATGTTGCAGCTGCGGTTGTTTCCACAACTGTATCGCTCCTCGGACAGGAAAGAGTAACATTGAGAATAGTATCGGTGTCAAGTACACGTCTTTATTTTCTGCTTCTAGCTGATAACTAATGGCAGATATGTGATTGTTTTCTCCACTTCACTCATTAAGTATATACCTTTGTACCGTCAAATCTCTTTTGGGAGCCAAATCAGTGTTAAGTATGATAAGCGACATTTCTGAATTCTGTTTGTGCCTGTCGAAAAATTATTTTAAAAAATGGTACAGCAAGACTATTTAATCGCAGCGGTTGCTGAAATGTTGACTGCTACATGTATCACAAACATTGTAAGAGCACAGACATGTATAAATTTTCATGACTTTGAAAACTGAACTTCATCTCTTTTTCCTACGCTTTTCTGAGATACATGCAGATACGTCAGAGAAACTTCTACACGTCTCCACATAGATATAATGCAGATTGTATGATACATAGCTTATTTTTTACTTAAATACGTGTAAAATGGCTAATTTGCGTAACAGGTAACTTTTGGCAGGCCATTCAGAGGCCGCAGAGGGACCTCAAAATCTCCGTAATTAATGTACTTTAACTCCGTGATTTATATTAATCTACAGAACAGTTGTCAGTGGATTTCTCCCATCGAGATTTACTACTCTAGTGGCAAAAAATAGCTTAGTTCCATTTAAAATGCACACAGCTGATGCCTATATCTCGGTTATAATGAAGTAATAAGAGCGCATTGCTTTGTATTTCATGAGCCCTGGTTACAGATTTCTTTAACTGCTGATGAGCTAATTGAAATGAATCAGTTCGGCGCCTCAACCTATATTTTGTGAAGATTTTTGATTTGGTCTTGATACCGAGTCCGTTATATTTTATCTTTGAATACAATGGATATAGTAACGTATTTCATTGTCTCAGATGTATCCAGAATACTTTTTATATTAGTTTAGAATCGATAATTAGGTTTAAATATTTTACGCTGGTTTTTCGTGGCAGGCTGCTCCATTTGTAATCATCTCTATACATTAATTCTTTTACTTGTAAACATAACTGCGTGTGTTTTGTTGCCAGTTACTGTACAGATTCAAAGCAGAAGCCATTTCTGGATTTCTTTAACGTTTTATTTGAGATTTAAATGTTTTTGTATAAAGCTGTGTAGTGAACAGTGAGAAGTGATCCCAGCTACGGAATGTCAAATGGTTCAAATGGCTCTGAGCACTATGGCACTCAACTTCTGAGGTCATTAGTCCCCTAGAACTTAGAACTAGTTGAACCTAACTAACCTAAGGACATCACACACATCCATACCCGAGGCAGGATTCGAACCTGCGACCGTAGTGGTCTCGCGGTTCCAGACTGTAGCGCCTAGAACCGCACGGCCACTCCGGCCGGCTACGGAATGTCGTTAGAGTAGCGATTTTGTCCAGCAACTGAGACTTGAGGTACTCCTAGCCCAATAACTCTTACTTGGAAAGGTTCTGAAGTACCGCTAACGGTCACAAAATTTGTTGAACTAAATTATTTGTTTAGCAACACGTTTCGTGGTGATACCTCATCATAAGGCTACAATGACATTACGAATACATTTAACATATGTTTATACAGGTATTAAAACTTCTTTACATGACTGCTGTGATCATCCTCTCTCTCTCTCTCTCTCTCTCTCTCTCTCTCTCTCTCTCTCTCTCTCTCTCTCCCCTCCCTCCCTCCCCCCCCCCCCCCCCCAGGATGACCACTGCGGTTATGTAAAGAAACTTCAATATCTCTATAAATCTGTATAAACATGTGTTAAATGTTTGTATAATGTTATTGTAGCCTGATGATGAGGTATCACCTCGAAACATGTCGCTAAATAAATAATTTAGCTGCTATCAAATTTTGTGAATGGTAGTTGTACTTGAAAACCTTTTCGTATTTTTAAACAGTCACTGTCGAGCAATAGTCAGTATGTCTTTAAATTATAATTCTTACTAGCCTTTTAAATAGTCAAATAATAATCTTTGGTTCGTAGAAAGGATGTGAGAATTTCGACGAGATGATGTGGGGACTGGTTTGGATTAGTTTCAAAAATGTGTGTGAAATCTTATGGGACTTAACTGCTAAGGTCATCAGTCCCTAAACTTACACACTACTTAACCTAAATTGTACTAAGGACAAACATACACACCCAAGCCCGAGGGAGGACTCGAACCTCCGCCGGGACCAGCCGCACAGTTCGTGACTGCAGCGCCTTAGATGGATTAGTTTGAAGAGAACTCTTTTACGGCTTGCTTCATACGTAGAATGATTTTCTAGCATGTCGTTGTACCCCGAGCCGGTTATGGAGAAATAAACTGTTGTATAGCAGTGATTCCTCGTGGTTGTTACACTTTTATAGTCATTATTTGTTTTCATTACAGACTTTACCAATTATTCAACAAACCTGTTGTTGTGGTCTTCAGTACAAAGATCGGTTTGATGTAGCTTTCCACGCGAGTAAATCATGACCAAGTCTATTCGCCTCTACGTAACTAGAGCAATTTACATTCGTCTGTAGCTGCTCACTGTATTCGGTCCCTAGACTCCCTCCACTATTTTTACCCCACATACGCCCTTCCATTACCGAACTGACGATTCCTTGATGCTTCATAACGTGTCTTATCAACCGATCACTTCTTTTAGTCAGATATTGCCTTGAATTTCTCATCCCCCTATTTTTTTCAGTACCTCCAAACCAGTTACTGTCCATTTCTGTTGCTGGGTGATCGGCGTACGTGGCTGCTATGCAGAGGGACAGGGTTCGATTCCTGGTTCTGCCAAGGATTTTACCTTGGTGAGAGGACTGGTACGGAGTGCGCTCAGCCTCGTAATGGCAATTGAGGAGCTACTTGACCGATAAAAGAGGCTCCACGGTCTGGAAGGTCTGCAAAACGCGCGGAAGAGCGGAGTGCTGACAACATCCCCCTGCATACCCATCAGCATGTCACCACAAGGCAGAGGATGACATGAAGGCCGGTAGAAATACCTTGCGTCTCCACGCCCTGGTGAGGAGCTCGTTTTATATTAGTTATGTGACCTATCTTTCTAATCCACAACATTCTTATGTAGCACTTAAAAGATCCGCTTTATATTCTACGTCTCACTTCCATACAGCGCTACACCTCATACAAGCCTCTTTAACACAGACTTCCTGATACTCAAAGGTAAATTAGATGGTCTCTTAATCAGAATTTTTTTAGGGTTAACAGTCAACATTTTATATCTTCCCTACTTCGACTAGCATTATTTTGCTGCTCATTTCCACCTAATTCCATCAGCATCACCCTGTTTAAGTAGACTACAATGCCATTATCCTTGTTATAATTACGTTGTTGTTCATTTCTAAACTCCCTTCAAAATAACAGCCATTTCGTTCAGCTGATCTTCAGAGTTCTTTAACCCCTCTGGCAGAACTGCAGTATCATCGAGAGACGAAGTTTCTTTTTTTTATAAAATTCAATTCCCTTTCCACATCTGTCTTCCCGTTCCTTTACTGCTTGTTCAGTGTACAGGTAGAATAACATCGGGATAGATTACAACCGTGTCTTACTCGCTTCACAATCACTGCTTCCATGTCCGTTAATTTTGTAACTGTAGTCTGGTTCCTGTACTAGCTGGGAATTAACTTACACTATCTATATTTTATCCCCACTAATTCCAGAATTTCAAAAGAGTGTAGTCCAGTCAGCATAGTCATAAGCTTTCTCCGAACCTAGAAATGCTACACAACCAGGTTTGTGTTGCTTTAACCTATGTTTTAAGGTACGTCGTTGAGTCAGTACTACTTCGCGTGTTCCGTTATTTCTCCGCAATCCAAACTGATCTCCCGAGAGGTCAATCTCTAACAGTTTTTTTTTCATTCTTCTGTAAATAATAGGTGTCAGTATTTAGCAACTATGACTTACTGAACTGAGTGTGCTAATATTCAAACCTTTTAGCACCTGTCTTTTTTAGAACTAGAATTATTACATTCTTCCTGATGTCTGAGGGTATTCGCCTGTCTCATGTGCTTTGCACACAAAGTGGAATAGTTTCGTCATGAATGGGTGTCCTGTAGTTTGAAATTTGCTTCCCCTTATTTACATATATAACAGAAGCACTTTCACAGTAAGTCGGTGGCAGTTTTAAAATTAATTACCTTCGAATATCTGCAACTCGACTGTTAATCTCTTTTTAATAATTATTAGAATAATTTCTACATTAATCGTTATATGCTTTCTGCTTCTTGCTATTCCAGAACCAAATATTGTCTCTAATAATTTTATTATTGCCGTGAAACACATGTGTTCTCCCGAATTCAAGTTTATACAGCACAGCCGTTAAGACATAGGCGCAGGTGTCGTATGTCCTTGATTTGCATTAGCACATAGAATGAGAAGCAAATCAAAACTTTCTCTTCACGTAAGATTATTTTCCGATAATGGACTACTACATTTATTTTTCAACACTATCTCCTTTTGATCCACCATACTTCGTCCACCCTTTTCTACAGTATTTATACGAAAAATACTTACCCATTTTTTTTCTACAGAACACTATTTACGAGTAGTTTCTCGTATGATCTTTCATTCGAGACATTCTCTGAATTTAGTTTTGAGAAATCTGTCACACAGGACCAAAACTGTAGAACGTGCTGGATAAGTGTGCGCTAAAGACATTTCTAGTAATACGCTATGAATACGACTTTGCCAATAATCTAAATATTGTGCGTAAAAATGAAATCGAAAACATGTCATCAGTCACTTTGCCGAAACATCAGAAATGGAACATCATTTGTTTCAGCGTCTCCAAAGATAAAAAAGCTACCTTTATTTACTACACAGGAAAATATTAACTTTGTCACAGATCTCTCTTCGACGCGTTACAGAAATTAAGGTGTTTCAAGAACGATTACGTATGTTCACTTAACAAGGAACGCACTGAAAATTTGTGTAGCATTTAAATATGTTGAGAGAGAGTTTCGCCACTCCTGTTTGTGGCGTTTCTGAATAGATTCTAGGTAACCTCTTTTTTTTCTTGTATTTGACCTGGGGATGTAGTATGGGGATTTCTCATGACGTCACAAACTATAAGCGGGCGTATTAGTGCCACAAACATTAACTTCTAGAGGAAATGTTTTGATAATAGCGTCTAGCTTGAGTCATTTACGGGTGTACTAATCGTTCTGATCATAGTACAGAGTGTAAATGGTCACATTTAATTTTTTAGTGAAGTCGTTCAAGAGATATTTTAATTTATATTCATGAATTTTGATTACGCTGTTTATTTTTAGTGTAGCAGTTTTATTTCTATTATTCAACTTTGTTTCCTATCAGTCCAACTCGGAAAACTCTCTGAGGGAGCTCTGTGAAGAGGAAAGATTAGAAGCCGAACAGATATAGTAAAATATTATCTCAGAATTTTCGGGGAGACGATAGATCCAAAGTCAGTTTCGTCATTCTATATTAAGAAAATGTTGGATCACTAATGCAGCCTTTCCACTTCCCAAACTTCTCTTCCCGATTATTCGGAACGTATAATAAAGAGAAAGTTACGTTAACGAGGTAAGATGTGTAGTATTACTGGATCAAACATGCATTTAAAACCATAAAAATACTGAAAATGTCTTCCTGACACAATAATGTTCACGAAAACACTTTAACATTTACTATTTAAAATATCTGTTAGGTGCACACAATAGAAATTAAGAACAAGGAACAGACGTAAACAGGTGTCAGTTAATGTTTTTGGGCATCTATCGTGGCTGCACCGGCTTCAGAGCAAAGAACATCGTGAAGTCCGAAGGCCCTCTTCCCTTATTACACGAAATCTCCACGGTATTGGAGCGATTTTGTTTGAAGGTCACATCAGCATAGAGTTCTTAGAGGACAGGACATAGTTGAATTTATATCAAATACGATCTATACTGTTTTACACTGACGGAAATTAGACAATGTTCACTTTAACTAATACTCCAGAACTTACATGCCTGTGGGCTGTAACGATTAACATTTCACCCCTATGCGAGCTTTTTGTAGTGTTTTCAGTAAAGAAAGGAAGCCATTTCTACAGATGAAGAATGGTGTGAGCACTTGAGAGCTGTTGGGTGTGTGAACATTATTAGAAATTCTAAGGCGGAGATCGCAACGCGGTACGCGCATAGAAAGTGCACGTGCTACTTACTGCAATCTTTCGGACTTGGAGAAAAGTCGAAGCAAGGAAGAATCATAGCGATGGACCACACAAATGGATAGCGGTAGTTCAGTGACTGCAAAACGAGTTTTTACGATATGTTCTCGAGAAAACAGTACGACAAGGAGAGTAGGCATTGGTCCTTCGTGAACGATTACGCCACGAGGAGATTACACAATTATCCAACTGACTCTGACGAATACACGGGCGACAACAGCTGAAATCCGGGTAAAAGGTGGTGACAGTGTGTCACCACTAACTATCGGGAAAAGCTTACAAGAGCACGGGCAGGCACTACAAGTTGTGATGCGTCATTTATCGCTGACACCGTGCCACAGGCAACAGAGATTTACGTTGTGTAGAGCCAAAGTCAGTTTCGATATTGGGTGGCATTCTGTGTTGCTCAGTGATGAGTCTCTCTTCCGTTTGTGGAAGACAGATAGATGCCATTGTGTCTGTGGACGACCTTGCTGAAAGATCGCAGGAAGCAGCATTTCTTGGGACCTAAACTCCAGCAATCATCGTGTGAAGAGCTGGTGGATATGCCAACGGACTGATGTGATAATTGCTGAACGGAGGCTAAAGGCTCGCCAGGATATGGCAAGAAAGGTAAATCCAATTCATATCAGCGCACACTCCGCTGCCGAGTGAAAATCTCATTCTGGGAAGGTAAATCCACTTTGACATATCCTTCATTTCACAGCACAATCGCCTGGAGGAATTAGCGTGTCATTGACTGGCCTCCTCAGTCCTGTGATTTATTACCCATACAGCCTGCCTGGGATACAATGGGAGGACGTACACCTTCATAGCATGCCCTCTCGGGACACATCTCGTACTGGTGTAGCTGATGAACATCATGTTGATGATGGAATGAAGGCGTCCACAAGTGCTCCTCTTGCTCCACCCTGCCCCCCCCCCCCCCCTCCGTCCAAGAGGGACACTTGCCCCCATTTGGAATGTGGAATAGAGGCCTTTGATTCATTATAGAATTCTCTGTCATTCCAAGATTCCTTTTGTGATGGTTTTAAATGGTGAAGACATACTACGACCAGCATTTTATTACTGACAACGAGAATATGGCCAACAGCGTATTTAGGTACAAAGTCAGTAGTAAGCATGATTCTGAGTTGTGGTTCATAATGTTTCTGTTGTCACCAAGAATGCACCTGAGGACTGTTTCTTTGTAAGCATGTCTTGAGATACGCTTAGAGGCGACGGTGTTGTTACCAACGGTGAACGTAGATACTGAGTCTTTAGTAAGATTGGTATGAAGACAGTTGTCAATGAATCGAAACTGGTTATCAAAAAATTGTAGTTTTATATTTTATTATGATCGAGGCTATTAAATTTTTTTAGCTTCAAAATTATGTTAAGTGGATAAATAGCTGTCGTTCAAGGACAATAAGTTGAGTGCAAGACTCGTTAAACTTAGTTCTTGGGACACAACATGTATTCAAATGGTGAGTCAGTTATAGCAAATTCACAATTTTGGCATCTTGCCCTCTCTTGGATAAATTTCTGCGGACACCCGTGTTTGTCTGTTATATGATGAACTAAAAAAACTAAACTCCTCCCTAACAGGCCATGAACACCCAACAGTACCGACAGGCCACCATGTCATCCTCAGCCCATAGGCGTCGCTGGTTGCGGATATGGAGGAGCATGTGGTCACTACACAGCTCTCCCTGCCGAATGTCAATTTCCGAGACCGGAGCCGCTACTTCTCAATCAAGCACCTCCTCAGTTTGCCTCACAAGCGATGAGTGCATCCCGCTTGCCAACAGCGCTCGGCAAACCGAGTAGTCACCCATCCAAGTGCTAGCCCAGCCCGACAGTGCTTAACTGGTGTTTCGTGATGTAACAGCTTGTCTCCGTCTGTGCACACAGTATAGTGTATTGGCGGCAGCTGTCCCAACGACAGTCGTTCAAATGGAAGTCTTGGTGGTCATACCGCTAGTGAGCTCAACATAGCATATAGTCCAGTGTCCCAGTGACCATGTAGATGAGTGAAGAGAGTGAGTCTGAAGCCCGTATCCAGCAGATAAGATTTACAGAGAGCACGCCGCAGCTCCGGATATAAACATCTTCTAAGAGACAGCCCTTTACCCTGTGAAAGTTAGGCAGAGAGGAATGACTCGGCTTAGTTGTACCATCCCAGCGTCGGTAGCGTCTTGAAACTAGTCGGATTGCTGCTAGTGCGAATCGGACAGTAGCACGTCTGTAAGTTTCTGTATTAATACTTCCGCTTGAGAGTCCATATCCACATTCCCATTGCTTCCAGTCTCTTTTTCTCTGCCTTTCCCAGAGTCCAAAATAAAAGGAATTTACTAACAGACAATCGTAGAAACCTAGAAAGTAGGAAAAAGTTTGCCAAAACTTTTGTCTGGAGTGTCTTAACATACGGATGTGAAGCGTTGACTCTGGGAAAGGCAGAGGAAAAGAGACTGGAAGCAATGGAAATGTGGATATGGAGAAGAATGACGAAAACAAGATGGGTAGATAGAAAAAGTAATGAACAGGTCTTAAGAGAAGTGAATGACAACAGAACGCTGCTAAATTATATAAGAAGAAGAAAATCAAAAAATGATAGGGCACATAATGAGACGCAACCAGTTCCTAAAGAATGTAGTTGAAGGAAAAGTTTTAGGGAAAAAACCAAGAGGCAAGCCAAGAGCAACGTATTTTAATAATATCAAAGAAGATTTGGGGATAAAATCGTATGAAGAATTGAAGAGGATGATATTGGAGAGAGGGACGTGGCTAAATCGACAAGGCATAGCCTTTAGTTTATGATGATGAGTGTCCATGTCGTGGTAAAGGAAGCTCAGAAACGAATCTAGTCGGGGAGGGGGGGGGGGGGGGGGGAGGTTGGTATGGAGCTGCACTCCTCCGCTGTCTCTTCCCCCCTCCCCCTCCTTCCCCTAGAGCTACACCTCTTTCTTCTCAAGAAAGAGAAAGAGAGAAATAGAGAGAGAGAGAGAGAGAGAGAGAGAGAGAGAGAGAGAGAGAGAGAGACCTTCACAATCCCGAAAATTTTCTCGTTATTGTAGCTAGTATCAGAATAAAAAGAAACAACTTCGTTTGCTCCAGAGTATTTGGTGATCGCACGGTGATACAAAATTTCTATGAGCTCAGCCCCCCTCCCCTCCCCGACCTCCCTCCGATGAAAACTCTGGATTCGACTCTGAGATAGTTAAAACATATCAGTTACTGCCGCAGGTTCTAAGTTTGAATTTTCCCACGTCATTCGTTATGGTGACGGCCGCGTGCAGTAGTGGCTACAAGTGTAGAGCCTTCTACTCCGTGACATGAACGCGCTCCCAGACCACTTGTAGAGGCCTACTAAAACAGGCCGTAATTACGGAGGCCTGCGCTCATATCGACGCTGTCGACAAAGGGTACTGAATTCGTAATGAACTCGTTTGACCACAGAATCATGGTTTTTATATACAGTGGAAACTGTTTCATTAGTGGGCAGCGTTTACGAAATTGCATTTACGTCTCACAGGTGCTATTTGGAGTAAGTGTATGCAGAACTCAGGATACGGCATGCAATTCCTCTACTAGATATAATCTCCAGTGCTACATTGGTCGTTGAGAACATTATTAACAGACAGTTAACAGCGCGTCAACTCCCCGGGCGAGAAACAGTTCTAATCACTTATATGGATATGGTGTCTGTTCTTTCGGACATTTCCGAAAGAACAGACACCATATCCATGTAAGTATGTAGTTCTGGCAGTACCGGCCATGACCTTCTTCTTCTGTGCGGATGCACACACATTGCCCGAGCTTTTATTTAACTTAGTAAGAATGTCTTCCACGAGTAATGAGTGTGTTGGGGTGAGACACTACGAATGTAGTGTGTAGACATACAAGATGAGAATGTGGGTTTCGCGGGAGGCGTGCACGAGATAGTCCCTGCGGTCGCACTATCCTCTGTGCCCTCGGTGGCTCAGATGAATAGAGCGTCTGCCATGTACGCAGGAGATCCCGGGTTCGAGTCCCGGCCTAGGCACACAATTTCACCTGTCCCTGTTGATAATTTGTATCAGCGCCCGTCAGCAGCTGAAGGTATTAATATATTTCTAATTACAGTTCTAATCCATCGTGGCATGTTTTCTAGAAACTTAGGTAACCGGAGCTAGCTGAGACTACGTAAACACTCACGTCGCACAAATCTTGCAATTAGCATTTGATTGCTTGTAAGTTGTAAGGTGGAAATTAATAGAGTCTCGAATACATTTTTTGTGAGAAAATATCCTGCGATTTCAAGATGGTAAATAAACTAGAATTTTCACCATCGTACTCCTCTAACCAAAGTACCATGAAACTCACTTTGTAGCATTATAGCCGGCCGAAGTGGCCGTGCGGTTAAAGGCGCTGCAGTCTGGAACCGCAAGACCGCTACGGTCGCAGGTTCGAATCCTGCCCCGGGCATGGATGTTTGTGATGTCCTTAGGTTAGTTCGGTTTAACTAGTTCTAAGTTCTAGGGGACTAATGACCTCAGCAGTTGAGTCCCATAGTGCTCAGAGCCATTTTTTGAACCATTATCAAAAAAATGGTTCAAATGGCTCTGAGGACTATCGGACTTAACATCTGTGGTCATCAGTCCCCTAAAACTTAGAACTTACCTAAATCTAACTAACCTAAGGACACCACACACGTCCATGCCCGAGGCAGGATTCGAACCTGCGACGGTAGCGGCCACGCGGTTCCAGACTGAAGATTCTTCTGGAAGATTACACGCCCAGTACAGGGAGCCTCAGTCATGGCCGGAGTCCCTTGATAAGCTGTGACATTTACTTAGCCAGCATTCTTTATTGTGCTTATTTGAGAACCTATAAACCAATGGGATCAAAACTTAGCGCTGCATATAAAGCTAGAGCGCTTTCTTGCAGGTCCATGAATCAACTGTGAAATTTCCTGGTTCAGCCTCTTGATACAAAGACTTGCGCAAACTCAGCCGTAGCCGATATGGAAAAGGCAGCGTGGGATGGTGACTTTGCAAACGGCGACAGCAGCGAAGTAGCACAAACGGTATTACGTATCGTGCTAGACTGCCTGCTGTATCCCAGGAATTTATTCTTACTGCAAATAGATTCAGATGACTGTCAAATTTTTTCATTGCTTTGCCTTTCTTCGTGATAGTGTTTCTCCATTTTTTTTATAGTAGCCTGCTTCAAACTGTATCTAGTTCGTGATGTTTAAGTATAGGTCCACAGTTCTGTAGTTTCCTGTACCTCGTTGGTTTACAAAGAAGAAATGTGCAGTTGTAAAATAATACTGTGTGTAAAACAATTACGCAAATTGCGGACAGTCTACATAAGACGTGGCTACGAGAGTTCCGCTGCATTGCACAAAACTATTGGACCATTAACTCTAGCCGGCCAGTGTGGCCGAGTGGTTCTACGCGCTACAGTCCGGAACCGCGCGACCGCTACGGTCGCAGGTTCGAATCCTGCCTTGGGCATGGGTGTGTTTTATGTCCTTGGGTTAGTTCGGTTTAAGTAGTTATAAGTTCTAGGGGACTGAAG
Source organism: Schistocerca americana (assembly GCF_021461395.2). NCBI lineage: Eukaryota > Metazoa > Arthropoda > Insecta > Orthoptera > Acrididae > Schistocerca > Schistocerca americana. The sequence goes on along the minus strand of NC_060120.1, from coordinate 125,092,178 downwards.
ACCTCAGAAGTTAAGTCCCATAGTGCTCAGAGCCATTAACTCTATTTCCTTCTTTTTTACCTTTTCGTGGATTTTTTTTTAAATTGTGAGATGTGAATGTGCAGCCACGTTTGGTTTAACGACCTCAACCACCGCTAACAACGAAGGAAAAGGCAGTGGTTTGCAAAATATTTATATAAGAGACAAAACACCGTAAATAATTTTGTATACCAATTTCATAATGGAATACTATTTTTGATATATAGAACACCAGGAGATGTATTATGCATCCATACTTAAAGCATGGCCGCAGGAGGCGCTTTGTAAATAAACTCGAAACGCGTCTCCTTAATTGCAGTAGGCTTAAGACAGAAAGCCAACGGCCTTGCCACAGTGGTAACACCGGTTCCCTTCAGCTCACAGAGTTAGGCGCTGTCGGGCTTGGCCAACACTTGGACACCGCACACATCCATGCCCGAGGCAGGATTCGAACCTGCGACCGTAGCAGTCGCGCGGGTCCGGACTGAAGCGCCTAGAACCGCTCGGCCAACAGGGCTGGCGATAGTGTTTTTCCATTTTTTTTAAATTATTGTTGTCTGCTTCCAACTGTATCTAGTCCATGATGTTTAAGCATAGGTCAATAGTTCCGTCCGGGTTTGGCGCGTGCTGTTGGCAAGCTGGGTGCATTCAGCTCTTGTGAGGCCAATTGCGGAGCTACGTGACTGAGAATTAGCGGTGCCGGTCACGAAAATGGACAACGGCCGGGAGAGCGGTGTGCGGGCCGCATGGCCCTCCGAAACCGCATTAAGTGGCGCGTAAGGCTCTGAGGATGACACGGCGGCCGGTCGGTGCCGTTCGGCCTTCAAGACCTGTTCGAACGGTGTTCATCTTTCTTAAAACGAAAAATCAATAAAACTTTAAATATAATAGCTGCTGTGGAAGACGGCGTTGAAACAAAAATATTACATAGATAATATCACTCTCTTTTGTAAATGACTGGGAAGGAGTTTATAGGAGTCATCATGATCAACATACTTCTATCTACAAAATTTATATCAATCGTCGTCTTGTTTTATTTTATGTCTGTTTGCTGAAGAACAATTACTGATCATTGTTAATCTGTATACAAAGAAATTTTCCGCCGTTTCGGTGAGGCTAAGTACTTTACTCGAAACGTTGCAAATATTTATTCACAAACAAAACATGTTTTAAAAAATTGTTATCTCATTTAATGCAAGCAGGAAATTAATTGAGGATGTTCCAACTAAAGGTTCTGTATTGCGCTGAAATAAACATAATAATGAGATGCAAAACGAATTTAAGATATGAGATCTTTATACTTGAACTTTATAGTATAGAAATACTAAATGCATAGTAGTTCTTCCTTATTTGTCTAGGCGTTTTACATGCTTTAGTCAAAAACCAAGTTTCATCTGATATCCCGTAAGTCGAAGACAGAGCCTGGTGGAACTCTCGTAGTAGTCAGTTCGTCATCTGGACACCACTCGACTTCGACGGCTCCGTCTGCTCACAAAAAGGAAAAGAAAGAAAGAAAGAAATAATCAGAAACTCAGGACACCGTAATGAACATAGTTTAATCAAATAGATGATTATTTTTATCCACACATTGATCACAAGAAAGGTAAACTTACACTTGACACACTGATTTAACTGTAGCAATGTTGTTCTAGCACTGTAACATTATAAAGGATTTTCAAGACATGGATAAACAGTACTTGTTACATCAATGTTGGTTGTATCTCTCCATTGTCTCACTATAATGTCTTTTCTACCCTCAGATTTTTTTCGGTAAACAAGAGTAAAACAAATTCTGTGAACGATCTAGTTGTAGCCATACATAATATCAACATTTAGTCCTACGACCGCCATCTCGTGATTTGATAGAATTTATTGTTTAAGTTCCTGTTGCTTTGTCAAATATTTTTACGGATCCGTTCCATACGTCCGTCGCTGCCTGTTCAACAATATGCAAAACCGAGTCTTTGACCCTGTGTGTGTTAGCCCTGTTATAGTAAGAGGAAAGTTTCCGGAGCCTGTTAAAAATACATAGTATCATTTGTTTACATGTAAACAGTTGTAAACATCGACTTCACACATTATAGCATACGTACAAGATGAACCACGTAACTTGGACATCCCGAGTATTTAATCAGTTTCTCTGGGTATCGAAACTAACTTCCCCAGAAGTAATGTAAAGCTGTAATTAAAGTTTTCTATTGCTAACATATTCGTTCTCTATCAACAAACTGAAGATATATATTTTTAATGGAACAGTAGACTTCATAGAGGCATTGGAACCTCCACAAACAAGCAGTTCAGTGATATAATGTTTCTTAAGGTTTGCAGTGGAATTTTTCAAATATAGCTGTCTCCCTTCTTGGATTTTAGGAATACTCTCCTGGTTCCAGATCCAAAGACGTCGTTGGTTTGTCCATATTATGGTGTCTGCATTGTTCTGTGAAGCCAGCTTTTGGCAAGGTAGCCATAAATCCCTCCCCAAAAACCTTCTCATGGCACAGACAAAATAGTCATGTGCCAGCAGGATCAGCATTGCTCCCTTTGACTTCCGCCAAATGCCATGACCTTCTGGAGCCAAGCGTAGTCACACCATGATTTGCACATCCCCCTTCTCTTAAAATTGCTGCCAGTGTGAGCAAATATCAGGACAGCAGATACTACGGGGATAAATTAAATCACAGACGATAGTTTCGTCTGCCATATACAGTCTGCGTGGTGATGTGTTATCTGGAATGGTACTAGAAACATCTCTCATTGACTTTAGGAGAAGACGCCCTGATGTGCTGAAACATGGCCACTGCCGACCGGGAAAATTAATTGGCGCCTCCTGTCGTAGCGGACGTGTCACGCACAAAAAGTACGTAAGCGGAGAAGAGACGAATTGGCAATCATCCAGCTACGATACTGGCCACAGAGGCGGAAATACACTGACGTAAGCGACTCTGAGAGATTTCCATTAGTCTGCGCCTGGGAGCGATAATCTCGGAAATGGCGAAGCTGGTCAGTTGTTCCCGTACAACTGCCATGAGTATCTATAGATAAAACCGTGTGCCAGACCTAGACTTGAACTCGGGACATTGTCTTTCGCTGGCAGGTGTTCCACTAACTGAGCTACCCAAGCACGACGACCCACGACCCTCCTCATAGCCTTACTTCCGCCAGTACATCTCCAACCTTGCAAACTTGACAGACGTTGTCCTGCGAAACTTACGGGATTTGGTCTCTTGAGATACGTCTGACCAATATCTTTTCATTCAGGAGTGTTAGTTCTGGAAGTTCCGCTGGAGGACTACTGTGAAGTCTGGAAGGTTGGAGATGAGATGCTGGCGGAAGTATGTATAGCTGTGAGGACGGGTCGTGGGTCGTGCTTCGGTAACTCAAGTGGCAGAGCACCTCCCCGCGAAAGGCAAAGGTGCCGAATTACAGTCTCAGTCTGGCAGACAGTTTTAAGCCACCAGGAAGTTTCATATCAGCGTGCACCACGCTGCAGAGTGAAACTTTCATTCTGTTACACTGAAAGTGGTTGAAGAATGACGATACCATTAGTAGGCAGCGTATATTGCTGAACCTCTCCAGGGACGACTTCTTACGTGTTACCAAGCTGACCCAGCGACATTGTCTGGCCGTGCGGTTCTAGGCGCTGCAGTCCGGAACCGCGGGACTCCTAAGGTCGCAGGTTCGAATCCCGCCTCGGGCATGGATGTGTGTGATGTCCTTAGGTTTGTTAGGTTTAAGTAGTTCTAAGTTCTAGGGGACTGATGAACTAAGATGTTAAGTCCCATAGTGCTCAGAGCCATTTGAACCATTCGACATCGTCGATTACGATTGCGGTCGACACGGGCTCATCGAGATTGAATGGTGGATCAGCGGAAACATGTGGCCTGGTCGGATAAATCGCGTTTTCTGTTGCACGAGGTCGATGGCCGCGACTGGGTGCAGCATCATCCAGGGGAACGGCTGCTCGAAACATGCATCACTCCGTAGACACAGGACGATGGGAGCACTATTATGTTATGAGGGACATCCATCTGGCTTTCCATGGGACCTGCGGTGGCAATAGAACGTACCATCACAGCTGTGAACTACCTGAACGTTATTGCGAACTGCTTGCACCCCTTCATGCCTGGTACCTTTCCCGCAGGTAGACTGTCCGTGTCAGAAGTTGAGAATCATATTACTTTGCTTTGAGCAACACGATAGTGCACCCACTTTGATATCTTGTCATCAAATTCATCTGATCCGAACGTGACGGTATTCTGTGCTAGCCCCATGGTCACAAGCCAACGCGCCGTAATTTACGTGAACTGAGTGACTTCTCATACAATGTAGGCTTTCACGGCCGGTGATGTCTTCAGTTAAAACTTCCGGGCTGAGAGGCCGTGGTCGATGTATAAAATTTCCACCTGACGTTTCGTCTCCATCTGCGGGAGACATCTTCTGAGGTCGTCCGGCTACTGCCACTGAGGCTCCAGGTACTCTCGCATTTATAGGTGACAACGGTCACCTACTGGAAAAGTTTTCCTACCGTGTATTAATAAGGTTACGGACCGTGTCGGGAAAGTTCTGGCCTAGTATGGGAGCGAAACAATCTTCAGACCCACCAAGAAGATTAAGGAATATTTAAGAACTGCAAAACACGCCCGACATCCCCTAGCAACATCTGGGGTAGACAAAATTCCATGCAGTTGTGGACAAGTATATATTGGAACAACGAAAAGAAGTGTAAACACCCGCTTAGCCGAACATAAAAGAAACTGTCGCTTAGGACACATCGAAAAATCGGCCGTAGCTGAGATGGGAATCATGAAATTAAATTTAACGAGACAAGCGCATGTAGTGAGAAGCAATAGAAATTCACAAACACCATAATAATTTTAATAGAAAAGAGGAAGTTTTGAAGTTGGACAAAATATGGATGTCGACGTTGCGCCAGCAGAATGATAATCGATTACTCTTAATCGAGAATGATGATGCCTTCCAAAGATAGGCATACCGTCGGCATCTCGTGACGAATGGTGGTGCCCTCTATGCACTCTATAAATGCGAGAATACCAAGAGCCTCAGTGGCAGTAGCCGGACGACCTCAGAAGATGTCTCCCGCAGATGGAGACGAACTGAGTGACTTCTGCTCACACATCTGGTGCCACAAAGCTTTGGAAATCTACTAAAGACTTGTCAAATTCTTGATACATTGAAAGGCTGCTGTATTGCGTTCCAAAGATGGACCAACATGCTACTAAGCAGATGGTCGTAACGCTATGGACCATCAGTGCCTGGGAACCCATGAGAACGACATAGAGCGGTTCTTAGTTTGCAACCAGGAGGAATCCAACGAAGTGTGCAGACTATCTGATCAACTGAAAGGACTCCAGAAGCCTAAATGAACATTAACAGTTCTAACGTGCAGAATAACATTTTATTCAGACCGTTGCTACAAAATGGACACATACTGGTTTCTTAGGAGGTACACAAGAGGGGAGACAAGTCACGAAGTGATCCACACACAAAAGGTCACATTAAAATCTATATTGTGTCACTCGTTACTAATATACCTAGTCTTTCAAGGCGTCTGCATTCAAATTCTCCATATCGTGATCCTCGATGGTGCATGCAGATGCTCAGCGTTTAACAGCCAACTTCTTAACAGCAATTAAAAACGGCTACGATCAGGCGCAGGATTGCTAATAATTAGTGTTCAACGTGGAAGCTAATACATGGTGGATATCCTCACCGGCTGAAGTTCATTCTCTAGAGCAGCTCACTGCTGTTGCGTGGCATTGGACAGGAAGTCTGGTCAGTAGCACCACAACAAAGTGGAAGTGGTTACAATATGGAAGTGGTTGCAATACTTCACGTGTGTTCCTCTCGGCGTTGACGAAGATTTGGCGATCTGAACGCCTATAAAATGCGATGCCTCCAAACATTGTTGCCGGTCGGGATGGCCGAGCGGTTCTAGGCGCTACAGTCTGGAACCGCGTGACCGCTACGGTTGCAGGTTCGAATCCTGCCTCGGGCATGGATGTGTGTGATGTCCTTAGGTTAGTTAGGTTTAAGTAGTTCCAGGTTCTAGGGGACTCATGACCTCAGATGTATAGTCCCATAGTGCTCAGAGCCATTTGAACCAAACATTGTAGCGTACGATACATGGCCGCTCCTATGGGTGACACTCTTAGTTGCTGCGGACGCCAGTCTGTTTCAGGTGAATGCGAGTTTTGTGCAACCTAATATGAGGGGTTGGATTTTTCCACTAATGTAAGAGATTTGCCATTGAGACCTGCTGTAATGGACTAAAGGTTAGTGGGCTTATCCTTGAATGCAAGTGTTTTCGAGCATCAGATCGAAACCAACCTCTTAAAGTCCAAGCTGGAAGCAATATGTTGCACAAGGTTGTTACTGGGGTGACTGACTGACTGACTGAAAGAGCTGAATCTAAGGAAGTTTCGTAGATTTATTTGGAGTTCCCAAAATGGAGTCAGCAGGCACCCCTCACAGCTGATGGAGGTAGTGGTATGCTCTCTGGTCGCACGTGGTGTTTCAAAGTGATTAGCATTTCTGAAGCAGGAATTGGTGATACTTCGTGATCCAAAATTTATTTTGTCAATAGAGAATGCCTACAAGAACTGAGCAGAGAATTTCCATGTTTGTGTGCAGACTTCTGATCAATTACGTTTTAGTTTTCTACATTGCAGTTTTGCAGTTAAATTAGTGTGCTCTTGCACGTGCTCTGTAGAAGAGGCATCCGCCCCGATAGCTGAGTGGTCACCCTGACGGATTGCCGTCCTACGGGTCCGGGTTCGATTCCCGGCTGGGTCGGGGATCTTCTCCGCTCAGGGACTGGGTGTTGTGTTGTCTTCATCATAATTTCATCCCCATCCGGGGCGCAGGTCGCCCAATATGGCGTCGAATGTAATAAGACCTGCACCAAGGCGGCCGGACCTGCCCCATAAGGGGCGTCCCGGCCAATGACGCCAAACGCTCATTTCCATTTGTAGAAGAGCCATCATACCAGACTGTGGATGCAAGTGCAGGTGTTGCGTAAGTGACGGATTTAGCAAGTTTTAACTGAAATAAATTATTTACATTTGTTTCCGTGAGAACTTGAAATGTTCTGCAGTCTGCAGTGAAGTGTGCGCTGTTTTGAAACTTCCCGACAGACTAAAATTGTCTGCGGGTCTGGGAATCGACCCCGGAAACTTTGCCTTTTGCCGGCAAAAACGTTTAAATGAGATATTTTTGTGAGATTTGTTGCTTCTTGACCTTAAATTGTTATCGTACATCACCTTAGTGGAGATATCAGCGGAAGTTGCTATGAGCCAACTAAAGAAGGTGTATGACTCTTAGTTGGTGTGCGTTTTCCTGTCGAGTAGTCAACTCTCGTTATCTTGCTGAATGCAGTTACATAGCTATAGGACTTCAACTATTGATTTTGGATTACTGATAAGTTTTCCTTGGGTCAAAGTTATCCTTGTTTCAGCTGGTTTTAATAGCGTAGGCGTGTAGAGAATTAGTGAGAGCCCGCCACGAAACGTTACCGAATAAATCTATGGAACAATAGGTCGCGTAGTCTGTCTCGCGCGTTTCACTTCGCTGAGTGGAATGGAATCTGGCAGCGAGTGGGAATTGGCGCGACGCCACGGGTGCGCCGATGACGAAGCGGATGAAACGTTTCAACATCACGACTCCATCAATCCCGAGCTGGTCTCTGTCCACAACGTTTGTATCATTTAATCGGCTATTAACTTCCCACAAGTGGAATATGCACTAGAGACCAATCTTAAAACTGAAACCGGACCCATCCGTAAAGAGCGCGGTCCTCAATTAATTCATGGTCCAATTTCTATGTTACTGACTCTCGTCTTCACACTGGTGTGAGACGGACACGCACCACTTCGTCAGTCACACAGAGTTACTACTCTGATTCACCGATACGCAGTTCGTCAAGCAACTACAACTTTCGAGCCAGCTATAATAATGGGGGGAAGCCAGACATCGATGCCTTTGTGGAGTATTGTCCTTGCACTGCTCCTACATCGAGCATTTTAAAGCTCTCATAATTGTCACAAAACACGTACAACAACACTTCCTGGAGTGTCCGAATCCGTGAACTAGCATCTGTGTTTGACATGCCTCAAGGCGTCTGAGAGATATCGATCCTGCAGAACATCGTCCAGACGGTGTACATCTGACCGTTCCTTGTAATCTTCACAAAGAGACTTGCACTCTTCCTGTAACTGTACTACTAATACGACAGAGGCATCATGGGACTGATGCATTTCTTTTCTTTGTCGTCGAATCATACTTCCATCAAAAACAGGAACTGATCCTTTCAGACAACGATAATTCCAGTTAATGAAGAAAAATTGGTGATTACTTACAAGGCTGACACTGAAGTCGGCGGTGTGAATCAAAATTATAATGATCATTATCGAGAGCTGAATGGATGCTAACCATGCAGTGTCACAGCTTTGAACAGCTGTAATGTCCCAAAAACGGATGACATCATTCCGGTAGTGGTCGCCAACGTGACAAGTGAGCGCAGGACTCGCTCACTGTACAGGCGTTTTTGGCAGAACCCGGATCGTGGATGCTTGATTAATAAGGAAAGCTTGCAGTCAATGATCTGTGCACATACCACCGTCTCAAGACAGTATCGTGTCTAAATCGATTTGGAAAAAAGATCCTACATTGTCAGAGCCAAATCCAGTGGGTGGGCACGTGTTAACAGGAGCACCATCGACTATCGTGGTTTAGAATAACGTATATATTCTCGACAGTGAGCTGAACAGTCATTTAGTACCACCAATTCGATAGGGAGTACAGAAACCACCGCTCTAGAATCACCTTAGAATGCTAAAAGTATGGAAAAGATAGTCTGAACTGATGAGTGACGCACGGTACACGATGGTGTACGTCGATAGAGCAATACAGGGACGTTGAAAACCACGTGAGATAGTGCATCCCATGTGTCCATCGGGTAACATACAGGCAGATAGTGTTGGTGTTAGTGTGTGAAGGATTCATCTCTTACTACCGAGCGATACAAGAACCTCCTGCCTGATAAAGTGCGTCTATTTTTTCACCCGGTGAGCGACATGTACTTTCAGCAAGAGAATGTACCAGCCAATCGCTTCTGAACTATGGTACCCGAACGTATCGTTGCCTCGTGGCGATCATGCCGCGTAGATTCGCTGTCATCATCAGAGCGAAGGGCTTTAAATTATGTTGTTTTATGCAATTGTTAGTAAAACGTATGCTCATACAAAAATTTATGTACCGTAAATATGACTCGAAAAGTAGCCTGTGACCACTAAACGACAGTGCCACATTTAGTGCAGGGAACTATCTCTCTTATCGAAATGATTGTTGAGTGTAGACACGGGCGGCTGTGTATTCAATACGTAATGTTTTTAGATGCCAGTCGCTATGATAAATTGTCAATTTTCATTCGTCTGTGAAATCTTGTTGGAGCGCTACGATGCTGATGGCAATAACTGTGTTAATTCGTTGCCAGTAACCATCAGCAAGTACTTGTGTCTCAGCGTATGTCATGGGGAGATCAGCGTAAAGTTTATTATTAACGCTGAATAGCGTTTATTTGCATTGTACGAGGTACGAGAAAGAGGAAAGCTATAGTCTCCATTTGTTTTGGAAATGTTCTTTGGAACTAAGAACAGGATACAGAGATACATCATCCATCTGCATTCAGTTCATGTTTTCAGGCCTGGCACAATGATCACTCAAAATCGACAGCAGGCCAGAAATTTCATGTGTTGTTAGTTTTTTCACCTTGATGGATTTAACTGCATCAGAAAATTTTCGTGAGTGTATTTACAGATAGGGAATGCTGCACCTAATGGTGGACATAGTATACTTTTCTGTCAGTTTTGACAGAAAGAGTACAGCTATCTACGTGGTCCACTTCTCCCTGCCCGATGGCACTTCCATATGTGTCATCGTTTATAACTGAATCACCATCATTTGCCCACAGTAATTCAGAAAACCGTAACGTGACGACTTCAGCCTGAACCCAGAAGCCTCGCTTCGGCAGCCAACGATCCACAACAAAAGGCAACTGGGACAGTCTGAAAGTGAAGTACTGGTAGTGAATGCCTAAGCAGATCCTTCCGTCTGAAAACGGCCATCCGCCCACGCCTGCGTAGACAGAGCGACAGTAAGCCAAGGTGATGAATGCAAATGTAAATCTGTGCTACAGGTACTATATGTGAACATCGAACTTGTACACTATAAATCCATCGGTTTATTGTGCCGTTTTGTCCCCCGCTTTCTGGTCACTGTTGTGCGTCAAACAGTAATGCCTCTCTCTGAATAGTTTTCTGACAGGTTTGATCCTTTCGCCCAACTCTTTCTTTCTTGTGCAATCTCCTCATCCTTGTGTTTTTGGAACACACACAGACCTGCACATTTAAATATTTCTCTCCCCCTCTCTAGCGCTCTCTTACTGCTTTAAATAGATTGAGAACGTTTTACAATGTTTTCTAAGCTTTCTGTTCGACATTTGCCAGGGGGCATCATTTCTTATGTGTTCTGATTAGTACCGGTTTATTTCTCACTGTATCTGTCGAATTAATTTTCAAGAAATTTCTATAGAACCATTTTTCGAAGGCTGTCAACATGTTGCTGTTCTTAATTTTTCAGTTTTCTATCTGCATGCATTTCCCATGAACACATTCTAGCTCCGCAGATGTTTACTTGAGTACTTCATGCTTAACCCTTGCCTAAGTTCTTAACCTGTAACGATTTTGGGTAATGATGTCTTGACTGTGTCTTGGCTTCGGGATTGTGGCAGAGTTAATGATGATCCACGAAGGACGTTATGACCACATTACATGTAGATATTCTTTCAGATCCCCTGCTATCGTCAGTGAGTCCACAGGTATTATATGAACAATTACTGTTGTGACTGAGTTCAAATATTGCCAGATTTCCCGCAACAGACAAAGCAGTGATTTCTTACTTTCAGATCCCTTGATGTGTGACTGCCGAGCCCGACGACTTGCATTTACTGTTCGTTACATTCTCTGTGTTGAACGAATTACTGGTCGCATGCGAGAAGAACAGATTAAAGTCAAACATACCATGCTTCGCTACCCAACACATATCCAAGTACCGCAATTGCCTGTATGTTGCTTAAGAGATACTAATTAAAAATTAAAGGTCAGCGTACTTAAATAAATCACAAAGTAGAATCTGGAACTGTCTACAGTATGGTACTGGAAACGTACTTGGAGGGATTATGGAAAAATTACTTACAGTTCAGTTGAAGAAACACGTATTTGATGCTCCCGTTTATACCTTTTGGAACCTTGCCGATGGCCAACAAGCCCACTGTATTTATTTGACATGAGCTACCTACCTTCTTTAGGGCACTGTAGTGAACCCGTAGAGACAGTGAAATACCTTCAGCTCACATTCCAGTGGATTTCGAAACTGCCATGCAAATATGGTCGACGTCTATAGTCCATTACTTGCACTTCTTGTTGTACGTCGTAGAAGAGAAACGTTGATCCATTGTTGTTTAAACGGTGTGTCACCAATAAAAAATTCCTAAAGTGTAACGTCTACATCATAATTTCTTTCTGTCGAGCAAATTAACATTTAGGCTCCCCCTGTGTCAAGCTCTCTTATATCAAGCAAGTAGCTTTCACAGAAGTTTATAGAATTGTGGTTTTCCTCTCAACACCCTATATTTATTCTATAAAACAAATATTAAATACAGTCTCCCGTAAACTCTTGCAAGTCTACAATGGTTCTCGTCTACTTATTTAGCTGAGAGTTATAAAACTACAGAGAATAAGAAGAGCGCACTATTAAAAATAGTGATGAAGTGTTCGAAATACTCTTTGGAAGCCGAAGTAGTTCGGGGTTTTATATCCCGTCAGTGACCAAGTTGAGTTTGAGATATTAATCTACGGATTATTCGGACTGGGTACTAGCATCTATATTAACAGAAGGAAATGAAATAAATGTCCTGCAAGAAGTGCAAAAGTAAAACAACAGAACATTAGTGTTACAGATCATGAAAAAAATGTGATCCGTGGCAGTAAGTTATGGATCGTGGAGACGCTCGAGATACACAAGCCAATATGAAAAGGGACTGTCAGTAAAAGTTAATAACTGCTACGGCGATGGTAAATTGCCGCGAAATTGCTCCCGCCTATCCTTGAGTCTCCACTGTAAAGTCGTGCAGCAGGGCAAATAGGTTCGCTGTTACCAAAAAAAACTGAACCACGAAAAACATACGGAACTTCTCTCTTTGTGCCGTTACAATATGCCCAAGATGAAATTTGTCAGAAATATAGCACAATGAGTCGCTTGTATTGCCTTTCGGCTACTTGTCTAAATATTTATTTATCACTGCAAGATTTGGTCCATCACAACCAGTCCTACATCTAAAACGACAGCCTAAAACGTTTACATTACGTTTATTGCTAGGGGTTAAAACTCGTCTGCTTTGGTGCACACACATTTCATAAAGAGTATTTGTGCGTGCTACGACAGTCATTTGTTAGCGCTATCGCCTAACAGCTAAGGCGGTGCATTAGATATTTAAAAACTGCAAGATACAGCTAGACGGGACGAGCTAGCCTCGACAAGTTTCCGCCAGTCAGAACGCTGGACTCGTTCTCACAGAATAAAGGAACTTCTGGTTCGGCTACCGTCTCGGCTGGCAGTGTCGATGCTCCTCGCAGTATAGACGATCTGCGTTGTGATCTAAGGACGGGCGCATTCAGCGACGTCATTCTCGATTATGGTGAGATTGTCGCTAGCTTCGGACTTTTGCCCTGCATTTACGTAACTGTAAATTACATGGCCTTTCATATCACAGAGAATTAGGTTTCTTTCCGCAGCGAGTTTGCCAATCGTGTTTGTCATGGGAACGTTATGTCTTTCTTCATGTTTTCAACATCCTTAAAATATGTAGGGCTCAGTATTCATTTCTAATGTAGTCATTCAAAGTTCCAAGGGGTTATCTCAGTGCCCCTCCACTCGTAATATAACTTCACAAATTAATAAAAATATTTCGTTTTCCTTTTGTTCTTGTGCTCGTTTTTGACGCCATAAATGGCTAATGCTCGTGGGAGTGTTATGCAGATTCCCACAGTAAAAGGTCTTAAATCAAATGTAAATTGGTAGTCAGCATAATATCATGACATTTTCCATACGTAAGACAGAAAATATAGGCCAACTGCAGTGGTAACACCCATCAGATTACCGAAATTAAGCGCTGTCGGGCTTGGCTAGCACTCGGGTGGGTCACCGTCTGGGTCTGCTGAGTGCTGTTGGCAAGCAGGGTGCATTCAGCCCTTGTGAGGCCAATTGAGGCGCTCCTTGATTGAGAAGAATCACGGTCACGAAAACTGACTACGGCCGAAAGAGCGGTATGCTGACCACAGGCCCCCGCATCCCGTGACGCCTAGGGGCTCAGGAAGACACGGAGGCCGGTCGGTGCCGTTTGACCTTTAAGGCCTGTCCGGATGGAGGTTTTTTCTTTTTTTACAGAAAATATTATCTTAATATTTGTCCTCCTCCATAGCTGAATGGTCAGTGTAGATGGCTGCCATTCGGAGGACCCAGGTTAGTTACCCGGTACCGCCGAGGACTTTTCCTTGTGGGAGGTGTGGACTGGCGTGCACTCAGCCTCGTAATGCCAGCTGAAGAGGTACTTGATTGAGAGGTAAAAACTCCAAGCCGTAAACATCAAAAACGGCGGGGAGAGCGGTGTGCTAACCCCATGCCCTTCCATACCGCATCTGCAAGAAGCAACATGGCGGAGGATGACATTGCGTTGTCTTCAGGGTCTGACCGCAGAGTTTGTTTCATTCGCTTAATATTTCGTCTACGGTAATGACCAACTCTAATTTCATGTATAATCTGACTAAGTTGAAGAAATTTAATTTGATCTTATAAATGGTAGAAGTTTCACAACATGTAATGCACAGTATATGAGTTCCGCACTTAAGTCGTAGACGTGCTGTTGTAATGTAATGTTTTGGAAACTTTAGCTACTTGAACAGGTGCATCTGAAATAGTCCCGAATTCCACTACGTAATAAAGAAATTAAAAACCATCCCTACAGCCAAAGTCTAATCGTTTCTTTTTTCTATCTCTCTACCTATATTTCAGTTGAAGTCGCTTGCTCACATCCGTTGGTATACGCAGGACAATCTCAGGAACTGCTACATGAATTATGATCCGACTATGATTAATACATAAGCTGTGTGTAAATTGAGGGCGGGGGGAGGGATAAAGGAAATACGCGGAAGATTTTTGTGTGTAATTTACTTTTCGTGCAAATGGTCTGAATTATAATGGTTCTAGGCGCTAGTCTGGAACCGTCCGACTGCCACCGTCGCAGGTTCGAATCCTGCCTCGGGCATGGATGTGTGTGATGTCCTTAGGTTAGTTAGGTAAAGTTCTATGTTCTAGGGGACTGATGACCTCAGCAGTTAAGTCCCATAGTGTCATAGCCATCTGAACCATTTTTTTAAATTATAATGAATTAAAGTTAACTTGTGAAAACGATACTGCTGCCTCCTAGTGAACAACCGCCATAACTTGAGAAGCAGTGCCTCGAAAACGCATCAAGCGGGATCTAATTTGCACGTGGTGTGATGACCAAGTGATAGAGGGTGTGGCTGGAAAGAGAAATATTGTGCAATAGAGTCCGAACTGTGTCAAGTTTTTTTGCTCTGCATTTCAACCCAGCATTCATAACTCAATGCTCAGGAGATACTGATTTCGGAATATGACTGCCAGTTTCTGCTTCAGATTAGCAATCGCAATTCGCACTCTTAATTCACTGAAAATTCTTCGAACAATGGTCAGTGAATTACTCAACCTAAAGTATCGTAATAAATATGACCAGTAACTAAAAGTTAACCACCTAATCATCAAGCTGTGATGTTAGACTTACAATTTGAGATAATAAAATATTTTTAATCGCTAGTTCCGAGCAATTCATAACAGTTGCATAGAGAAAAAACATGCGAATCTAGAATTGCGGTGTTTTATTTTTTATTCTGCAACAAAACGTTTTTCTAAAAACTACTTCAACAACGTTGCTTCATTTTCATGTAGTAAGTTCTTTCAGTAGCGCTGTAGATGACTCAGCTTTCAGCTTTGTGAATTCCTTGAATCTAGCCTGGATGTGGACATCAGTCTTAACGTGGCACGACGGAGAAGTCTGCCATGAAGAGTCCAAGGCAAAGAACTGAGGCAATGAGTCTCAACAATGTATCGCTGTGTGTACTAACCTGTACGAGAGGAGTGCTGATACACGAGATTAAACATCATTCGTGCTTTTCCTCATTTTTTTCTTTTATTTGTGCCACCTCAGCCAGCCTCCAGCACATTTTGAATCACTTAGAAATACACACACGTACACCCATGATTCGCTCGCAGTATTTACATTGGTTGTAAATGCATTACTGACATCACTGTGTGCTCCCATTGTTGCCTTGCGATGTCACTCCAAACGCTGCTTCAATATGGAATGCACGATATTCATGCCTCCAGACAAATTTTCTGCCCTTGAGCTGCTTACATCGCTTAAGTTTTATGAAAGTGATGATATTTAGTTACTTAACGTTGTCCTCTGAATTTCATTCATAACGCTACACCACCCATGTGCCCTGACCGTGAATAGTTAATGGGACCTGTGCGAATCCGGGCCCGGTTGAGACTTTACATATAATTGCAAATCAACACTCGGCCCCGTTCCCACCATCTACAATGATGGAAAGTCAGGATATCCACTATTTGCAACCAGCTGCTTATTGAGAAGAGGGTTCGGAGGGAAAGCATCCGCGACTGCGCTATAGAACCATCCCCTTGGCTGTTACGGACGCAACACATACCGGGCGGAATTGAGCTTCCTTCAACCTGAATACGGTGAGTTGGTTTCTGCATAATCCGCGTGAAGTGAGCTGCAGGAGAAATCCACGAAGCAGGCAGGCTGAGTATTGTGCTCGCCGCCTGTAGGCTGCCTTAAGGGCTAGTGATTTTCCAGCCTGTTACATAAAATAGCTAAGTGGGTCTAAAGCCGTCGGCACACGGTCCGTGCATCAGAACGTTGAGCGTGCCGAGTTTCTGACGTCATTGCATGGAATAGCACGTTCGGGAGTCTTTCCGAACGTGCAGAGCAATATCTAGCATGTCAGATATTCTGAGCGTGCGTCTGAGCGTTGACCAATGAGATGGCACAACGCCACCTACGTCACATGCACGTCAACTCCTTTCAGCACATAGTTGTGAGGCACCACATCGGCATTCGTTTTAAGCCTATACGTATGTAAGTCATTTCTGAGTACCTGTAAATTTAAAATCACTGGAAAACCCGTTGTTAACTGTGTGATTCGTTCCAATAAAATAATGAGAAACATCATATTCGTGCCAAAAGAATTATAGTAACATGCATATTTGATAGTATGCTACTTGAAGGCAGCGATACACTAAAAATCCACCCAAAACCCATTGTTCTTGGTAGAATTTGTTATAATTAAATTTCAATCAGTAGCATATCTACCATTAAAGTTTTCAGCAAGCGCTAATATGATATGATTTGTTATCAGTATCGCGTTGGTCGTTTAGCGTAGTGAGTAGCGTCACTGATCCAGACAATAATTTACAATCTTGGGCGGTGGTTTGCGTCCTGAAACATTCGAATTTTTTTCCTCACATTTGCGTTTTTATTAGGTTCTGGTACTTTATTATTAGTTTAATATAAGTGTATACTGTAATATTTCTTGTCATGTAAATATAAGTTCACCTTTTTTCGAGGGGTGAGTTTGTTCGATTAGCTCAATCTACAGGACAGCTTGTGCTACTTGTATAAAGATATTTTGCTCCTTTTTCTTTTACGCTTCGTAATTCACATGATGTAAAGATTCTGCGACTGGGTAGGAACAGTTATCAAGTAAGACTGACCTTGGGGTTTTACTAAAATGTGGGAATGATGAAATAATGTTTATCTTACGTGGAGAAGTATTGTAAATTTGTATCTCACTGTTTGTAATAGAACTTTTGTAAGTCTGTATCCTTATTGATTGGACATGGTACTTTCCTTTTCGTGGACGATGGAGGAAATGTGCCTTTTAATACAGCTAACGTGGGAATTTTACGCGTGCCCGTTTAGTAAACAGTGTGATTTGCGAATTAGAAACATCCCGCAACTGCCGCTGGAGTGCGTTGTGATTGCGTATACCATATTGGGGCCCACGTACCGTATGCACAAGCTGCTGAGCGTTCAGCAGCACGTTGAATTTAGCACGCTCAACGTTTACGTTCGACAGCACGGTCCGTGTGCCGACGGCTTAAGTCTTCTCTCCAGAACAAGACAGCAAAAGTAAAGCCGAAGTTTTAAATTTCGCATTTAAAAAGTCGTTCACGCACGACAGTCGGACAAACATACCTTCGTCTGACCATCGCACTGATTCCAGAATGGAGGTCATTGTAGTAAGCATCGCTGGTGTAGAGAAACAACTAAGAGAGTTCGTTGAAAGCAAATAAGTCGCCAGGTCCTGATGGTAGCCATTCTGCTTGACAAAGAGTACTCTACAGCATTGGCTACTTACATAGCTTGCATTTATCGCGAGTTTCTCACCCTGCATTTATCAAGAGTTTCTCGCCAGTGCAAACTTTCAAGTGAATGGACAGAAGCGCAGCTGGCTCCTGTACATAATAAGGGTAAAAAGAACGGCCCAGCAAAATCACAGACCAATATATTAAGCATACGTTTGCTGCAGAATCCTTTAGCGTATTCTCAGTTCGAATACAATACGTTTCTTTCAGTGGGAAAAGCTTCTGTCGACAAATCGGCAAGGTTTTAGCAAGTATTGCTCATGCGAAAGTCAGTTTGCACTTTTCTCACAGGTGGTCCTGCGAACTACGGATGGAGGACAGCCGGCAGCGGTGGCCGAGCGGTTCTAGGCACTTCAGTCCGGAACCGCGCTACTGATACGGTCGCAGCTTCGAATCCTGCCTCGGACATGGATGTGTGTGATGTCCTTAGGTTAGTTAGGTTTAAGTAGTCCTAAGTTCTAGGGGACTGATGACCTCACATGTTAAGTGCCATAGTGATCAGTCATTTGAACCATTTTGATGGAGGGCAAGAGGAGGATTCCGTACTCCTACATTTTCGTAATGAATTTCACACGGTGCCACATTGTAGACTGTGTACAAAGGTACAAGCGTACGAAATGGGTTCCCAAGTACGTCAGTGTGGATCGAAGACTTAAGTAGTAGAACCGAGTATGGTGTCCTCGACGGCGAGTGTTCATAGCAGGCAAAGTCATCGTAGGGAGTACTCCAGGTAAGGGTGACAGGACCCCTGTTACTGTCTGTATACATGAACGATGTGGCAGACAGGGTAAGCAGCAGTCTGGGGCTGTTGGTTGACGATACTGTGATGAATGGGAAGAGGTGGTCATTGGGTGACTGCAGGAGGGTACAAGACGACTTAAAGTTTCCTGTTGGTGTCGGTTGAGTAATATTTTTCACCATATGTGATATGTATTTCACTTCACATTGTACTATATCAGTCGCCATAGGTTCACTACCACTGACGAAAACACCAATACAACATGCATTTTCAGCAAACACCTTACTGTTAATTTTACCTTTATTTTCAGTTGATCCATTCTGTAACATCACCTACAGACAACGATTGTTGCGGTTTACTATCTCTAAATGTAGAAAATATAGAAAAATATAAGATAATGCAGATGAGTAGGGAAAACAAACCCATAATGTTCGCATACCGTATTAGTTGTGTGCTGCTTGACACATTCACGTCGATTAAATATCTGGGGTAAAGTAGCAATATGAAATAAAATGAGCTGAAGGCCGGTAGTAGGGAAGGCGAATGGTCGACTGAGGTTTATTGGGAGAATTTTAGGAAAATGAGGTTCATCTGTAAAGGAGACCGGATATAGGACACTAGTGCGATTCAGTGTCGAGTACTGTTAGTGTTTGGGATCCGCACCAGGGCGAACTAAAGAAAGGTACCGAAGCAATTCAGAGAAGGGCTGCTAGATTTGTTACCGGTGGGTTCGAACATCACGTAAATATTAGAAAGATGCTTCGGCAATTCAAGTGGGAATCACTGGAGGAAAGGCGACGTTCTTTTCGAGGAGCACAATTAAGAAAATTAAGAGAATCGGCATTCGAGGCTGACAGCAGAACGATTCTAATGCCGCCAACGTACATATCGCGTAAGGTCCATAGGTGGCTTGTGGTGTATATATGTGTATGAAGAGATAAGCTTGCGGAAAGGCCTGGGTGGTAGCAGCATTATCAGGGAGTTGCTTTTAGCGAGAGAAGGAAATTAACAAATGAGAATTCCTGTATTCGGCTCCTGAAGCTAATCGGCTAAGAGAAAAGGCTGGAGCAATTGTAACAGTTTAGGGAGCTACAGAGAGTGAGGAGGAACTGGCAACAAACTCTGGTTACTGTGTGTGTGTGTGTGTGTGTGTGTGTGCGTGTGTGTGTGTGGGTGGGTGGGTGTGGGTGTGTATGTGTGTAAGCTGCTGACGCTAGCTAGGGTCTAGCGGGACCAAATAGCTCTAAGCACTATGGGATTTAATATCTGAGGTCATCAGTGCCCTATAATTAGAACTACTTAAACCTAACGAACCTAAGGACATCACACACAGCCATGCCCGAGGCACGATTCGAACCTGCGACCGTAGCAGCAGCGCGGCTCCGGTCTAAAGCGCCTAGAACCGCTCGGCCACAGCGGCCGGCTAGCTGCACTAGACACAGTGGTCCACAGCATAAAGTTCCTCTAACAACTTCCTGTGATAATAAGCCTGCAGCAGCTCGAATACTATGTAATAGTACAATAAATCATAACAAACTCAAAAAGCGACATGTTGCATATAAACTAGAAAAACCACCATTTCATAAAAGACTCATGTTCAGAAAAGACAGAACACCTTGAACAACTAGAGGATGTTAACACTCACAGGACACGTATATTAGTATGTTCTGCGGAAATGATCAGTATTAAAACCATCGCGGCCAGCGGGTTCAAGGTCAACATCGGTACCTTGGCGCAACATCACCTGCCGGTAAATCGTGCCTGCGGCTCTCGTTGTCACTATAAACCGAAGGTAATGGATCAGTGTCACTTGATCAGACGTGCAGGATGCCTTTCAGACGTATGCGCGAACCGCGCCGCCAAATCAGTGGGTTTCAAAGAGTGTGCATTATTGGCATGAGAGAATATGATGCGTCCTGAGATTGCTGCCCGTATGGACGATGTGTTTCGGCTTTGTAACGGGTGTGTGGGCAGAATGGTTCACAGAATGCCGTACAACACGACGAGATGAGTCAGGTCGCATCACCCTGACCACTCCCCGAGAAGATCGACACCTCATCTGAATGGCAATGCAGGACAGATCTGCGTCCTCCTCGGCTCTAGCGTAACAGTGGTACAGTGTAACACATCGTACGCTATCAGGGGTGACAGTCCATCGCTGTTTATTAAGACACGTGTTAGGTGCGCGTCGTCCACTTCTCCATCTGCTTTTGACGAATGTGCAGAAACATGCTAGACCGCAATGGTGTGTGGAACGACGTCACTCTGGACAGTAATGGCATCAGACAGTGTTTTCGAACGACTCCAGGTTCCGTCCGTTTGAGAACGATTGCCGCTTTTTGGTTCGCCGCAGGCAGGTGGAGCAGCATCACAGTGACTGCATTCGTACAAGATGCACAGCGCCAGTTCAGGCCTTATGGTTGGGGTGCTACTGGGTACAACCTCAAATCACAGTTGGTGCGTGTCTGGCACACTGTGACCATAGTGACCTACGCGAATGACATCTACATCTACATTTATACTCCGCAAGCCACCCAACGGTGTGTGGCGGAGGGCACTTTACGTGCCACTGTCATTACCTCCCTTTCCTGTTCCACTCGCGTGTGGTTCGCGGGAAGAACGACTGCCGCAAAGTCTCCATGGGCGCTCGAATATCTCTAATTTTACATTGCTGATCTCCTCGTGAGGTATAAGTGGGGGGAAGCAATATATTAGATACCTCATCCAGAAACGCACCCTCTCGAAACCTGGCGAGTAAGCTACACCGCGATGCAGAGCGCCTCTCTTGCAGAGTCTGCCACTTGAGTTTGCTAAACATCTCCGTAACGCTATCACGCTTACCAAATAACCCTGTGACGAAACGCGCCGCTCTTCTTTCGATCTTCTCTATCTCCTCCGTCAACCCGATCTGGTACGGATCCCACGCTGATGAGCAATACTCAAGTATAGGTCGGACGAGTGTTTTGTAAGCCACCTCCTTTCTTGATGGACTACATTTTCTAAGGACTCTCCCAACGAATCTCAACCGGCCACCCGCCTTACCAACAATTAATTTTATATGATCATTCCACTTCAAATCGTTCCGCACGCATACTCCCAGATATTTTACAGAAGTAACTGCTACCAGTGTTTGTTCCGCTATCATATAATCATACAATAAAGGATTCTTGATTCTATGTAATTGCAGTACATTACATTTGGCTATGTTAAGGGTCAGTTACCACTCCCTGCTCCAAGTGCCTATCCGCTGCAGATCTTCCTGCATTTCGCTGCAGTTTTCTAATGCTGCAGCTTCTCTGTATACTATAGCATCATCCGCGAAAATCCGCATGGAAGTTCCGACACTATCTACTAGGTCATCCTTCGTCCCACAGCGGTACGCATTCTAAACAACATCCCAGACGCCATTCTTCAGCAAGACAATGCACGACCACATGTTGCTGCACAACAGCGTGCCTTCTTGGTGTCACAGGATGTGAGCTTTTTTCCCTGACCCGCCAGGTCACCAGACCCGTCACCAACCGAAACTGTGTAGGATTTGGTGAAACTATGGGTGCAGAGCTGTGAGCCAATGCCAACCACCACATATGAACTTTGGAACCAGGTCAATGCAGCATGGACGGCTGTATCATAGGATACCATTCGCGCCTTACACGCGCCGATGCCATCACACATGCAACAGTTATCAGGGTCCGTGGCGGATTCTTTGCCTACTAGGCAACAGGATGCTGAACCGAGGTGACTGAAATGCTAATCATTTCTGTAGATCCTACTGTGACGCTACAACGCAGTCCTTGCTATGAATTTTTTCGCTTACTTAACACACGAAACTGTTTGTATACGATGTATTGTCTAGTGTAAATATGTATTGTAAATACTATGTTTAAATTATGTAATATTTATCACTGGCAAGTCAGGGCATATTTAGTTAACGTTGAAGTCAGAGAGATTGTTTTGTCGCGCCGCTGGGCGCGGGAGCGCGCCAGCGGGCAGCAGTAGCAGTGACGCCGTGCTCGGAGTAAGAAGTACAGTCGAGTGCTGCTAGTCCTAGCTGTGTTACATATAACGGCTAGTGTGTCGATCTAAGTACGACGGGAAAGTAATGGTTGGCATATCTGGAAGCATGGCCGGGGAAGTTATTATGGATTAATGGACATAGTGCTGAAGAAACGAGGACTTAAATGGGAAGTGCACTGTGGACCCAAGTCGCAACAGTAAAAGCCCGCTGCCACGTTGTGTCGCCGCCGTGGACTTCTGTCGATCCACCGACAACGAGGAAAGTAAGATCTACGTGATTTTCGAAGGATAAAATTGTAGAAGGCTTGCCAGTGACTTTGCTTTTCTCTGAAGTTGAACAATTAATAACAAGAACTTTATAATCGAAGTGTTGCAGTTACATTCCACCCGACAATAACACCAAGTAGGTTCCTTCCGATCCTTACCTTATTGAACCGAGTGTCTCACGCCATTATCAAGAGAAAATAGGTTAATTATCAAATTATTTGTATAGAAGGTGAAGAGTAAATTTCAGACTGTTTTGAACGATTGGTTATCGTAGTTAATTGTTGCACTTAATAAGCTTACGCCAACCGTAGTAACTTAATAATAGACTGAAGTAATAAATTTGATTATTAAGATTTATTTCAATACATATTCAGCTGAAGTTAGTTCAAGGATATTTCATGAAACTGTAAAGCTTATTCCACCTGACAATCGCCCAATTAACGAATTATTATCATTCAAAACATAGTTAATCAATTATTGGCAATGTATTTCACTATCAGTAGATTAAACTGTGCAAAGTACGTAATTTTAAAGACAGAATTACAGTCCATTATTCGAAATCTCTATAGATAATTATCTGTGTTGTCAGCATTGCACTTAGCTGACAAATTATGAACAAAATAATTATCAAAATACTTATTGAAAGTTAACCATTAATGTTTAAGTGTAGTTGTATTGAAACTTCCTGGCAGATTAAAACTGTGTGCCCGACCGTGACTCGAACTCGGAACCTTTGCCTTTCGCGGGCAAGTGCTCTACCATCTGAGCTACCGAAGCAAGACTCACGCCCGGTCCTCACAGCTTTACTTCCGCCAGTGGGGCGTGAGTCGTGCTTCGGTAGCTCATATGGTAGAGCACTTGCCCGCGAAAGGCAAAGGTTCCGAGTTCGAGTCTCGGTCGGGCACACAGTTTTAATCTGCCAGGAAGTTTCATACTAGCGCACACTCCGCTGCAGAGTGAAAATCTCATTCTGTAGTTAGATTGTTATAACACAGCACTTACGTAAAAGTTTCCGTTCCATCTACTGCGCTACAAACAGGTAAACTTTATTTTTGACACAATTATTCACGTACTTGACAGGACTGTCGCTCATCAGTTGAGCTGACACCCGATTTTTTTAATTGCTTTTACAACTTAATCATTTCTTTCGGTAAAATTTCCACTGGCAAACACGGGTCAAAATTCATCATTCACGGTCATTGTTAACTTGTAAATTCGTTAATCCCGGGAAGCAGGGGGTATTATACTACTATGTACATATTCTGTGAATATGAACGTCCTATAACCAGACGTACAAGGTGTTTTGTTCAGAAAAAAAAACAGGAGTGTACTTCTTTGCATAATAGATCGACCCGAATTCCCATAAACGGTGTGTTACACGAAAACTCACTGCCGCGACAAGTGAGAGGAGAGTCGGACCCGGCTCTCGGCGGGTGGCGTTTGCGAAGTAAAGAGTTGGCGGCGGCTCCCGCCCCCCGGCACTCGTCGCTATACAGTGGAGCAGAGAGCGTTGCGGGCGACGCGTACGGCAGGGACACGTGTCCGGCGTGGCGCTGGCAGGCGCCCGGTGGGCTGTAATTGGCAGCATGCGCGCTCTGCGGCCGCCGTAATTACTGCGGCTGGCCGGGGCGGCGGGGGGCGGCGGGGGCGGCGCCGCCATGCAAATACCCGGCGCGCCGCCCCCGCATTGTGGGCGCCGCAGTCGCTGTCCGCTGCACGTCTGCACGCCCACTGCCCTCATCTCCTCACAACGGCCGCGACGACAACATTGTCGGCGCTCTGGATGCGACGAGACTGACGCAGTAGCTCAGGTGCGAGGGGCGTTTCCATTCTCCATCAGCTGTACGATACCAAATTTCCGCGTACAACGCGTTACGAGGTAGAGAAGGTAACCTAACACTTACACAATTCGTAGCCATAAGGAAAACATTTTCACCAGTTGGCTGGAATTTGCAGCAGCGAGGTACAGGGTAATCAAAAAGTCAGTATAAATTTGGAAACTTAATAAACCACGAAATAACGTAGATAGAGAGGTAAAATTTGACACACATTCTTGGAATGACATGGGGTTTTATTACAACCGAAAAAAACAAAATTCATAAAATGTCCGACAGATGGCGACTGAAAGATCTCTTGCGCGCGTCGTTTGGTGATGATCGTGTGCTCAGCCTCCACTTTCCTCATGCTTGGCCTCCCAGGTCCCCAGACCTCAGTCCGTGAGATTATTGGCTTTGGGGTTACCTGAAGTCGCAAGTGTATCGTGATCGACCGACATCTCTGGGGATGCTGAAAGACAACATCCGACGCCAATGACTCACCATAACTCCGGACATGCTTTACAGTGCTGTTCACAACATTATTCCTCGACTACAGCTATTTTTGCGGAATGATGGTGGACATATTGAGCATTTCCTGTAAAGAACATCATCTTTGCTTTGTCTTACTTTGTTATGCTAATTATTGCTACTCTGATCAGATGAAGCGCCATCTGTCGGACATGTTTTGAACGTTCGTATTTTTTTAGTTCTAATAAAACCCCATGTCATTCCAAGCATGTGTGTCAATTTGTACCTCTCTATCTACATTATTCCATGATTTATTCAGTTTTCAAATTTATACTGACTTTTTGATCACCCGGTACATCGAGGTGATAATTCATGGGATACCTACTAATATCCTGTCGGAAGGCCTTTCGCCCGGCGTAGTGCACCACCTCGACGTGGCAGAGCCCCAACAAATCGTTGGAAGTCCCCTGAAGAAATACTGAGCCATGGAAGTCCGCAATTACGAAAACGAGACCTCTCGATTATGTCCCATAAATAGTCCATGCGATTCATGTTGGGCGACCTGGCTGGTCACATTATTTTCGCGAACAATTGTGGTTCTGTGACTTGGCGCATTGTCACCCATAAAAATTCTCTCGTTGTTTATGAACATCTTGAATGGCTGCAAAAGGCTTCAGTTGGACCACAGGACCCAGTCCATTTCATATGAACAGAGCCCACACCATGATGGAGCCACCACAACTTACACAGTGCCTTGTCAACAACTTGCGTCCATTGTTTCGTTGGGTTGAGCCACACTCGAACCGTAAAATCAGTTCTTACCAACTGAAACGGGGATCATCTGGCCAGGCCACGGTTTTCCAGTCATTTACGGTGCAACTGATGTAGTCACGAGCCCAGGAGAGGCACTGCAGGCGACGTCGTGCTGTGAGCAAAGGCACTCGCGTCGGTCTTCTGCTGGCCCACTAACTCCAAATTTCGCCGCTTTGTCCTAACTGATAGGTTCGTCGCACGTCCCGCATTCATTTCTACTGTTACTTCACGCAGTGTGGCTCGCCTGTTAGCACTGACAACTTTACGGCAAACGCCGCTGCTCTCGGTCGTTAGGTGAAAGTCGTTGGCCACTGCGTTGTCCGTGGTTAAAGGCAATGCCTGAAATTTGGTGTTCTTGACACTATGTATCTCGGAATATTGAATTCCCTTACGATTTCCGAAATGGAGTGCCTAGCTCCAACTACCATTCCGCTTTCAAAGTCCGTTGATTTCCGTTGTGCAGCCACAATCGTGTCGGAAACCTTTTCACGTTACTCACCTGAGTGCAAATGACAGCCCCGCCAATGCAGTGCCCTTTTATACCTTGTGATGGGCGATACTACCACAATCTGTAGATGTGCAGATCCTACCCCCATGATTTTTTGTCACCGGTGAAATACAGGGAGCGAAATGTTACCTACATCTTGTGGAGAAAAATAACATGACGTGAAAGAAAAGCAGTGGTTAAGAAGGGAGTAAGACAGGGTTGCAGCCTGTCCCCAATGTTATTCATCGTGTACGTGCAGCAAATTGTAAAGAAAGATAGAGATACATTTGGAAAAGCAGCGAGAAGAAATGAAAACTTTAAAGTTTGCCTAAGACATGATTCTGTCGCAGACGACAGAAGACTTCGAATAAACGGACCAGTTAAACGGAACATATTTTCTCTTTAAGAGACATTTAAAAAAATCAGCAGAAATAAATCGAGGATAATACAAAGTAGGCGAAATAAATGAGGCAATGGAGTTTTGCTATTTGGGATTGACTAGCATCAGCAAGAAAAGCTTATCTGAGAATGAGAAGTATGTTGATATCTACCACAAATTTATTAGACTCCGATTACAATTACTTCGTGATTGACATCTAAGCGAGTCGAGTGGTACCGGCCAGCCGCCATCCAATCGTCGTTCTTTCTCGAGCGGTTCGTGTTCGTCATGTTGCCTGTTTTGTAGGTACGCACAGGGCATTGTGGAGTGTGGCTGAGTGTGTGCTTGCAATACTGTCCCCTCCGACTGCAATCTGTCAATCACAAACTAATCTTAATCGAAGTATAGGAAGTCTTTTCTGAAGGTATTTTTCTGAAGCGCAGCCTCATATCCGAGTGAAAAGTGGACGACAGACATTGCAGGCAACAAGAAAATAACTTTTGAAATGTGATGCTACGATAAGTACTGAAGATTACATGAGTAGATCGGATAACTAATGAAGAGGTATTGAACTGAAATGGGGAGAAAAAGAAATTTATACCAGAACTTGACTAAAAGAAAAACTTTGTTGGTAGGACACTATTTGAGGCATCTAGAAGTAGTTAACTTGATAATGGAAGCAAGCGATTGAGAAGGTTTGGGTAATTCTGGAAAGAGAGGCCAAAGCTTCGCTACAGTATGCATGAAAAAGGGAATGTAGGTTGCAATACTTGGGCTTGGACTTGGATATATTATATTAGAGTGAATTGCTGCATCAAGCCAGTCTTCAGCGGAAGACCACGACACGACATGTTCGCTCTACATCCACATCTATTCTCCGCAAGTCACCTTATGATGTGTGGCGTACGGTACTTCTACCACTCCCCTTCCTTTTGTTGTTGCATTCGCGACTGGTGGGTGAGAATAAAGACAACCGAGTAAGCTCCAGCGTCTTTGATTTTGTCGTCACAATCACTTCACCATGGCAGGAAGTAATATTCTTTCAACACGCGCTCGTGGGATTGCTGCAGTAGAAATTTCCGTGATGCACAATCCCTCTTTTGTGTGACTGTCGCTGTAGTTTGTTGAGCACCCCTGTAACGTTCTCGTACTTAATAAACGGAACTGTCACGAAACGGGCTGCTCTTCTTTTGATATTCTGTATCTGTTTCAGTAATCCTGCCTGGTTAGGGGCCCTGATCGACGAGTAATACTCAACAATAGATCGAAATAGTCTTTTTTAAGTTACTTCTTTCTTGGCTTAAGTGCATTTTCTTCGGATTCTCTAAATGAATATCAGCCTGGCATCCGCTTTTCATATAGCTACCTCGACCACGACGACGACGGCGACGGCGACGACGACGACGACGACGACGACGACGACGACCACCACCACCACCACCACCACCACCACCACCACCACCACCACCACCACCACCACGAGCTTGTCGTAAAGTTCACGTTGTTTCTGCCACTTAACTGCAAACACTAGCCTATGCTTATTAAAACTGTTTTAGAGTTCATTAGCTGTTTCTCATATTTTTGTCCGATGGAAAATATACATATATATCAACGCTTAATTTAGAGTCATCGTCCTTATTGTACACAAACTGTTGGTTGTAATTGGCTTTAGTAAATGGAAAAAAAAATTATTGACCACAGACAATTGTCACTTGAAGACTGTTAATAATTCAATAATTCTTCGCTCTATGTTAAGAAATTGCAAGGACACCGCAGGTAGAAATTGAATATCGAATGAATTATCTGTTAGTGGTTATCTGTTGGATTCCAGCGGGGAACAAAAGTTCTTTGCCTTTTGAGAAGCACTTCTGATGACAACTCGCGACCTGTCTCATGAACACCGTTCCACGAAGTATTTGCGGAAACAATGGCAATTTAAAAACTACATGTAACTCTAGAGCTCTAAAAAATAGGCCATGTGTTCTTGATATGATAATTGTTGGAAGATGGCATGCTCTTGTTAGACATTTTTCTGACACATATTTTTTATTAATGAAGCACTTTTTCCATGAATCACTATCGATTTCTGCAGAGCTACAGCACCGGTGGCGAGGGAAAATATGCTATACGTAGGCTGCACTTGCAAGTGATAATATCGATATTCACGTTGAGATAAATAATTATTCTGTAGGCAAAATCAGTTCCTCTTCAGAAGTCGAATTTATGGATCCTCATACATTTAGTACAGTTTCCTCTGCGCACCACTTTAGAAATGCCTCAAATAGGGAGGCCAGGAAGAGTGTTCCCTTCTTTGGTAATCAGGAAGAAGAACTGGAAAATATTTGATGTCCTGTGATTCCACTCTGCAACAGGTGAGGCGAGCTGTGATCTGCAACAAAAAAAAACGAAAATATTCTTTACTTTTATTAATACATTCATCTAAAGCCAGCGCAAATTTTGAATGATCAGTATTCATACTTCATCGTTTCAAATCTTTCCCTCGAGTGACGTTTC
Source organism: Schistocerca americana (assembly GCF_021461395.2). NCBI lineage: Eukaryota > Metazoa > Arthropoda > Insecta > Orthoptera > Acrididae > Schistocerca > Schistocerca americana. The sequence continues at coordinate 125,063,058 of NC_060120.1, read as the reverse complement.
ATTAACTGGAGTAACTGTGTAGCTGGATAACTGGTTTTTTCCTATCTTGTAAAAGTATTCTGTTTTAATGACAGGACAAAATACTTCTAGTACGCCGTGAAGTAGATTATTCTTCAGTATCATACGCTGTCAACGTAGTGCTTTAACTGGAAAAGAAAATGCTCAGTGGCCCTTCTAAACAACTCATTCCAGGAAGGATTCAAAATCAAACGTAGCTTCTTAGTAGGGATAATGTATCCGTTTTGTCTTTTAAGCATGACCAGCCTGTATGTGACATTTGGTATATCTATTTGTATTCTTTTGCTTACAGATTGCTGAAAGTTAAAGGTCGAAGAGGAACAATTCATTTTATTGGTGAGTGTCGAATAGGTTTCCATTTAGCTTTTTTTCCTTATACTAATGTTATCTTCAACTTTTATTTTACTTTCACTTGGTCTGATCTCCGTTTTTGCTGTAGATTTACAAAGCACATCTTTGGACGCCTTTAATACTAATCGACTAGACGCAAGAAAGATAAATTTAATGCCACCTACGTTTACATTGCATTTAACAGGACCAGCTATTCAACCAGGTTTTGTCATACAAGGGAGTAGCTGTTTAGACGCCAGAGCAGTACGCAATTAAATACACTCCTGGAAATGGAAAAAAGAACACATTGACACCGGTGTGTCAGACCCACCATACTTGCTCCGGACACTGCGAGAGGGCTGTACAAGCAATGATCACACGCACGGCACAGCAGACACACCAGGAACCGCGGTGTTGGCCGTCGAATGGCGCTAGCTGCGCAGCATTTGTGCACCGCCGCCGTCAGTGTCAGCCAGTTTGCCGTGGCATACGGAGCTCCATCGCAGTCTTTAACACTGGTAGCATGCCGCGACAGCGTGGACGTGAACCGTATGTGCAGTTGACGGACTTTGAGCGAGGGCGTATAGTGGGCATGCGGGAGGCCGGGTGGACGTACCGCCGAATTGCTCAACACGTGGGGCGTGAGGTCTCCACAGTACATCGATGTTGTCGCCAGTGGTCGGCGGAAGGTGCACGTGCCCGTCGACCTGGGACCGGACCGCAGCGACGCACGGATGCACGCCAAGACCGTAGGATCCTACGCAGTGCCGTAGGGGACCGCACCGCCACTTCCCAGCAAATTAGGGACACTGTTGCTCCTGGGGTATCGGCGAGGACCATTCGCAACCGTCTCCATGAAGCTGGGCTACGGTCCCGCACACTGTTAGGCCGTCTTCCGCTCACGCTCCAACATCGTGCAGCCCGCCTCCAGTGGTGTCGCGACAGGCGTGAATGGAGGGACGAATGGAGACGTGTCGTCTTCAGCGATGAGAGTCGCTTCTGCCTTGGTGCCAATGATGGTCGTATGCGTGTTTGGCGCCGTGCAGGTGAGCGCCACAATCAGGACTGCATACGACCGAGGCACACAGGGCCAACACCCGGCATCATGGTGTGGGGAGCGATCTCCTACACTGGCCGTACACCACTGGTGATCGTCGAGGGGACACTGAATAGTGCACGGTACATCCAAACCGTCATCGAACCCATCGTTCTACCATTCCTAGACCGGCAAGGGAACTTGCTGTTCCAACAGGACAATGCACGTCCGCATGTATCCCGTGCCACCCAACGTGCTCTAGAAGGTGTAAGTCAACTACCCTGGCCAGCAAGATCTCCGGATCTGTCCCCCATTGAGCATGTTTGGGACTGGATGAAGCGTCGTCTCACGCGGTCTGCACGTCCAGCACGAACACTGGTCTAACTGAGGCGCCAGGTGGAAATGGCATGGCAAGCCGTTCCACAGGACTACATCCAGCATCTCTACGATCATCTCCATGGGAGAATAGCAGCCTGCATTGCTGCGAAAGGTGGATATACACTGTACTAGTGCCGATATTGTGCATGCTCTGTTGCCTGTGTCTATGTGCCTGTGGTTCTGTCAGTGTGATCATGTGATGTATCTGACCCCAGGAATGTGTCAATAAAGTTTCCCCTTCCTGGGACAATGAATTCACGGTGTTCTTATTTCAATTTCCAGGAGTGTATAAACATTGGCTTACTAGTTTTGATTATGTAGTTGCTTGATTTTGATTATTCGTTTTCACTTTGCGATATGAAAGCATAGTACATGGTTTGCATAGGAAGAATATCTATCTAAGTCGAGGAGAACTATGTGGATAGACGTTCAGAGTAATTGCGTGTAGAGGAATAGAGAAATGGTTTGGGTTTACGTCTCGTCGATATCGAGAACATTAGAGACGGTGCCCAACTCAATGAGAAGTAATCGGACAGGGAATCGGTGTTTGCTAGCCCAACGAACCATCCCAGCATTCGGTTGAATAGATTTATGAAAATAATAGAAAACGTAAATTAGGATGCCCGCAACAGAATTTGTATCTCATAACTAGAGCACGAGTCGAACGGTTGACAAATCAGCGTCTTGGTGGTATACCTACCCAACTTTTAAACCATCAACAGACACTTTCGCTCTGCAAAAACATTATGTGCCCGATAAACAGTTTGAACGCCAGGTATGCTTCCCAGATGCGGTGTGGTCTATCCTCAGTCACCAGGTAATACGAGCTTTCTTTAACAACCGGTAGGCCCTCCTCCCACCCCCGACACAAAGAATCGAACTCCTATGCATAAAACAGCCTCCGATGTGACTGCTTTACAAGTGCGTTTGTTGTACATTGCAGAGTGTTCTAATTTTTAATACTGGATGAATATTGTCTGGATATGAAACTTCCTAGAGGATAAAAACTGTGTGCCGGACCGAGACTCGAACTCGTGTCCCGAGTTCGAGTCTCGGTTCGGCACACAGTTTCAATCTGCCAGGAATATTCACATCAGCGCACACTTCACTGGAGAGTGAAAATTTCATTATTGTCTGGATACTTGGTGCTGTGTGAGTTACTTGCCTCAAGGGATATACACGGTTTCTAACTTTACTTACTGTGTTAAATATTTGACATAAGATTGTATCTCTTAATGAGTAGCTGAAGACCGAATAGTTACACGACATCCTGAAAATCAAGTTTTTGTTACTCCCGGAAGCCGTTAAATAGCCATTTAGTAATGGAGACTGCATCAGTTCGCACGCCCCCAAAAGGCGTATCCAGCGAGGGATAGGGAAGGGCATTTACGCGCCCTTCTCCCTCCCCCGCCCCCCTACGGAAAATATGAACGTCCCAAATTGAACTCCCGCCGTTAGCCTCTACACGTACTGATGTACCAGTGCAGAGTTTGAAGAAAGAAAGAACATCTATTGAAAATTTACTAGTACAAAATGTACCAAGAAAAATTGCGAAATTGTTTTGCCATTCACCGTGGAACTAATGAGTTGGCGGGTCCCTCCCCACCCCACATACACACTCACCTCGCACCCCTCTTTCCCTAACTGATATCCTGCGTACGTTCCTGCTCTGTCCATAAAGAGCTGCGAGAAAGAACAAATGAAAAGGATGTAAGTGACGGCATCTTACCCTAGGTTTCTGCAGAACATACCTCGTATGTTCACAAAATAAGTTTACTAGATTTTTATATTTTTTAGAAAAAATGTATTTGAATAAAAATCACAGAACATTGTGAGACACTTGTTGACTATTTTTTGCACATAATCGCCATCCCGTTCAATGCATTTGGTGAGCCGTGGGACAAGCATCTTTACGCCCTTCTCGAAGAACTCTTCCGCCATTCCCTTCCCCGTTTCAGAATCTCTTTCTGCATCCGCTCGTCAGTTTACAATTTAATTCCACTCCTGTGCGCCTACAGGGAGTTAAAAAGATGACAATCTAAAGACACTAGTCGGGGGGAATACGGGGGGTGGTTAGAACATCCCAAAACAAATGAGTCCAAAGGTCCTTGGTGGCTAAGACTGTGGGAGGACGGGCTTTGTCGAGCAACAAGCACACTCCGCTGGTCAGCATCCCCCCTTTTGTTTTTAATTTTTCTTTTGAGTTTCTCAAGGATCTCGCAATATCGTCGTGCACTAATCGTCTCCCCATGAGACAGGAATGGTGTGCGTTTTCGGTCCCAAAAAAACTGAAGCCACGTGTTTTTGCCCGAAATTGTGGTTTTGAACTTTTCGGCAGATGGGGAATTGGTGTGTCACCACTGTTGTTTTGTCTCAGGCTTGTAATGAACCACAGTAGAGCTCATAAAATCCTCACCTTCCAATTCAAGTTGCTTAAGAAACTGGCGGGCACTACCGACCCTACCTTTTTGTGCTGCTCTGTCAACTGATTTGGGAGCCATCTTCCGCACAATTTCCAATATTGCAGAGTTTCTTTGAGTGTCTCGTATGAGGAAGTTCTGGAGCGTTGTGGTAAATCGCAAAAATTTCATCCAGTGTCAATCGCCGGTCTTCATGAACATTTCCTCGATTTTTTGCACCAACTCACTAGTCAAAATGCAAAGTCTTCCAGTCCTCTATTCGCCTTGGACATTTTTTCCCGCTTCCCTAAGCTCTCTACACTACTTCAACGCGCTCGTTCTGTTCATAAAATCTTCGTCGTAAACTGTTTCGATTCGCGAAAAAATGTCTGTCAGTTTTACTCCTTCCGCGAGTAAGAAGCTGATCACAGCACGTGGCGCGCACTTCTTGGCGTGATTTCTTACCGACATCTTGCAAGCAACTGGACATTACAGCGTGAATTTGCGTACTACCTTGTTTCTGCGATGCTCGCTGTTCTTAAGAGATCCACCTCTGCCACAGAGTGTTGCCAGCCTTCAAAATACAAAAAGCCACAGCGCCTGATGGTTACAGTACACTTAGTTTCTGATGATGCCTCCCACAATATGAGATGCGATATTCTTATTGCAAAAAAGTATTTAAAGATAGAGTTGTCATGTTCAAAGCCGAGCCGGACGCGGAGGCCGAGCGGTTCTAGGCGCTTCAGTCCGGAACCGCGCGACTTCTGCGGCCGCAGGTTCGAATCCTGCCTTGGGCATGGATGTGTGTGATGTCCTTAGGTTAGTTAGGTTTAAGTAGTTCTAACTTCTACGGGACAGATAACCTCAGGTGTTAAGTCCCATAGTGCTCGGAGTCGTCTGTCTGTCCAAAGCTGGATTAGTAATTGAGTGGTCACAATTTAGAGTGTAAAATTGCTTCTGGAAAATAGTCATGCATTAAAGACAGTATCTCATAACCCACTGAGAAAGAGAATTTATCAAAGACTTAAGTTCCCAGCGGATGTTCAGGATAACGCCGTTCCTTTCATGTGACGGCGGCTCTCCTAAAAGCTGGGAGCACAACACATTACGCTTTCATGCGGAAATCATAGAATGTCCTAAGGGCGACGTCTGGGCCTGCGCGAGGCTCTCAGCGACTCTCAAGCGTCTTCTGAAGGGCCACGTTTCATCGTCGGTCTGGGAACGACATCCGGCTGCTCTCTGGTCCGAGAGACAACTCCTCCACGAACTGGACCACTCCGGAGCGTTCTTCAGAGCTCGGGCACGCCGTGATCACGATAATCGATCTGTGAATCCAAATACCCGTGAGCTGACGCGGGGCCCGTTGAGTTTCCTAGCTGAGTAGCAGCGCGAAAAAGGAAGACAAAAAGAAAGAGAGAGAGAGAGAGAGAGAGAGAGAAGAGAGAGAGAGAGAGAGAGAGGAGGTGAAAAAATATCGAGCGCGCTAGGGGAACCTTTTAGCGAAAAAGGCACTTGGGCGGCAAAGAGGACACGTCGAGCATCCTCAGCCGGGAAAATGCAGGTACAAGCGAACGGCGACGAACGTGGGGTGAGCCCGGCTGCCGTTGAGGGTGCGTAGCGGTGTAGCAGAAGAGGCTTCCTGGTTGTGGAGGGGATGGAGGGGAGGGGGAGGGTTGGGATAGGGGGGGGTGAGGGCCTGGAAGCGGGAGAGGGGCGGCGCGGGGTTCGAAGCCCTCCTCTCCAGAGCCATCCCTCGGAGTTTAAAATAACCGGTGCAGGCTCGCAGCTAACGGCTTGGCAGCCCTCCAGCACGCCGAGGGTTGGTCGGCGCCGGCAGGAGGAAGCCCCGGCCGGTCACGAGCCAATATGAGGCACCGTTACTCCCAAGAAATCCAATCTAGCCGGCCGCAGCCGCAGCCGCCAGTCCCTGCTGCTGCTGCTGCCGTTTTATTTTGCCCCAGCGCCGCGTCGCGCCGCAGCTGCGGTTTCACACTTTCTCGCTCCGCGGATTAATAGACCTCACCTCACCGCCACTTCAGATTTTCCACGCGTCTCGTACGCCGCGCTGTTTACGAATGGATATTTAATTACTGATTCGTATCAGCCGTCGTCCAATCATTTCATCGGAGCGGACGAATATTCAGATACAATGTAGCTAGTGTGCTAGTCTGTCAAACATTGCAACCTTCTCTTGACTGGGTGACAGTTTCTGCACTTACACACGTGCCTATAACATTTAGAACACACCTCGTAACCTTTCCTATGTTTCTTTATAGTTTTCGTCTTAACCTTTCCGAAGAATTTATCACCTACCACATCACTTTGACACGACGAAGGGTGGCAGTAACTACTCTTCTCCTACAACAGACACTTCATTTAATTTATATTTTCGCGAAGGAAGTGTTGTAACGTCCCCTTAGAAGAATTAATGAATTACTGTGCTGATAAACGTCTTATGTTATTTGCTTTTCAAACAGCTGAGCAAAACTGAACGTACCCAGACGTTACTCTCTTTACTTATTCTGATCAACATTAAACTGACACACAATATTTTTAGCGCAACGCAATCTGACTTTCAGTAATTCCTACAAAAGAGTGCCCCTGACTAACAATAACCTATACCTTTCATGAATTCTTACCTCACAAAAATCTTCGTTACTCGAACTACTGCAATACAGCGAGCTCACTATTGCCACCTAAATAAAAGATTCAAACTACTGAACGCACTAACTACTGATAGGCATAGTTAGCAAATGAAAGATTTTGATAGAGAACAAACAATGTATTTACCGTAATAGTGTTCAAAAGTAATTATATATATATCAGTTCATGACATCCAGTCTTACAAATTTACTGCTCTCAAAACTCCGCCACTCACTACCCACCACTGCTGGCGGCTCACCTCCAACTGCGCAACGCTACGCGCTGTTAACATCCAGCTGCCCAACACTACAATAGCAAACAACAATGCAAACCAGCCACAGACTGCACACAGCACAGCCAGTGATTTTCATACAGAGCGCTACGTGGCGTTACCAATAAAAAAAAACCTAAACAGCCTACTTACAGTGTGAATTGTGTGAAGTTCACAGACGAACTCGACTGAATGTAGTGAGTTTGTTTGGTAGTTGTTGCACAGGGTGATCCGTCTGAGATGTCAGAAAAGCAAAACATTATGTACAAGAAACTATGCGTGTGTAGGAGAGTCTGGAGTTAGTATCCGAAGTTTGTGTCATAGTAGATTAGAATTCATCACGTCTGTCATGTCCAAGTTGCGCTACGTGGCTTGCAGTATTTCTGGATTGGTTTCCTGAAAGGCCGCTGTAATTTGCCTCTGTATGTCGGCCGGATACTGTGATCTTTGTGGATGCGTTGTTGACTTAACGTAGTCGCACACAAAAAAATCTGTGGACGTTAGGTCGCAGCTATTAGGAGGCCATGGGACAGGTCCATTACGACCGCACCAGCGATGGTTGAATATCTCGTTTAATTATTCCCCCACATCGCGAGATCGTTACAAATCTCATAGAAAGTTTGAAGTGGGACACACTTGCAGATAGACGGCGCGCTAAGCGGAAGGAGCTGCTCACTAAATTCCGAAATCCGATCTTCGCCGAGGATGTAGAGCATGTATTATTACCACCAACTTTCAAATCGCGCACTGATCATCATTGAGAGATAAGGGAAATCGGAGCTCGTTCTGAGGCGCTCAGACAGGGGGGGAATATGGCTTTGGCGCGAATTGTGCCCTCCGCCACACACCGCTTACTGGCTATCGGGGTATATATGTAGATGTAGATACATTGAGAGTCCAATACGGTGGAGCGCCGTCCTGATGATTGATGGTGGTGTCTAGTATCCCACTTTCCTGTAACTGGGGGACCACGTACTACTCTATCATTTTAAGGTAACTGAAAGCACGAACAGTCTCCTTCCCAAAAAAGAATGGGCCGAAGACTTTCGCATGGGTCACTACGGAACACACCCACTTTAGGGGAGGCGGAGATCAGTATTTAAGTCCCGTCGACAACGAGGTCATTAGAGCCGGAGCACAAGCTCGGATTAGGGAGTAATACGGAAAGAATTCGGCCTTCCCTTTCAAAGAAACTATAATGACATTTTCCTGAATTGATTAGGGAAATCAGGGAAAACCCAAATCAGGATGCCCCTACGCGGGTTTGGCCCGTCGTCGTTCCGAATGTGAGTCCAGTGTGAGTACTTTCGAGTTAGTGTGAGGCATGTAAATTTTCAGTTATACCAAACTGTTACGCGTGCTGACTCGGTCAGTCACATGAAATGTTACTTCGTCTGTGAACAGGCACCGATTTCACCACTGCTCGTCTGCTTCCTGCCCCTTACACATCATCGTAACAAATTTGAGTCCAGTTCCGTAACTCAGCTGCGTCAGTGCTTGCGTGCGCTGAATACGGTATGGATACAGTACAGGTTACGGTATCATGTAACAATCCTCTTACATGTTGTGTATGGTGTATTCAGCCCTGTTGATAAGCGAAGAAGTGACCTTTGTGGACTCTGCCATGGCTTGTCGAACATCTTCCTCCTTGTTTCTCTCACGCTGCCTTCTGCCCGCCTGAGGCATCTGCACCATTTTCCAAGAACATACAGTGTCATTTAACAGTGTCTCGATGGGATGGGACATACCTGACATTGTGCCGACTCCTAATTTTATTTTTCTGACATCTCAGGCAGAGCACGCTGTACATCAATTGACAGAAAATCCTCGGAAATTCTGGTCTTACGTTAAATCAGTAAGTGGCTCGAAACAGCATATCCAGACACTCCGGGATGATGATGGCATTGAAACAGAGGATGACACGCGTAAAGCTGAAATACTGAACACCTTTTTCCAAAGCTGTTTCACAGAGAAAGACCGCACTGCAGTTCCTTCTCTAAATCCTCGCACAAACGAAAAAATGGCTGACATCGAAATAAGTGTCCAAGGAATAGAAAAGCAACTGGAATCACTCAACAGAGGAAAGTCCACTGGACCTGACGGGGTACCAATTCGATTCTACACAGAGTACGCGAAAGAACTTGCCCCCCTTCTAACAGCCGTGTACCGGAAGTCTCTAGAGGAACGGAAGGTTCCAAATGATTGGAAAAGAGCACAGGTAGTCCCAGTCTTCAAGAAGGGTCGTCGAGCAGATGCGCAAAACTATATACCTATATCTCTGACGTCGATCTGTTGTAGAATTTTAGAACATGTTTTTTGCTCGAGTATCATGTCGTTTTTGGAAACCCAGAATCTACTATGTAGGAATCAACATGGATTCCGGAAATAGCGATCGTGCGAGACCCAACTCGCTTTATTTTTTCTTGAGACCCAGAAAATATTAGATACAGGCTGCCAGGTAGATGCTATTTTTCTTGACTTCCGGAAGGCGTTCGATACAGTTCCGCACTGTCGCCTGATAAACAAAGTAAGAGCCTACGGAATATCAGGCCAGCTGTGTGGCTGGATTGAAGAGTTTTTAGCAAACAGAATACAGCATGTTGTTATCAATGGAGAGACGTCTACAGACGTTAAAGTAACCTTTGGCGTACCACAGGGGAGTGTTATGGGACCATTGCTTTTCACAATATATATAAATGACCTAGTAGATAGGGTCGGAAGTTCCATGCGGCTTTTCGCAGATGATGCTGTAGTATACAGAGAAGTTGCAGCATTAGAAAATTGTAGCGAAATGCAGAAAGATCTGCAGCGGATAGGCACTTGGTGCAGGGAGTGACAACTGACCCTTAACATAGACAAATGTAATGTATTGCGAATACATAGAAAGAAGGATCCTTTATTGTATGATTATATGATAGCGGAACATACACTGGTAGCAGTTATTTCTGTAAAATATCTGGGAGTATGCGTGCGGAACGATTTGAAGTGGAATGATCACATAAAATTAATTGTTGGTAAGGCGGGTACCAGGTTGAGATTCATTGGGAGAGTCCTTAGAAAATGTAGTCCATCAACAAAGGAGGTGGCTCACAAAACACTCGTTCGACCTATACTTGAGTATTGCTCATCAGTGTGAGATCCGTACCGGATCGGGTTGACGGAGGAGATAGAGAAGATCCAAAGAAGAGCGGCGCGTTTCGTCACAGGATTATTTGGTAACCGTAATAGCGTTACGGAGATGTTTAGCAAACTTAAGTGGCAGACTCTGCAAGAGAGGCGCTCTGCATCGCGGTGTAGCTTGCTCGCCAGGTTTCGAGAGGGTGCGTTTCTGGATGGGGTATCGAATATATTCCTTCCCCCTACATATACCTCCCGAGGAGATCACGAATGTAAAATTAGAGAGATTCGAGTGCGCACGGAGGCTTTCACACAGTCGTTCTTCCCGCGAACCATACGCGACTGGAACAGGAAAGGGAGGTAATGACAGTGTCACGTAAAGTGCCCTCCGCCACACACCGTTGGGTGGCTTGCGGTGTATAAATGTAGATGTAGATGTAGATGTACTTGATTTTCTATCTTAAGCGTACTGCAGTTTAAGAGCTACACACGAGGCGCGTTTCGCTTGTACATTTCAACACTATTGACAGATGAAATACAACATTCATAAGAAAAAAAACAGATTTTAATCAATAAATAGCAAAATGCAAAAACGTATTATGAGTAGTCTATTTACATAACCACCAATACATGATAATCTGTGAATGAAACGGAACTGGTGGAAAACAATTTTAAATTTCAGTACTCTCAAGACACAAAGTAATAATAAAAATCGATTTAATATAGTTCTTACTCCTACTTTTAGCCTGTTCTGAAGTGTACAACAAATGCAGGTTGTTAAAAGAAAAGTGTCATATAATCGTACAGGAGGTAGTAGTGCTGAAAACTAGAAGAAAAGATTTTATAACAACATGTCCGGAAACCAATACCTGTTCAGATACGGGCAGTTTACTAGTGACGAGTAATGTGCAGTATTCGATGGTGTAGGCAGAATTCACAAGAGATGAAATAGTAAAGTACCACAATACACACGTGTGGGCAGATGCAGATCATTCAGAAATCGTGGAGGTGGCATCAGGATCGCTCCAGTATCGATGTACGGGCAGGAAACGTCGGTAACACACACATAGGGACATACACTTTACCAGACAGATCGACAGGTGCTATGCTCCAGCGATTTCTGCGGGATGGATAACCAGCGCTATTGGAGAACGTTACTCGTGCAGAAAGCGACGACTGCGGTTTATGCGCGACACGGCACCGCAACATTTTCTACGGATGCTTCAAAAAAACACCCTGTACAATAAAATATTTTATCTGACTTGCTATGTGCCATTGCAGTTAACCAACAATTGCATTAACGAAAAATCAGTAACTGGTATGCGGGATTATTTTCTCGACGTTACCTCGGCCATGGGACACACAGAAATAGCACGATGCTTTTTTGCCCTTCTTTACACCCCTCGTTATAAGGGGCTCTGTTCAGATTATCGTGCTGGTTTACGGACTCTACTTACTTTCGAGATACTTCGCTTCCTCAGGCCGCTCAGACGCCAACCGCTCATTATAATAAATTTAAAGAGGCTATCTATGCGTGTGGCAGCAACACACAACACTGGCACACAGATTTTGTGACGTAAAGTGGACAGAACATATAAGATAGGTAGATGCAACGGATGCTGGAAAATCATATGGTTTATTGATAGAAATAAAACGTCAATGTACTTTTGATGCCCAGTGTATGTTCAGCGTACAGCGTTGTAATAGAACGCCTGCATTATCGTACTTTAGGTATCAGCAATTTTCATTTCTGCTATTTCTATTACGTAATTGTCGTATTTACTAAATTTCTGTATCGTGTGTTATGGCTTTTCATGGTCATGCCAGGCAGATGTCTTTAATACAGCATATCTCTCTACTGTATTTAGTGTGCCTCAACATATGGACAATACATACGTTTGTCCAGAGCAAAATTACACGAAATACGTGAGAAAATGAAGATGCAAAACAAAGAAGAAACAAACTGTAGACTATGAAACACTGATTGCAAGTTCATGTGTAAGACTTAAAGACTCTCCACCTGAAGTGTAAAACGTAGTGACGTTTTCACTGCAAGGAAACTGCTGCGTTCCACAACATCCCGGAGAAGTAAGCCAAACAAAGTCCTGCTTTCCATTAGCATTGCTCAAAGCCACACAGAAATAACATAACTCTAGAACTAAAACCGTCTAGCAAGCACATCTGGAATTATCCTCAAAAGCATCAATAATTAAAACTTCGAATCACGTGATAAAATTTTTTTTTACGTTTACTTTCGTTTGCTTTCACTTTAAATACCAACGAACTGCATAAAAACAAATTACCTCTTTGTTAAATATGCAAGATACCACTTTCTAGGGTGAAACATGCTAAACGTCATCGATGAGAGGTACAATAACTGTCACCTCAATGTATATTTTCTCCGGGATGTAGGGAAACTGCGGAGAAGCTGAAGAATGGCCGGACGGCGCCTCCGCGATTGCAGGCTGACGTTACCGAGGGAGCGCTGCAAAGCGTGGTGCGGATCTCTGCGCGTCGCTAGCTTCGAACACAACTACAGAGAAATTCAGAACTTCCTTCAAAGGTCAGCGGAGGTCCGCGTAACCAGAAGTGTGCGCAGCGCGAGCGGCGAGACCCGCGTGAAAGTACGCCGTGTCTCGCGTTGCGCGCCGGGCCGGCGTGTTCCCGCGTTAATGCGGCCGCGGCGGGCGTAAATAATGGATTTCGCGGCGGTTCTCATTATTTCCGAACACTCGCGGGCAATATTCAGGACGCGGCGCCGAGCGATCGCTCAGCCGCTGTGTCGGCTTCACGCCTGCGCGAGTAATGAGTCCCCACCTGCCGCCGCGCGGTTCGCCGACGAAGCAATTTCCCCGGCGAATGCGCTGTCGCCGCATGTACACGCAGAAAATGAGTCGGCCCCCCGAGACGATATACCGCATTAAAACAGGATTGCGCGTGACGCGGCGGCGGAGAGGTTACCGGTTGCAGTTCCGTAAGCTTCGCGTGGTCTTTTACCTCCAGTGCGGCTCGGCAATGCCTGGAATTTGCTGTGGGCCAGGAATACGCGGTAAGATGCTCCGCATCATTACTGCTGAGAGGACGTGCTGTAAACACCTGAAGGACATCAATAGTAAACTTACAGCAGAACATTACGCACAAGTAGCCGATGAGCAGTGAACGCGTACTATATACTGAAAATAAGAACCTGTCATTAACGAATATCCGTTTGAAAAAAGTCGCATTTCGGAACCGCCAAGAGTTGATGACAAATATTTACTAACTACGGGTTCCGATCACCTAATTACCTTCAGGAACATAAAGTTATTATAACATCCTGTATAATAACGTAGTTACTGTGGCGTCAAATAAAATGCTGCCATACTAGGTACTAAACGATTTTATGGTACATGAATTTCATCAGATGACACAATTCACTGGAGATCATTTTGTGAAATTTATTCGCAATTGTGAAATTTATCAGACATTAGCTGCATTGGGTATAAAGATGTTACCTGTTGGTGACACATGAAAAATTTGTGCCGCACCGGGGTTCGAACCCAGCTTTCCCGCCTTGAAACACTGTGGCGGTAATCCAAGTAAAGTTGCTAGCGATGTCGGATAGCCCAAGTGCTTAAGGCTACTGCTCTCGGGAAGCAGGATATCCGGTTCGAGTCACGGTCCGGCACAAATTTTCATATGTGACGAACAGGTAATATCTTCAAACATAATGCACCTAACTTCAGAAAGATTCCAGATTCGTGAATAAATTTCATAAATTTAGTGCTACTGCAAGATCGTGACTAATTTTTGCTTCTTCACACACTATTAAAAATAAGATTAATTTATCAGCAACTCTTCGGCGTTTTGAAATACTACCTTTTTTTTCAATCTTCAGGAGCTGCGGGGCACCACTTGCACAAAATATACACCGCCTGACAAAAAATTTTGTGGCACCAGAAGACATGGATCAGTGTCCATGTACCTTAGTACACGTATACACCATTGGCGGGGATGTAAATTAGTACAGCTGCGGTTGTTTGCGACGCGCAGAACTGCCACCAGAGTGCATTAGTGTTGCTCGTGTTTAGTCTTGTTACCAGGCGTGGTAGAGTATAAATGAGCATGAATGGTCTCATATGTTTAGTGATCACTCTGAAGGACACGAGGAATCCATGTACTCGTATGAGTCAGCGTTATCGACATCTGACGGGGCCTTATTTTGGGCCTGCATTTGGCCAGCTGATTGAGTAGTGAAATATCGAGATTTATGAGGATGTGATAGAGGGCTGGTGTTGGAGAGCATGGGAACGTGACGTCTGGCATACTCCACGTAAAGTCTGATCACCAAAATGGAGGATCGCCGTATCGTGTACCAAGCGCATCGTAACCCCTTCACATCTGCGCCTGACATCCGAGGACAAGTCGCCAACTCGCTGCAATATTTTGGGTCACCCTGCACCATTGACCAGAGACCACCAGCTGACGGACTAATGGATTAGCGTCCCATCCGTAGGCTTCCGTTAACACCATAACACAAACGGCTGCGTTTTGATCGGTGGCATGAAGTTCAAGCATAGACTGCTGATGAATGGTATCTCATTGTGTTCAGCGATGAGTAGCGGTTCAGCACTACCACGGATGGCCGTCATCAGCAAGTATGGTCGCGGCCAGGGGAGATATTTCATTCTTCCAGTGTTTTGGAGAAGAATAGCCTTGGCACTACTGCGTCGTGGTGGAGGGAGCCATCGGGAATGACTTCAAGGTTACGGCTGGGAATTCTGGTAGCACAACGCTACATCACGGACATCCTTCGTACTCATATGTACCTTTTCACACGAATGTATCATAGTGCTATTTTTCAACGGGCCAGCGGTCGTCCACACATGGCACGTGTATCTATGAACCGCCTGCGTGATATTGGGCTACTGCCGTGATCAAGAACATTCCCAGATTTGTCCCCGATAGAGCACGTGCGGCAACAGCTTTGAGGTCAACTCCCAGTGTCAATATAAAGGATATCAAGGACAAGATAGAACAGTTGTCGGCTAGCTTTCCTCAATACAGCAGCTTCTTGACATCCTTCCCAACAGTATCCGTGCATAAATCGAGGCCAGAGTGGGTACAACGTGGTAATGAAAAGCGAGCTCGTACTGCCAAGTTATTTTAAAGTTGACTAGAAATACACTCAAATCACATCACATACCCCCTCAACCCGTGAAGTTAAGCCCTTCGCTTTCTTTATCCATCAGCGTATATTGTTTAGCATTTCGCCATCTTCTGTTAAAATAATTTTGTTGGACGAACAATAGTCCCCTGACAAGCCACCGTGTATACACCATCAACTGTGCTTCGTAAACAACGTTACCGTGTATTCCCGATGGTATATGGTAACCAGAAACAATAGCCGTCGCTCAAATCCCCCTCTCCTCAAGTCCTTAAGCGGACGATGTGAGGATGGAAATATTTCGGTAATGCTCTGCATAATCCGAACTCTGTAACTTTCCATTGATGGCCACTCTGCGAAACACAATTTCTGTGAAGTAATGTTTCTCTTGTATCGCACTGAAACGCGGGATCTAGGGTAGCTGAAAGTGAAATTCTGCGCGATACACAGTGCTTTTCTTGTAGTGTCTCCCATTAGAGTTCGTTGAGTATGTCTGTGACGAAGTCATCCCTGCATATTCTCGGTCTCCCTTTTATTAATACTAAATGCTAAGCGGACTTCCTTTTATTATGTACTAGCTGTACCCAGCCACGTGCTGCTGTGGCTCAGTCTGGTTAAATGGAAAGAAAGAGAAGAGGTACGTTCTAAACCCTTTATGCTTCCTGTTTCCGTCCATCTCCTCATCCCCCACTCTTTGTCCATCTTCTCCTTCTCCCCCCCCCCCCCCCCCCCCGTCTCTCTCTCTCTCTCTCTCTCTCTCTCTCTCTCTCTCTCTCTCTCTCTCTCTCCCTCCATCTCCTCCTCTCCCCTCTCTGCCCATCTCCTCTTTCCACCTCCCTCTGGCCTTCAGCATCATTTATTGTTATAGCAGATTCTGCAGGGTGAATGTTAACAGAGTATCGTTTAAAATTTGACGTAAATCGTTCAAGAACTTTTCGAGACTTTTGCTAGCATTTCACAAATATATATTTCTTTTTCTTTTAACTTTTATTAGAGAGTCACGTATCTTATGCTTGTAACTGATTGCAGTGACTGATCTATCAGTAATCTTGTACTATAATCGAACTCTGTCAGGCCCTTCTGTGTGTTTACGCACGAAACATTACGTATATTTATTTAGGGTGAAGGTCGGCTGCTAGTCTTAGTGTCAAGCGCTGATCATCTTTTGTCATGCATGAATGTTGCCAGGCCACCGCCATTCTGTCAGTAAACCTCTTCCTCTCCGCTAAGTCTAATCCACTTACTTTCTGTGACGATCTCGAAACTCTTCCCCTGGTCCTTAACAAAAACCAAAAACAGCTCCACAGTAATATCCGAAGTAGTTATTTTACCTCTGGCAATGAAAGTCGGAGACGTAATTCATGACTCTGCTCAACCAACAACTTCATTTCATCCATTAAGTCTGTCTGGAAGACGACGGCAATCCTAGTCCTTTACTTCTGACTGAGTTCAAATTCTGATCTCAGCTACGGTGATCATTCTTGAATACGACGCTCACTATGGAAGAAGGAAATAACTACGAGGAAACTATCATGTTCTAACAACTGAAGATTAAAGACAAAACACAGGTAAGAGTCAACTGACGAAAAACAAATCAATTGACGAAAAACAAATCAATTTGCGAATGAACCCGTCTAGATAGTTCAACATATTTTCGTTTATTAATTTTTTGCTACTGTCACCATAACACATGCAACAGAGATTAAATTAACACCAGTCGACAAAAGTAAAAAACGTAACCGCAACTCCTGAATTAGTCCTTAGGCCCGTTCCCATTGGCTCGAAATCGAACCCGGGTCCTTCCGCATAAAAGCTAGCAATGCTAACCCTTCAGCTATGGCGATGGTCGTGTACAAAAGTACAAAACTTCTCGCATATTCTATTTGGTTCTTAAAATTAGCTCGATCTTCACTGTTTTTCCAGTTTGTGGTTGTAATATCGCAACTTAATGAATTTCAAAATTAGTTGTACCTCATTATTAGATGCTTAAAGTGTTTCATAATTGTTTTTGTTGTTATGATGTTGTAAAGTCATTTCCGGAAGTAGCTTCCTTCAACAATGTCGTTGAATATTCACGACGTTCAATCCTTAAGATTTCTGTTATGTCATAGTAGTTGGACTCTAATATGGCGGGTGCCAAAGAGCCAACTTTGATCGTTATCTTTGTGGCAGCAGCGTTTTGTTCAAGTCAAGTACTTTGTACCTGCTCAAAACAAGCTGTTATAGGTAACAGTTGCGCAAATGTGACGTTTTGGAACAAAGTTAAATTAACCTGTGATACATGTGTTTTTGGGCTAAATTTATTTAGTAGTCCTTAATGCTGGATTCACTCCAAAAATGTCTTACAATTCTTAGATTGTATCCAACATGAAGCACTCCTTCACTATTTGAGATCCTAAATTTATTATGAAAATTCTGGGAACAACTTTACTCTGTCAGTCTGACACATTGCTTTTTGCATAATTTAGGACGTCGGGATAAATACTTTCGTCCTCTTTTTTATTTTTTATTTTTATCTCGGAACTCTAGGTGATATCTTACTGTTTATTTCATTGACCCCAGTCACCTACTTATCTAACAGGTCAGTTCAAACGAATCAATTTTTTTAATTTGTCCTCCCTATGTAAACAGTAGTCTCACATCAATAAAGATTATTTCTGAGGAACGAATGAGGATAAAGAGGACCATACCTGGTCAGGTTCTTTGGTCTTAAGCCGATCTTTCTGTACGTAGGTTGCTTTACCCTAATACTAAGATATGAGAATATAAAAAATCGAATGGATTTGTATCTTCAGTCACAAATCACAGTTTTTTAATCATGGTGCAGTTTGAGTCTCATTTGAATCGGTCATTTTTTAAAACGACCCTTTCGGACTTGTTCCAGTAAAAAAATTTTAATGCGGTTTTAGTTGTCCATCATACTATGCAACAGGGACTCCTTTCGAAAGTAGGTGTTGACACACAAAGGAAATATTTTCTACGTTTCTGAAAGGTTCCATCTCCTGGAGCTCAGGTAGTCTAGTTACGAACCATCGTTGTAAACTGTGCTCCCAACAACAATCCACATTGTTAATATAGAGCAAATGCTAAGTTTAGACAGGTGGTGGCCGAATTTCTTCACGAAAGATACACACTATAGATTCTCTAGGAACAGAACAGAAACGCCAATCAAAGATACCATTCAGTAAAAATGGTTCAAATGGCTCTGAGTACTATGGGACTTAATATTTGAAGTCATCAGAAAGGTAGCATTCATTACTACCACTTACTGAGAACTGAGATACAATCCAAACAGTCCACATATGGTTATCGTCTTTGATTTCATTGGTGGACTTGTAAAGCATATTTTCGACTTAAATTTGTCCGAAATAAAAACGTGCGACTCTTTCTCTCGACGATGAGTGTACAACATAAGTGTGTCAGTCAACCGTAATAAAAGTATAATGCACCTATAAAGTTTCAAAATACATCCGATAAAAGCATGTATGTATGTATTATAAAGTTCACTGGGAGTCACTATAGAAGACTAAAACATTACTAGATGCACTGCACATTACAGCTGCAGATACATTCCTATATGCTAATTGTACACTCGCTGAATAGTGAACACATAATAAATGTTCTCCTGGCGCTCTAGTGTCTGTATCTGTTTTCTAAATAAATAAACCCTTAAAATTATAGCAGACTTCTGAAGTCGCTGTTAAAAGGCCCTTTGCCGGCCGCGGTGGTCTAGCGGTTCTAGGCGCTCAGTCCGGAACCGCGCGACTGCTACGGTCGCAGGTTCGAATCCAGCCTCGGGCATGGATGTGTGTGATGTCCTTAGGTTAGTTAGGTTTAAGTAGTTCTAAGTTCTAGAGGACTGATGACCACAGATATTAAGTCCCATAGTGCTCAGAGCCATTTGAACCATTTTTTTAAAAGGCCCCTTATTTCGCTGAGTTCGGAATCTTATTGCTTTCTTCCTACTGAATATAAAAATTAATTTTTTCGTAGAATGTATTCTGTGATATTCAGTACCGATCTAAAAAAATAGCTTTTATAGAGAAAATAGTTTAATTTAAAAAGCTTTTGAGATTTTCTCGAAAATTGCCTGTGTGAGTATCGAGCCTATCAGAAACGACCGATTAAAGCAATTAAAAAGCTGGACGTTACGTAAAGCAGAAAAATAGCAGCCGATATTTTCTACTTTGCAATAAAAGCACAAGCCGGAGCTCAGCAACTAGGATAAATATTCATTGCTCATACCTTCCCAGAGTATTTCGAGACAAACGGACGTCTATAAAAAGACAGGTACGTCTAAACTGGAAACAACTAGCTCGGAAGCTGTAGTAATATCTATCTCCACAACGATTTTGTATATAGGTTTCCAATGTCTTTTGTCTTCCACAAAATTTAATAAAACACCTATTTTCATAACATATTTACGATTAACTGTTTTTTTATTTGTTTACATTAGCAACAGTTAATGCTCGTTCTTTGTACTTTATAAGCCCTGCAAATCTTCTGCCGCATCTTTGAACATACAGTAATACTCACGTTCACTGGCAGACAGTCTTTTGTCGTGCGTGTATGTGTGTGTGCGTGTGGGGGGGGGGGGAGGAGTGGGGGTTACATGTCTATTACTCTACACTACCTGTGTTTTCTTGGTACAGGAAACTGTTAAATCATTCCCGGCATTCGGCGAAATATCCACTTCTTCGAAAGCAGTCAACAGTCCAGTAACAAGACGAAGGAGTTTCGATGTGAATGGCACAAAACTCCAACATTTGTTATCTAAGTAATTTGTTCACGTTAGTATAATTCGTTGTTAGGTCCATTTACAAGAAAATGGTCCTTGTGTCGACCACCTCGAGAAACTTCCACCGAAATCAATGAAAATCACTTCTGCATCACAGTGTAATTTTAAATGTGAGCGACTGACTGTCCGTCCGTATGCGACCTTTCGCTTCGAAACCGCTAACGGTGAAGTTCGCTCCCAATAAATAGCATTGTCAGCAGTAGGTGTTGGCTCTTCTTATTTCATTGTAAAAATTAATCTGTAAGTACGTAAATGCAGTAAATCGAAATATTATGGCAAGTTCAGCCGAGAACTGTATGGAAGACCTGGCACAACTCATCTAAAGCCAATAAAAAATTAAAATTGCATAATTCGCATGAAATTTAATCACCAGCTTCATCGAACAAACGTATGAAATACATCTATCTGTGAATGTTTTTGAGTACCAACAGAAGATGTTCAAATCGGTCATAGCACTATGGGACTTAACTTCTGTACGGCCAGCAAGAGGGAAAAAAGCGTAGCAACAAATGAAATGGACATAAAACTGCTACTACTACTACTACCACCGGATGGGATTTACCAGATGTGAAAGGGATGCTCGTGGTGGAGAGAGCTGCGGCCGGGTGGAGGTTTCGCCTCGCAGCGCCGGCGTATTGCAGATAGGCCTGTAGCAGCTGCGCGCG
This sequence comes from Schistocerca americana, assembly GCF_021461395.2. Classification (NCBI taxonomy): domain Eukaryota; kingdom Metazoa; phylum Arthropoda; class Insecta; order Orthoptera; family Acrididae; genus Schistocerca; species Schistocerca americana. Next base: position 125,042,257 of record NC_060120.1, on the reverse strand, counting down.
TCCTAATGCGTAACGGTCCGTTCCCCAGGCCGCAGCCTGCAGGTCACACCGTCCCCTGGGGTTGCAGCAGAACAGGCCAGCGACTCTAGTTTCTGTTTCCGAAGCTTCAGTCACTACGTGCATGCAGGTTAAATATTCTTGCTTCCATACTACACCAACTGCTTACCCATAGTTCTCATGGCGTGTTATGCATAGCACACAAAGCCGAGTTGTCCTTATGGTGCCCCATGGATAGGTGCATAGGATCGGAATTTTCTCTCCCGAACTGAACATCAGTTCCAAACTAAAATATAGATCGCCTGGCTAACAAACACAGCACATGGAATATTACTGCGCAAAGGCGACAGTGTCGAATCCCTGCTTGGGAAGAAAGGCGCATATGGAGAACTGGGAGGTAAGCTAAACAGAAGTGGTGGTTGGGTAGTGACCATGTCTCTACTGGGTTAAAGGCTAATTGTTTCGCAGTGACTTTATTTAATCAGAGCGTGTGACGCTGTTACTGCTGATCTCATTTACACCTCTGCATCTACTTTACCACTACGCAGTTCAGTTACGTGCCTGACGGAGGATTCATCGAACCACTTTCAAGTTGTTTCTCTACCGTTCCAGTCTAGAACAGCGGGCGGGAAAAACGAACAGTTAAATCTTTTCGTGCGAGCTCTGATTTATTTTATTTTATTATTAGGTCTACAACTTTGCTTCCGCCGTTTTGCAATAGACGGCAGTAGCGGCAAGTGGCGTTCAGGTGGTTGGTCATAGGTGTAATACAATAAGCTTAGGCATCTCTAAACATAATGCCATAAAAATATTAGTCGATTTGTGATTGCATCATAAGGTTGTTCTCGATTAAGTACGTCAACTTACATACCCATTTCTCGCCATTTGCGGGAAGTTTTAATTTCTGCTTTGACATGAAAACAGCTCCGGCTGTGACTCTTAAAATGCTGGGTAAGACAAATGGTGAGGATAATATTAATGGAAGAACGTGCAGAGAATGTTTTCAACGCCTTAATAACGGTGATTTTGATTTCGAAGACCGGCATGTCGGTGTAAGATAGAACGTTTTCGTAGCTACTGAAACAGACGAAGACAGTCATAGGACATCATTAGCGAAAGCAATTGATGCGTTCGAGCCCAGCACTGAAACACAGAAGGCCACAATACAGCGATAGCCTCGTAAACGTAATTTTGCCGCAGGTCAATGCTCGACCATATGTCGCATAACCTGTCAAAATATACACGGAAACGTTGAAGTGAGAAGTCCTATCCCTCCCGCTGTATTCTCCATACGTTTCTCTCTCTGACTACCAACTTTTTCGATCAGTGACGTACAATGTGGCTGACCAGCACTTCCGATCATATGAAAAAGTGCAAAATTCAATCGATTCATGGATCCCCACAAATGACACCCAGTTCTTCCGCCACGAGATTCATATGCTATCCGAAAGACGGGAGTATGTAGCAGCCAACGTTGGGAAATACTATGAATCATAACTTTTTTGTAATTTTTTCACAATAAAGCCCCGACCTTCCAGAAAAAACGGCGGAAGCAAAGTTGTAGACCTAGTATGATGGTCATTTCTCTCTTTGCAGATCGGCGCCATAAAAATTATTCGTATTCGGAGGAGTCAGTTGGTGATTGAAATTTCGCGATAGGTCCCGCAGCAACGAAAAACGTCTTTGTTTAGAGCTGCTGTTCGAGAGGAATGGGCTGTGAGTGTCTATTTCGTCACTAATAACACATTTAGATACACTCATCAGTCATCAGAGTCATCTACACTATACAGAAACCCTTTAGAAAACCAACAATTACTTTTATCATAGCGTTAATGCCAAAATGCGAGGAGGTGAAGTCCTTTGCAATTACACGCCTGAAAAACTTGTCATTGCCTCCCAGCTAACAATGCCATACAATGTTTCTTTTATTCTCATTAATAATATGAAAATGAAATGTTTTGGCAACACCTAATGCAGCTGTTACCATTTTAAAAATAATTCTTGTAATTTTGTCCGTAACAGATCTCGCTAGAAATTCCATGACTCACAGTGAATGAGATAATTGATGGGTAAGAACTACAGTGAAACTGAGTTACATTTATTCGTACCATAAATAACTGGTGCAAATAAATGTAGTAAAACCCCGTAGAGATCTTCAGAAAGTCGCTTTTGGTCCAATGGTAACAACACGGACGATGTGAGACCAACGTTCTATTCTACTGAGTTCTCTAATACGAATGATACCTGAAACTCAAAAATGTATCGATACGAGACCGACAACAGACCCATAGTGACAGGATGAAGAAGTTTCTGGAAAATAAGAACAAGAGGAAGACTAAAGTAACTAGTCAAAACATGGCTCAAATGGCTCAAATGGCTCGAGGCACTATGGGACATAACATCCGAGGTCATCAGTCCCCTAGGCTTAGAACTACTTAAACCTAACTAACTAAGGACATCACACACATCAATGTCCGAGGCAGGATCTGAACCTGCGACCGTAGCAGCAGCGTGGTTCCGGACTGAAGAGTCTATAACCGCTCGGCCACAGCGGTCGGCAGTAACTAGTCGTTCTTCCCGATCTTTAAACAGCCAAACTAAATGGCTTGAATTAAATGGATGCTTTTCTTACTCGGTGTGCTTAGAGATGCAGTAACGAGAAAGTCACATTGCTTTTCGTTATTATACAGTAACATAGCAAGTTAAAATCCATAGAAACGAGAAATGGGTTCTGTAACACAATTTTAATGGCCAAAAATTTCAGTGGTGTTGACATACAATATACGGACCGAACGTCGAGAGAGAAAGTGTTGAGCCTAAATGATATCGTTTGTTTAAGAGTTCGTGATGACGACAGAAGTGGCCTTCCTTCCATAGTCAGCACCGAACTGGTACAGAAAACAGAAAAAAAATCGAGACTTTCGCGTTATCTCAACTGTCCGAGAACTTTTATCAGATTTTTGTGTGCCTTTTTCTCGAAACTATGAATAAATAATTAGGGCATGACAAGCTCTGTACTTGTTGGGTGCAGTATTCTGAGGTGACGGAACTTAATGCAGATGCAATTTATCAACTTCTTAAGAAATACGATAAATCCTTAATTGTGAATCGTGATTATATACAGAAGTAATACAAGGGTGTAGCTGTAAGATTTTTCAAACACGTTTGCCTAGGGAATTCCAGTATTTTATTAACAGCCAAACAGAGGTTATTTTCCGAATAGTCGTTACGACAGATGTCGTAGAAATACACGTGAAGTTAAGGCGTGAATATAGTGCTTTAAAAATATTTCCGTTGCTTTATATTATCAGTTTTCTGATAAATTCATCTATATATGGCAAAACATTCTTGACTTTCTGGATGTGCCTCGCATGAGCAAAGGAAATGATCGAGGCCTGCATGGTAACTGCTTATAAATATGGAATACCGCATAACGCCACTGCATAAACGAGAAGTGAATGTTAAGTGAAGAGCTAAACTTCAGGAGGTGATTGCTGAGACGAAAATAAAAGAAAAATCTTCATACCAACATACATCCAGATATGAACAGTGTTTCTGCAAACAGCAGTTACAACATTATATTACATTACACTACACATATTAATTTATTATTTAATTTATTCATATTCGCCAGTGTAGAAGGCACTGATGAGTGACATTCTTGCTGATATTGTGATTTCAGATAAGTCGAAGCACAATGTTGTTTGTTCTTGTTGTTGTGATCTTCATTCCAAGGTGGATGCACTTCCCACGCCAATTCCGTGCGAAGAAACTCTTCATCTCTCCACAACCTCTGCAACAAGTGGATATTCTATCTCTATTCAGGCTTTGCTCTCCTAAAATGTTTACAGCCCACACTTCCTTCCATTATCAAACTGACGACTCGTTGATGGATCAGTATGTGCCCTATCACAACGGATCCCTTATTTTAATTAAGTTGTACCAACAATTACTTTTCTCCCCATTTACATTGAGTACTGCCTCCTTAGTTATTCGCTCCATCTATGTAATTTTCAACATTCTTCTCCAGTCGAAGCACAGTGGTCCATTACTGATTCTAGAAGCAAGTCATAAAGGTTTTCGTCTGTGGTCCAAGCCGTGGAAACGATCGAGATACCGCACAGATTTACCGAGTCACTTATCTGATAAACAGCACCACCCAGTTCACCAAACGTTTGCATTCATTTCTTTTCAAATATGCGAGCATGTGTTTTTGCAGAGAAATGTAGACCATGGGAGCAGTATACCATCTCTGAAAGAGCACGTTACCGAGACCAGTCCTGGTGAACGCTGCTGATGAGCAGACTTCTGTGACCCTATTCGGCCAGTGCTCGCAACTGTTGATGCCGCGCTGATTAGCCGAGCGGTCTAAGCGCTGCAGTCATGGACTGTGCGGCTGGTCCCGGCGGAGGTTAGAGTCCTCCCTCGGGCATGGGTGTGTGTGTGTGTGTGTGTGTGTGTGTGTGTGTGTGTGTGTGTGTGTTTTGTCCTTAGTATAATTTAGGAGTAGTAGTGAGTATTGTGTAAGCTTAGGGACTGATGACCTTAGCAGTTAAGTCCCATAAGATTTCCCACACATTTGAACATCCTTTTGCAACTGTCGAAGGAATGAGGTAAGCGACTTGAGATTTGGATTGCATCTCACGGCGACCACTTTGAACATACTTTGTAATAGTAATTGCAATGTCACACACTCAGTGACTATTTCTGGATTTATGCTGATATGATCAGTACCCGAAGTCTAAGACAAAAAAAAAAAAGAGAGATGCGCATCTAAAGAATTATCCGAATCGGACGCAAATCGAAAGATGTGATGTAAATCTAAATTTCCTACGTTGGATGGTTTATTCAAGAGAAAGAGCTTCACAAATTGAGCAAGTCAATAACGCGTCGGTCCACCTCTCGCCCTCATGCAAGCGGTTTCTATGGACGGCACTGATCGATAGAGTTGTTGGATGTCCTCATGAGTGACATCATGCCAAACTCAGTCCAACTAGCACGTAATATCGTCAAAATCCCGATGTGTTTGGAGGGCCCTGCCCATAACTCTTCAACCGTTTTCTAGTGGAGAGAGGTCAGGTGACTTTGCTGGCCAAGGTATGGTTTGGCAAGCACGAACACAAGCTGTAAAAACTCGCGCCGTTTGCGGGAGAAACTTACTTTGCTGAAAGGTAAGGTCAGGATGGCTTGCCGAGAAGGGCAACAAACCGGGGCGTAGGATATCGTCGGCATACCACTGCGCTGTAAGGGTGTCGCGGATGACAACCAAAGAAGTCCTGCTATGACATGTAATGGCAGCCCAGACCATCACTCCTGGTTATTGGGCTGTATGGTGATTGACAGTCTGAGTGGTAACCCACCTCTACCTGGGAGTCTCCAGACACGTCTTCCGCCTAGAATCACACTGACTGGAGTAGAATTATCTTCAGTGATGAGTCCTGCTTTGAACTGAGCTCTGAAGGCAAGCGAATACGTGTCTGGAGATGTCACGGATAGTTGTTGGATATCAACCTGACTGTCGCCCGGCGTATGGCCCGACAACCATGAGTGATGGTCTCGGGTGTCATTTCACTTCTTAGCAGGACCATGTGGTTGTAATCCGCAGCAATGTTACAGCACAGCGGTATGTCGTCGATATTCTACGCCCTGTTTCGTTGGCCTTCGTTGCAAGCAGTCCCGAGCTTTGGCAAACTCTGAACAGGCGGCCTGGTATTGGGTAGAAAGGGGAGATATAGAAAAAAGTGAGAGCATTTTGGGGGTGCGGGTGGGGGATAAGTTTGCAATTAAAAGAGGAGGAGAAGAGCTATGGCAAGAACTCTGGGACAGAGAGGAAACAGGCAGAAGGACTTACCAACTGCTCCCAAACATCAAAGAACGTCTCCAACTCTCGCATTTACAGCCTAGTAAGGGACTGCTGCACTTCCTCAGAGGTCATGGACCGTACCCGGCATATCTTAGCCGGTTCGGGAAAAGAGCTACCCCCTCGTGTGACTGCGGAGCCGAACAGGGCACTCCGGATCACGTGATCTATGAGTGCCCTGTCTTCGACGACGTAGCCAGCGACCTAAGAAACCAGCTACCAAACAATGACACCTATCACTTAATCAGAAACCCTACCACATTTGACGTCATAAACCGCCTTGCCAGCCAGGTATCGGCAAAAGTCCTGCGAGAATATTGTAGGGAAAACACGTGAACTATTGATCACGACATGACTCAATGCGACCTATCCCATTCCACCAGGGCATGGATTGGCCAATCGCCGTGGCGGTAGGAATCCGCCACGTTCTGGAATAGGGGGAAGGTGCGCTAACACCCGAACTTGACAATTGCACACCGATAGCGACCAGTAAATAGATAATTCTCAGTAGGAAGTAGAAAGGACATCTCCAAACAGAACCTGCAGGGATTTTCTAAGCGCCAGCCCGGTGCCAGGGGCATGCCCACTGGGATTAGCTCGGAGGGCTCGGCCACATATTAGGTTTATAAAACAACTGACACGCCTGTAACGCTGCAGGAAGTAGCTTTTAGAATAGTTAGATTAGAGTAGAGACTAGATCTTACCCATTAAGTAACTAACCCATCATTTCCTGTAGCATGTAAGTAGACTAAAACTAGAATTAAAAAACGCTGCTAACATCATTGAATTGTATTGTAGATATTAAGACCCACTAATGTATAAGGTGCCGCGAATCGTTAGTATACGTCGGACCCGCGTGTCGCCACTATCAGTGATTGCAGACCGAGCGCCGCCACAAGGCAGGTCTAGTCTAGAGAGACTCCCTAGCACTCGCTAGCAGTTGTACAGCCGACTTTGCTAGCGATGGTTCACTGTCTACATACACTTTAATTTGCAGAGACGACAGTTTAGCATAGCCTTCAGTTACTATGTCTTCCGAACAGATAATATTGTGACTCATGTACCGTCAAGAGCGACGTTCATCACTAATGGATTAAAGTTAGGTATCAAACTAATTACGTCCGCTTTCTGAATTCTAATTCCTTGCCATGTTCCAGACCTCACGTCAGTATAGTCCTTCCCTCCTCACGCCAGCCTGCGTGAGCTAAAACGCGTGCATTTCGGCCTCCAGTTGTAACACGGTGTTGGCTCTTCTGCCAACACAACAGGATTGAATAAAGGTTAAAAAAAAAAAAAAACCTGTCGCGGGCAGGAAAGTCACTGTAATTTTACCCAACCGAGAACTTTTGGAGCGTTATTGGCTGGGCCCTCAGTCCATTTCGGGATTTTGACGATCTAACGCACCTAATGAACAGAATTTAGCACGATATCGCTCAGGAAGACATCCAACAACTCTATCAATCAATGCCAAGCCGAATAACTGCTTGCATATTGGCCAGAAGTGGAAGAACTCCTTATTGACCTTCTCAATTTGTGAAGCTCATTCTGTTGAATAAATCATCCAGTTTTCTGAAACTGTAATCATTACTTGCCCGCGAAAGGCAAAGGTCCCGAGTTCGAGTCTCGGTCCGGCACAAAGTTTTAATGTGCCAGGAAGTTTCATATCAGCGCACACTCCGCTGCAGAGTGAAAATCTCATTCTGGAACCGTAATCATTACTTTGTCTGTACATGTAGATCACATCTACCGATTTTCGTCCCAATTGGACAATTCCTTCGTTGTGCACAGTCTTTTTTTAATTTTAGTGTGTATTTTGTTCATTTCCTTATCAGTAATAATCTCCTGAAGTTGGTCCCCTTGCTCAGTTTTCATGCGCGGCGAGCAGGCACGCGCAGCCTTTGCGCCGGCGCAGTAGTGAGCTGCGAGCGGCGGCATCAGCGTGGCGTCGGGACGGCCTGTTGCAGGCCGTCCGGTCCGCCCTTTTGTTTTAGCGGCTGGGTGGAAGGAAGGGAGGGAGGGCGCAAGGGGCGTCGCGGCGTCTGCGCCTGCGTCGAATAGTCTCCGCTCTGAGAGGGGAGCTAAGGTCGGCCCTGACCAGCCATGGAGGACGGCCCGCGCTGCCAGCCTGGTCTCTGTACGTCCGAAGCACTCACATCATATCTCATCACTGTGCACTGTGTTCGCCGGAGTGGACAGTAAGTATGCTGGTGTAGGACAGCCTGTGCACCTGTTGGCCACCCTACAGACCCACCATACTGCCTACCGGCAGCCATTACAAGTTCGCTCGTGCCTTCCTCGAGTAACTCGTGCTTTGCAGGAAATGTGGATCCTGTATCATTGTATTTGCAATCAGCTGTTGACGGATAATCATCAGTAAGTGTAATACGTCACACAGCAGATGGATTGCTCACTTCGTTCGTCCACGCTACCAGAAAGCAGCAGATGCGGCGGCCAGGTTGGTACCGTGTTCTTTGACTTCCAGGAGGCCGTGGATAAAGTTCAGAACTGTCGCCTACTAAGTAAAATACAGAGTGTTACAAAAAGGTACGGCCAAACTTTCAGGAAACATTCCCCACACACAAAGAAAGAAAATATGTTATGTGTACATGTGTCCGGAAACGCTTACTTTCCATGTTAGAGCTCATTTTATTACTTCTCTTCAAATCACATTAATCATGGAATGGAAACACACAGCAACAGAACGTACCAGCGTGACTTCAAACACTTCGTTACAGGAAATGTTCAAAATGTCCTCCGTTAGCGAGGATACATGCATCCACCCTCCGTCGCATGGAATCCCTGATGCGCTGATGCAGCCCTGGAGAATGGCGTATTATATCACAGCCGTCCACAATACGAGCACGAAGAGTCTCTGCATTTGGTACCGGGGTTGCGTAGACAAGAGCTTTCACATGCCCCCATAAATGAAAGTCAAGAGGGTTGAGGTCAGGAGAGCGTGGAGGCCATGGAATTGGTCCGCCTCTACCAATCCATCGGTCACCGAATCTGTTGTTGAGAAGCGTACGAACACTTCGACTGAAATGTGCAGGAGCTCCATCGTGCATGAACCACATGTTGTGTAGCACTTGTAAAGGCACATGTTCTAATAGCACAGGTAGAGTATCCCGTATGAAATCATGATAACGTGCTCCATTGAGCGTTGATGGGAGAACATGGGGCCCAATCAAGACATCACCAACAATGCCTGCCCAAACGTTCACAGAAAATCTGTGTTGACGACGTGATTGCACAATTGCGTGCGGATTATCGTCAGCCCACACATGTTGATAAAATTTACAATTTGATCACGTTGGAATGAAGCCTCATCCGTAAAGAGAACATTTACACTGACATGAGGATTGACACATTGTTGGATGAACCATTCGCAGAAGTGTACCCGTGGAGGCCAATCAGTTGCCGATAGTGCCTGCACACGCTGTACATGGTACGGAAACAACTGGTTCTCCCGTAGCACTCTCCATACAGTGACGTGGTCAACGTTACCTTGTACAGCAGCAACTTCTCTGACCCTGACATTAGGGTTATCGTCAACTGCACGAAGAACTGCCTCGTCCATTGCAGGTGTCCTCGTCGTTCTAGGTCTTCCCCAGTCGCGAGTCATAGGCTGGAATGTTCCGTGCTCCCTAAGACGCCGATCAATTGCTTCGAACGTCTTCCTGTCGGCACACCTTCGTTCTGGAAATCTGTCTCGATACAAACGTACCGCGCCACGGCTATTGCCCCGTGCTAATCCATACATCAAATGGGCATCTGCCAACTCCGCATATGTAAACATTGCACTGACTGCAAAACCACGTGTGTGATGAACACTAACCTGTTGATGCTACGTACTGATGTGCTTGATGCTAGTACCGTAGAGCAATGAGTCGCATGTCAACACAAGCACCGAAGTCAACATTACCTTCCTTCAATTGGGCCAACTGGCGGTGAATCGAGGAAGTACAGTACATACTGACGAAACTAAAATAAGCTCTAACATGGAAATTAAGCGTTTCCGGACACATGCCCACATAACATCTTTTCTTTATTTTATTTGAGGAATGTTTCCTGAAAGTTTGGCCGTACCTTTTTGTAACACCCTGAATAAGAGTACAAAATATCAGACCACCTTTGTAATTATATTGAAGAGTTCCTAGCAAACAAAACACAGCATGTCGTTTTTAACAGAGAGAAAACTTGAGACGTAAAGACAAATTTGGGTGTATCCCAAGCGAATGTTAAAAGACTATTACTTTTAATATTATGGTTGGTTGGTTGGTTTAAACAGAGAGAAGGTCCCTTGTTCGTAATAAAACAGTGCCACAAGGGTGAGAATAAAACAGACGAAACATATAACACAAAAAGGAAAGAAAGGAAAAGCCACAAGAACGAAGGGAAGGCAACGAATACTAAAAGGAACAAAAGAGGGCAAGAAAACAATAGAGACGCTAGAAACAGAAGGGATTAAGGATACGTATAAATGACCTAGTGAATGTAGAGTTCCATGGGGATTTTCATGGATGATGCTGACATATGCAGAACAGCTGCAATATTACAAAATTATAGTGAAACGCAGGAAGACCTGCAGGTTAGGAACAGCTTCCCTCAACATGGACAAAGGCAGAGGGGCCCATTATTGTAGTACACATGATTGCAGAAGAAGCACTTGAAGCACTCATATCCATCAAGTACCTAGGTGTATGCCTACAGAACGATTTGAAGAGCAACGATCACATTAAACTAATCGCTGGTAAGGCCGTTACCAGTCCGATATTCACTGGAAGAATTCCAAGGACAAATGGCGCCCCCTTAAGTCATAGGTTTTATTAGTAACGACACTGAAGGTTGTTCTACAAGTTGCAACTTTTGGTCTGATCATGGTAATAGCCGAAACGGCGTTATAAATAAAGACATATATTATGCAATTGATATGGCTTTATTCATTTTTTTAATATCCACAGTGAACGTAGATACAGTCAGGAAATTTATTCCCTTTATTTATAAAGCGCTAGTTAACAAAATGGTTCATATGGCTCTGAGCACTATGGGACTTAACATCTGAGGTCATCAGTTCCCTAAAACTTAGAACTACTTAAACCTAACTAACCTGAGGACATCATACACATCCATGCTCGAGGCAGGATTCGAACCTGCGATCGTAGCGGTCGCTCGGTTCCAGACTGAAGCGCCTAGAACCGCTCGGCCACTTCGGCCGGCCGCTATTTAACATTCATTGCGCCAGTGAGCTACGTTGCACTACTGCTAGAAAGGAACAATTTCTTTCGTATCATCTCGGAAGAACCTCAGAGATATCTGATCCGTGGAGGTGCTTTCCCACTGTCGAGCAATTTCAGTTGCTTCTTATTGCGCGCACACTTAGGGCACTGCAGACAGCCATATATCCCAAGCAGTCGGACCTTACTTTCTCAGTGAGCCTCGCATATCACGAAAGCAACGGACATGATATCCAGAATGAGAATTTCACTCTGCAGCGGAGTGTGCGCTGATATGAAACTTCCTGGCAGATTAAAACTGTGTGCCCGACCGAGACTCGAACTCGGGACCTTTGCCTTTCGCGGGCAAGTGCTCTACCATCTGAGCTACAGAAGCACGACTCACGCCCGGTACTCACAAATTTACTTCTGCCAGTATCTCGTCTCCTACCTTCCAAACTTTACAGAAGCTGTTCTGCGAACCTTGCAGAACTAGCACTCCTGAAAGAAAGGATATAGCGGAGACATGGCTTAGCCACAGCCTGGGGGATGTTTCTCATTCTGTGGCTAAGCCATGTCTCCGCTATATCCTTTCTTTCAGGAGTGCTAGTTCTGCAAGGTTCGCAGGAGTGCTTCTGTTAAGTTTGGAAGGTAGGAGACGAGATACTGGCAGAAGTAAAGTTGTGAGTACCGGGCGTGAGTCGTGCTTCGTTAGCTCAGATGGTAGAGCACTTGCCCGCGAAAGGCAAAGGTCCCGAGTTCGAGTCTCGGTCGGGAACACAGTTTTAATCTGCCAGGAAGTTTCAACGGACATGATCTGCTTAATAGAGTGCTAGTTCACTTTTCAAAAGCAGTACAATTGTGACTGAGCTTGGCTTGAACTTCAAAGATCTTCGTATGTTTCCGGAGTTGTGTGACACAAAATGTGTAAGCAATGGATACGCAGTTCCACTAAAATTAGGTGCCATGGGTCTGTGGGTGTGGAGCAAGAGCCCGGTGGTGTTCTAGATGGGTTCTGTTGGGTTGAGCGTAGGCGTCATTGCAAGTTCACTATTACGCTCCTCAAGCCATTGCGTTGCAGCACGACTCTGGCCTTCTGACGGAGATATCCTACTGAAAGATGTCAACGCCGTTGGCGAAGACATCAAACTTGAAACGAGGCAGGTAGTCGACAGCTGTCACGGTGACTTCGATTATCCCATAGGTCCCATGGAAGCCGAGGTGAATGTTACCCACAGCATAATATTGACCCCACCAGCCTGTGTCCTTGGAGCGGTGCGTGTTCCGAGCTGCGATTCGGCTGGGTGTCGGCATTTCCGGACACGACCGTCGACCAGGTGTAGCAAGAAACGTGATTCATCCGACCGGGTGACAAGTCTCCATTGATCCACGGACCAATGTTGTTGATCGAATGCCCACTGCAATCGTAATTGTTAACGTCGTTTGTTCGACTTGGGAACAAGTAGGGATCGTCGTGTAGAGCCCCATTTCAACAATGTGTGCTGACCGTTTCCTCCGAAAGACTTCTGCCTGCACCAACATTGTACTCTGTCGTCAGATATGACAAGGGGACCCTCCATACTGTAAATAGCGGATTTTGATGCGCTCCAAATATGTTGTAGAGGCACTCACCCTGAGTATCTGGTTATCCGTTTTTTAAGCGACGGGCCTTGTTTTTTGAGAAAATCGATTTTGAAGTTCATTGCGTGCTTTGCATATTCGTAACATTACATATACTTCGAGCAAGTCAGCGAAGCGCAGCGGTAAAGGTTCACGGTTACCGCGCTGGAGGTACCGTGTTAGAATCCCATTCGTGTACCCTTTTTTCCAATTCGACCGAATTTTCAATTTTATTTCAAAGAATATCAACAAACAGTGTAAGGTGTGCGAAGTTTTACATACGTATTCAGTAATTAATTTTTTTCAAATATTCATTCCGTTTGTGGTTCGCAGTTGGAGTTCGAAATGTTCGTACAACGGTCCTTCTTGTATTACCTGAAATCGATCTCCGCCCATTATCGTCCCCTCTCCCGCGAATACCGTTAGCCGTAACGGGAAGCCCCAACTCCTAGGCCAATGAGGATGCGAGTTGCATTCCTTTACGTTCGCATCTAATTACAGCGTCAGTTGCTCGCAAAGCGTCTCTAGTGCCGTGTGTTAGAAAAATTCTGTGAAATGGAAGAACCAAGTGTTTCTACAGTAGTGCAGCCAGAAGAAGATACTCAATCAAGTAGAGGAGTTGAACGAAGAAGCAAAAGGCAAAATCACAAATGCCATTAAATACACTGAAAATCTACTCCGCGATTTGAATCTCGTAACAAATACACCGCCTAGTGTGATCTCTGCCAATTCCGTTGCAATTGGCGATGAGATATGTATCGCAATACAGGATCTCTTGATCGAAAGACAGATCATTATTGATGATGAATTGATAGATTTCAACGAAGACGATGAATTGGGAGAGTACGATGCGAATCACAATGAATGAATGAATATTTGAAAAAATTAATAGCTGAACATATCTTTATAATTTCGCTGTTTGTAGATATTCTTTGAAATAAAATTGAAAAATTCTGTCGATTTTGAAAAAAAAAAAAGTTCACGAGCAGGATTCGAACACTGTACCTCCGGCGCGGTAGCTGTGAACTTTTACCGCTGGGCTACGCTGACTTGCTCGAAATATATGTAATGTTACGCATATACAAAGCGCGCAATGAACTTCAAAAATCGATGTTCTGAAAAACCAAAGCCCGTCGCTAAAAAACCGGATAGCCAGTTACTCAGGGTAATTTCCTGTACAACATACCCTTGTGAGACAAATCGCCACCTGTCCTGCGCCGGCCGCGGTGGTCTAGCGGTTCTAGGCGCTCAGTCCGGAACCGCGCGACTGCTACGGTTGCAGGTTCGAATCCTGCCTCGGGCGTGGATGTGTGTGATGTCCTTAGGTTAGTTAGGTTTAAGTAGTTCTAAGTTCTAGGGGACTTATGACCTCAGCAGTTGAGTCCCATAGTGCTCAGAGCCATTTGAACCATTTTTGAACCTGTCCTGCTCTGCAGAGCAGGTATGCCTTTCACCTCCACGTTCTGTGGTATGGCGTGGACGTCCAGCACCTTGTCGCCTTCTCGTGGTTACACCATTAATCAACCACTTTCCATAGATGCAACAGTAATACCGGTAGATCTTCGCTGTTCCGAAGAGTCTTTTTCTCAGGCGCCGAGTCATAACAACGTGCTCTTTGTCAAAGTCGCCTATGTCAGTGATTTTCCCGATTCGCGGCCAGTTACATTTGTCTCTGCTCAGCTTATACACTTTCCTGATCACGTCACGTGGCTGCAACGCCACCTGGTGGCCTTCAGTCTCGCTGTGGGCAGCGGTGATAATCTTCGGCTCGTAAGTGTAGATCTGGAGGGATTTAGCTTTCACAGTGGGCTTCGAAGGTGACGTCTCCACTTTCTCTCACTTTTCCTTTCCGTTTTCTCGCGTTTTTTGTCAGGAGCTGCAATATGCGTCCGCACCCAGCGTACCGAGAGACTAGGCAGGCGTGGCGTGGCGCAACGCGGAAGCACAAAGGCGCCCCCAACACGGGAGCAGGCGCCGGCGCCACGCAGGAAGGCCGTCGCCAATATGCCGCTCCGCGCAGGGCAGGGCAGGTAATATCGTCGGCTGCCAATATCCGGGGATCTGCGGGGGCGGCGGAGGCGGCGGCGGCGGCGGCGGCGCTGACTCTCCACACTCCACCCCCGCCCCGCCCTGCCCTGCGCCATGCTCCCTGCAGCTCGCCAGATAGCGCCAGGCTGCGAGCGCGCGCCGCCCCCATTGTGCGGACACGCGGGGCCAATTTGCGACGCGACTCTGGAGCACGTGCTGCCACCGCCGCGCCGTCCAGACGTAGCAGTCCGTGTTGCGGACCTGCACCTGTTAACTCGTACACTGCACCATTATAGTCCGATTAAAATTACTTGATAGTTGACACTTCACGCGTTGGAGCTGGACTCCTCCAATCGGGGCGCTCGCTCAGCGTGCCGCCTGAACTGTTCGCAGCGACCAAACTGGCACTACCATTACACTACTGGCCATTAAAATTGATACATCGAGAAGAAATGCAGATGATAAACGGGTATTCATTGGACAAATATATTCTACTAGAACTGACATGTGACTACATTTTCACGCAACTTGGGTGCATAGATCCTGAGAAATCAGTACCCAGAACAACCACCTCTGGCTATTATAACGGCCTTTATACGCCTGGGCATTGAGTCAAACAGAGCTTGGATGGCGTGTACAGGTACAGCTGCCCATGCATCTTCAACACGATACCACAGTTCATCAAGAGTAGTGACTGGCGTATTGTGACGAGCCAGTTGCTTTGCCACCATTGACCAGACGTTTTCAATTGGTGAGAGATCTGGAGAATTTCCTGGCCAGGGCAGCAGTCGAACATTTTCTGTATCCAGAAATGCCCGTACATGACCTGCAACATGCGGTCGTGCGTTATCCTGCTTAAATGTAGGGATTTGCAGGGATCGATTGAAGGGTAGAGCCACGGGTCATAACACATCTGAAATGTAACGTCCACTGTTCAAAGTGCCGTCAGTGCGAACAAGAGGTAACCGAGACGTGTAACCAATAGCACCCCATATCATCACGCCGGGTGATACGCCAGTATGGCGTTGACGAATACACGCTTCCAATGTGCGTTCACCGCGATGTCGCCAACACGGATGCGACCATCATGATGCTGTAAACAGAACCTGGATTCATCCGAAAAAATGACGTTTTGCCATTCGTGCACCCAGATTCGTCGTTGAGTACACCGTCGCATGCGTTCCTGTCTGTGATCCAGCGTCAAGGATAACCGCAACCATGGTCTCCGAGATGATAGCCAATGCCGCTGCAAACGTCGTCGAACTCTTCGTGCAGATGGTTGTTGTCTTGCAAACGTCCCCATCTGTTGACTCAGGGATCGAGACGTGGCTGCACGATCCGTTACAGACATCCGGATAAGATGCCTGTCATCTTGACTGCTAGTGCTATGAGGCCGTTGGGATCCAGCACGGCGTTCCGTATCACCCTTCCGAACCCACCGATTCCATATTCTGCTAACAGTCATTGGATCTCGACCAACGCGAGCAGCAGTGTCGCGATACGTTAAACCGAAATCGCGATAGGCTACAATCCGACCTTTATCAAAGTCGGAAACGTGATGGTACGCATGTCTCCTCCTTACACGAGGCATCACAACAACGTTTCACCAGGCAACGCCGGTCAACTGCTGTTTGTGTATGAGAAATCGGTTGGAAACTTTCCCCATGTCAGCACGTTGTAGGTGTCGCCAACGGCGCCAACTTTGTGTGAATGCTCTGAAAAACTAATAATTTGCATATGACAGCATCTTCTTCCCGTCGGTTAAATTTCGCGTCTGTAGCACGTCATCTTCGTGGTGTAGCAAATTCAATGGCCAGTAGTGTAGTTCAGTTCCAGTTCGTAGTCCGGCTTTCTTTCTTGACGTGTTTGGATCGCCAACCTGGGTCTGGCGCTTTTATTTTGTATTTAATTACACATGATAACCACACACACACACACACACACGAGCGCGTCCACAAAACGATGCTAACGAAGTACGCACGTTTCATACTCAGCAATAATTAAACACTACCGGATCCTATTGCAGAGATCGGCTTACGTTAGATATGCTCCGCACGATATGCGTGAAACCGAATTTTTGAAGGCTGTCAATTAATCGCTGCAACTGCGCCTTGTAGTGTAATTGCGCAGTGTAGTAGTTAGAGTATAAAAATGGCGTCTAGAATGTCGAAAGTTCAAATCTTGTCAAAGGCAGCGAAACATTTTATTTGTCTAATTCTAATCAAAAATTTTTATCATTGTTACTCAATTAATTGGTTTAAGTGTAATGTTTCCAATTTCCAGTATTTTGCCGCGTCATTTTTATCATCGTATTGACTTTGTTATTTGCTCCTATTTTTCTTCCTACCATTCGTTTTTTCGTTTGACTCGTGGGTACCGATTGCAAACGACACAAACAGATTCAAACCAGGGCTGTTCATCTGTTGGTAACGCGGTAGTCAGTATGAGGATAATTTCAAGTAACCAATGACAGCGAGAAATTAATTTTGCTTTTTCCGTTAAAACTGAAATTTTGCTGCGAAAGATAGCTTTGCAAACAACCATACTGTGCCAGAATGTAATTTTCACTCTGCCACGGAGTGTACGCTGATAAGAAACTTCCTGGCAGACTAAAACTGTGTGTCGGACCGAGACTCGAACTCGGGGCCATTGCCTTTCGGGAGCAAGTGCTGTAACAAGGTAGAAGCCGAGGTACTGGCAGAACTGAGGCTGTGAGGACGGGTCATAAGTCGTGCTTGGACAGCTCAATCGGTAGAGCACTTGCCCGCGAAAGGCAATGGTCCCGAGCTCGAGTTTCGGTCCGACACACAGTTTTAAGCTGCCAGGAAGTTTCAACCATATTAGGAATTATTTTTGTCTTGAGTTTGCTCGTAGAGATTAGCCTTACACGCCGTGGACAAAGGGCTCATGATTTTAGTTCAGCCACAGATTGCTGATCGCTGTTTCCTCGGATACATTGCACGTCGAGAAGTTCGGTTTAGACTACGACATGAGTTTAAATTTAGGGCCACGAAACCCGTCGTCTGCCGCTGTTAAGTCATTGGTATCTCAAAATCAGCTGTCGACAGAACATCATCTATTTCTCTCATACCCCCAGGCGGTCGCTTCCAACACATTAACAGCACTTGTGATGCGAGCCTGCAACCGAACGGTAGCAGGCAGCGGATGTGGCAGCACTGCAGCGGCAACTGACAGACGTCAACTATCGAGCAATTTTAATCAGAGATCTATTGTTGCCGTTGCAAGAGACGGTCATTTCCGGTACTCTTGTGCACTTTGCGTAAGCGTCTGAATTCTCAGTTTTGTTTGTCCGCACCTGCGGACAATTTTCGGTAAAGTAGGGATCGGGTGTCTGCAGGCGTCATCTACGGAAGGGGCAGCATTCAGCAATTCACGTCGCCAGCCACACCACAGGGCGTAGCTCCGTCTGGAAACGGTAATACACGCTCCACCGGCTTGCTATTCAAATAATGCAAATCCGTTAGGTCTTGAGTGAGATGACAGGCTGAACCCACAACACTTCCGTCCGTCCTTTTAAACACGCGGACCGCCCCACTGCGCATCAGGCCACAGATAAGCAAGGGCAAGATTGGTTTTTCGACGGCAAATAACTGAGCTTAACTTGATTCTGTGTTTACGCTATTTATCCTTCCTTGGATATCGACTATCGTTAGGAGCTGCCCTTCAGAGACGTCTTTGTCAGAATGAAGTGTCGGATCCCATTCTTTGTACAGGCTAAAGCGTAGTCTCTGTTAATAAGGCGGTCCTCTTTGAAAATTACAAAAAACAGATTTTTTTGTTTTTCGCTTAAAATGGTCTCTGAGATGTCTTCCCTGTTGTAGTGCTCATCCCAAGTTCGTCAGGAATTCCGTTATCGAGTTACAAGGAGATTAGGTTAGAAGTACCTACGAAAACTGTTCGCAGAGGGAAAAATATAGTCAATGTCGCGGCCATTGTGGCAGCACGTAATTTCGACGAAGGCCTAGCAGGCATTTTCGAAATTATGAACGTGCTCGAACTTAAAATCAAACCAGGCTGTTAAAACTCCTGCCCAAAAACGGCCGAAAAGAGTATAGAGCGAGCACAGCAGCGGAAGACGGAAGCTGCCAAAGATGCCCGCAGGACAGCCATCACTACGAACAAGATGAAGGAGGGCGTTCTTTCGGATCTGGAAAGATTGCTGTAGGGTCCAGAGAACACTGACATCAGGTGTCTTAACATAAAGAGGCGTCCATTTCCAAAAGGGTCCTTGTCGAAGATGTGAAAATTTTGGGGAAACAAAAAACTTTCTGCTCACAAACAGTTCGTCGTGTGCAAATTATATTTTGTACACTGATTAGTATTAACTGTTAAAGTCTTTGGGTGGAATTACAGTTCATGGACACCAAAGGATATTTGTAAAACAAACGAAATAACTAGGAAAAGGTGATGTTTGGAACTGCATTGCGTTGAAGGGGCATCTTGGAACACAGTGAAATGCACAAGGGGGGCTCTAGTTCTGTAAAGTTCAAAGGAAATTTTAAGGCCTAATAAAACCGCTGTTTTGATGTCACATCAACTGATTTATTCATAGAAAACTGAACAAAGTTTTACATTATTGTCTAGGAATAAATATTTCCGCCATTACACACCTGAATCATCAACATCTCGCATTGGACCACCCTCATTTTCGTCCTCTGATGCATCTTCATTATCTTTTCCACAATGTGCAAAGATGATATTTTTGTAGAACATCAAGGTAGGTAAGGTCTGCCGATCTTCACCATAATGAAGTCGCAGTAATTCCTTGATGTCATCTCTTTTTGTCGGCTTCACGGGTATTCCAGCTTCAATCTGCTCTGGATTAATCTCTGATACCTTCCTCTTTGGTTTGAGAACCTTTCTTGCAGTGCCCACGTCTGTATTATATCCTGGCTCTCCACGAAGAAGGATGTCTGCTCTCGGTGTTTTTCCTCGTGTGATAATAAATCTCTTGCTTACGGAGAACTGAAAGTGCCAGTTGTTAGGTTTCCTCAGAATTTCTCCAGTCTCTGTTTTCCAGTTGCACACATTGAAGTCCCCACCTATCTTTACGACAGTCCCATACTTCTCAAAATTTTTGTAGTACTGTTCTGGGCTGGATATCGTACTCATTTTCTTAAGTTCCTTTTCGATGCGCCCAATGACTCGGTCCAGTGGAATGAACGAATGCCCAGGAACAGGGAAAACGAGTTGTATCTCACCAATGTTTATGGGGGCGACGTGCAACAGTTTATCAGAAAACAAATCATAGTTGTGTTTTTATTTTGGCCCCCGCAACCGCCAGCGAACAGGTGTATTACTTCAATGTCTGCTAATTATGTATTAGTTAGCCGGTGATAAACAGCTGAGGCTATTTCGCATGAACCTTCGTGGCTATCTTCTTCCGTTCAGGTATAGATAAACATGTTTTCCAAAGTCTGAGGTGCATTTGATGTGCCCTCACAAATTGTAAAATTGTACAAGGACAATTGTCGTGAATAATAATTGGCTTGGTCTGGTATTTTAGGAAGTTCCAAGTTCTTCTCGCAATCGAAAGAAAACGTTATGGTATTCTCTTCATCTCTTTTCAACAGTTCAAAAAATGCATTAGCCCGCCTTTTATGACACTCAAACCGAATTTCAAATTCTTTGGTCTTTCTATCAGATTTGCATCTTTCTTCGTATTGCAAACACTTCTAACAGATACCTACAGCAGGTGTTATACTCCTTGACGAAAATATTCTTGAAATATTTAACTTTCAAGCCTTCTTCAGAACATGAACTGTTGTACAATTTATGCAGTTCTGCTATTGTTAATGTGCTATCCAAATACTGCTTATTTGTCTGGGTATTACGACAGTAATGGAAGTCTATAGGTACGAGGGCCTCAATAAAACTTTTGACTGATTTCCTTTACACGGCATGGGCTTGTGAGCGACGGTCACCACCACGAGTTTCTTTCGGACTAGCATCAGTTTCAAAATGCATCCGGCACACTCTTTGAACTCTCTTCTTTGATATGTTCAAAATGCTCAGAAATGCCTTCTGACAGAATTGGTATTGTTTTGTTTCACCATGTTTTGTTACAGGAATATAACATTTGTGCCACGTTTTTGTCACTTGTTTTCCTCTAGCTCTTTGACGTGTAGGAGACTCGGTTAATGTATATTTCAAAATGATAATATCCTGTTCTATTGTTATGGAATTATAATCCAATTTTCTCTGATAAAACATGTTGTGGAACTTACGAACATCTTGATGAGTGACCGAACAGTGGAGATCCTTCCGATCCTTGTGCTGGCGGTCTGCTAGTTTTGGGAGGCACTTGGAGGTATAAAGAGTTTTTTTTGCCCATTTTTCTTCCACAACGCTGGATTTCGTTGTTTCTTTCTGCCCTTTCCTTTAACACTCGGTGTCACGGTTCCTTCTCGCCTAACCTCAATTTCATTGCGTTTTGTTTCTTCCATGATGACCTGTAAGTATTAATGTATATTCTAAATCACAAAAACTAAAAGTTAAAATATACCAAATCACCATGTAAAACTGCTACGATTACTAATCTGCCTCGAGCCAATAATTCACGTAAGTATTATGAGCTTCCTGAGCGTTGGAATTCCTATGTTTTGGATGTAAATGTTCGTGAAAGCAATGCTACCAACAGGACAATATGTATTACTGCATTGCAATAAAGCAAAGCGTAAAGAATTCACCTCTGAATAAAATCCCATGAAAGATACCGCCCCTGATGGACAAGGGTCACTTTGAAACTCAATATTGTTATCATGCTTATCCTTGCAATGGAGACAAGGAACCATTTGTTGCTGTACATTATTGCGTTCACCATATTGGATTCGTGACATTGGACAAGGGCCACTTTGGAACTGCATGCAGTATTTCAATGCGTTTTAGACGGGTTTTTGAGCGTTTTGGAAGTGTAAGACATAACACATTTAGTAGAGTGCGCAAAGACGAAGCCATTGCTACCAAAACATCAAATTGTCAAATTAGTAGACAAAGAACCCTCTGGAAATGGTCGCCTCAACTATAGAAGTTATTATCCTAAAATATAACTTGAGGTCAGCACATACTTGACGAGAGTTCCATTCCGGCGTTATAAATTGAATTCTCTTCAGCGTACTTAGCCGCTTTGCGATATCTTCAAATGTCAATTTTCGGTGGACGCTTTTGTCTCGATTTTGTGGCCGAAGAAAATAGCATTTGTTTCAACACGTCATCATTTTGTTGGAATGTATTTTTCAAGTATCCTATGCATACTGATACAAAATACACTGAAAATAACCGACGCAAATTTATTGTGTTACGGGTCCTGTAGGAGGGCTTCGGGAAGTCCCACCATCTGATGCAGCGGTTACAGAGAACTACCGATGTGGACTCAAAAGTGATTTCTCAATCAAAAAGGAATCAGACTATATTATAAGATGTAACATCACCTTTTTTTTTACTTGAAAAACAAATAATCACGAAAATTACCTATTTTCCATGTGTTCAAACTGTCAATTAAATTCTTCGGCAAATGAACTTCCTCTGCTTCCGTCACCATCAACTCACGTGGAAGATTGCTATTTTTGTATTTCCATTCCGTCCAAGCTCCACGTCCTAATTACAACTCAATGTCACAAATCCTTACGTGGAGGTCTTCCATGTCACTATCACTTTTATCCACTTTCATTCATTTGATCGTTTGTCGCGTATCCGGACAGTATGGAACAACTTTTAAAGTCATTTCTCGAATTTTGAACAATATTCAGTGATAACTTAGACTACCCTTGAAGTTTTCTTCCAGCAGTTTGTTTCTAGGCCGCAGTTCACTTATTAACATATAATTATCTATCCATTTCAAGGAAATGTGAGGCTGTGTTAAACAAAACAGTAATTATGACCTTTGCGTGGCTACTGTTTGAAACCACTAACAAAACATCCACAAGACTCACTCTTCCAACACATGTTTCTCGACAAAATTTCACAAATTTCTCGTTGTTTCCTGCATACTTACCAGATTCTTTAGTATTACTCTTCTTGATTCCACAACATTTTAGTGATATTCGTCACGTAGTCACTCAGCAATGAAAATTATTGTGAATGTGCATCATATTATACACTGAAGTGCTAAAGAAACAGGTACACGCATGCGTATTCAAATAGAGATAAGTAAACAGGCAGAATACAGCGCTGCGATCGGCAAAGCCTATATAACACATCAAGTGTCTGCTGCAGTTGTCAGATCGGTTACTGCTGCTACAATGACAGATTATCAAACTTTGAGTGAGTTTGAACGTGGTGTTATAGTCTGTGCACGAGCGAAGGGACACAGCATATCCGAGGTAGCGATGAATTGGGGATTTTCCCGTACGACCATTTCACGAGTTCACCGTGAATATCAGGAATCCGTTAAAACATGAAATCTCCGACATCGCTGCGGCCGGAAAAGTCTGCAAGAACGGGATCAACGACGACTAAAGAGAACCGTTCAACGTAGCAAAAGTGCAACCCTTCCGCAGATTGCTGCAGATTTCAGTGCTGGGCCATCAACAAGTATCAGCGTGCGAACGATTCAACGAAACATCATCAATAAAGGCTTTCAGAACTGACGGCCCACTCGTGTACCCTTGATGACTGCATGATAAAAGGTTTACGCCTCGCCTGGGCCCGTCAACTCCGACATTGGACTGTTGATGACTGGGCAACATGTTGCTTGGTCGGACGAGTCTCGTTTCAAAATTGTGTAGAGCTGATGAACGTATATGGTTAAGAAGACAACCTCATGAATCCATGGACCCTACAATGCAACAGGGGACTGTTCAAGCTGGTGGAGGCTCTGTAATGGTGTTGGGCGTGTGCAGTTGAAGTTCCATGGTACCCCTGATACGTCTAGATACAACTCTGACAGGTGACACGTAACTAAGCAGCCTGTCTGATCAGCTGCATTTGTGTACATTGTGTATTCCGCCAGACTTGGGCAATTCCAGCAGGACACTGGGCACCCCACACGTCCAGAATTGCTACAGAGTGGCTCCAGGAAAACACTTCTGAGTTTAAACACTTCGCTGGCCACCCAATGCACCAGACATGAACATTATTGAGCGTACCTGGATGCTTTGCAACGTGCTGTTCAGGGGACATCTTCACCACCTGGTACTCTTACGGATTTATGGACAGCCCTGCAGGGTTCATGGTGTCAGTTCCCTTCAGCACAACTTCAGACATTAGTCGAGTCCATGCCACTTCGTATTTCAGCACTTCTACGAGTTCGCGGGGGCCCTAGACGATATTAAGCAGGTGTACCAGTTTCTTTGGCTCTTCAGTGTATATAAACTGTTAGATCCATGGAAGTGTGTGTGTGTGTGTGTGTGTGTGTGTGTGTGTGTGTGTGTGTGTGTGTGTGTTGAGAGAGAGAGAGAGAGAGAGAGAGAGAGAGAGAGAGAGAGAGAGTTTTCTTCCTTTGTCTATTTAAATCAAACGACAGTTACAGTAGTGTAGCTGTCAGCTAAGGGCAATATATATCTGAGTTCGATAAAGTTCAGATTCTTAGTTCAAATGTGTCAAGGAAAAATCAAAAATTCGTTTGCTAAATCTCGTGTTACGACTGAAGTGAGTTAACTGTGAGAACTTGGACACATTCACCGTGGAGAGAAAGTAGATTTGGGTTTATAGCCTCATCGGCGATGAGATCATTATACACGGGGCAGAAGCACTGCCTGCGGAATGACGGGGAAGGAAGTCACTTTAAAAGTGTTGCAGTGAGTTAACAGAAGCATGGCCTGAAATGAGTCTGGAATGATGTCGTCAGGCAACATGGCACGAAACTTGTTGTTGCAACAGGGTAGCACTTTGCTAACAGACCCTACTTAAGAGCCCCAAACACACACACAATTAAGAGCCCCAAAGCAAACAACAGCGCCAGGTAGTAACTGGCCGGAGGAGGAGAGGGTTACCAAAAGCCTAATGACCCTTGGGCGCTGATAACCAACGACACGGCGTGGAGTCACGCTCCGGAATTCCCGTCCGAAATAACACTGGGGCCCGGCCAGCCTGGAGGGACAGCGCTGTTAAAGCTCAACAGCCATCTGTCTACTGTCTACTTGAACCGTCACATTTAGTGAACAACTGGTGGTTTTAACGAAATTTTTTTTCCAGTGCAATAAACAATACCGCATGTCTAATTAATGAGATAACGAGTATACGTGGCGGCCACAGCGGAAGCCAATGGCTGCACACGCAGTAAGTCAAGGATTTGGACCTAATGAACAATCTGGGAGCCCAACGAAATAAGCGAAACTATAGCTTGAATAAAATCATTTTGGGTACTAGACTGCGCCATTATAAAACACTAAAACAACTATACCATTAACGTTTCGACTGTCCTTGCAGCAGTCTTCAGCTCCTAAAGTGGGCCGCTGCAAATACGATCGAAACGTCAGCAGTACAGCTGTTTCAGTATTTATGACGATGCAGTCTAACGCCTTAAATGAAGCCTACGAACGTAAAATTAGCGATATCTAGCTAATGGCATTAGCGCCGTCGACAGGAATCCTCTTGATGTTGATGCTCTCCCCGTCCTTATTTGCTTGCATACAAATTTGTTTTTTGATGGTATCCGCCGCGAGCAAAAACCCAATTTTTCTTTTCTTATATTACGCAGACATGTTTCGCTGATGTTTCAACACCAACAATGTCCTTTTATTTTCTATTAAACATCAGGAAAACTGCTCTTCGGCCGGCCGATGTGACCGAGCGGTTCTAGGCGCTTCAGTCTGGAACCGCGCGACCGCCATGGTCACAGGTTCTAATCCAGCGTCGGGCATGGATGTGTGTGATGTCTTTAGGTTAGATAGGTTTAACTAGTTCTACGATATAGGGGACTGATGATCTTAGATGTTAAGTCCCATAGTGTTCAGAGCCATTTGAACCATTTTTTTGAAAACTGCTCTTCACCACATTCTGTAGTTTTTCCGGTTTTTTATGTTTCGCGTTGGAATTGTTTTCTTTTCACAATGCGTCATTTGTTGCCATATAGAACTTAATGTAGAAAAGTTATTTGCCTTGAAATTTTACGACTGAGAATGTTATGAAAACATTTATTTTTTAGTCTATAGTCGCAGTTTATTTACTATGGCTACTAGCTATCGGTGTCGGTTCACGATCCATCGACAGTTCGTTGGAAATATAAGGATGTTAATAGTCGGTGGGTGGGTGGTTGGTCTTGAACAGTGTTCCGTTGTAGAGAGATGTGTATTCGTTTATTACGTGTTTCTCTTCGACTATGATTTTCTTTTTTTTTTTTTTGTATATCGTAGTTTCCCTGAGTCATTAGTTTTGTGTGCGTGGGGAGGGGGGGGGGGGGGGAGCTGTTGCTGCGATTGAGAATTTTCAAGTCGGTGATTATGTCCGCTGGAGTGTGTTACATGTGCATAATATGTTCAGCAAATGTAGAATGCCAGCTGTTACTTGATAGCCCCCTTCTGCGTTGTGTGTGTCTAGTATTAAAGTTTGCGCTTGTCTCCCAATGTAAATTGATTTGCAGACTTGGCATATCACTTGGTGAATACTGATATTTCTGAAACTTTAGCGAAACATGTATAGTTAATAAAAGAAAATCAAAACTCTGTGTTTTGTTCAAGGCGGGTGCCATCCAAAACCACATTTACCGTCAGCTTTTTTTAAGTGATATTAATATCTTGGTGACTGATGAACACTAGGGGCTAGAAACACGTCGCCAGTAAAATGTTATTAGCTACCAGGAGAATATTAACCAGCATGACGGCCTTTCTTTTAGCTGTGTTCGTTACGAAGATACGAACAACAGGAACTCTTTTTTAAGTGGCAGCCTACATTTTTTATTCCGTTATCCATTTCCTCTCCTGAAAGCCTGTTCCAAAACATATCACTGCGTATTATTCATGAGAACATGATATTTAAAACTGTTACACAAAACTTACTTCGACTCCCCTGTAGGCCTACCGGTACACAGTGCAAATACCCGGGTTCATGTAACTCTTCCACATGTTGGCGTTGACAGTAACTGCAATGAAGTTTTTTTATATACAATAAGTGCAGTGCTGTTCTCCTTACTTACCTTCTCCAGAGACGAATTACATTTCTACCTTACCTTCCCTTCCCTCGTGTACATTACTCACACAGTCCTTCAGCTGAAGACGATTAATCGAATAGCTGGTGCTGATTTTACGTTGTTTCCATTTGTTTGTCAGATCAAGCAAGAGGGCGACTTGCGTCACCGCGGGTAACCTGCACTGTATGCTAGTACAGGAAAGTCAGTCAGTCTTGCGTTACGTTTTTAATAACGATATATTTGGGTTGATAGTACACTGTGATACGTTTCTGAACAGGTCTTGAGGACAGGAAGTGGATTACCGATTAAAAAATATAGGCTTCTATTTTAAAAATAAAAGAAGACATACTGTTGGCCGTAGTTTCGTAACGAACAAATTTACAAGGAACGCAGTCATTCTGGTAAGTGTCCACCTGCCAGCTGCAAAACATTTGCTATCCTTAGTTTGTTTCTGAACAGAAAGTAAATTAGGGAGGTCAAGACCAATGAGACACCCCTTAAATTCTTTTCTCAAACGTTGTTAAAAATGTCGTATCGTTCTACTTCATAGAAACTATAATTCCTTCGATATAGTAATAAGCATTACAACGTGACTAAAATGGTATGCAACCAACATAACGCAAAGGAAATTACACAAATTGACAGTAATACTGTAGGACCAGTTGACGAATTTTTGTATTTGGGGCAGTCGATGACATTAACTAGCCAGACAGAGAAAGAAATACGTAGAAGAGTACAAATTACTTCTGGTGCCTTAGGTAAAGTGAACTAGGTTTCGGAAACGAAACTCTCAATGTCCCTGGAAACGAAAAGTTGCAATCAGTTTGTATTACCAATTTTTACTTATACCAGTGAAACGTATGGGTTAATATTGCGAAAAGTGTCCTAAAACTTCAGGTTTCTCTGCTAACAATGGAGAGATGGAATCTGGGAATTAATAGGAACAGAATGGAAGAAGTAATTATGGCTACAATGAAAATGGACGCGAAATGTGTCCATCCTGATTGGTGGTACGTGAGCTAAGGAAGTTCATTACTGTATTCCAAGTGGCAAGGAAACGCCAAAAAGACGACGTAATGGAACGTGGATAGATTGCACTGGAGAAAAAAAAATGCCCGAGCAACATCGTAGACGACCCCGATCCTGGAATTTGGAGGATTTTTTTTCCAGCGGCAGATGCCGCGTTCTTCTGCGGTCAAGATGAATCAGAGAACAGTACCAAAATAGAGTCCCCTATCTTTTCCCTCTCGCTTCGTTATACAGCCTTTGACATGATGCAGAAAGAGACCGGTACGACGTCGTGGCTTGGGGGTTTCCAGCAGAACGTAAACACGGCAGCCGCATACCTGTACGTGCTCGTCATCCGTCACCGTCCCCAGTCCCCAGAAGGGAGCCCCTCTCCCTCTGCTGTACGGCGGAATCCCGGCAGTAGTTAACCGTTTCTGTGGCGAAAACCCATCATGGCTTGCTGATCATACACAGCCCTACACAGCATAGCTATGAAGTAAACTGTGAACAACAGGCCTTGCTATAATGCATACTTACTCTGTAAGCCCGAATGCACCAGTTGTAAAAAGAAAACACTATCTGTGCTAGAAGAGGGAAACAGGTGTGATATTTAAACTTCTGAAAAACGTTCTCTCCAGTAATTGGGAGCTTCACATACTCTATATAGTGCAACACGGCGCAACATGCGAACATAGAGGTACAAACTCTGCTGTCTAGGTTGGTATGGCTGCTCAGCAATGAGTGAAACTGGACAAACACTGCTCCTCGCTCACTCCAAGAGTGGCAAGTCAGTTGTATAAGCAAATATTGGGGAAGTTCTGAGAGATTTCACTTCTTCCTCTGATCGTATTCTGACTGGTAGTTACAAATTTTGTTGAACATCGATTACAGAAAACATGAACAGAGTGTGTACTCCGACAAGAAAAAAAAAAAAAAAAAAAACTCTGATTTCCCGCTTAAAAATTCACTTTACCTTGGTGAAAATACAATACACTCCTGGTGAAGGTACATTTCGTTCATGTTAAATGACGATACTTGCCCTCAGAGCTGTAAAACGTATCAATCCTGTGAATGGTAAGAGTTCTGTATACTGGCGCAGAACTTACTGGTACTCCCATTTTGGAAAGATTTTTAATACGCGACAACAACAGCATATTTTGGTATTACGAAAGTATAAATTCGAATTCACCAAATACAGCACGGTAGTTTCCGAACACAGAACACCAAAATATAAGAAGCGCGGTGCCCATGTTACGATGCGGAGAAACAGACCGTAGCTGCGCTCAGAGTGGCCTGGCAGTGAATATTGAATTCGAGAAAATATGGCACGATAGCGGTATCCTTTCTTTGAGAAATACGACTACCAGGTGATATTATTTTTCATCAAGAAAAGCCTAGCTCTGACGTATAATACTGGTCGTCCGAAATTTTTTGCTGTTAGGCAGGATACTAAGAGGATAGCTTAAATTGCAGCAGCTGAGTATTTCAGACAAGCAGGATTGTAAATTTCACTGCTGTGTACGGATAACTTCATGAGTTACCTGGCCGAACATACGTTCCGTCGAACATCTAGTTTTCCATAGAAAAGCCCATTACGAATAAATTCCTCGAAAACTCACCTCAAACTTTTTTTTTTTTTTTTTTTTTTTTTTTTTAAGGGTAGTTACAGTTTTTGCCATCATTAATCATTACTGAATAATTTGTAATCCATGAAGGAATTCAAATAAATATTAAAAATTGATGTTGAAGCTGGGTCTATTTTAGCATGTGTTACTCTTTAACATATATCAAACACACATGTGCCAGTAGAATTTAAAATAAGGGCATAAATGGCTTGCCTTCTAAGCCCGAAATTTTTCTTTGTGGCTGGTACTCAAAGAGTTAAGTTTTGAATGGGAGTTAAACGCTCATTCTCATGCGTAACATAATTCATCTTACGCAGAAGGAATTTACTTTGAAAGTAACGATTTTGAAACTACCATTCATAATGTTTTCCTGCAACCTGTTATAAATTTCAACAGTTGTGGGCTCATTCTCAACGAAAGCGCTTTGTTGTTACGAATTATTGTATAGACTTCTCCCAAAGCTGTTAACACGTTTTGCTGTCGGCAGACGCTTGTATGTGCACTGTGTTTTGTTGTAAATAGCGCATTTTATTTGAAATTAATGTTTTATTTTGGTGTTATCAGTTCCTCGTTTGTTTTATTGTTGCAGTACGATTCTGCAGTAGCGGGATAAAGTCGATTTTTTTTCTTAGAGTGTCAGTTCTTACCAGTCAAACTTCCAGAAATTAAACAGGAAACTAAAATAAAGAAAACTTTCCGCAGTCCTAAAAAATTCTCCTGTGTTTCTCAGATTTCCCGGTTGTCTCTGGTCGCATACACCATGATTAATGTAATGTAATAAATCCATTCGCACCATCACATGTGTAGTTCTTAAGGCAAACGAAATATTATAATTAAATTTGAATAAACAGAATAAACTGCATTTCCCATCCTGCGCTTCGATGGCTATTAATGTGGTACATAACTGATAGACAATTTATGTAGTACAACAAGTGCTTAAATACAGGTGTTATTAAAATATAAAACTGAATGAAAAGTTCGGTAGCCCGCTGTGCTGGAGATCCACACAACCAGTTTTCGCAACTTCTGAGCTGCAACTTCTGGTGTACATAAATGCTGTGTCATATGGTATTGGGAGTCGTTACAGAACACCACAAAATAACAGTTGGCATGGTTAGGCAAAGTTCTCAGTCCGCCTCAACTGCTAAAAACCATCATCAATGATGAATGTCCAGTCTGGGTTAAGATCACGAACTGTCATTCCCCGGCAGCCACCGCACACTATCCGGCAACACACAGGGCGCCACGTAGCTTGTGTTATCAACTGCTACCATTATTATCAAGTTGTTGACAAACAGATAAGAGTGTCGACTTTCAGACCCAATACTTTCCTGGATGACATATATAATGAGAATTGTCTGCTGTTCGACACAGGCCGACAGAAACAAATTTTAATCGGTAATGTAATGACAGTTCGTGATATTAACACTGGACGTTTATCATTGAAAATCTCTTTAACCAGTTCGGAATGGCTGAGAAATTTGCCCAGCCACGCCAACTGTTAACCTGCGGCATTCTGTAACAACTGCGCATTTATATACACCAGAAGATGCAACTAAACTGGTTGTGTGGGTCTCTAATAGACTTAAATTAATACATCTACAGTGTATTTCATTCCGTTTTACCTTTCTATTGGTTTTAACACCTGTATTTAAACACCTGTTGCACTGTAAGAATTGCCAATCAATTACGCTGAACTATTTTAGCGGTGGTTGCCCAGTTTTAAAATTCCCTATTAGTGCGGTATTTTTTATTGCTTATTGTTGTTGATGCCAACAGCATTATTTCAACATCTGTTTTTTTTCCTAGTTCATAGTTTTAATTTTCCATATTCCCGACATACTGTCGGTGGAACAACGACCTAAACAGTACTGAATAGTATGTGTTTTGTTTACAGTCTCATTTTATTCATTTTGCCTACTGGCGTAGACAAGAACATATCGCTTTTCAGTCTTAACTTTCAGTACCTAATGTTTTCGGAATATGAATACATTTCTTCTGTGAAAACTGTCTAGCTTTATTTCATAACTATAAGATCACTTTAATCGTATGAGGATGTAATTTCAAATAATTGAAAGAAAAAGTTAAGCTCCATATTGATACCAATAAGAGCAGTTGAACGGAATGGACAGTGTCTTAAAAGGAGGATATAAGATGAACATCAACAAAAGCAAAACGAGGATAATGGAAGGTAGTCGAATTAAGTCAGGTGATGCTGAGGGAATTAGATTAGGAAATGACACTTAAAGTAGTAAAGGAGTTTTGCTATTTGGGGAGCAAAATAACTGATGATTGTCGAAGTAGAGAGGATATAAAACGTAGACTGGCAATGGCAAGCAAAGCGTTTCTGAAGAAGAGAAATTTGTTAATATCGAGTATAGATTTAAGTGTCAGGAAGTCGTTTCTGAAAGTATTTGTATGGAGTGTACCATGTATGGGTGTGGACAATAAATAGTTTCGACAAGAAGAGAATAGAAGCTTTCGAAATGTGGTGCTACAGAAGAATGTTGAAGATTAGGTGGGTAGATTACGTAACTAATGAGGAGGTATTGAATAGGATTGGGGAGAAGAGAAGTTTGTGGCACGACTTGACTAGAAGAAGGGATCGGTTGGTAGGACATGTTTGGAGGCATCAAGGGATCACAAATTTAGCATTGTAGGGCAGCGTGGGGGGTAAAAGTCGTAGAGGGAGACCAAGAGATGAATACAATAAGCAGATTCAGAAGGATGTAGGTTGCAGTAGGTACTGGGAGATGAAGGAGCTTGCACAGGATAGAGTAGCATGGAGAGCTGCATCAAACCAGTATCAGGACTGAAGACCACAACAACAACATAAAATGCTGTACTTCATATATACTACTGAAATCTGCTTAACGTTTAGGTATGGAAGTAAATAACCC
This sequence comes from Schistocerca americana, assembly GCF_021461395.2. Lineage (NCBI taxonomy): Eukaryota > Metazoa > Arthropoda > Insecta > Orthoptera > Acrididae > Schistocerca > Schistocerca americana. Next base: position 125,009,918 of record NC_060120.1, on the reverse strand, counting down.
TAAAAATTCTAAGATGACACATACGTTATCTGATGAAAAGTGTGAGGCCATCCCTATGTAATGCGGAATTCGCCGCTAAATGTGACGAGTGGCGGAGCCACCAGCATAAAAGCCGACGGGGAGTATTGTGTAGTTAGTACAGCAGCAGTAACAGCATAGTAGATATGTTGGAAGACCATGGTGGCTTCCTGTAACCTGAGTAACTAAATCATCAAGGACATTAATGCCCTTATACATTTGCCCAAACCGACTGTATGTGATTGTGAAGTGGCAAGGCGAAGAAACGATCACAGGTAAACCAACGCCGGGCAGACCTAATTTACTGACGGACAAGGGCTATCGAACACGAAAATCGAATGAAATCAGCAGAAAGGATCAGTCCTGAGTTCCAAAGTGTTACTACCAGTTCAGCTAACACAATGAATGTGCGTAGTGAGTTAAAAAGGATCTCTCTAATTAGCGCTGAGCAACGCGTGAGGTTGTTAAAAGTGCGACGCCATTGAACGGTGATTTTGAATGCTGAATCACGCTATACTCTGTGTCAGTCTGATGGGAGGGTTCGGGTTCGGGTTTCGCGAATGCCTAGAAAAACGTTACTTGCCACCATGTGTGTTGCTAACAGCGAAGTGTGGAGGAAATACTATTACGAGATGGGGGTGATTTTCGCCTTACGGTGTAGATCCCTTATTGCGCTTAAGAAAACGCTAAATGAGGAAGGACATGAACACTTTTTACGGAACTGTGTACTGCGCAGAGTAGAGGAACAGGTCTGAGACGATGACTATTTGTACCAGCATGATAGTGCGTCCTGTGATATATCAGCATCCGTGAGACGATGGTTTGTTGGCAAAAACATTCCTGAAATGGGCTGGCCTGTCCAGAGTTCCGACCTAAACCCAGTGGACCACTTTCGGGATGAATCAGAACGTCGGCTTCGCTCTAGACCACAGCGTCCAACGTCATTGCTTTCTCTCGTCTTGGCGAAGAATGGGCTTCCATTCCACCACTCATATTCAGACACATCACTGAAAGTGTCCCCAACAGAGTCAAAATGATCATAAACGCTAAGGGTGGAGACATCCCATAATAATATCTACTAATAGGTGCCCGGACACTTTTTTCAGACAGTGTACGAGGGCAGTTCAATAAGTAATGCAACACTTTTTTTTCTCGGCCAATTTTGGTTGAAAAAACCGGAAATTTCTTGTGGAATATTTTCAAACATTCCCGCTTCGTCTCGTATAGTTTCATTGACTTCCGACAAGTGGCAGCGCTGTACGGAGCTGTTAAAATGGCGTCTGTAACGGATGTGCGTTGCAAACAACGGGCAGTGATCGAGTTTCTTTTGGCGGAAAACCAGGGCATCTCAGATATTCATCGGCGCTTGCAGAATGTCTACGGTGATCTGGCAGTGGACAAAAGCACGGTGAGTCGTTGGGCAAAGCGTGTGTCATCATCGCCGCAAGGTCAAGCAAGACTGTCTGATCTCCCGCGTGCGGGCCGGCCGTGCACAGCTGTGACTCCTGCAATGGCGGAGCGTGCGAACACACTCGTTCGAGATGATCGACGGATCACCATCAAACAACTCAGTGCTCAACTTGACATCTCTGTTGGTAGTGCCGTCACAATTGTTCACCAGTTGGGATATTCAAAGGTTTGTTCCCGCTGGGTTCCTCGTTGTCTAACCGAACACCATAAAGAGCAAAGGAGAACCATCTGTGCGGAATTGCTTGCTCGTCATGTGGCTGAGGGTGACAATTTCTTGTCAAAGATTGTTACAGGCGATGAAACATGGGTTCATCACTTCGAACCTGAAACAAAACGGCAATCAATGGAGTGGCGCCACACCCACTCCCCTACCAAGAAAAAGTTTAAAGCCATACCCTCAGCCGGTAAAGTCATGGTTACAGTCTTCTGGGACGCTGTAGGGGTTATTCTGTTCTATGTCCTTCCCCATGGTCAAACGATCAACTCTGAAGTGTATTGTGCTGCTCTTCAGAAATTGAAGAAACGACTTCAGCGTGTTCGTAGGCACAAAAATCTGAATGAACTTCTCCTTCTTCATGACAACGCAAGACCTCACACAAGTCTTCGCACCCGATAGGAGCTCACAAAACTTCAGTGGACTGTTCTTCCTCATGCATCCTACAGCCCCGATCTCGCACCGTCGGATTTCCATATGTTTGGCCCAATGAAGGACGCAATCCGTGGGAGGCACTACGCGGATGATGAAGAAGTTATTGATGCAGTACGACGTTGGCTCCGACATCGACCAGTGGAATGGTACCGTGCAAGCATACAGGCCCTCATTTCAAGGTGGCGTAAGGCCGTAGCATTGAATGGAGATTACGTTGAAAAATAGTGTTGTGTAGCTAAAAGATTGGGGAATAACCTGGTGTATTTCAATGCTGAATAAAACAACCCCTGTTTCAGAAAAAAACGTGTTGCATTACTTATTGAACTTCCCTCGTATAAATTGTACAGTAAGTTTCATGAACTTCTCATCAAATTTAGTTCTTGGAGCACTAACGTTTTTCAAACCCATTGCATCACCTATATCAAGAATGGCAATTACAGAATGTTGCCCACTCCTGAATAAATGTCTGTGGACGCCCATAGTCAACATGGGTGGGTTTCGCTGAAGAAAGTACTGCTGCACTGCATAGTTTCGAGGAGGCTTAAACCCAGCAGTGATGTACCAATAGCCCAGGCACAGAAGGGCGCAAAAACTGAAAAGAAGCAGGAAAATAAGGTTTATGAACTAACAGGGAGTTTAAGGACTGACTGGTAGAAGTGTTTCTTCCGCTTACGAGAAGAAGCGTCTTCCTCTGGCCACGACTGTAAATACACGCTGTTGTCAAAGTGTCATATCTACAGTGTCATTTCGTTTAAGCAGCACGATAAAGAAACGATTGTTACCGAACAACCAAGCATTGCAACATGGCATTTGTGGCAACAGTGCGCTTGGTTCACACAGCTAACGCCCACACAGCTCGCTCATGTTCAACTATGGAGCTCTTGCTGCTGCTACTACGCAAAGGTACTGCATGATCTCAAAAGGTCGGTGACCTGGTGCTGAAGCAAAACTGTTGACTGAAAGCTGCCGATTTTTGTCGACTGAGGACTGGAGCGAGGTGCGACGGTGAACGAAGCAAGCAAAAAGGGTACATAATTCATTTGCCCTCACACCATTACTTTTGCTGCTGCCAAGAAAAAAAACGGAAAATTACAATGAAAACACAAGTCATATTAAGGGGTATTTTTGGCGACTCTTAATTAAAAGTTCTTTTTCTTTTATTTCTAATCAATAATTTATGCACTATTGACAATTTATAAGGAGCAAGCAAAATTTCATACTTAAAGATTAGCTCCCAGAAACCATGAGACAGAAACGTTTTGCTTTACTTTCTATTTTTCGTCGAAAGTTTATTCATTTTGTAATTTGCTTATACTGACACCTTTCATTTGTTGTATGCTATATTACTTCAGTATAGTTCATTTAAATAATATTTTACTAGTTATTCATTCTTATTAAACATACTAACAAAATTATAAATTTTGCTGGATCGTCGCGCAATAGTAAGGTAGTTTAAGGTCGAATAAGATGGGGGGGGGGGGGGGGGCAGGAGAAGGGATGGAGGGGACTGCAGATTTGGCGGTTCTGACAGGTACGCTGATAGCCTTTGTACGGCTCTGATGTCCAGCGATGGATATTAAGTGTCTGGAAGTGAAATTAATTGGTAATCAAAATATGTGTACACAGAAGATATAAAATTATTGTTCTTTCATGCACTGTCACTCGTCTGAAATTTTGTTTCATTATTTCGACCAATGCATGAAACATTAAAGGCGTCCACGTTTGTGACGGACGTCTGAAGGTAATCTATTGAGATGTACCTAGGGAAACGAATTACTAAACTGTTAACATCTCAATTATTTGACGTATTTTTTCTCGCATGACGCTTAAAATACCAATGCATTTACAATGTACAGTGAGGCAAGCTATACGTCATGATTGTTTCATATCAACAACCTCATGATGTGATTATGTGAAGCGTACTTCTGGAAATAAGAGAGCTACGTACTTCCTCAGTTAATTTTCTTGCTTTTGTGTAGGCTTTAAAACCTGTCAATAAAAATTTATCGGTATCCTTCAGAAATCGTATTGCCGTTTACAAGCTCAATATAGCTACAGCCTATCTTCTCATCTAACAACGTAAAGAAATCTCAATAAATGGACTGGAATGCTCGAACGATTTCCCGATAAACGTGTATTGAGATAACGACCTGCTAGTAGAAATGCGAGCATCATGATGCGGCGTTTGGTTAAACTGAATAGTAATACTTATTGGATATTAGACGTGAGGGAGGGGGTGGGGAATTCCTTCAATATCAGGCTCCTATCATCTCAGGTAGGGATCGAGTATGGATACGCCAATAACGATTCTGCACAATGACAAGTCCCTATCAATTAACGGCTCTTTCCCTGAACTGTATATCATATATCGGCTATCGTCAGTTGTTCAGTATACGACACGCTGTGTGTTACCGCAGACAATGTTGAAGGCAGCAACCGAAACATTTCATCAGATATCCTTCGCTCCTTCACTAGTAGACTTGCGATGACAATGGATAAACGAAGCGCCTTTAATGTTCGATATACTTATTGCTTTATTTTTTTCTTCTAAGCGAACAGTGGCATCCATCAGAGTAATAGCCATGATATAATGCTCTACAACGAACTGAAGGATTACGGGCTGTTATCAGTGCACAAGTTTCGCTAACAATTTTGACGCTTTGTCTTCAACTGCCTAGAAGTAACGCCTATAACTTAACTTTTTAGAATCGTCATTTTAAGCTACCCAACTCACAATTTCTGTCGTTAAAAACACCAAAAGTGACTGACCAATACAGCATGAAGAAGAAGCAGCAACCTGACTCTAACAAGTACGTCCATTTAATTGTCCGTCAATGAACTGATACATTGACTTCTTCCGCGTTACCACCGAAGCTTCGATAAATTTAAAGAATGACACAATTGTTAGTTTACACGGGTACCTTCTCAAGCACTACTAATTAGTTTCGGGCGCGTACTCATTCTCAGTTGCACCTACGAACGCAAGACTACAGGTTTAAATAGAAGTCAAATATTAGAGTAGCTACAACCACTCACAATGTAGCGTTTGGTCAAAAACAGTGCGACTACTCAAATTTTAATTTTTACTTACTTACTGTTTTACTTAGCATGTCACGATTACGTCCTTAGGCCCTCTCTTACATTAGACTGCTTTTTGTATGCGTGTTTGTGGTTCAGTTATGTACGTCTGAGATGTTAGCATGAGGATCATTAAAATTAGCAATAAAGTCATTAAGAATAACAATAATATTAGTTAGCCTACTACATTTTAATATGAACAGAAACAAAAGGGATGGTTACAGAAGAGGAGACTGAAAGGAACCTGACAGTAACCAATGAACAGTACACTGTTTCAGTAGAGGACACTGTAGACAGAGCGAAAGGTGGGGGGGGGGGGGGGGGGGGGGAGCAGGAGGTTAACTATAGTGGGCTGCAGACAACTGTGTGGAAGAGATACCTGTTGCACTAACATGTGGACCATCAAAGATCGTTAGAAGCTAGAAATGAGTGCCTGTCATTTCCCGGATATTTTAAAGAATACTTCCGAAGTTGGGTTCCTGATATAGAAGATCATTTTCAAAAGTTGGTGGCTGTGTTATGTGGTGGTATAGAAAGTATTTTGCACTGTTTTGCGAGTATGCTGGGGACACACCATTCTCTTACGTACATAAGTGTCACGTGGTTTTTGTTACATATTTACAACGGCTATACCCTTTTGTAAGCAATCGTACTATGTTTTTGAGAAACGTTATGATAATTTCGGTTGTAACTTTTATATATTTTGGCTTACATTTTGACTTTGCATCTTGGTATGTTTGTGAGTGCTCTGGAGAATAAGCACACGCTCTGAACTAACTGGTATGAAATGAAATGTCGTATGGCTAAGGCCCCCCGACGGGTAGACCGTTCGCCTGGTGCAGGTCTTTCGATTTGACGCCACTTCGGCGGCCTTGCGCGTCGATGGGGATGAAATGATGATGATTAGAACAACACAACACTCAGTCCCTGAGCGGAGAAAATCTCCGACCCAGCCGGGAATCGAACCCGGGACCTTAGGATTGACATTCCATCACGCTGACCACTCAGCTACCGGACAACTAACTGGTAGCGCTTAGAGTATCAAAATCCGAGCTACCACGAATTATTAAGAACAGGCTAAGTTTTAGTGGATTTAATTGAAATGTCTCATCGAAAATGGCATGCTTGTAATTGCCGTACAGTTACCTCCAAAAAAAACTTAAAATTTTTCTGTAAGGTTTTTCAAACTCGGGTGATAGCAGTAGCAAACTGAACCTAGGTTAAATTAACTGTGACAGGACTAATTATCTAATTTTTTAGATTAATGTGCTGCGCACGTGGACAGAGTTGTGACACTCTGACACATAGTATGGGTGTTACACGTGGAGGAATAAACGATTATTTGCAATCTAACCTCAAATATATTGATTTGGAATATCAAAACTGTTCTCGTTTCAGTCTTTCTTCGCATTGATGATATATACAATAAGATCCATATTATCGGAGTTGATGCAAAGTGCAGATGTCGCTGCAAAGTGCTATTTACTGTATTTACAAAACTCGTCAAATTTCAAAGCCCGCTGTGTAGCTTGCGCGTTATTCGTCGGAAACTGACAACTTACACACTGTATTTCATATCATTTGATTTCCGTCGCATAGGAAACCCTAACTGAATACTCTTTTGCTATCGGCTTTAACTGAGTTGGAAATTAGCGGCATAGAGCCTATAGAGAAAGGGGAAGCAAACGTATAGAGGAAGTGGATGGCAAACTTGTTATAATTTAGAGCAGGAAATCTTAAGTGTCTGTTTTCGAGAAGTACGCGGTCATTGTTAGTAACAAATTTGTTCTGAGGATGACGCGAGCCCGAGTTACTAATCACTTAGTCCGATGCCTAAACATGCCAACCATTTCATCTCAGAGTAGTACTTCGGCCCGAAATCCTCGGTTATTTGTTGGATATACGAAGTCTGTTCGAAAAATTCCGAAACTTTGTCCACAAAATTCTTCTACGCCTACGATTTACTTACTGTGCGTGGTCTCCTTCGAAATACTCTCCTCAAGAACTTATACACCGCTCCACTTTCGGAAGCAGTCTTGATATGCCTCTTGCTGGATCGCGCGAAACGGCGAATTTTCTTTTATCTCGTCTATCGTAACAAATCATCCTTTCAACGGAGTTTAACTTTGGGAATAAAAAAAGTCCACAGGGTCCAGGTCTGGAGAGTAGGGAGGAATAGGTAGCACAGGGATTTCGTTTTTTGTGCAATAATCACGCACCAACAGGGATGAATGTGCATGTGCATTATCGTGATGGAAGAGTTATGAATTGTCTCGCCACATTTCAGGCCGTGTACTACTCCCATTTCCTCATAGGCTTCGCAACAGATCCCGATAATACCACCTATTAACAATTTGTCGCTGTGGCCCGAATTCATGATGAGCTGATCCTTCAACGGCAAACAAAACTATCAGCAGGGTCTTAACATTTGACCTGACCTGACAAGCTTTTTTTAATCTTTGAGAACCTCTTCCGACCCATCATAATGATTGAACCTTGGTCTCAACATGACAACCGTAGACCCACGTCTCATCGCCACTTATGATTCTCTTAAGGAAATTCTCGTTCTGATTTGCACGATCGAAAAGCTCTTCACAGATTGCGAGGCAAGGGTCTTTCTGGACTTGACCTATGAGCCGTGGGACGAAGTTGGCGGAAACATCATGCGCTTCAAGATGCTGTGTCAGTATTTTATGACATGGTGCAACTGACACGTTACGTTCTTCTGCAATCTCTCGGACAGTGAGGCTTCGATTGGCACGCACAATTTCGTTGACGTTCCTGTCATTCGCGTCACCGATAGACGTCGAAGGGCGTCCTGAACGAGTGTCATCTTTAACTTACGTCTGGCTACTTTCAAACCGTGTGAACCATTCGTAACACCGAGTACGGCGCAAGCACTCATCACCGTAGGCTTCGTGCACTATTTGCCTTGTCATCTCGAAATACGCAAACTGTGCGACACAACGTTCTACTTAATACAGCACTGAACAACAGCTAACAGACATACAACAATAAAACTTAAACATTAAACACACTCGTGCACAGGTATGCCAACAGCATTTCGCTTCAACATACCATTGGCGCGAAATTACGAATGTTCCGCAATTTTTTGAATAGAGCTCGTATTCAAGTATCTGTCTTCCTCTATAGTTTTTACGCTCTATAGTTCCTTCAAGGACCATAGAATTATTCCAAGATGTCTTAGCATGTGTCTTATTAACCTCTTCCTCCTCCTAGTCAACGTTTCCTACACGTTCTCCCTCTTAAATCCACGGAGAATCTCCTAATTTCGTATCAGACTACCTTATTCCGAACATCCTAAGGCAGCATCGTATCTCAAACACACGCCGGCACGGTAGCTCAGCGCGTTAGCCGGCACGGTAACTCTGCGCGTTAGCCGGCACGGTAACTCAGCGTGTTCGGTCAGAGGGTTAGCTGCCCTCTGTAATAAAAAAAAAAACTGAGTTGATGGATCAACGACGAACTGAGCAGATGCAACGAACGAAAATGAACAAAATGAGATTTAAAAAAAAAAGCGCGTTCGGTCAGAGGGTCGATTGTCCTCTGTAATTAAAAAACTGATTAAAGGAATCAACGATCAACTTGAACGGACGCCATGTGACGTCCGCACAGACAAAACACAACGAACTATACTGAACAAAATGAAAAAAAAGCATCCAGTTTCTTCTTTTCCAGAAAATGGTTCAAATGGCTCTGAGCTCTATGGGACATAACATCTGAGGTCATCAGTCCTCTAGAACTTAGAACGACTTAAACCTAATTAACCTAAGGACAACACACACGTCCATGCCCGAGGCAAGATTCGAACCTGCGACCGTAGCGGTCGCACGGTTCCAGACTGAAGCCCCCTATAACCGCTCGGTCACAGCGGCCGCCTCTTCTTTTCCAGCTTTCGTACAGTCCATGATTAATTTTCGTACAATGCTGTGCTCCAGACGTAAATTCTCACAAACTTTTTCTTAAAATTAGGGCCTATATTTATTTGAGACTGCCCCCTTTGCCTGTGTAAACCGTTTATTATGTCCTCCATGCTTCGTCCTTCATCTGGTAATTTATCGCTAATGTCGTTTCCGCTACTTCTGATTACCTTAATCTTATTCAGTTTTACTCTCAGTCCATAGAGTCTGTTCATCTGATTGTTTGTTACATTTAACAGATTGTGCAGTTCTTCTTCATCATACTAAGGACAACAACGTCGTCAGCGAATCTTATTGATATGCTTTCGACGTGAATTTTAATCTCACTCTTGAATCTTTCTTTAATTTACGTCGCAGCTTCTTCGATGTAGGCTACAGACTGAATAGCAGGTTCGGTATAATACATACCTGGCTTACGCCCTTTCTAATGCGAGCCTTTCGTTCTTGGTATTCTATTTCTAAATATTTACATAACATAATAGCAAAACTTGACATTGTAATTATATCAGAGACAGCAAAGGACTTGGAAGAGCAGTTGAACGGAATCGACAGTGTCTTGAATGGAGGATATAAGATGAACATCAACAAAAGCAAAACAAGGATAATGGAATGTAGTCAACTCGGGTGATGCTGAGGGAATTGGATTAGGAAATGAGTCGCTTAAAGTGGCAAAGGAGTTTTGATATTTGGGGAGCAAAATAACTGATGATGGTAGAAGTAGAGAGGATATAAAATGTAGACTGGCAATAGCAAGGAAAGCGTTTCTGAAGAAGAGAAATTTGTTAACATCGAGTATAGATTTAAGTGTCTGGAAGTCATTTCTGAAAGTATTTGTATGGAGTGTAGCCATGTATGGAAGAAAAACATGGACGATAAATAGTTTGGACAGGAAGAGAATAGAAGATTTCGAAATGTGGTGCTACAGAAGAATGCTGAAGATTAGATGGGTAGATCACATAACTAATGAGGAGGTATTGAATAGAATTGGGGAGAAGAGGAGTTTGTGGCACCACTTGACTGGAAGATGGGATCGGTTGGTAGGGCATGTTCTGAGGCATCAAGGGATCACAAATTTAGCATTGGAGGGCAGCGTGAAGGGTAAAAATCGTAGAGGGAAACCAAGAGATGAATACACTAAACCAGGGCTTCCCAACCTGTGGCCCGCGGACCCCTTAGGGGTCCGCGTGCTCTTTCTAGGGGGTCCGCGGCCTCCTTTCACCAAATCGTGTAAAATAATGAGTAAAATTATTGAATAAAAATGTGAAAATCAAATTCATCACTTGTTTTTTTCGTGTGAAAAACATGTGTACTTTTACTTCAGGTCGTATCCCCAAGCAGCCTTTGCGGTTCGTAAGTGAGAACGTATACACAGTTTAGTGCCGGAGAATGCGGCTTCTCTAATCGACTGTTTCGCAACAATACGGGGGTCGTTTGTACCCCGGCTCACGGCGCTAGATGCGCTGAAACCTTTTACGCATGCGCGGAGCGAGCTTTGTCGACCAATCACCGCGCTCGCTGGCACGTATGCGGGCCCAGGCATCATTAAATGTTAAACTTGCCTTGTCAGTGCACTACCTGTTTCATAAGTCGATTTTTGACCAGTTTATTACTTCTAACATGGATCTGTGGCTGTAGTCAGGATTATTGAAGAAGGGTGCAGTTTGTTGCGAAAACAAGGGAAGTTTCCAGTTGAAATGAATGAGGAGGGAGGACGACCAAAGGAAGACTTTACATACATTTGAACATTTTTCTTCGGATTCCACGAATACACACACACACACACACACACACACACGACTGTTACGAAATATGCATTATCCTTACACAACAGTAGCCAAATAGTGGAAGTGAACAGACCATAAGCGGCAGCTTGTCAACAGCGAACAGTTTGGACGTGACGTTGATTGCTCTTGAAGGAAGACAGCTCCAGCGTGTGAAATTTCAGTTACCAAGTAATTTTAATCAGGCTATAGTGTGTTGAACAAAGGGAGTAAATCTACTAGTAAGTGTCTGGATACAGTGGGAATTCAAATTGGATCGTTAATTTCAAGTTGTTTTCATTCATCTCTAAACCAAAGACTATTGATACTTCGGAGGGGGGGGGGGGGGGGGTTGTCATTGGGAACATGGCACTTGCATTAAGAAGCTTTCAGTTCCCATGGGTTTCGCTCTGAAATTTAAAGTTACTGTGCTCTTGACTGACTAGGGGTCCGCCATGGATTTTCGACTGAAGAAGGGGTCCGCCAGCTGAAAAGGTTGGGAGGCCCTGCACTAAGCAGATTGAGAAGGATGTAGGCTGCACTAGGTACTGGGAGATGAAGCAGCTTGCACAGGATAGAGTATCATGGAGAGCTGCATCAAGCCAGTCTCAGGACTGAAGACCACAACAACAACAACAACAACAACAATAGCAAAACCAGAGAGCTAACGTGCTATACATGAAATGCATTTAATTTTCATCTGCGGATGCCATCCTCCTCTCGCAATATGCGTCGACTGAGCCGAGATATGTGTTTCTCATTGCTGAGGCATCCTCGGGTTGTCCCAATGACCGCAGGCTGCCGGGGTTTCGTCGTTTCATCGTCAGCTGTGTGCTAACGATGCCCCTGGCGTGGCCCACGACCTGTGAAAACAAGCGGCCGCCTTAGGACAACACGCGAGCAGCAGCAGCAGCGGCGGCGACATCGATTTAAATCTCAATAAAGCGCCGCAGACGGCCGACGGCTGTTTGGCGTTTGATGCACGGCCTTTGTGCCGCGGGCCATTGTGCGCCAGCCGCGCTCCTCTCCTTACTGCACCGCCGCGACGCGTCGTCTTTAAAGCGCGATGTCCCGCTCCCACGGGATTAACACGTTCCGGATCGGAATGGCTGGCTCCTCACCCCGCCCGGTACCCTCCGCGTCCCATCCATACATTAGCGTAATTTCACGTACGGAGTGCGAGGGTGATAGATGTGGAGTTGATGGCTCGCAAGTGACTGCCTGGGACGGGAGGAGGGGGTTGTTGTGTAGGGAGGGGGAGGGGCGGTCACGGCGTGCTTCATCGACTGTCTCGAGAGGACACACTCTTATTCATATGGGATACCACTGCCAGTGCAGACTGAAAAGGCAGCGGGCGATCTTTTCGGCCAAGGTGCTCGTGCGCAACAAAGGGTGGTGTGAGGCGTTTCATCTATCCTCCATTGACATGCAGATGCCACTTGCACGTCGCGGTCAATAACAGGCGGAAGTGCGATTCATAACAACCTGCTACGACAAAGGAGGGACCGACCACTCGAAATAATCCATTCAAACCGAAGAAAGAAAATAACATTTAGTCTAAACAACAGGATTCGCAATAGCATCTCGTGACCGAACATAATCCTAAGCGCACCTGTGAAGTAATATGATAACCCAATTCCCTTCGTCATACTACAGGTTTTTCGAAAGCCTGTAACTGGGCCGTTCATGATCTAAATAATAAAACGAGGCCCCAGTTTCGTAGTAGTCTGTGGTTTTTGGTCCCCTGTTTTAATTCTATACATGGAAACAGTGTGAGGGGTGATTCGTGTATGTGAATTTCTGAGCAATGGAGGTGGCACAATGCGCTAAAACCATAAAAAGACGACTGCAGAGCAAGAGAAGCAGAACAACGTACACACCACATACAATACTAATGCAAATATTATGACGTGAAAGTGGGAATATAGTCTTGAAAAGCGTCGCACTATGCGTGAAAAAAAAGTAACTTGTGCAGTGCTTTATTGTTTAAACCATTAATCCTATAAGCATTTTTTATAGATCTCTGCAGTGTCGATGCCTATTACCTCTAGTGTTTTCGGTTAGTTTATCGTCGTCGTCGCTGTTGTTGTCATTCGTAATCAATAATAATAATAACAATAATGTTCAAATGTGTGTGAAATCTTATGGGACTTAACTGCTAAGGTCATCAGTCCCTAAGCTGACACACTAATTAACCTAAATTATCCTAAGGACAAACACACACACCCATGCCCGAGGGAGGACTAGAACCTTCGCCGGGACCAGCCACACAGGCCAATGACTGCAGCGCCCCAGACCGCTAGGCTAATCCTGCGCGGCCATTCGTCGTCGCTGTAGTTGTTGTCATTGCTGTTGTTTTTGTTGTTGCTGACGTCATTGTTCATATCGTAAGCGCGATGAACGTTCTGGTGCAACTCTCCACTCTAGTCTGTCCTATACAATCCTCTTTGTAAAAAACTACTGCAACCTACATCCACTTCATCCATCACAAAATTACGATTTCCTCATTCCTCAGGATGTGTCTTATCAACAGATCCCTTTATTTAGTCAAGTGGTTGTATACATCCTTTGTTTCCTCAGTTAGATTCAGTACCTCTTCAGTTATTCAATGAGCTCTTCTAATCTTCAGTATTCCCGTGAAGTACCACATTTCAAAAGCTTCTAGTCACTTCTTGTCTGTACTGCTTATCGTATACGTTTCACTTTCGTAAGAGACTACACACAAGATAATTTCAGAAGACACACTTAAATTTATGTTAGATATTACCCTTTATCAGAAACATTTTTATTGCTACTGCCAGTCAGCAGTTAATACCCACTACCTCAACTGTCGCCAGGTGTTTTGGTACTCAAATAGTAAAACTAATGAACTACCTTTTTATGTTAGCAGACTTTTGCGACTCCCTCCTCTCTCTCATATATGCGTATTATACTTGCCAGTAAAAAGACTAGAAACAAAATTAATTTACCTTGTCGATCTCTCGGCAAGTTCATGAGTATATAAAAATGTACTAAGACACAAATGTCAAAGTGGTGGTGGATGGGAGCTGCATTGGGGACGGTGGGAGGGAGTAAGAAAGTGGTGACATGTATATAAAACTCCGGAACGAATGGAGAAATTTCAACTACATATGCTAAACACATGCCTAACACAACGGAAAAAGTAACTGTTGGGAGCAATAAACATCAGAACTCTTTAAAGTACGGTGCTGGTGTGAAGGTTGTGATATGTAAAAAGACTGAAAACGAACGATATTGGTGTCGAATATATAGTTTTCGTGGTTACAGGGCTGATTGGTGACGGTGCTAAAGAGATTTTACTCTTGGAATGGAAGTGACGGGAGGTATACTCCGTTTATCGTGAGAATAAACCTGATCTAAACATTACCCTATGTATTATGGAACCTCGTTGGATTTCGTTACACGTGGATAGGATGCCACGCTGTCTCCGAGTACAGTCAAGTACTATAATGAGGATACGTTTTATCCTTTGCGTTACGAGTAAATTGGCTCGACGATGAATGGGCTCAGCAGCTTTACCGGAGCATTTAACTTTCACAGCACTGGCCAGGCAAGTGATCCAACCTGCAGTGATGTGTAAAGCTGCAGAAGACGTAAAACAGTTATCTCGGTGACGCGACAGTTTCCAGACGTGTGCCGGCTGGAGTGGCCGTGCGGTTCTAGGCGCTACAGTCTGGAGCCGGGCGACCGCTACGGTCGCAGGTTCGAATCCTGCCTCGGGCATGGATGTGTGTGATGTCCTTAGGTTAGTTAGGTTTAATTAGTTCTAAGTTCTAGGCGACTGATGACCTCAGAAGTTAAGTCGCATAGTGTTCAGAGCCATTTGAACCATTTTCCAGACGTGCTACGCAGTTCTCCTTCCTTGTGACGGTTGTCTTTACCTTCTCGTGTGTGTGCATAACAGGTTCGCGTTCGGTACAATTACACGTACCATACTTTAACACTTGACTTAACTTTCTGTGGCGACAAGCCCCGCCATCTAATCGATGAGTTCAGCATGAACTGGAGCCTGCCTTTGGTTCGGTACTTTGGAGTTGCTAATGTGCGAGCAAACAGACTGATAAGGATTCTGGTTTATAGGGGTGGGCGAAAGATGAGTTGGATATAACAGGCTGCGGCACGGAGACCACTCACGGACATTAGTATGTTTGTTTACTTCCGCTTGCCGCAGGGGAGATCGGTAGGCAATGTTTGTTTGCCGAGGCACATTCACAGACAGGTACCGTCCCCACTTTCTCGTTGGGAACTCTTGGGGCGGGCAGCAGCTTGAAGACTTGGGAGTTTTGGAAGTCCGGAGCGCTCAAGTTTGTAGGAGCAGCAGCGATTGGCACCGGAAAGAAATGTTGTTGACAGCCGGTGACAGATGACTAGGTTGGCATACGAGCAAGAGACAGCGCATCCCTGGAGTCAGTGTTGTTGAACGTAGCTAATTCTTGAGCTCGTCGCCGTACATGGTGCTCAGGGCAGGACAGATCCGTTGCTGTGTGTTTTCCTCCGCAGTGAGCGCAAATAGTGATAGGAGATTCAACAGAACGTGGCCCACTACATTTCACGCCTCTTATCTGGGATCGACATTGTTTACTGACGCGCCCATAACGAAGGCACTTAAAGTACTGCATTACAGCGGGCACATAAGTATCTACAAGACATATTGTGCCATGGATAGACACAGCTTCCGACAATGTTTGAAAGTAAAAGGTTAACAAGCAGGTTTGCACGTTGACAGTTTGGTCTTTACAACCTCTCTTCGTAAACTTCCGAAAGCCTATAAAAGGGAAGGGAGATTTTACAGCTTCCAAAATCTCCGCAAGGCTTAGGTCTACTTTCCTGATTACTCCCAGTCTGTGGACAACAAAAGAAGTAATATAGGCTTCTATGTTTTTAGACTTCAGAACCGCACTGGTAGCTAAGAAATAAGGTAGAAGTGGATACTCCAGACAAGGCTTATCTTTGGTTCTTCCTGCTGAAGAAATATTTACTATAGCATTTTTCATTTCTGACAAGGAGAGATGCAAGGATTTCCCGAGAGACATAGGGTAGAGACGGCCAAAATTTTTGTCCTGACTTTCCATATAAACAACGTACGGCCCACTATCTGCACGTTTGCAAAATTGCAGATACTTTTTCATAGGTACAGATCCTACAGGTGGAACGTTGAGAACAGTATGGTTTTTAGGACTGAGACGAGAAGTAGTTGTTGTAGGGGGATCAGCTACATTTGCAACATCATTAGCAGATGAGACGTGATTGGTGCCCGGTACAGAGGTTTGGAATTCTTTAAATCAAGACTAACCTCACTTTGTCGCTTGTTGCTCGTGGCGGAGAAGCCGGAGGATTCCTGTTCCGACAACTCCATCAGCTCTTCTGCCGGGTGCTCCGAACAACCGCCAACTAGCGGCTGGCAACTGCCACGGTGTTGTCCAATGTAGGTCCTGAAGGAGGAAGCTGCATCTGGATGTAACCTCTGGGCAGTCGGTTGTTGTTGGTGATTTTGTACCGCGGGTGTGACGAAATCACCACCCACTTCTCCATATATCACAATTTTATTCATATTGTCCTGCAAAATACGAGACAAAACAGTGTTACGAATCATTCCGATATCAGACAACTCGTCACCGGCTCACTTCAATCTCTCTTTAACAGTAACGCGAGATCGGGTAACTCTACCAGAGGAAGCTTGCAACGAGAACTGTTCATTGGTCAGTCGGATACAGTTGTGTTATGCGAAACGTGGTTCAAAATTATTTCATAGTACGGGAGGACAGGCTCGATGACTGGGGAGGCGTCGCTATAACTAGTAAAGACCTCGCTGCCACATCAGTCACACTCACTGCACGTCAACTGTGCCGACATCGAATCAGTTGCTGTCCAGGTACAAGCTGCCTACAAAACTTTTCCAGTTGTCTCGTTGTGTAACGCTCCCCACCTAGAGACACTTATTAAGGCAGCTTCGGCCTCTAGCGGGACTCACATAAAAGGGGCAGTTCGTTGGGGTCTCGTAAACATGAGACGTGACTTACCGGATAAAGATATATCAAGTTTTAATCAACTCTATTAATGCTGCAGAGGATGTCGGCATTTCTAAGAAAAAACAAAAAGAGTACACAGTTATGAAGTACCTTCCCCTCCTTGGTGGAACGCCAAATGCTCCCGAGAAGTTGCTAAGCGCAGACTTGTTTTGAAAACCTATCGTCATAATTCCACTTTGGATAACTTCTTGGCTCTTCGAAAAGCAAATGCGCGAGCTAACAAATTCCTTAAAAAAAACAGTTGGATAAAACTTTGTTCTTCCCTCGATAATGGAACCAGTATGGCAAGCATCTGGCGTAAAACAAAGGCTTTCAGAACTAGCCTAGTCGACTATCCCCCCCCCCCCCCCCCCCCCCGCGCCTCTTCCTGTTACCACTGCCTGGCTAGAGGAATTCATACATACAGTTGCGCCAATCTTGACTCGTGTGTCTTCTGTCTAAGAAGACCGACACCATTTTCTCCTTCGTCCTTCCTCCAAAGAAGAGCTCAATGAGGCTATTAAATCTTAGAGTGGCAGTTGTCCAGGTATCGATTTATTCATTATTCTATGCTTGCGAATTTGCACGCAGAAGGGAGAGATTTGCTCTTATACGTTTGTAACCGGTACTGGATACACAAGGACTTCTTAGCAACATAGAAGACGCAAGTAATAATTCCAGTTCTATAAAGTGGCAAAGATTCAAATGTGGCCTCTAATGATCGACCGACAGCTTTGTCGTCGTGTGTTGTCAAAATGCTGATAGGTTGGTTTGAAGGATAAAGGGACCGAACAACAGGGTCATCAGTCCCTCGTCAAAACGCTGGAACGAATGGTTAAAATGAGATTGGAATGATGGATTCAAAATAGTAATTTGATCACTTGGAATAAATACTGCTTCAGAAAAGGGAAAGGGACTACGGACAATCTATATTTGTTTGCTATGGATATTACATCGGCCTTTCAAATGAAAAAGCGGTGGTCGCTGCCTTTCTGGAAGTTAAGGGAGCGTATGATCACAGTCTTTTACCAATTCTCTCGGGCAGGGTTCTGAACTTCTCCACGGATGATGTATGCCACCTGCACCCTCTTCGCTCAAAGAACCATCTACGTCCGTTACAAACGAAACTTGATCGGACCTTTTCTTGTTTCCAAGAGCTTGCCTCAGGGTGCAGTTTTAAGCCCGCTCCTGTATACTTTGTATCTGCATGATCTACAGCCCATAATCACAACCCCACACGAAAATATTGCATTATGCAGGCGATGTCTGTGTTTATTCCACTGTCGCTTCGTATCCTCAGGGCAAGATGCCATTACTCACGATCATTGCGTACACTGATCAATGGATGTTGAGTAATGGGCTAGAGATTTCGGCTGAGAAATCAGTAATCTTCCCCTTTTACAAGTCGATATCGGCTCGCATTGATGGTCACACTACGTGTGGAACATACACTTAACACACAAAATCTCACGCTCGATTTCTGGGGCTGATTTTTGACTGTAGGCTAAGCTGGGCGCCTCACATGCGATCCATTGTTACCAAGTGTGAAGAAGGCTTCAACGTAATTCGATCACTCACCTGTGTGTGATGGGAAGCGCACCTGAATAGTTCACTCACCATATACCGGCAGATTATTCGATCTCGGCTAGACTATGGCTGTCAACTGTACCACAATGCACCAAAACTTCAGGTCACCAAATTAGAAACTCTTCAACATAGAGCCATCAGTACCTTTCTTGGAGCCGTGCGACCCACGCCCACCAACCATCTTTTAGTGAAAGCAGCGGAGATGCCCTTGAGCATTAGACGCCAGATGTTATCGGATAAATTCTACATCCAAGGCATGGCCTTTGTGAACAGTTCTGTCTACCAAAGTAGAGACTGCATGCGCATACTATGGACTGCCTCCTACAGAATGAATAAAGCTCCGTCCGTTTGAACCAGCTTTGACACTTGGTCACCTCTCATAGGTTCTATACGACGTTCATCACATTTGCCGCTTTTTGACTGCTATCTCCATACATTCAGTTGCCATATTCCAGTCTTTTATTTTAATATAAACTGCTTGGAAAGAGTTAATGTCAATAGTGAATTCAGTCATCTCTGTGTATATACCGATGGATCCAAATTTCCTCAGGGAGAGTATACTGGATGTGCATTCCTCTGCCCTCAGATTCAGATCCGGAAAACCTTCGACCTGCCTCCCAAGCGCTTCTATATTTACGGTGGGGGTGGCAGTTCTGGATGCTCTTAAGTGTGTCTCTTCCACTTCCTTCCCCAAGATATTAACTGTGTCGGATTCTCAAAGCGTTCTTCAAAATATTCGACATCGGAGATGGAACAGAACAACTAACCACTGAGTCTTGGATGTGATTTCGGAATATACAGGGTGAGTCAGGAGGAAAGGTACATGCTTTGAGGGGTGATAGTATTAGTGATTCTGAAGAAAAACTTCATATGGACGTATGCCCTATTCTGAATGGTTTCCGAGATAGAACACATTTTATGTCAGTTTTGCACGTTTTTCTTGAATAACTCGAAAACCGCACCCTCCAACGAAAACGTGTCGCAGTACAAAATCAAACTATATTAAATCTCCTACAAGAAGGTCCGATTCATTTTTTTCTCTAGAACTAATAGTTTGTGTGAAAAGAGCGCGAGAATGTTGAAAAACTCGCCAATTTGAGGTAGCATATTGAGGTAGCAAGATGAGACGAACAGTTTAACACGGGACACTTGTGTGTCAAGTCGGGATACTACCTCAAATTGGCTTACAGAAACTACGAAAGCTACAGCACATACTCGTCGAGCAAGTTTTTCGACATCCTCGTGCTCTCTTCGCACAAATCATTAGTTGTAGAGAAAAAAATAAATAGGACCTTTTTTGTAGGAAATTTAATATAGTTTAATTTTGTACTGCTACACGATTTCGCTGGAGGGTGCGGTTTCCCAGCTATTCAATCGTACGAAACTGATACTGAATGTGTTCTATCTCGGAAACCATTCGGAATAGGACATACGTCCATATGAAGCTTTTTGTTCAGAATCACTAAGACTATATACTATCACCCCTCACCCTTCAAATCATGTACCGTTCGTCGGCCGCTGTGACTGAGCGGTAATGGGCGCTTCAGTCCGGAGCCGCGCTGCTGCTACGGTCGCAGGTTCGAATCCTGCCTCGGGCATGGATGTGTGTGATTTCCTTAGGTTGGTGAGGTTTAAAGTAGTTCTAAGTCTAGGGGACTGATGACTTGAGATGTTAAGTCCAACAGTGCTTAGTCATTTGAACCATTTTTTGTACCTTTCCTCCTGACTCACCCTGTATTTGCTGCAGACGGTTGGGGAGGACAATCCATTTGCTGTGGGGCGCCTTCCCACGCAGGTACCCTATATAATGAGGAAGTCGACGCATTAGCCAAGCAAGCGATAACTTCAGGCACTGTCCTGGATCTGTAACAATGGAAAGAGGCGTGGAACGTTTCCCAGCAAGAGAAATGCGGTTATTATGCAGTGCTCCAACCTCCGACTCCATCACAGTCTTGGTTCATGAGAACGTATTTGGACCGATCCACGGTTTCTACTATTACACGACTTCACTTCATTCACGCCTCTTTTTCTCAACATCTACATCGGATCAACGTTTACACTTCGCCGCCATGTGAGTATGATCCTGAGTCGGAAGCTGAAGTCAATCGCATCTTTGACTGCGAACGATTGGACTTACTGAAGACATTGCTGAGTATGGGATACTGCATCCCTCAATCAGCTACTTCAATTTATTTATCAAAGACATTCGCCTTTATAAAGTGATTGTTCAGTTCCTTAAGAGTACTGGGCACTACCTCTAGGTTTTAATGGTGTACATATTGTATTTTTTTTTTTTTGTCTTGCTTCTGAAGATATTTCAGGAATAGTGTGAACTGTAACTCAACACAGTTTTAACTACCTATTATCTAATTGTTGCGAAAATAGCCTATAGTGGACACACTTGTGATGGCTTTAGCTTTCTCCACTTGCAAATATGCATTTCTGTACTCTTTTATTCAATTCTATGTACATTGTAATTATGTGTTATTGATGGCTAAATCGAGTTGCTACTCGGATCGACATGATAAAAAGGAGTAAAAAGAGACGAGCAGAGAGCAATATAGCTTCGACTATCATTTAATTTTTAAACAGAAGGAAATAATAGAGGCCAAACTCAGTGAATACCCTTCTTAGGTGAACGGAAGAAAAAATTACAGGCTCTAAATCGAAGCTAACGTAGAATTGTAGTTAAAAATGAGAGTGATGAAAATTCCCGACTTAAACAAGTGTAATTTTTGTGAACGAGCGATATATGGCGTAAAAGCGCAATGCTGGGATTTCCCATACAGTTAAATATTGAAGTCACTGAAGGTATTACTCACTCGTCTGGTAATCTCTGAACTCCTTCCGTATCCGACTGCGAGGAATACATTTCAGTACTGCTACGTTGATAACGACACGATCAGCAACAGAACCCCATGCCAGCAAAATATCCACAGTTTCTCCTCCGCTTTCATGACGTGCTGTTCTACATTTCATTTCACCATCGTTCGATAGTGACGTGTCAGAAAGCTTCGCGCATTAGTTCCAGTACGTCTGGCGCCTTAAATGTCTTGTTATTTCTCGCGACAGGTCCGTTCTATTGAGTCCAGATTGCAGTGGTATGGTGACAATTGTAAAAATGCAGCATTTCTACAGTGTGCTCGACGCCGTGAAAATTAATGTATTCCATGTTTCTACGACACTTATCACTGTGGCTCGTGTGAGACCACATCTGTCCTACAAAACAATGGACATATCCAAATAAAGTTTGATTTTTCATTTTTCTCCCGAAAATTTGTGTAATGGTGTCTTATCTTAAACAATATTTAACAATCTTTTATAACATATCGATCATTAAGAATTTATATTTACAATGAAAACCAGAATTTTGCGTGCAATATGTGATTAAAAACAAGAAGACACGGATTTTTGTTGAAAAATGATGCGTAAGTATGAGTTAATTAACGTATATTTAAATGATTTAGGTATTTAAGCCGAGGGGAAGAATTACAGCACATAACGAGATTCAAATCGCTACTCTATAGATCACTAACTTAATGCTTACCGACGCTACAGCTTGCGCTGCGCACGTAATTTGCAAACTGCTCTGTTGAATAGTGAATAGTGGCTCTTGAAAAACTTCAAAGTCGAGTTTATCTGTAGTCTTCTGAAAAACGTTAAGAACAAGTCGTCTTTTGTCATTAACGGTGTTCTGCGCGCCTGTTTCACTACAAAGTAGGAAGCAGTGTCATCCATTTACACAGTACGTACTAACGACGAGACAATCAGAGTACAAGTAGCGATTACACAGACTCAGACTGTACACTATTTTAGAAAGAAAAATTGCGTAACTAAAAGAGATTGAGAAAAACGTTAATGGTATCTAATACGTAAGTTGAACCTAAACCCAAGAGCGGAACAACACCAGTGCATGTGACCTATGACTGCTGACCAATCATTGCGTTTGTGTTTGCTTACATCAGGTTTATTCTTACGATGAACGAAGTATTTCAACCAGAGTTGATGCACATTTGACTTACTATCTGGGAAAAACTGCTGTTGATTTTCATTCCTTTTGCTGTCTAATATAGGACTTCGATAAGCAAATAAGTGGGAACGCTTTGTAGCCATCTATTTTTCCGTGAACCTTGTGACGCTTTCTGATGGCTTGGACCCCATCTCATAATGAAAGTTTTCCATAATATTGGCACTGCGCTGAATAGCTTCTCAGCCTTCGCATTAATCATTAGATGACTACGAGCTTTTTACTCTTCTCCAAGGGACAGATACGAATGAATATTAGTTTTGATTTAACACATGATAAGAACAGATACTTACTTTTGCCGTGCAAAATAAATCACTGATACGGCTGGCGGGTGTGGCCACGTAATTAAAAAAAATTAATGTGTTGTTTATGTGAGATCAGTGACCTAAATTTTGGTCTAAATGTGGATGAAAATGAGAAAAATAAGGAATAATGAAAAAAGCAAGTCACTTTAGCACTTGCACGAGCCCAACACCAGTTTAATTTTATATTATAAAAACAAACAGAAGACAGAAATAATTAAAAGTTGGAATACATAATTCGTCTTAGGACAAAAGTTCGTTTATGAGGTTAACAAGAGGATTTGCCTTTGCAGAATACGCCACAATTATTTTAAATTAAACAACTCTAGAAAAATTAGCCAAAAAGTTGCATGCAGAGAAAAAAATTAGAGCAAACG
This sequence comes from Schistocerca americana, assembly GCF_021461395.2. NCBI lineage: Eukaryota > Metazoa > Arthropoda > Insecta > Orthoptera > Acrididae > Schistocerca > Schistocerca americana. The sequence continues at coordinate 124,986,680 of NC_060120.1, read as the reverse complement.
TTTAAAAACTGAAGTAACTCTTAACTTCGCCGACAGATGAGTCACGCATAGTGCAATTGGTAGCTCAGGCTGTGCTTTAGGTGCGGATCAAAGAGAACAGAAGACCAACAGTTTTTGCGTGGTAGGTATGTTAGGAAGAATGCCAATTTTTCGAGATAAATACAGACTCATGTTAATTAAATAAACAAAATGTTCCATCAGACAACGTGTACACAGATGAATAAATTAATGTAACTCCAGCTTTGCGCCGGAGCTCCGCAGAATGTGTTTAGAAATATAAGGTGAAGACTATATTTGTTTGTACCCTGCTAAACATTTTCATATTAAAATTTGGTGTTCAGCTAATCATGTTTCAGTGATTTACAAATTAATAAAGATATCAGATGCAACGTTTTTAAATAAGTATATCGAATCGTATGTATTAATATCCAACTTTACCAGATTTCACATGTTTACTGTCTCAGTTTATTGTATTAACAGTAATACTTTCGCACAACACGTTTGCCAATTTGCTACTGCCTAAAGGTGGTCATATATTACCGTATTAATAGTCTACATTATTCTCTGTAGTACAAATTTCTCTGAGACGCAATATTTATGTAAGCGTACCATGTAGTATGTGAATAAATACTGTCATCTCACAATGAAAAAATGACCAGTTTGCCAGTAACTGATATGTTATGCTACATGCCCTTTCGAATCTACTCTACAGCATACGTATCAAATGGACAATTACATTACATATCCGAGATCAGAATGAACAATAAAAATTCAAATGGCTCTGAGCACTATGGGACTTAACTTCTGTGGTCATCAGTCCCCTAGAACTTAGAACTACTTAAACCTAACTAACCTAAGGACATAACACACATCCATGCCCGAGGCAGGATTCTAACCTGCGACCGAGCAGTCGCGCGGTTCCGGACTGAGCGCCTTAACCGCGAGACCACCGCGGCCGGCAGAATGAACAATATTTCGCAACTTCACAAAACAGGCATAAATCGGAAAACATAGCTATTCAAACGGCTTTTTACTACACCGAATGTGTTGAGAACACACTGACTCTAGGAGATGGCATTATACTTCAGAAACGTCATACGCCGAACTGTTACTGACAACGAGAGAATGGATTTAGAAAACGTGCCAATTTTCATAAGACGGATACTGACCAAAACTCCATCGTTCTTCGGAGAAATTCCAGATTATTACAAGTAACTACTCACGAACAGTTGTCTCACAAAAGAAGTCTTAAGGAGCAAGAAAACGATGAAATAACAAGTAAAGGACTTAGAAATATTTTAATGCCTATTTGAATTACCAATCGAAAAGTAAAATCCAAACAAAAGCTGCTGGAAAAAGCATTTTATTGTTTTTATTTGGGTCGTTGTATGATTTTCACATACAATGAGTCTACCATAGAAGAGCACATTGAGGTTGTTCAGTTTTAGCGAATTAGAGAAGAAAATCAGAGTTAGTGTAAGTACTCAAGAAAAAATAAGTAGTTGACAGTTAAATAAATGTCTGCCGGCATAGCACAATAGCGCATGGCATTCCATGTTAGTTTCGGCTGGAGGTAATGTAAAGGCAATAGTGGTTGTAGGTGAAGCAGACACTAGTTTCATAAACGGCAAAATGACTAAGATGTTTCACGAGCAGCGCACTATAACATACGTGTGAAGACTTGTATTTTCAGAGAGCAACAATAAAATTTATTCTATACGATATTTTAGTGCCTTTGTTACTCTGATTACGATGCTATTTGGACATACATGCATGCATGAACAAAGGAACAGGCCGTTACGAGACACATCAAATCAATTCCCAACTGCGAATAAGGACTACGATCAGCTTTAGAATGGAATGACAATGAAAATTCCTGCTGGACCGGGACTGCAACCCGGATTTGCCGCTTATCGTGAGCGCTCGCCTTAGCATTCGGCTATCCGTTCATGATTCACGGCCATACTCAAGCTTCCACACGTCGTCAACCACTTTCTTCGTCGTTCTTGCAGCAAGGTAAATATTATTTTCGGACAATTTTGCAGCTTCAGTGGGACATGAAATAGCTGGTTTGTAGTAGCAGGAAATATTTGTAATTAATGCACTAACACGCAAAACGTTAACACGAATAAGAAGAGTTAGTAAGCATTTTCACTGCTGGAGACAAACAGATTGATGTGAGTGCACGAACACACTAGTGTTTCCCGCGCAAGGTGTTTAATGAAAATATTTCACTTAACATGTCTCATGTTGCGCTGTTATATATTTGCTAATTTTATAATTTTCAAAGCCATTTTCTCTATAAAATGAATGGGATCACAAACACGGAAACTGCACGATTTTTTTTTCTGAGAAAGGCAAATAACAATACATTGAGAATGTCCAGGACGCAAATGATGACTGTTGCGCGGAGTTCTGATTTAAGAGTGGAACGCCCTTCATTATGTCAACTTGTTTAGCTTTATTGTGTCCCACTTTGTGTCCGTCAGGAAAGCTAATCTTCCGCTCCTGATGTAGTTCACTATACAGCACATCGGAAATTCGTGAAGACTTCTGGATAATATAAATTCATTGTTTACAAGAAACCAAAACGATGAATTCAGTCGTTTGAGCGTATACCTTATCAACACAGGGTCCGCCCCGATAGCTGAGTGGTCAGCGTGACGGATTGCCGTCCTACGGGCCCGGGTTCGATTCCCGGCAGGGTCGGGGATTTTCTCTGCTCATCATGATTTCATCCCCATCCGGCGCGCAGGTCGCCCAATGTGGCGACGAATGTAATGAGACCTGTACCAAGGCGGCCGTACCTGCCCCGTAAGGGGCCTCCCGGCCAATGACGCCAAACGCTCATTTCCATCAACACAGAAAAACTCGTGAAAACAGCGCCGCTCTATAGCCGGTGATTGTTGTTTAAAGAGTGAACTATTGACAAACGGATTGATTTTACTCTATTAGCATGTTTATAAACTGCGAAATCGAGCGTCACAATTCACCCGTCACTTTTTCAACAAGCTCTCACATTGTGAAACCGTTGATTCAGAATTGAAAATTACCTTACATTCTGGTCTGAGGTCCAAATGAACATCTGGAATTCGCTGACGATGACTAAGATAAAGTTTTCAGTCGAGAGAAATTCTCATCTTGATCATAGAGTTTACCATCCAGCGAAGTGACGCATACTCAGGAAGACTGGCTTTTAAATAATCGCCTGGTCATCCGGATTCAGGTTCGCCATAATTTACCTAAATCATTTCAGGTGAATGGCTGGAAGGTAAATAGACCGCTTACTTTCCATAAACGACTAGTTCACCGTCTGTATTGAATACTATACCTGGATCAGAATAACGTACTGGCTGATAGCTAGCCGTTTATAAGACAGCTACCATAGTAGCAACCAATCAGGGTCCGAGTCTGGTCACACCTTCTGTACTGTGTACTTGTCACCTCAGCTAACGGTTGTCAGTTGCGGGCGAGATTGCGACCTGTTAACATAATTGCTGTGTTTTGTTCTCCTATCGTTTCTTTGTGCAGTATGTTTCTTTTACCCAATGTGTTGGGTATCTAGATCTAATGGTGAAATGCGTTCTTCCAAATCGAGATACCGCAAAATAGATTCTCATTCTAACCACGGAACTTTTTCTGTCTGCCTTTAACGTAGATTTCATCTCTCAATGTTGCGCAGATACGCCAGAAACGACACGTCATTTTAACTCGACTTTAATCTGTAAGTCTACTTTCCCCGGTAGTGCTACTGGGGTAGTTTAGGGACACGCAAGTTGTCGAAGTGGCGTTCAATTGAAGACCTTGCACACACTGTTGAGCTTTACGAAATTATTATTATTTATGCAAAATGTGACCATAACAATGAGATTCTTTAGGAAATTGATAACATGCTGCAGAGGAAAACTCAGTACTGCACGTCAGCGGGGAAGCGTGTGAACATACGAGTATGGAACAGCACCAGCTACTGCTTGCAAATAACACTGAACCGACAACATAGCTCCCTTCCATAGCGAATTGTCAATTTTTTAAATTCTGATTCAAGTGTAGAATAAAACTTTTAGTCGAGTATGAAGTGCTATGATTAAATTTCATTGTGAAAGGCAAACAGCTTGAAGTGAGCTCTTGAACATAAAAATATTTAATATCCCTTATTTTATCCTCCGATCACAATGTTGATGAAATTTGGAGAGCAGAATTCCATTTTATGAACATAAATTTTAATGCTTTATTTTTATAGGTTTTGTGGTACGAAACAAACATATGGTATATCTTGTTATTCTTACTGTAGTCCTGCTTTTGCACTGTCATAGTTGTTCCAGAATTCCTCTAAGAGGAAGGCCGTTATTCTTCAATCTTCCTACAATGCTAGCGAAATATCGTGAGAATTGCTCGCAGGCGCATTTTATGGAGAGTGAATGTTGCTCCCCATGAATGCGTGAATTTGTTAAATTGCAAACCTACTGTAGGCTCTACACGATATAGCAGTGCCTGTATTATTCAGAATTACGATGTAATGTTCCTTCGGACGTGCATGTATTTCCGAAGGACCATTGCATCATACTTCTGAAACGTAATATCGTATTCATCTGTCGACACTAGGCAAGCGACTTTCAATTAAAATGCCTCCCCTGTATGGAAACATACTCTGACATACGAATATACGAATGCAGGTTGTAGACAAATGGTTGACGTCGTATGCAAGTTTGGTTGTGGCCATGAGTCACCCTCGGATAGCAGAAGCGACCGACCGCTCGAAATGAGCGGGAAATCCGGGTTCGCGTCGTGGCCCGGCACAAAAGTTCGTTGTCATTATTCCATTACACAGCTGATGGTAGTTCATATTCTGAAGTGCGAATTCATTTCATGGCTAGGTCGAAACAAATAAAAAACCGAAATATGACAATAAAGAGGAATCGTATATCGTCTTCCTACCACGAACCTTAGATTTGGATGTTTGTCAGCAGTATGTGCCCTACCCCTTGTCTCGGAAGTATGAGTGTGGCTGTGGCAACGACAGTACAACGAAGAAGAATTGTGAATAAATTAGCGTGATCCGTACTTACAACTTCCTGGCTTGCATCTTAACGTATATCAGACTGCTTTTATATCATCAATCTATCTGCGAAATAAATAGCCATAAATCGGTATGATTCGGTAAACGATGGTCAGAGACACAGCATGATGTCGTAAATATACTTCGGTGGAACGAAATTCATGACTGATAATTGCAGTTAATGTAAAACTAACAAGTGAGTTGTGTAGCTTAAATTAGGTAATTAGTTCATTTAAATACAAATTTCCGAATACACAACTCCGATGATGAGCAAAACTGACCAAACGTGACGCAGTGCGTTAAATTAAATATACAATAAAGTGACCGTTAACAGTGCAAAGAAATTATTAGGTTGGTGTATAAGTTTGTAGTGTTTCTGTTTTGCGTGTTAGTTTCCTCGTTGTTGTGGATTTACTTATCGACCGTCAGTCAGTCTTTATTTGTAGTTGAACTGAAATGATTGTATGGCATTGTTGGCCGGGAGGCCCCACGCGGGGGAGTTCGGCCGCCGGATTGCAAGTCCTTTTTAGTTGATGGCACGTCGGCGACTTGGGGGTCAATGATGATGAAAATGATAATGAAGGACAGCCAACACCCAGTCCCCTGCCGGGAATCGAACCCGGGCCCCCTGCGTGGTAAGCGATAATGCTATCACTACCGCTACGCTACGGAGGCGGACTTTATTTGTAGTTCACTGTTGCTATTGGAGTTTACACATTTGAGATAATGAGTGGAGCTGTCGACGCTACAAAATGGAGAATCAAGTGGAGAAATTAGAACATTTCCGATATATTCTTCTGTTTGAGTTTATTAGGGGGGTTACCAGCAGCGGAGGCATCCAGAAACATTGCGCTGTGTATGGGGATAATGGCACTGGACAGAGTACGGCAAGAAAATAGTTTTCTCGTTTTAAGAAGGATCGCACTAAAATCAGTGACACTCCACGCCCGGGAAGACCTCAGGGGTTTGACGAAGATCGTTTAAACGCATTAATCCACAATCACCCACGTTAGTGTACTCGCGAACTGACAAATGTGATGATATGTGATCGTGCGACACTTGCATGCAATGGGGGAGTTTCGAAAATGAGATGTATGGTTACCGCGTGCTCTAAGCCAAAATCACAAAAATCTGCGAGTGGCCATATGTGCATCTCTGCTTGCTCATCATCAGCTGGCTCGTGAACAAAGCTCCTGTCCTGTATCGGTAGTCGTGACGAAAAAGAGTGTCTTTATGCTAACGCGAGGAAAAGAAAGGAATGGTTGCGCCCAAAGCAGCAACTCCGCATACAGAGACCAGTGCCCATCCATAAAATATTATGTTATCCATCTGGTGGAACCGCGATGGAGTAATGTACTGCGAATTGCTTCCCTGAGGTGTAACGATCACAGCTGACATTTACTGTCAACAACTGAGACGTCTTGCAGACGCAGTAGAAGAAAAACAACCAGGAAAAATGCGTGAAGTCATTCTACTGCACGATAACGCCCGCCCGCATTGTACTAGACTGACAAAAAACACGATACAGAAGTTTGGGTGGGAAAGTCATTCCTTACCCACCTTATTCATCTGATCTTGCACCCTTCGAATTTCACCTTCTCCGCTCTCTGTCGAAGAACCGTCAAGGAACTTCGCTTCAGGATGAAAACACGCTCCGAACATAGCTCCATGTGTTCCTCGTCTCAAAACCATCAGATTTCCACAGTTGCGAAATCAAAAAGTTATCCCGGTGGTGGCAGACTGTTGTAAATAATGGAGATAATATTATTGATGACCAAAGTCTCTGTTAATATGTATCTGTTGTGTTTGTTAAACTCAAGGAAAAACGCTGCATCTTATGAAACAACCCAATAATTACGACGTTAAGGAGTTGTTCTTGTCTCTCAGGGTCTAGTATACCTAGAATGGGTGACGTATGATGACAAACGTGTATCACTTATTCAGTTACCAGTAATGAAATTAAGCCGCAATTGCATAAACCATTATGAGGTTCATGATCTGATATGCTGCGTTGATGCAAAATCATTACTCAAGTGTTAGCACTTGCAGTAGATGAATACGAAAAACTAAAATGTCAATAGCAATTAAGCTAACTAAAACATTTGCAGTATTTCGTGACTGGTCACTTAAAAAACGTTGTTAAAAGGGTATTTACTATTTTTCAATTAGAGGTTTTTTGAATTTATACCCCGGTCACACACGCAGTCTAAGTGTGAACAGAAAACGTCGCTTATTGATGCATTTCCGTGAAAGTACAGCGGATATATTAAAACATACATAAACGACGAACGGCAAAGCTCTTATGATTGGTTGTAGAGTAATACTGAAATGTTTGTGATAGGCATCAAGGGATACTGATAGTAATTCGAATGCATTTGTTAAGATCGTTGGTGGATAAATTAATGTAGAAAACTCTGGGAGATAATGGTATCATTCTCGTAAAAAGGAATTAAATAAATTTCGTGGAAAGGTATATGTTGTACACTGAAAATGACTTTATTCTACGTGTCTTTCATTCCACATACGGGTAAGAAAAGGAGTTCAGGGTGCGTACGGAGTCATAAAGACACTTAGTTCTCTTCAACTTCATTTGAAAGGAGGGGTCTAAGTTGTTCACAGTGGACTGTATAAGAGTGTCCTCAGTGAATGTTACAAGTAAGACTTCCTTTTCTCCAAATTTGTTTTTTTTAAGGTTATTTGGGTCTTAAGCGTCAGCGTGGCGTTTTTTCTGTATTTTTTTTAATTCGGAAGATTTCTCGTACATCCGACAGTTTTTGAAAGGGAAAAAGAATTTCCATCAGCGCGTTGGGTGCATCGTGCATTCGCTCCGGGATAGTGGATACCTAAATGAAAAAACCGACCTTGTAAGCACTGTTTACAAGAGCTATACTCGTTAAAAAATGAGGGTTGGAGTTTATAGTCTCGCAGACATTATGGCGAGCAGAAAGACGACTTCGGACTGAAGAAAGATGGGGACGGAAATAAGTCTTGGCCTGCCCAAAGCAGCACTAGCAACAGTCGCCGGAAATAATTTACGAAAACCGCGGGCAACGTAAACTAAATGGAAGAAAGCTTCACAAGAATGTGAGCCCCGTTCCTCTCGAATGTGGGGTAAGTTCTTTAACCGGGATGCCACGTCGTCCCGTAACTAAATCTGAATACGGTGATTTCTACTAGGGTCTAAAGCAACATGAAACTAATAGGTCATAATCTATTAAAGATACCGAAACATGGTATCCAACCTGTGGAAATCCGCAAAGAGAAAAGTACTTATCTGTATATGTTTTTCTTCTTCGGAGATTTTGAGGAAAATACAGCCTTTTCCAATGAAACGCTGCATTTTAACTAATGGTATTCGTTATCTCTTGTAAAGAGGAGTACAGTTGTATAAAGGTAATCAGTGTTTGAAATGTAAGATTCAGCCCCCCAAAAAGCTGAAGATGAGGTAAAGGTTAGGGCCTAGGCAGCTGTTACGAACAGTTTCACTTCCGTTACCATGTAAACGCTGCCGAAAGAGATTCAACTGCATTATGCGTTTAGGACTTTTCCCTAGTATTTATGCGAAAATAGCTTCGTTGTACCTATATATACCATCAAATCTATACGCATGTTCTCCTCCATTTGAGTCCTACTACTCTGGAAGAAACTACCCAGTAGACTACAACTTATCCGAAACCACTCTGCAGCCGAGAGAAGATTAAAGCTTTATCTGTCATCGTCAGTGTAGGTAGCTTCCATCTCGGCATATCCCAGCTCTTTCTCTTCTGTCGAACAGTGAACCAGGATGTCTGTAATGTGTCGACATTATTCACGCCTTTCTCCTCCATATATATATATATATATATATATATATATATATATATATATATTCCTTTCCTTCTTTCTATCTTATCTGCTGATCTTACCCTGTCATTATCGCTCTTCTTATGAGCATTCAACGTCTCCACATTTGATGCCTTCAGCATTGTTCGATAGATTTCCGTTAAGAATTTAATGAGGAAATTTCTCAACACATTGTTAATAAGACTGACATTTCCGAAATTCCACTTACTCAGAAACACACCTATTATTATTATTATTATTATTATTATTATTATGCGGTGGTCATATAATATGCATATTGTAATGTTGGCTCTTCAAGGATGTCTGGTTAGGTCTACGAGAAGCTAATCTTGCAAGGTGAAATAAATTCATAAATAAATTACATAGTATTAATCCAAGCGTTATAGAGGGTTAATCACAAAGGACTTTACGAATTAGGAATGATATACAAATTTGTTGAGACAGCTTACAGAATCGGTGGATGTGTCATTTTGTAGCAAACAACGTAAAGTTTCACATGAAAGTGTCACGTGTCATTTTGGTTCTATGTGACTACTATTTGTGTTGCGGCAAACATACCACCGGTAATCAATTTCTTCCCACAGTCGTTGCAGCAAATCGGGCGTAACTTGTGCAACGACAGCGTAGATTCGACTTTTCAGGTCAGCTAATGGTAGGGGAGGAACGTACACATGGTCCTCAATGAAACCCCCAGAGAAAGAAATCCAGTGGTATCAAGTCTGCGAAGTGAGGTGGCCATGCGATTGGCCCTTCACGGTGAGTCCACCGACCTGGGAAGCGATTATGAGGAATCTGTATGGCTTCAAGTATAAACGTCTACGCAGTATTCGCTGAAGAGTCATTTGTGGAATGCCAGTCTCTCCAGACGGACGTCGTGTTGATTGTTGTGGACTACGGGCAACCTGTTTAACATAATCATCAACGCGAGGACGACCTGGTGATCTATAATGTCTCAACAAAGTTCTTGTGCCAAGAATAACTTGTAGGCCTGCTTGAAAGTTCTTTATCGTATTCGGTGTGAAATTTACGCCGAACAGCTTTCGCAGAATTCGTTTCACCTGCGAAAGCAGCCATTTTAACTGTGCACTACGCTGGGGCTCCTGGTGGCGGAATGCGGTACTGATGCACTACGTGTTTCAAACTTCAGGTTGTTTGTTGCAAAATGAAACATGTCACGCTTCTGTAAATCATCTTAATAAAAATCTGTGCCACTCCAAAGTTCTAAAGTCCTTCATGACTCGCCGTGAGTAACTGCAGAGTTCACTTAAAAAGCTATCAAATGATGTTAACATTGTTTCATCGTAAAATTAAAACAAAAAAAGAGTAGTCATTTACCGAGTTAGTGCGCCAGTATACACTAGAATATACAATTTAATTCGGTGAAAGTATTGTTTCGATAGCACAAATTATTTATGAAATACTAGGGGATACACGAGATAGCAAATCTACTTAAATATGGTTGCTAATGATGAGATTACTCCGTCTTACCACAGACTTACATAGATCCCAAATTTGTTCAAATAGTTCGCCAGTCTTCTGCAATTTTGTGAGCAATCGCGACTGGTACGTTGTGTACGAACGTGCCGTAACATTCCATACAATATCCTGCGAGCCAACACAGATTCTGAAAAAGAATGGAAAAAACAGCATTACACAGAGGTAGTTCTACTGTGTTTACAAGATGCGGGGGATCTAAAAGCAGATTTTTGCCACTGCAGTGCCTCTGCGGCGATAATCGCTTACAAACGCGACAACAATCTGTTAGAGTGGAACCAGCTGGCGTGGGTATCGATTAAGCCCTAAAAATCGCTGCGGGCTGCGCAGCGTACGGCCGAAGCCCCGTTTGTGCGAGGCGGCCAGGAGGTTTGCGAAAGGGGATCGGGAGGGTACGGTCGCAGAGGGGCCGTGATTGGAAGCGACGGCGCCGCTGCGTTTGTACAATGCGCGCGAAACATCAAACAGAGCAGACGGCGGAGGATCAGCTGCGGCCTCATTAATCTGCCATCGGCTTGCCTGCGTGCCCCAGCCGCTGGACACCTGCTCCGAAACCCGAGGCAGGAGCCAATGCCACGAGCTCCACGTGCGGAACAAATGCGCGTCGCTCGGGTTACACAAGCACTTCACGCTGCTGGTGACATATATCTAGTCCATTCCACCGGAAACGTCCCATTTTATTGCTGGGGATCTCTGTAACCGGAAACTTAAAAAAAAAATCGATGTCGTGTCCAGAACGTCCGTGGTATTTTAGATTGGACGAATGGGTTAAATGGGCATCTCCTGTTCCAGTAATCATCATCAACAAAAACAACTGTTTCATATGCACTGCAAGCAAGTAACTCGCTTGATTCACCTCGTGCAAAGACCGCATCATCACATGGAACCGCTCTTCATAGACAGGTTGGTCAGAAACATTCTGAAAAACTTGTAGGGCTGTTGTAAGGTCGGTTGTGCTGAGAAATTAGTGATACGAAAAAAAAATTCGATACGTTGGCCCGTTTCCGAGTTCAGCACTGAACTTAGTCAACAAGGTATTTACACACACAAATTCAAGCGGCCCGCCAGATACAGTTATTGTCACTTTTTGGTTCAAATGGCTCTGAGTACTATGGAACTTAGCTTCTGAGGTCATCAGTCACCTAGAACTACTTAAACATAACTAACCTACGGACATCACACACATCCATGGCAGCCGAGCGGTCTAAGGCGCTGCAGTCATGGACTGTGAGGCTGATCCCGGCAGAGGTTCGAGTTCTCCCTCGGGCATGGGTGTGTGTGTTTGTCCTTAGGATAATTTGGGTTAAGTAGTGTGTAAGCTTAGGGACTGATGACCTTAGAAGTTAAGTTCCATAAGATTAAAAAAAAAAAAATCCATGCCCGAGGTAGGATTTGAACCCGCGACCGTAGCGGTCGCGTGGTTCCAGACTGTAGCGCCTAGAACTGCCTTTTTTTTAAATATAATTTTGTTCGTTTTCGTTCGTTGTATCTGTTCGGGGCGGACGTCGGAAGACACCCGATTCAGTTCGTGGTTGATCTATTAACTAATTTTTTTTTTTTTTTATTACAGAGGGCAGCTAACCCTCTGACCGAACACGCTGAGTTCCTGTGACGGCATGAACCGCTCGCCCACACCGGCCAGCTTTGTCACTTTTTCGTAGAACATGTATGATAGAGCATGAAGTTGCTCAGCCTTTGGCTCAGGTTCGATCCTTGCTATCGTCCCGTGTGGAAATTTTTTGTATCGCTCTCTTGTTCGGTTTAAGGAAAAACAAAACGAAGAACACATTTGGGGACACCGTCTCCGCCGGACCGCTTGACTGCGCGCGCGCAGCGGCTAGATTGGCTGACTTAATACTAATTATCTCGAAAACGACACAAAGTACAGAACTCGTTTCTTAACAGTTGCACAACTTAGCCTGAAATACCCTTACACTTATTAGAACCTGTTTCTGACCACCCTGAGCAGTTACTGCTCAAAGACTCGATTGCCAATTATCAATGCTGATTGCTGGTCAGTGTAGACACCCTCGCGTAAGAAAGAAATGAACCAGTCTGCCGAGCGATTATAGAGTTGTTGTTGTTGTTGCAGTGCTTCAGTTGCGAGTAGTGAGCAGTGGATATGAGTAGGTCGTCTAGCAGGAGTTCATACAGCATGGACGTACTACGTATACAGTAGTGTTAATCGTTAGTCGTTGGCAACGGTTTTCGGAAACATGTTGGAGATAGAAATGTGTGGAAGGTTAACAGCTCGGGAGAGATGGGAGGAAATGCAGTTGTATACCACAGTTAAATATAAAGTTTCAGTGTGAACGTTCAGATAATTACCGTGGCAAACAGAAGACTGTTGCATGTGGTGAATTTGGCGCAGTCTACCTTGCAGGAATAAATAATCACTATTTTTCACGTTAACTGTTTCAACCTTATCAGATAGAACCTTCCATGAGCCATTTTTCTGTTGTACCACCCGACAAAATGGTAAATCTAACAACAATGATAACTATATGTAAAGGTTAGTGGAACAAAGTATATAATGTAGTTAATTATACACTCGAACACGTGTCTGTGGCATAACCAACAGACATAACAATAGTATAGGGTAAGAGAAAGGAGCAGATGCCTTATAAGCCTCCCACACAATTTTCCTGGTTGCGTTACAGCGCAGCTCCGTTTTCATTGCAGTCACGATTACGTGTTCCACTGCCCCTTTGTCCCTTACTCATTTCTTCGTTTTTCTGTCATATATCAAAAGATCTAGGGTATAGTTTTGTTTACACTGTTTTTAAGCGTGCAGTGTGTTTTATCTGCATGAACAAACGAGACTACCGTAACATCCTGAAGTTCTTCGTTTCTAAGATTAGTCGATGAACAAAATAATTCTAAATTTATGAAGATTTATACAACTTGCATTTTCCTTCTTTTAGAACAGCAAAGAATTGAAATCAGATGTAGTGGTATATCTCTCGAAAATGATCCAAGTGAAAAAAAAATGATATTGTAACCACGAATGAGAAAGTGAAAAGTTTGGCTTGTCATTACAGCGCCAAGTATTGTGGGCCAGCTGGGGGTAAGGATAAATGAAGAGACGCGTGGATTACATATGGAAAACAATTCATCAGCAGAATACAACTGCTTATAAGGATATGTAGCAGTCTCGGCGCTTCACAGTTCTACGCCGGGGAACTGGCAACGTCGGGGCAGGGATTCACCCGGTGCTATGGTGCACTATCTGCTGTAACAACTACCCTCTGAACGACAGTTCTACCCCCAAAGATCCTTCAACATTCTGATTCGAAGTACGAATTACGGGAACATCCTTCCTCGCAACCACATTTGGACCGCTACGTTCCACCTAGTCTCGCATCTTAAAAAATTGGCTACTTGGAAAACGATTGAGAAAATAATAGCTCCACTCGGATGCCTGCTGTTAAAATAAAATATTGTATTTGACACTGTTCGCTAATTTTGACCATCCGTCATTATCAAGTTATATGTGCTAATAGCAGATCGCACACGCAGTCACAACTAATGAAGAAAATAACGAGACCTGTGAAAATGCACCGTCGAACCAAGAGACCACGGACTACATTTGCGAAACGTAATGGAGTGCTGTTTTTAAATCTACTGATAAACGGCATAAACAACACAAATACGTCTTCCAGTATCGTGTAGGCCTAAAAGGCGAGTAGTTACGTTGTCCGTTGCGCGGTAACACAATTGAACGGAACTGTTCAAGAAATATTATAGTCTACTGAAGCGCTCCAAGCGTACTAGGCCCGAACTATAAACTCGTTCCAGGTCTTGTCGCAGCGCGTTTAAATGATAAATGTAAACACAGCGCATTGCTACTATCATAACAGTGATAAAGTCGTGATTCCACATAAGCGTATCATTAACTATTTATGAATTTTACGAAGATTTAAAAGCTTCCGTGAAAATTTTCACGAGTAGTGCACTAAACTCACTTTGTCAGTTCCTTCTGATGACGAAACGCCCATAAACAGAAACAAAACACTACTGTGAGTGCACCAGAAAGCAATATGGCAAACTCAGCACATAAGTGACCACACTAGACAGCTACTGGCTCCCGCATGCGCAGTGAGGCCACAAGTACCGAATTCAGAGCTAACTCTACTACTTTATCCCTAGAATTACCGCGCGTTGCTACTAACGCGATCACAACAGCGAACCCCTTCACATGATACACGGCCGCCATCCACGCAACTGGTTGTCAGTCGATTACAAGTTCGGTCATCGTGTAAAACGTGTATAATAGACCTTAGCACTGCCTTTGTATGAGAGATACTCCAAGGGCTTACGTTGATTCCTTTTCTTAGTTATGAGCGCACGTACGTTATTTCATTAGCAAGTAGCAGTAAATCCCCGATTCCTTAAACAATCGAACTTCCATGTGTAAAACAGCTTCAAAATTGTGATCACTGTACAAATGAGTTAATATGTTAAATATTTGACATAAAGCACGTAACCGAAAACACCCAGAAAACATCAACTTTTGTAGTCCTGTCTCTCTCAGCTGTGTGTAATATTAAGGTATATTATTAATTTTTACTAATGGACCTTCTAACTACTACTGAATGAAACGCAATTTTCGTTCCATTCGCGTCTTTATTCTCTGCAAGGCATCATGCATGGAACCTGCCATTGACGATGTCTTGCAGAGAATAAAGGCAAAACACATATGGCACGAAAATTGTTACATTCGTTTGTAGTTTGACGGTCCATAAGTAAAAATTATCAATATACCGTAATAAAACGTCCAGAGAAGGGTTGAAATTATATTTAAAGTTTGTTGGAAAGTGCTAAGTTCCCTCATTCTCAAATACTTAATGAATATCGTCTCAGTAACTGCCGCGCCGTGAGTTAAGCTGCCGCCAAACGAACTCACAGTTTCTACCTTTGATTCTCGATTGTTGTACCTTCGACATAAGATTATACCTGTTAATGAGTAGGTTATGACAGCATTTTAATTTTTTAAATTCGGCCAATAATTATATAAAAAACCGAAAACACAATTTTTCTTGCCCCTGGAATTCGTTAGATAGGCAACGTGCAATTGCAATCGTGCACCGTGGACCATGAACAGGGATAGCATTAAACATTTTATGTAAGTAACAGACAGCCTCTAGCCTCTTTTTTGGACATTTGATGGCGTAGACTAAGCCACGAGAAAGAACATGAAAATCAAAAAATGGCTCTGAGTACTATGGGACTTAACTTCTAAGGTCATCAGTCCCCTAGAACTTAGAACTACTTAAACCTAACTAACCTAAGGACACCACACACATCCATGCCCGAGGCAGGATTCGAACCTACGACCGTAGTGGTAGCGCGGTTCCAGGCTGTAGCTCCTAGAACCGCTCGGCCACCTCTGCCGGCACATGAAAATCGTTTTGTGTTCTAATGATGGGGTTATGATAGCAGCAGACATGTGTTCTGAAGACCTTCCTAACAGCACTTAGGACGAAAGCTACTTAATAAAAAAACTTTGTGCTAAGTGCGCTGATGTACTGAGGAACTACATCGAATGATAAGTGCATTTTTAACAATTCTCTTAATGATAGAAGGAGAATCTTTGACCCTGCCCGTCATAAGTATATAGCAAACCGAAGTGCCTGCGTCTCAAGTGAATTGTTGGAATCGATTACGGCAGCGGTCTAAAAGTAAACTAAACTCCGCCTGAACAGGCCATGAAGGCACAACTACACCGACCGACCGCCGTATCATCCTCAGACCACAGGCACCATTGGATGCGTACACGGAGGAGCATGTGGACAGCACACCGCTCTCCCGGCCGTTGTCAGTTTTCGTTACCGGAGCCGCTACTTCTCAATCAAGTAGCTCGTCAGTTTGCCTCACAAGGGCTGAGTGCAGCCTGCTTGCCAGTAGCTCTCGGCGGACCGGATGGTCACCCATCCAATTGCTAGCCCAGCCAGACAGTGCCTAACTTCGGTGATCTGATGGAAACCGGTGTTATCACTGCGGCAAGGCTCTAAAACCATCCGCAGATGCAATGCCGGTAACAGGAAAACGTCGTGCTGAAGCCATAAAATCTGGACTATGGAGCTTTGGAAGAATATCATTTGGTCGGAAGAGTCTCGTTTCACACTTTTTCCAATTTTTGGCCGAGTGTACGTCCCAAGAATGAAAGATTTTGACAGCCACATCGCGGTAGTCCATGGGTACCGCGGCTGCTCAGAGGACCCTGACAGAGCAATGGCGTCGTCGTTAATGCCGGCACGGTAGTTCATTGTGTTCGGTCAGAGGGGTGGTTGCCCTGTGTAATAAAAACACTGAGTAAAGGAATCAACGACCAACTTCAATGGATGTCATGTGACGCCCGCCCAGACCAAACGCAACGAACAGTATATAAATAAAAAGAGTGGTCTCGTTATTGGACTGCCAAGCAGGCGGGCCGTGCTTGAACCTCCCTCGTACCAATTTTTTTCTTTTTTTTCCGCTGTTCGCTGCATTCAAATTTGTAAGTGATGTGTCGTTGTGGAGATCCGTTTGCAGGAAAAATGGTAAAGATTCCCTAAAAACATTCAAGTCTTCTGTTTACTCCTTCCGAGAAACAGCTGTTGTGAATGTCAGTAGGTTCCCTACACAGTATTAGGTGTAGTAATTTATCTTTGTGTTTCTGTGTATTGGTCTAAGCACTGTTATTTCATAACAGATTATTGATTAATGAACCAAAGTCGATCACGACTCCTAGTAGCAGATCCTTTACCCCTACCTAAATTAATATTACGTAAATTCTATTTTTTTGTGCATTAGACATGTTTATAACAGCAGAATAATATTGCTGATTGCTTGCTAATTCCATAGATACCATACAGTTCTTCTGAATTAATATTTTAAGATTCCTGTACGAGTTCCAGACTTCGAATGTTTAAATCAGTCACCACCGCATACTTGGCTGCCATGAACCGATGAACTATAGCGATTAAATACAAGTATCATAACATGAACATATGATAGGTTTCATGTGGAACCCACTCACTTGGCTAATTCCAAAATTATCTCACCTATTAACGAGAGAAGTTATACAATAATGAAATTCAGTTAAGCGACTGTTTCCAAAAATAACGTTCAGTTAACTAATGCTAAGGACCAAAAGATTATATCTTACACATAGATCTGTAACCCAAACGCATCAGGTGAATTAGTGTTAATAAAATATTAGTCATGATTTGAAATTTTCAGTAACTTAGGAAATATTTCAGACTCGGTAAATCGAAGACCAGTTTTGAAGTTATCACAAAAATTCCTTTGAGACGTTTCACACACAATTTCACAGTCGTATTAATTATGGTAAAAATTATTTTTTATTTTTATTTCGTTAAGATGCAGAACGACTTAAGGAAGGAATAAGTGACTCAACTATGATTGCTACCATACTGACTGATATTAGGACGAATTTAATATACATGCGAAAAATTTCTTTATATTGAAATAATACAAACTGAAATAGAGTTAGCCATCAGACAGCGTAACCCCACAATGAAGCACATATTTATACTTCGTTTCTGTCACCTTATATCCCTTAAACTGGTTTATATACATTTTTTTAAGAGATGCCACAAGGCAATTTTGAATGAGATGATGACGAGGTAGATCGTTAATCCTCCAATACTTTATTTGTGTGCTCGGCTTCTAAAGCTACGTTGACAACTGTGCAACAAGAAAGAAAAATATGTCCAATACTTTTTGATATTATGAGATCTGATGGTTAACTGTGTTTACCTGATAAATTTAATTGTATGGAGACGCGTTTTGACTCATTACTTGTTACACGGAACGCAGAGCGTTTAGCACAAGGGAACCGTGGGACTAAACTACTGGAATGCACTGCAGCCAGTTCAATTAATTCATCATTTAATGAACTGGAAAAGATGGATTTGTAGCGTTTAATGGAATGCTCAGAAAATAATGGAGACTCTGAGATCCAAAGCACAGAAACAAAGTCTTAAGAAAAATATGTGTTTGGAAAAATCAGATTTTTAGACAAACCGCCAGTCTCATAGGTTTGACTTGTTTTCCTATATTTCCTATGAAAAAATAATGAAACCACTTCATCTAACGATTAGTATTTAGGATTTTATTATTAGGGTTAATTCACATTTTCCAAATATAGGCTACTGACAATAGGGTTTCGGCAGTTGTAAAGATTGTAATTAATGATAAACTAGAATCACAATAACAAAGTGCTGCAGACACAGCAGACACACACAAGTGTGACCTATTCTAGCACTTCATGATTCTCGTTATCACTTTCATTCAGCACATTCTGTAGCTTGAGGTTCACATAAAAGTGCCGGTAAACCTCCGATTACGAAGTACTGCTATTTACATTACGCACACACTAAATAATATTGGCAATCCTAGATAACAATTGAGTAGTGCAGAGCAACAATGTTACGCTTTGAGCTCCTGTGAAAATGCGTATGGAAGAAGTCGGTGAAACAGATTTTCGTGAATGTTGATTTATTGGGTATTGGGCCGACAGTACAGACAAAGTTGGTTCACCATAAAATCCGTGGACGTGAGGAGTATGAATACATTCTACAATCTCAAAAGCGACGACGGTGTGCTTTAAGCCCTTACGTTTCTCAGAGCCTCAATTCCATATTGACCTGCAGATTAGAAAACATGACATGTGCTCTGTCAGACTGGCAGACATATCAGTTCAGAAACAAATGTGATGAAAATTAGAACACGTAATAGATACTGACTGATAGCAAGTGCATCCATAGATGTCATGAGGTCTCAAAAACTACTTCGTCATTGACCACGAAGTTAACGTGAATTTTTCTACCTGTTTCAGTTCTGGAGTACACTCTTGGATCGGAAGACGAATAGTGAATCAAACTCCGAACCTCTGCATGCGAGGGGATTTTAATAAGTAATGTAACACATTTTTTCTGAAAGCAAGTTGATGTTATTCAGGATTCCAATGCACCATACTATTCGAACTCTTCTGGCTACAAAACACTATTTTCCAACATAATCTACGCTCAATGCGATGACCCATACTACCTTACTGGGAGAATTGTATGACCTCTTGGTACCAGTATACTGGTCTTCTGAGGTAACGTCTTGCTGCATCAGTAACTTCCCTCTTGTCCAAGTACTGCTTCCCATGGAGTGCATCCATCAGTAGGCCAAACAGCCGGAAGTCGGAAGGTGCGACGTCCAGGCTGTAGGGTGGGTCGGGAAGAACAGTCCTGTGATGTTTTGTGACGATGTTCGAAGAAAAAAAAAAGTCACGGTCAGTCTCGTAACGTGCAAGCAATTCCGCACAGATGGTCCTTCGTTGCTCTCTATGCTCTTCTATTAGGCGGCGAGGAACCCAGCGCGCAGACACCTTCGAGTACGACAACTGGTGGTCGAGTGTTTCAGCACTTCAACAGACGTCCAGATGTGCAAGCAGGTCTTTGACTGTAGTCTGTGATCACCTCGAATAAGAGTACATTAAATGTTATACGCAGTTGCGAATATGGACAACCATCAGCTTCAGAATGGAATGACGACGGTGAAAATTTGTCCCAGACCAGGACTCAAACTCGGATTTCCCGTTTAACGGGATCGGTCGCCTGACTTTTTGGCTATCTGTGCGCTACTCACAGCCAGATCCAAACCTCTAAATGTCGTCAACTATGCGTCTAAAACTTGTACTGATACAGCCATTATGTATATCCTCGTCAAGTCGACGCATTTTACACGAAAGTAGCTTACCCATTTTCGGAGGAAAAATGCGATATTAAACTTCCTGGCAGATTAAAACTGTGTGCCGGACCGAGACTCGAACTCGGGACCTTTGCCTTTCGCGGGCAAGTGCTCTACCAACTGAGCTCCCCAAGCACGACTCACGCCCCGTCCTCACAGCTTTAATTCCGCCAGTACCTCGTCTCCTACCTTCCAAACTTCACAGAGCACTTGCCCGCGAAAGACAAAGGTCCCGAGTTCGAGTCTCGGTCCGGCACACAGTTTTAATCTGCCAGGAAGTTTCAAATCAGCGCACACTCCGCTGTAGAGTGAAAATTTCATTCTAGAAATACGATATTGCTTGCAGGCATGTATGTCCAAATGAATTTTGCCTCGTAATTCAGAATAACAAGGGAATGCAGTATCGCTGAATGAGGGTGTCTGCAGGTTCCAATATCGCAGGAGTCACAGCTGTGTGCGGCCGACCGGCACGCCGTAGTCAGACAGGTTTGCGCGGCCTCGTTGCGGTGATGACAGACGCCTCGCCCAACGATTCACCGTGCTTTTATTCACTGTCAGGTATCTGTAACCATTGTGCAATCGCCTATGAACACCAGCGATGCTCTGGCTTTCCGCCAAAGGAAACTCAATGACAGCTCTGCGCTTGGAAGGCAACTTACAGGCGCTATTTTGAAGGCTATGTACAGCGCCGCCGTCTGTCACAACTTCAAGAAACCATAGGGACTGAAGCAGAAATATTCCAATATGTCCCACAACAAATTCCGCATTTTTTTCAAAGGAAATTGGCCCAGGAAGAAAAGCATTACATTAATTATTGAACTTCTCTCGTAAGTAATCTGAATACTCAGTCTGTCGTTATTACAGTTGGACCTTCGTCATTATCACTGCAGGTGTTCTGTAGTTTCTCTTTTAAGACGGTAATACGAGGGCAGTTGCGCATCTTTCCTGACGCCTGTTACGGAATGCGTGCGCGCGCACGAGCGCTTGTCGTCTTTTCGAAACGTCACGAGTTCGGCTGATAAAAAGTCTGAAGCGGACAACTCCAGCTGAATGTAATTACCCAGACAGCATACGGAGTAAAAAGCGCAGGCGAGTAGTGTGGGTCATTAGAGGGAATATCGACGGCGGCGGCGGTGATGAAGCGGACGGTTCGGAACAGCAGGAATGCCGCGGCAATGGCACTTGATGAGTGGCGGCGCGGCGCTGTCTGGGGTCACGTTATTGTAACCTTGGGCCGGACCAAGGAGAGCGGTGAAGCCACGGAGCGTGAGATGGCGCTTTTGTCCTGGGCCCGGGCGCGCAGCTGTTGAGTCATACGGCGGAGGTGTGCGCCGCGCCGCGTGGCGTGGTGTGGTGTGCGCGGAGCGCCATCAACAAGTCGCCGTCACGGCTCGCCTCAGACCCTCCTCCGCCTCCCTCCACTACGCGGCCGTCTCTCACTCGCCACGGTATATCCACAAACTCTCCCTCCGTACGACGCTTAACCACTTACTGTGACCGTAAGGTCAAGCAGCAAGTTTCTCATCTCCCATTCTTTACAAATCCATAAACGTCGGCCTTTTCCGACACACGTTATGTATAACAAGGGTGCACAACCTCTAGAGATCTGCAACCAAATTTATTAATTAAAATCAACCATAAGAATAACAGTTAATGTGTTGTCATCACTGGTGCCAACTAATATAGCCATAGTTAGAGCTATTTTGTCAATAGACAGACATGAGCGTTTCGTGGCTGTGCTACATATTACAAGAAAAGCTACCAACAACTAACTTGTTGAAATTTTTCCTTGGCACATGTTATTGTTTCTTACCTTTACTCCTTTCGAACGTTTTGTTCATCAGGTGGCTGCATTGTATTTGCAAGACAAACTGTTAATTAGCTACTGAATATTTTAAATGCCACGGTGCCCCACAGTGAAAGCGTTTCGAACTGTTAAATTCACGAAAAGAAATGAAAATGTATAGTACTATGTAAGGAAAAGTCTTTCGTTAACATTGTTACCAAAAATCTCGAAAGCTCTTGACTCGTTTTCTTTAGATTTTTATATCATATTCTAATGAACATATGGACGGACATAGCCAACATATTTAATGTATATAAACATTTAAATACCCATGCAATTATAAAGAACATTTGTTACCAAAAGTCTCCAGAAGCTCTTGTCCGATTCGCTTCAAATTTTTACCTATATTCGAATGAACTTTCAGACAGACATCGGCTGGTTTTTTTTTTAATGCATGTAGTATATAAATATACATGTAACACAGGACAAGGAAACAATGTAACCAAAAATCTCATAAAGCAGTACACCTACTTACTTCAGATGTTTACATGTTACTCTAATGAGCATTCAGAAGAGCGTAGGCTGTATATTTTAATATATATAGCACACAAATATATATATGTGTGACGTATAAAGAGGAAATGTTTTTTCTAAACATCTCGAATAGCTCTTGAATTATTTACTTCAAAGTTTTTCTCAATACTGTAGTGAACATTCAGAAGGTCACAAGCTATATTTTTTGAAATATGATTCAAATGGCTCTGAGCACTATGCGACTTAACTTCTTAGGCCTAGAACTTCGAACTAATTAAACCTAACTAACCTAAGGACATCACACACATCCATGCCCGAGGCAGAATTCGAACATTCAACCGTAGCGGGCGCTCGGCTCCAGACTGCAGCGCCCAGAACCGCACGGCCACTCCGGCCGGCTTTTGAAATTATATATATATAATCAGTGAACACTAGGATGAAAATCTACGACGCAGTGATAGCCCTGCAGTAATGTACGGTTCAGAAACATGGAGCATGACCAAGCGAGAAAGGGAAAAACTATTAACATTTGAAGGAAGAGTAATGAGGAGGATATGGGGATCAGCTTTAGATAATGGAGAATGGAGGAGGAGGAGGAGGAGGAGGAGGAGGAGGAGGAGGAGGAGGAAAAACGAGGAAATCTACCTTCTGATGCGACAACCAACTACCCTACAGAAGATAAAGAGCAAAAGAATACAATGGATGGGCCATGTAGCCCGTATGCCAGATGGAAGACAGGCGAAGATGGCACTAGCGGGGAAACCAAACACCATACGCACCATTGGACAACCAAGGCAGCGCTGGATGGACGACCCTGCGAAGGACCTAGCAGCCCTGGGAGCTGAAGACACCTGGAGGAACCGGGCACAAAACAGAAAGCAATGGAGGCAGTTTGTGGAAGCAGCGTGTGGTCTGCAGGGCCTGTGATCGCTGAATATCTATCTATATAGATAACAGTTAATGTATTAAAATGGTTCAAATGGCTCTGAGCACTATGGGACTTAACATCTGAGGTCATCAGTCCCCTAGAGCTTAGCACTACTTAAACCTACCTAACATAAGGACATTACACACATCCATGCCCGAGGCACAATTCGAACCTGCGACCGTAGCGGTCGCGCGGTTCCAGGCTGAAGCGCCTAGAACCGCTCGGCCACCAGCGGCCGGCGTTAATGTATTGTCATCAGTGGTGCCAACCAATATATTCATAGTTAAAGCTATTTTGTCAGTAGACAGACATGAGGGTTCCGTGGTTGTATTATATATGCGTCCTAATTTCCTTCTCCTTCCACCCTCTGTCCATTTCCCCCATCTGCCCTCTCTCAACGTTTCCTCCCCACCATATCTTTGTCTGTCCACATGTTCATTGAAGTATTCTGTAAAAATCTGAAGTAAATCGGTCAAGATTTGTAAGTAAGTCGGTGAAGACCGATATTCTTGACCGATTTACTTCAGATTTTTACAGAATACTTCAATGAACACGTGGACAGACAAAGATATGGTGGGCAGGAAACGTTGAGAGAGGGCAGATGGGGGAAATGGACAGAGGGTGGGAGGAGAAGGAAATTAGAACGCTTATCCAGTTGCCCGGTTCGCTAGTCAGCATAAATTCAAGTTGTAATTGTGTGATAAACGTACCGCTCATGTACGTACAGTGATTGTGTGCTATTTGCTTTGAAGGCTTCAATTTTTTTTTCGTATACCACGAAATATTGTATTGAATAGATGTAGTGATGCCGGTATGTTAATGTAGGGTTTTACTCAGCTAACCGTTGATTTAGTAAAGTAAAAAACACATATGAAGTGCAAGGATTCTTTGATCAATTCGGTTCTTTCCTAGCCAAGGTTATCATGGAGAAAGGATTCCTGTAGGCCTGTAAAAAGACTGCTCCATCCATTTACACGAAACTTACGAGTTCTAATCTGTGCCTGGCCATCATTCATTAAGATTACAGTGGTTTCATTACACTTTTTCAGGAAGACGGATGACAATACGTCTTCGATCCTTCGACAAAGCCATTTTTCTTCCCATATTCGTCTGAGACACTATAACTTCTCTAAAGACGTCAATGACAAATGGACATTAACCCCAAAACTCCCTTCGTTTTGTGAGCCAATGGATATGGTACGAGGGGATTTTGAACAGTAAGTTACACACTTCGTTCTACGCCAAGACCATTTCGCCATAAGAGTGGCGCTTTGTCAGAAGACAGTACACGTTCCGGGTTTTCTGCAGACGCAGTTGTGCTGTGTTACGAATAACAGGTGCATCACAGTGGAGGAGTCAAATGTCGCAGCAACTGGAAAAGTACTCCCTCGTTGGATTATGAATCTTGTTGGCAAAACGTATAAATGGCACACAGATTTACCGTGAAATTCCAGATGTACGTGGACTAACAGCATTGTCGCATCCAGTCGTAACAAATGATGTTAACAATTTGGCCAAGACAACACATACGTGGGTGAAGCTGATGGGGAATCAAACCTACTGACACCGATCACAGCTGACAGTGTTCGGGCTGTACAGGAAATGATCACTACCCAGGAACTTATTGGCAGAAACTGCAGATTTTTCCAACGTTGAGGACGTTCAGGCAGTGGTTGTCGAATGTCTCTGTGACTGAGGAGCGGATTTTTATCGCCGAGGAATCGAACGATTGGCAGAACGGTAATACCTGTGTTACAGGGACTCGGTAACTAGCTACACTGAAAAATAGTGTCACGTATCTGTGTAACTATGAGGTGTAACACAGAATTCAATAAAAGTTACATGCTCTGCCATAGTAATATGTATTTTGCTTTTTGAGGTCCTCTCTTAGCCCCGAAATAAACTGTGTTTATACCGGTATTTTAAATGATTAAATAACGATGTGTTCTTCCCATTATTTTTAACAGTGGTCATCCGTCAATATCAACAGAAACACTACACTGTATTAGTTTCAAGGAATCCGATAATAGGCTTGTTAGATGCACTTGCACCTAGTAGAACGCTGAGATGCAGTGTTTAATGAAAGGCACTCTTTGCACACACCGAAGGCTTCACGCATGAAACTCCTGTATTTAGTTGAAGCAACAACAGGTTTCAACGGCAGAGAAACGAACTGTTATAATATAACTCGGGTTGCCGTATCTTGCTGGGAACTTGTCGGTATACTCTGAGTTGGGGTGTAGAAATGAAGTAAAAAATGTCATTAATTACTTTTCATTTACAACCCAATTACATGGAACTTGTTGCGGCTGAAGTAGTTGGTACACCATATTTTTCGAAATATTTAACCTTTTTCTGCGAGTTTTTTTTTCCCCTTTACGTATGTAGAAAACTTCATGCAAGCCAGCTTATAGTTAAACTGGCACTGTAAGATTGATTCCACAGTCCCTGGCAGCAGTCTATTTCTTTCATCTGTCCACTGGCCCGACATCAGCGAAACTACTATCTCCACAGTTGCGTTGTGTTCGGGAGTAGAAAACAAATACTCCCATAATTTTAGCAGCTGGCATTTGCGTTCAGGAAAGAATCGTATTGTCAGATCGCTGTTCACATGATAACTGCACGATTCTTCCGTGTGGAGCTGCTTAAATAGTTCCAGCTCCGTACTACTGGAGAAGTCGGTTTTCTCGAATGACGACGCTAGATCTAGAAGGCGCTTACATCGTCGATTCAGGATACGCAGCATGCAACTCCACTTGTGGGATGACGTTATCAACATAAACTTGTTGGCATAAACAAAACGTACTGGGGCTGCATTTACATATTGCGCTAACAGATGCTGTTACTTCAGTACTTGAGCCAAGCTCGTAACAGTATTCAGCAAAATCGAGACAAAATTGGGTCTGGTCGGGATGTCGAGACAAGAAGGTCCATAACGGTGACGGTCCCGATACATTGGACGGATGGCAAACCTAATTACATCTCACCAAGCGCGTGAGTGTCCTTTAGTCTGCACTTGTTTATGCTCAGAAAGGTCGTAACCGGTTGTGCTTTAATCAGATTAGGTTTTATGTGTACTGCTTGCAATGTATTTAAAGAATGTGTTTCACTAAATTCATTAGAGCTGTTGGCAGCTTCTGTAATGAAACTTTTAGATACCAAGTGTGTACAAATGGAATTATTAGGCTTTTATGTTACACAGTAGTAGTTACATCTAACAAAAGTGAAAAATAAGCTTTTTATGTCATTTGAAAATTGTTATTTGTAACAAAAAAGAATCCTGAATTTGCTACGGCAATGTGACATTTGCGTACCATAAACGTGATTTAAAAGAAACTAAAAATGAAATTGTGATTGAGGCTTTGATTATAAGCTGGCATGTGTATATGTGTGTATATGTTACAGCATTGGGTCACTTGCGAAAGAAATATGTAATAATAATAATAATAATAATAACACCGTAAGAAAAAGAAAACTACGGTAAACTACAGTTTGTAAATTCAGCCTGAGCGAAAAGAGGCCATTAGGTCAAAAATGATTATGAAGAGCGGATTTGCTGAGTGCAGCAGTTATGAAGCACGATAGTGAATTAACAGGGGAAGATTTACAATTTTCTTTGTACTACACCTGACATTTGACACTGTTCTGCAGTTGCATACTACCTGTTCGTAAGACAGTTCATACGTTTGCTCCGCTATAGCCCTTTGACCTCCGCTCGTCCAATCTAACAGGCGTACTCCCTCGTGCCATAGAGCTCAACAATGGATCGTAAAGTTATTGTGCATCTTCCGTCCATTCATGGCGCTAAACTGTTGTGCGTTCAGCTGTTTATTCCACAGCACTTTCAGTATGCTTACACGTGGCGAAGTTTTAGTGACACTTGTCAGTTCCTCGAGGGGACAAGTGAATAAAGAAAGTACCACGTGATCGGTCCATCATTAAATATTATGTATATTTGTTTTTGCGTATTCATGGCATAGGCAAATAATTAGTACGGAAAGAACGTTCGTGTGAGTTAACTGTGTAGCCGAAATATATTTATCACATATTCAAACATTATAACGTATCTGAAATAACATCATTTCTTCAGCAACCAGAATAGCTGTCGAAGACACAGATAACACACAACCCAACCCACAAAATTTTGTCATCAGTCTTCTAATTGGCGACCCGCCACTGCTTCCTCTATGTGCCAACCTGCTCACCTCAGGTAAGCGTTTGCATCCAACGTCCTCAACTATTTGTTGGGTTTATTCCAATCTTTGTCTTCCCCTATAGCTATTACCTCTACAGCACCCTCTAGTACCATGGGGGCTATTACCCGATACCTTAATACAGGTCCTATCGTAGCGTAAATGCCGTGATATACTGAAAGCTACTAACAGAAGAACTAAAGTGAAGCACGTTGCTACGAATGGACAGTTATTCGCGTGTCCGAAAGACAGGAAATAGACATTGATTCATTGGTACAATATCGAGATTATCAAGTTCATCATCTACGGAATAAATGCACACAATATACTTGTACGGTCAGTACTATAAATATACTCAGGTTTGTGCGATATATATCCCATTCGATTTGTAGGGAACATCAAGACTACAAACAAGGGCAGCAGAATGATATCCCCCAGACTGTGGCTAAGCCATGTCTCCGCAGCATCCTTTCTTCCAGGAGTGTTAGTTCTGCAAGGTTCGTAGAAGAGCTTCTGTGAAGTTTGGAAGGTAGGAAACGAGGTACTGGCGGAACTGAAGCTGTGAGGACGGGTCGTGAGTCGTGCTTGGGTTGCTCAGTTGGTAGAGCACTTGCCCGCGAAAGACAAAGGTCCCGAGTTCGAGTCTCAGTTCGGCACACAGTTTTAATCTGCCAGGAAGATTCAAGGGCAGCAGAGACGGCAACAAGATTGTTCGACAGATGAGAGACAACAGAAATCTGACTGGCTATTGCTTGAAGAAAAATATATATCATCTTGACAAAGCCATTCAAGAACTGATTCCAAAGGCTGAATCAACGAATTTCGGCGTCCTACATACAGCTCCAATACTTTGAACAGAGTAATAATTCTTCTCTCCCATGAAAGGAGCATTTAAATGTTACGAAAATTGAACTCATGATACGATAAAAAGTAGTCTCCGCCTTGCACCTGAGACTGATACGTAGAAAATTGATACAAAACCGCTGTAGGTGCAAATGAAGAGCTCATCTAGCCAGTACTCAAGTATTTATGTTTTTAAACGGGTCTACAGTTCAATTCGCGGTGCATGCTGGGAGAACCAGTTGTCGCGGCGTATTTCACGGGATAAGTACGAGCGCGTGGGCTCGTCTACTGCGCCCGGCGCAGAGCACCGCGTGTGAAGTAAATAAGTGGGAGAAGCTGGACCGGGGAAAAAAAAGGTGAGCCGCTAATGTGAAACAGGGGCGCTAATAATGGCGCATAAATCCCGCATTCCGAGTAGGAGCGCTTGTTATGCAAAGTCCTCAGGCAGGCGACGGCATCTGATGAATATTTACAGTGGCCGGCAGGCCGCGGCGCCAGCCGCGGGCCCGTCGACGTCCGCGCCGCAGCGCTGCTCGCGCGTTGAAGCGGTGGCACGTCGCACCTCCAGCGATTACGCCTACTCGCGGCTGGTTTCGCGCAACTCGCGGAAGAGCAGCTTGCGAAGCGGACTATCGAACTAGTGATTATCCACTCTAAAGAGCTCGGAAACTGAAGTTTTGAGTTTGACGTCCCGCTGACGTCACTGTCATTAGTTATTAGGCAGCAGCACAGTCGGAAGTCGGAGCAGGCAATCGGTCGTAGTCTTGTTGCAGGAGCCCGTCAGCGTTCATCCGGTATGGCTAACATAGAAGCTCTAAATCTGGACGGCCGAGCTGGGGTTTAAATATTGCTCATGAGAAGGCGTTTCCCCTACAGAGTTAGGCACATTGGTGCTGGCAAAAGACCAATATTTTCTGAAAACTATCTAAGTCATGTAATGCTACACACCATCACCGAAACATCTAACGACTTTTTCTTCGGAGCTTTTTTTTTTATTTTGAATAAGATTCTTTTAAGGGACCAAAAAATAGTTCGTTCCATCGATCGAGAACTGCATTCACTGGAGAAACTGTCAACTTAGTCTCAGCCATAGCAAAATATGGATGAGAAGAAGGACATCACTGATTGACGCCCCTTCGACAGCGAGATCATTAGAGACATAGCAGAAGTTCAGATTAGGGAATGACGGAGAAGGAAACGGTCATACCCTTTCGAAGGAATCATCCCGGCCGGCCGAAGTGGCTGAGCGGTTCTAGGCGCATCAGTCCGAAATGGGCTGTTGCTACAGTCGCAGGTTCGAATCCTGCCTCGGGCATGGATGTGTGTGGTGTCCTTAGGTTAGTTAGGTTTAAGTAGTTCTAACTTCTAGGGGACTGATGACCTCAGAAGTTAAGTTCCATAGTGTTCAGAGCCATTTGAACCATTTTGAATCATCCCGGCATGTGGCTCAAGCGATTATGGGTACTCACGGAAAACCTAAATCAGGATGGCGCGACTCGTGTTTGAACCGTCGTCCACTCGAATGTTAACCACTGCGCTACACGAAAAAAAGGTTAAAATGGCTGCAAGCACTATGGGGCTTGACATCTGAGATCATCAGTCAAAATGGTTCAAATGGCTGTGAACACTGTGGGACTTAACATCTGAGGTCATCTGTCCCCTAGAACTTAGAACTACTTAAACCTAACTAACCTGAGGACATCACACACATCGATGCCCGAGGCAGGATTCGAACTTGCGACCCTAGCAGCAGCGCGTTCCGGACTGAAGCGCCTAGAACCGCTCGGACAAATAGGCCGGCTCCACTGCGCTATACCGCTTGGTCAAAATGTGGATGAATTAACTATGGCTTTCCAATTGCGTAATGTCTGATATGGTTATTTTCGTTTATCTACCCTTGCCCATAGAAGGTTACTATATGAATGTTTCTAATCAAATTAGGGCATGCATGGGCTTGTATGAATCGTAAA
Organism: Schistocerca americana; assembly: GCF_021461395.2. NCBI lineage: Eukaryota > Metazoa > Arthropoda > Insecta > Orthoptera > Acrididae > Schistocerca > Schistocerca americana. Next base: position 124,956,286 of record NC_060120.1, on the reverse strand, counting down.
ATTACAGCTGGATATCTCAAAAATGTCACATTTTTATGTAATTTGTGCGTGTGGTATGTTGAGTGGTCACAATCTTTTTTTTAAATCTCAGATTCTGTCATATCAACTCCTATAGCAATAATTATATTTTAGAAATAGGTGTTTATTCTTCAGGAAGATCTGGTGCATTCCCTTGGGCGTTTGGGTGATACGGTCGTAGAAACATCCGAAACACGTAAGTTCCGAACACCACGAGCATTACGTGAAGGCAGCTTTGCCACAGTGACATTTCTACATATGAATCTCACTCTGAAAAGAAACGACGTTAACACTGGTGATGATTTCTCACCTTGGCAACAATTTCGCAGCCAATTTTGCGGCAATAATTTCGCAGAACAATGCTATATCAATATGCACTAAAACAAATGGTTCAAATGGCTCTGAGCACTATGGTGCTTAACATCTGAGGTCATCAGTCCCCTAGAACTTAGAACTACGTAAATCTAACTAACTTAAGGACATCACACACTAACCTAAGGACATCACACACATCCATGCCCGAGGCAGGATTCGAACCTGCGACCGTAGCAGTCGCGCGGTTCCGGACTGAAGCGCCTAGAACCGCTCGGCCACCGCGGCCGGCTGCACTGAAACACATTAGTGTAGTAATCTTCTGCAGACATGTGTATATAAACGAAAAACAAAAATAAAAGTAATAATCGGATTTCGAACACAAGGGGCAAAATTAGAAAACCGCAACGCTAACGACTGTGCCACTACGGACATCGCATGGTAAAAGGTCCATAAAGTACGTGGAAAAATACATCGAAAACTTCGACCTTCATTTTTTCATAAACGGTAGAGTATCGGCGGATAAGACGAGACACGGGTTCGCTTATTTTGACACCTCTTCCACTAAGCGAAATTTCTGAGAGATCGGGTTACAGCGCTTGCCGTGTTCTCCACGTTAGCTGCAGATTCTTGCAGGTGACCCTCAGTACAGCCAAATGTAATATAAAGCAGCTAAATACTTTTTCACTGTGTCATCGCCAATAAATCACTTGAATAGTTTACAAATATAAAATATACCGGGGTCTAGAGCGGCTTGCCATGAAATGCCAACGAGTATAGATTTGTGGGAAAGCGAATCGCCAGAGCGAGGTTCATCAGAAAACATTAAGGAAGCAGAACTGATCTGCGAACGACGCTCCGATTGAAGGTTCCGTCAGGCGATTCTTGATTACTGTGATTGAATTAGGATCTTTGCAAGGATACAACTACAGAATACATAGCAGCATTTCAGGAAAGAGCTCCGTGGTTCTTCAGACGTTCAGCATTATTACACCACACGCTCGTCAAACTGCACAAAAAATGTATTGTTCACAATGTGACAACGTGCACGTGAAATCACAAGACGTTACATCTAAGACGAGTAATTACGCAGCAGTAGCTCCGCCACACACCGAGCCGTACCTTGTATGGTATATGTAGATTGAATTAATAAATCGAAACGATACGCAACATATACAGAATAAATATTGCATTCATTACGGTCTATAACAAATTTTACGTCAGTAAGATCGACTAATGTAGGCTACAGCTTATAAAGTAATATAGCTAAGATGAGGTAGTAACAGATTACCATGATACATTTTTCTGTAGGATACTAATGCATTTAAGTAACTTAGGGGGATTGTATGCTCAAGTTAAATGAGACTAGAATATATGTACAATCAGTTAAAACTGTAATATAATAATAAGCCGATTTGCTATAGTATCTAGGCAACAGGCTCAATGTCAATACGAGCACACTATGTCACATTGGTAGATGACGTCTGCTTCTTTGGCGCAATCGTTTTTTCTCGGCATTGCACGGTTTTTCACAGCATTATATACCAGCTCGAAACATAATGCCGATTTATAATTTTCATTATGGCGCATCCCGCAAAAGAATATTTCTTAATTATTCGTTTACAGGCATGTGCTTTATTACGTTACACAACAAGTAACATACACTGTTAAAGTAGCAGTCTGACCTTCGCGGGTTAATTTTCCGGAGTTTTCCATCATTCCTTCACGAGAGTGAGGGAAAATTTCCATCGTGAAAGTTTGCGGCCGATTTCATTGTTAATGGGCTAGTGCCAATGCTTCTCTCTTCAGTACAGAGCTACTTGTCCTGGACTAAGCACTTCGCTAGATTTTAATCTCTGAAATACTGTTCTGTGACCAATCGGTCTCACGGAACCTAAAAAATAAATAAATAAATAAAAACTATTGTGTTTAGCAGTCTCTCGGAAGATCCGGAAGACAGAGCTAGCGGACCGCAATAAATCATGCGTTGGTATTCTGGCCGCCGTTTTCATACATTAACGACGTAAGCCGCATTTTCACATGGTACATACGTAGTACCAAATTGCTAAATTCTCTACGCGCGCCTGATGGAGTACTCCATAGTACTGACCTGTATTCATCAAGCGAATAAGAGTGATACACGCATTTTATGTCTTGATTTGTGTTTCAAACAACGCCACCTTACGAAGCTGAACAGGTGGCTAATTCAGCCAGTTATAGTTTGCGGAAAAGGCTGCACACGGCCTGCGCCATTATCACGCATGCGCAGCGCGCTCAACTCGATTGAGCACAGGCCGCACACGAAGCAGTGCAACTCAAGCCACGCCGCTCCTGCATGCCTGCTTAATGCCTGTTACTAGTTGACGTGAACATGCGATTATTCTCTTCTCGCCCTGAATCTGATAATCGTAACCGGCAAAACGGTTTAGTTACAAGCTACACGATGGTATGTATTGGGAATGCGGTGTACCAATGTGTCGTGGAATTAAGCTTTTTCCCCATTTCCCTTTTTTTTCAGGAGGATTTGGAGGATTTGTAGCGAGAAAATGTGGAGGGAAATCCCACACAACTGAAATGGTACTGCCACGTCCTGGAAATATCTGTGTGAAGTCAACCGTCAGACCTGCCGACTGGAGAAAGAAAAAGCTCAAGAAAGAACTAATTCATACAGTTTTTCAAGGAAAAGCTTTGACTGAAAAAGACGATGTTTGTAATGACAGTAGAAAGTTGCAAAGGTGAACTGACAAAGTCAGTTTTTAAAATTAATTACTGGTGGACTGACATTTAAATGCAGTGAAACATTTTTGCTGTTAATTGTGTGTGTTATGGTAGAGTAATTGCGTCCAAAGTATGAATAATTGAAATAATTCGAATCGGTCAGTTTACCACAGTCACTCTGACGACTATAACTGACTGTCTCAAACAACAGATATACACACCACCACCTGTATTGCGTAAATATTAACTCATACTTTTCCTAGTTCTTTATTTTTCTCATAACCTATCGGTTCATATGACCTAGCCTACTTATTGAAAAAATCTACATATCTCTCGCGTAATCCACTGACAGATGCTCGCAAAAGCAAACACGAAAACGAAATATTTGCAATAGTATATGCAGACATGTAGTGAAACTAGTAAATTCCCTGTTCTTTAAAGAATCAAGCTCTCATGTATAAAACAGCTTACAACTTGTGAGTACTTTACAGTTGCGTTAATGTGTTAAATATTTGACATTAAGCATGTAAGCGAGATAATTGTTCTGGCGTAACCACAAGCGCCGGAACTAAGATGAACGCAAGAGAGGACAAGGCGTTGAGACGTTTTGACATTAGTGACTTTCCCCCTTGAGGAAGAGCTTCGGGGTTTGATGAAGATCGTTTAAACGCATTAATCCACAATGATCCACGTCAGCTTACTCGAGGACTGGGAAATGTGATGAACTGTGATCATTACAAGATCATTCCACCATTGTGGGACACTTGCATGCAATGGGGCAGGTTCAAAAATCGAGTGTATGGGTACCGCATGCTCTGTGCCGAGATCATAAAAATCAGCGGATGGCCATATGTGAGTCTCTGCTTGGTCATCAGTCGGCTCGTGAACGACACCGACCATTCCCATCCTGTGTCGTTACTGGTGACAAGAAGTGGCGTCTTCATGCCAACAACAGGAAAGGAAGGGAATTGTTGAGCCCGAACAAAGCAGCAACTCCCTCTACAAAGACCTGCACGCATCCACAAAAGATAACGTTAATTATCTGGTAGAATAGTGACGATATGGTGTACTACAAATTGCTTCCCCCCAGTGTTATCATCACTGCTGACATTAATTGTTAACAACTGAGACATCTTGCAGACGCAATCCAAGAGCAACGACCAGAAAGATAGCGAGAAACACGATAACACACGTCCGCATTCTCCTAGACTGACAAAAACTATACAGGATTTGTGTTGGGAAGTCATTCCGCACCCACCTTATTCACCTATTTGTACCATCAGATTTTCACCTCTTCCACTTTCTGTCGAATACCTTCGTCTTTGAGTATTCAAGATGACTATGACAAAATTTCTAGTTGGTGTGATGAATCGCAGCTAGCTCTAAATGCTGAAAAATGTGAGTTAATGTGGATGAGTAGGAAAAACAAACTCGCAATTTTCGGATACAGCGTTAGTAGTGTGCCGCTTGGCCTATCACGCCGATTAAATATCTAGGTGTAACGTTACAAAGCAATGTGAAATGGAAAGAGCCTGTAAGGAGTGTAGCAGGGAAGGCGAATGGTGTTCGGTTTATTGGGAGAATTTAGTAAAGTGTGGTTCATCTGTAAAGGAGACTGAATGTAAGATACTAGTGCGACCTATTCTTGAGCACTGTTCGAGCATTTGGGATCAAAGGATGACATCGAACCACTTCAGAGGCTGGCTGCTAGACTTGTTACCGCTAGTTCAAACAACAAGCAAGTAGAATGAGATTCTCACTCTGCAGCGAAGTGTGCGCTGATATGAAGCTTCCTGGCAGATTAAAATGTGTGCCGGACCGAGACTCGAACTCGGGACCTTTGCTCTACCATGCACGACTCACGCTCCGCCCTCACAGCTTTACTTCCGCCAGTACCCCGTCTCCTACCTTCCAAACTTTACAGAAGCTCTCCTGCGGTAGAGCACTTGCCCGCGAAAGGCAAAGGTCTCGAGTTCGTGTCTCGGTCCGGCACGGTTTTAATCAGCCAGGAAGTCTCACCAAGCAAGTATTTCCAAGATGTTTCGGGAATTCAAATGCGAATCACCAGAGGGAAGGCGATGTTCTTTTCGAGGAGCTGTATTGAGAAAATTTAGAGAACCGGCATTTGAAGCTGACTGCAAAACTATTCTACTACCACCAACGTACATTTTCGTGCAAGGACTATGAAGATAAGATCAGAGAGATTAGAGTTCGTACGGAGGCATATAGGCAGTCGTTTTCCCCTCATCGATTGGCGAGTGGAACAGAAAAGGAAAATGGCGGTGCAGGATACTCTCCGTGACGCACCGTCCGGTGGCTTGGGAATGTTGATGTAGTTGTAGAACTTCATTTCTGGATGCACTCCGAACATGGCTCGACAAGTTCCCCTTGTGACCACCTGATTTCTACAGTCGCAGGATCGAAAAATTGTCCCAGCGTTGGCAGGCTGTTGTGGACAGTGAAGAAGAATATATTATTATGACTGAAGTGTCTTTTACGTCTGTCTGTTATCTTTATTAAAATTACGGAAGAACACTAAGAAATTACGCACTAACTCAATTCAATATGCTGCGTTTTAAGGTGTTCACATTTTCTGGCGACGTCGAAGGATAACGAGGACTGAAATTAAAATACACATGTTGCAGATCACATGCGACGTGCAGATGATGGTAACGGAGAGCAGCGTTCGGCGCCCGTGGTAGGACAGCGTGTGCCCCGCCGGGGAGGGAACAGACAACGGCGCTGCCGGGCCGGCGCTCTTATCCCTCAGCCATCTCAAGGACGGCGCCAATTACCGCCCCCACCACCGCCCCCGCCCCGGCGCGGCGCAATTACTTGTGCGGCGCTGGCAGGTGGGCAGCGGCTCGAATTTGTTGCCCGTTGTCGCGGCCGCCTGTGTTGACACCTCGACCACTGTGCGTCACCGGATTAGACGCGTTTATCTGGCCCCAAGTCCGCGTGGCCGCCCTCTGCGCGCCATTACCAGTGCTGCGGTGCGCCCCGCTTCCATCAGCAGCCTTTGACACGCAACCACGCTGGCCCACGGCGCGGTGATGTATGAGCTCAGTATATCAAGAAAGAAACACCAACACGTCCCATGTAAATGTGGTTATTTATACCGCGCCTGACGATTCATCAAATCGTGCTCGTAGGTGGTATCTGGGAACACGAGTGTAAATAGATTGCTTACACCGGAATGGATCGTGAATCACTGCTACTTCCTTCGTCGAGACCATCAGTATTTCATTAGCACACACGAGAAATATCATTGTCCAATGTCCGTTTATGTTGCTTGGCGTCCTTTGAATTATTACTCTTTCTGAAACGAGGGGAAAAAAACACTTAACTGACAATTCTGCGGGAGCTGGTGCACCTACACATTAATCCGTTGTTTTGCTTTATTTCACAATTTTTGCTACAAATTTATTCACCCATTTGCACTTCATCGAAAATATAGTTAACTCGAGCAGAACCAATCAACACGCAGCTACCCTTATCACAAATTACACTTACTAATGACACGAATACAGAGATGAAATGGTCCCATGAACGCCACAGGATGTGAACAGATCGGTATCTCACAGAGCGACACCAATAGCTAAGATCATTCCAGACAAAGGGTAAATGCCTACAGAGATTGTAAAACGGAAGGTCATTTCTAAAATAGTAGATACCTTGAAGGTCGAACAGGAGATGGACTGAAGCAATTGTTTCAAAGAAGACTGCAAAATATCGAAGTTGGAAGGTGAATTAGAGCTAGACACTAACGATATTTTTCCTATTTTTCGAATTTATAACGGTTTCATGCTGCACACACAGACAGTGAAAGATGTACATTTTATGAACAAAGGCCCGTTGATAGTAAGTATCTGTTTTCATTTCTAATGAGTTTTGAAGCAGAAGGTGCACCGCCATGATCCGATTAAGCATACGCGCTTGTAATATAGCCCGCCGAGGTGGCCGAGCGGTTCTAGGCACTACAGTCTGGAACCGCGCGACCGCGCGACCGCTACGGTCGCAGGTTCGAATCCTGCCTCGGGCATGGATGTGTGTGACGTCCTTAGGTTAGTTAGGTTTAAGTAGTTCTAAGTTCTAGGGGACTGATGACCTTAGAAGTTAAGTCCCATAGTGCTCAGAGCCATTTGAACTACTTGTAATATAAACGCACTCTGTACCTCTTTTCCTCATGTTTTACATAATTTCCTCGTAGTAGTAAGAAAATTATAATCATTCGCAGCAATTTTGCTTCTCCGATGCATCATATCTATAGCGTAGACCCACATTCAACCATTATCTTTGGTGACATACGAAGTTTATTTTCAATGTTTGCGCACTTCAAATTTGTTGGCGATGTATGTACAATCAAAACCAAACGACCTAGACCAAATTCGCCGTGCACCATCAGTGAAACAGATTCTTGGAACCTAAAGGTGCGTCTGCTTCACCAGGTCACGACGGAACACCTCGTGTGAATCTTAGAAACCCTGATGGTTAAGCATTTGTTTACATGTAAGCATTGGAAATGATAACAAGAATATAGACAGTTTAAGACTTTTACTTAGAAAATATAGAGATACTGGCTGCCTACATAGTTCATACAATACAATTAAACGATAAAAAGAAAAAAGCAATTTTGTTCGGACATACACGCTCGCTTCTGCCCAGCATAGCAAAATATTAATATGGATTTAAAACACGAAAGGTAATTGGCGTACCGAAAGTTTATACATAAATCATCAGAAAACCTTAGCTCAGTCAGCCATTGAGGGCAGAGGACTAGGTTCTGTGTGTGATCTTGTTGAAAGATCTATCCTGTTATTTGCATGAAGTGACTTCGGGAAATCTCAGAAAAATTGAATTTGGTCAACGGAAATTTGAATCCCACTCGGTCTTACATTCACATTCGTGTCGCCACCACTGGTCCATCTCGCTGGGTGCAACATTTACATACATTTGCAAAACCAAAACCAATTATTATTGGAAGTGAGGCAGAGATCATCGGAAACATATCGCACTTCACCTACGATACGATGACCTTTGTTTTTATTTCTTGGGAACTGTTTATCGGAAACCTTACGAGTCCATATAACGGCACACAAGAAAAGGAGCTGCTCTCATAATTACAGGTTGTATTATGGTACTGCACAAATAGTTTTCAACTTCCACATGTCTCCTTATGTTGTGACAATTTTATTCAAAAGTAACCAGTTCAGTGGACATGCCAAGTTCCAGAATACTGTACACGAAGAATGACACGTAAGAACCGACTCTGCGGTGCAAACTTATCTATTACCGGAATGTATTCGATTAGCTAAGGTACTCTTCAAAATAGAACCACTTTGAGTCCACCCAATTTAGCAATCGCTCTTTCCATTGCTCTTTAGGTCTCTGCGTGTAACTTTTCCCTGACTGCTCAGCGCCACCACCCGTTTTACCCTGAAGTTTCAGTTGATCTATTTTAATGAAACACGCCACAGGGTAAGCAGATGGTTTAAGTTAGTAAAACAGCGACGCTCTGAAAGACCAATAGCTCTTTAGTAACGAAAGAAATCTCATTTCTTATTATTAGAAGTAGAAGAACACCTATTTTAGATATTCGATTTGATGGCTACCCCTCGTCTTGTTAGAAGGAATAACAAATAATTAGTTTTATGCAGAGCTCCTCCACCACCACTACAAAGCCTTGACTACGAAGAGCGGTTGTGATGTATGACATTAGCATAGCAAGAAAGAAACACTGGACCAGAGCTGTAAAGGCAGTTGACGGTTCATCAGTCTGTGCTTGTACTTGTACAGAAGGCAAGTTAAATAAACGATTTACACCGGAATGCCTCGTAAATCACTGCGACTTCCTTCATCGTCCTGAGTAATTAATTAATCCTCGAGAACATTACCATCGCACGCAGAATGTTCATGACTCTTATCGATTACTCTGTTACTAACTCTCTTTGTGGTAAGAAGTAGTTAATTGTGTGATTTGCAGCAAGGACGAGTTTACACACTGTATATTGAGGAACATTGTTCGTTATATGTGATTTGCAGTTCGCCCGCATCTCGTGGTCGTGCGGTAGCGTTCTCGCTTCCCACGCCCGGGTTCCCGGGTTCGATTCCCGGCGGGGTCAGGGATTTTCTCTGCCTCGTGATGGCTGGGTGTTGTGTGATGTCCTTAGGTTAGTTAGGTTTAAGTAGTTCTAAGTTCTAGGGGACTGATGACCATAGATGTTAAGTCCCATAGTGCTCAGAGCCATTTGAACCATTTTGAACCATTTGCAGTTCACAATTTCCGCTGTTAGGTGGGATAATGTCTGTAGGGCAAACCCCAAGCATAGTATCCTGTAATGCATGGTGTTATTGACAGACACTTTAATCTTATTTTTCACTGACAGACTTGAGACAAAGGAGAATTTTTTGTTTTTTGATAATTACCTCGAGGAAATTATTTAATTTAGCGACGTCCCGCAGTATCTGAGCGTCAGTAAGTTTTGGAAATTCTTCGACGGGTGTCCATGTTAGCTACCTCTGTAATCTTGTCAACTCTGCCAAGCTGGTGGAATTTCCAAAAAAGGATTGCCTCAGTATGATTAATCCGAGAAATAGTCTCGAACAGCGGTGACCGATAGCTCGGAAGAAAACACGGAACTAAACCAGACTCATACCGAATCCGCACGTCAACTTAATGACGCTACGTCGTGTACGCCAGCCAACTGCAGTGTGATTTTCTTAGGTCTGGCTTGCCCTTCCATGTGAACTGACGGCCTGGTTTCCACCTCAGTCTCAGAAATACATCACACGGACTCTTAAAACACGAATGCGTGCTGTGTACAGGACGTTCCTTGCTCTAGATTAAAATAACAATGTGGTCAGGAACGGCTTACAGCCACAGACTCCAGTGCCCGATCCACGACGAGCAAGATTCATACCCTTCTGGTATGGAGTTTGCAAAGAAAACTGGATAATTCAAAAAATAAGGTACATCTAAATCATGTGAACGTTTAGTGACATTTCACCCGCCAAAATTTAAAACAGAGCGAACTATTGCGAACTGCGATGGACTCGCGCTCAAGTGATTGAAACGCTAATTCGGCCATCCGGATGTGAAGTTGTCTATATTTCTTTTGTCGCAGGAAAACAGTGGGATGAGGGCTGCAACAAGATCGCAGAAGACTTAAACTTCCATCCTCTGCTACCTTAATATCCTCGTGATAGACGAAACTACTACAGAACAAGGCCATGCGATCCTAATACAATTATATCGAGAACGGTGTCTCAGAATTTTATTGAGCAGTTTTCAATTACCAAAACGTACGAATCAAGGATCCAAATAATGATCAGTAGTTTTTGTACAGTGAAACAGTCCAGATTTTTTTCTTTTTTTTTTACTGTAGTGTTTTCGGCTATTTCTGCATTCTAGTTCACACATACAGCAGCTATCCACAAATAAAATGTAGTACCAAACTCTGATGTACATCTAATCAAGGACAAATCTCCTACAGCTACTTCCATATATGGCTAATTTACTAGAGAAGCCACTGATAAAATGTGATCTATATTCAACGGTATTTTTCTGTTAATAGTTGACTGAAATAAGATTTGAATATGATATTCAGCATTAAATGTACAGAAAAATCTTTAAAAAATTGATGCATACCGCATTTTAAGTGCATTTCTCGTCATTTTAGTTGGTCAAAATGACTGGAATTTATTTGGTGTCCAAGAAGGTTTAAGTTTGTTTTCTCTAAACAACACGAGGAGAAGGATATTTTCTGGGTGTATCGAAATGTATTAGAGACAGTCGCATGTGTTACACTAGTTCTTAAATATAGCATCCAATTATTTTACTGTCAGTTTCCTCTGATGAAAAATTTGAATTAAAAAGTTTCCAGCTGCCACTGCAGTTTAGGAACTATATGTGATAAATTCTGTAAATCTTTCGTTAGGCTAGTTAGTATATATTGTAGCTTTTAAGACAATACACTCTCGCATAAAAAGATGCAAAGAATTATACATAGGTAACAGCACAAGTAAAAGTGAAACGTCCCAGTGTATCATTACATGACACGCTGACACATATTCAGTATTACTTCCTCTGGTTACTGTAATATTCATCCCGAAAAAGTAAATGAAAACGAAGATGATTTCGCTAAACTCTTTCCCTGACTTCAACGAACAGATATACGAAAAGTATATACAAAATTTATCGATTTGTTAATACCGTCGTCTGCAGAAATGAGGGGCTCGCTAGTTTAGTTGGGGATGGAAAAGAAACTAGTTTCCGCTGTACTGAAGAAGTCACTCGAGCGCTCGCCCGAAGCTATTTATGGAAATATTAGCAAATCGAAATTACGATGACCCGGGTTGGCTATACACGGCATTCATCCAGAAACCTAGTCAAAGTTTTCATCACTGCACCACTTCATTGTGTAAGGTGAACCCAGCACTGACAACCTATTTGTAAAACAAGTTCGTAATCCCACACACCTAACGGTGTAGCCACAGTGGATATACGGGAAAATGAAAATTCGCTCAAGCTCCGACTCAACAGGTGCTATGAATCATGAATGTTCCAGCTTTTGACACGGCGAGAGGGGGAGTAACAACTGCGCTCGATTCCCGCTGAACTACTCCGTTTCTTACAGCTTGAGAAACAAACAGAAAAGTTTGAAACAGTTCAAAATATTCTTTCAGTTTAAAGCAAATATAAGGTTGTGATTTAATGATTAATTTCATTTTTCTTCTCAGCAGTTAGGATCATAAAGCTGCGAAAAAGTGGTATGTTTTAGGTGTTGAACTTCATATAGATGGTTTGATCATTTAACCTACAGAGATTAAGATCTTCAGAACTGTTCTTATATCGAGGTGGCCAGAAACAGTCTGAAAAGTCTTTAAGGGTGATGCAGGAAAGATTGCACTCAGATATAATTGTTAAGAAAAAGTTCGATATGTTCCTCCGTTTCAGAGTTATTTAGCACTGAAGTTAGGCAATTAGGTCGTTGTACGCGCAATTTCAAGCAGTTTGCACGCGCCAAAATGTAGTAGTGCACACAGATCTGTGGGTCCGTGAGTGTCCTCTTGTTCAGACGCTCATTACCAGTTAAAATGTACCATTTTCGGAAGTGATAAATTCAAGCTAGGTGAGTCAAAGCTACGTTTGTTCGGTTTGAGGAAACCAAAAGAAGAATACGTTAGGCGGCACCACCTCTGGAAGGTTGCTTGAATTTTCACGCACGATAATCTGACTGACTAACTTCAGTGCCCAGTAACTCCGAAACGGTGAACGTATCGAATTCTTTTCTTAATAACTACTTCTTAGCACACCTTCCTCTGCAGCACCCTTACAAACTTTTCAGACTGTTTCTGACTATCCTGTACAGACCAGGATTTTTATATTTTTTAAAGATAATCACAGGAACTCTGCACACAAAACGACGTGACGGTATATGAGGGTACGTTATCAGTTTGCACTCTAATAACATTAATTTGAAAAAAAAATTACAATGTAAAGAAAAGCAACATATTACGAGCACGTTGAAAAGTGGGTAAATAGGCTAAACATGTCTTAGGCTTCTTGTAAGTAAATGTCACAAATTGCAGCAACCAGTACTGTGCAAGAGCGCAACTGGAGGGAAAAAACAGACCGTTCTTTCTTTCAAGAGCAAAGCTATCAGCTTGGTTTTGTACTGGAAGGGAACGTGCTGGTTCTCAGATGTTACCAGTCAGGTTATTCCACAACAGAGCTACTTAGGACACAGAAGCAATAAACTGATGAAAGTACGTTTAACATAATGAGAATTTAGAACGAATGTGTCGAATGTCCATAGGATGTTGCGGAGGGACGCATACTGTTACAGAAGGGATACAGAGGTGGCTTGCAATAACTAGAGAAGAGAGAGAAAATGCAGCGGGATCCTGTTAGTCTACGATGGCTACGCACGGTACTCATTCAGGTGTGGTTCTTACGTCAGGCTATTTTATATTTTCTGCTGTTTGAAACCTGACCAATATCAATTGATGTAGTTCTTGCGCAACTGCATGGTTTTGCTGGTATAAGAGTCGGACATACGCTGCCACGCTTGTGTCCTTGGTCCTTGCAGGTGGGGGGGGGGGGAGGGGGGAGCGGGGGGGGGGGGGAGAATGGGGGGGATGGGATGGGAGGTGGTCAGCGAATTAGTCCTTTAGCAAAGGTTTATTTTAATTCCACGAGGGATGTTTTGTCTTCACAACTCCTTAGTTGTTGGGACGACATCCGGCAGATACCTACAAGAAAGTCGAAAAAACAGCCGAATGAAAATCATATGATACTGGGAAGCTACTACATATAGTCAGGGGAAATGCGATTACTGGTAGATTTTCGACATTATCAAAGTACTATGAGCATCAGCTAACCGTACTTCTTGCTAGCAGAAAGCAAGCGTCTACTTCTACACATAACAGAAACTAGCAAAGGTAAACGTTCTTTTCTTGGGGTTACCATTCGGGAATATCTCTCTGTGTAAGAAAGTATGTGTCAGTCAACCTTCTGTGACATTGTGTTAAATGCTGGCCATTCATTATGGTTACTACTTTGAAGCACGTCCAGTGCCTTTAACAAAGACAGCAGTGACATTTTCGTCACGTCTTTAAAATTTTCTATTCATAGAAAATACTTTTAGATTTAACGATAATAACGTCGAAATCCCGAAAATATAATGTTTTCTTTAATTGATGATTTTAGTATCTACCGTCGTGTGCGGGGCCTTTATTTACAAACATCCTATAAATATTCAAATAATTTCTAATTGTACACAAATAACCATTTTTTTGACCATTGGAAGTTAGGTGGATTCTCACACTTTCCTTTTCTCCCATACCTCATAACGTGTCGCATACAAATGCGTTTCTTTTCCGTTGATAACCGCGTTGCGTAAACTTCAGCTTAATTCATTCCGTGTGAAAAGTCTTACTCAGTCGTGAGTATTGTAAAAGTTCGGATCTGTTAGATTAATTATTTCTCAGTTGACCATAGCTTTAAGAATTATCTGAAAAACATTTCAGCTCCCGGATCGCCGCTTCTGACGAAAACACATGGTCAGTAAGAGCAAGAGGTGCGGAATCCTCTTTTCACAACGATTAAAAAGAAACTTACGTGTAACTGGATAAAAGCATCTGGCAGGATTCCTGAAGCTTATTTATACAACTGTAATAGTATACGGATCTCTACACTTTTTTCCTTCATATAACTTAGCGAATCGGTCTAACTGTGTCATTAAAAACATAATCAAAGATTTTTCTGTTGTTTCATTTACTGTGCCTCCTACACGTGCAGCAGCAGCCTTTGGCGCAGGAGCCGTGCTCACCGGGGTTCCAGCCAAAACTCTGCGCGTCAGATCGCACCGGTGGCTCCACAGGCAGTTCCAGTACTCTGCAAGAGAAAGCACCTTCGATAATATTACAGGTGGACCGTGAATTCTAGCTCTAATGAAGTCCCGCGAGGAAGAAATCGATAGGGGATAAATAGGGCGAGCGAGGTCGTTAACCTAGAGTAAAATAGACCTCACTCGGAACATATACGGTATCGTATGCAACTGCCACACCGGCCAAAAACTTTTACAGTAAAACACAGATTAAAGGTATGTTGATAGATATCATAATAAATAGGTAAATTACTCCAAAGTTGTAAAGCACTCAGAGCAATATCCTCCACGAAAGGCTGGCAACTGACGCTCTGTACACATGGAAAAAAGTGCAGTGTTCGAAAATATGGAAAAGGCTCCGATGCTGTTTGGATACAACATCGGCGATCCACAGATTCAGCACACAGTAGTGAAAATCTGAATAACCTCTCTGGAAAGTTATAAGATGAAAGAAGACATGAATTCTAAATGGGATTTGTTGTAAGATTTCTGGGAAGAACGTTGCTTAAGAAAATGTATGCAACTGAATCGTGTAACCCTATTCATACCTGGAGGATGTTTATCGACAGAACGGAGTGACCGGAGAACTCAAAAAGAGGATGACTCCTCACAGGTCTTATACAGAACTGTTTGAATCGCTCTTCATTTATCACGTCAAAAATAGTATTAAAAGTACCATATATAAGGCTTATGCAAGAAAAGCTTAAATGCTATTTTTCACGTGATACATGGTACTGATTTTTGCCTTGTTATCTGACTTGATGCTTGCAATCTGCCGAAATCCTTTTTTTTTACAAAGTGCGTTATAGACAGCAAATTTTGTAAAAGTGTTTCATCATGATATCTGACTCCTACAACGACTTCGTCTTCCATTATCTTCACAGGTCTATTAATTAGTCAGCGTGAGTACTTTGAAGACATGTTCGACAATTCTATAAGAGGCAACTTCAACACCAACATTTTGCCTTGCCTGAAAATGTCATAACTATTGCCAGAAGACCGTCAAAATGTTTTTCAGACCAACTACATGGAAGTGTCGTATAAAACACTGATATCCAAGTTACAAAGAATTAATCGTGTAAATGCCGGCCGCGGTGGTCTAGTGGTTCTAGGCGCGCAGTCCGGAACCACGGGACTGCTACGGTCGCAGGTTCGAATCCTGCCTGGGGCATGGATGTGTGTGATGACTTTAGGTTAGTTAGGTTTAAGTAGTTCTAAGTTCTAGGGGACTGATGACCACAGAAGTTAAGTCCCATAGTGCTCAGAGCCATTAATCGTGTAAATACCTACTTAAGGATAAGACACGATGCCTTTGTCAGAGTTTTTTCTTGATGAATGAATCAGCGACGAACCGTACTTGCAACAGTCTTAGGGCAAAGTCACTCCTTTACCAAACTTACAAACCACGAATAATCACAATTTCAAAATAATGGTGACGCTGAAAACGTACTGGCGGTATAGATAGCTTCCAGAAGTGAGAGTCAACCTAAACCTGGTTTACGAAGAAGACTTTTTAAAAATGGTTCAAATGGCTCTGAGCACTATGGGACTTAACATCTGACGTCAACAGTCCCCTAAAACTTAGAACTACTTATATCTAAGTAACCTCAGGGACATCACACACATCCATGCCCGAGGCAGGATTCGAACCTGCGACCGTAGCGGTCGCGCGGTTCCAGACTGAAGCTCCTAGAACAGTTCGGCCACAACGGCCGGCCTTTTTTAAAAAGAGTGCTTAAACGCACGCAAGACGTTTTCAGGCAATGAAAGTAATTAAAAAACAATTAAGACAGTTTCTGTTTAGCAACTCAAATTCCGTTCACATATTTTTACTTACGTGTATGGAGCAGGGAGAACAAACTTCAACATGCCGCCGACCTAGAGGTCACTATTGACAAAACCCAGTAAGGGCTGGACAGGGATGAGTAAGGCTATCTACGAGAAACCATTTTAGTATCCGTCTTCAGATAATTCGGGATTGATAGGCGGGAATTTAAAGTGCGCTTTTCCCGAATAAGGTATCAGTGTTGTTGCAGAAGGAATTTTTGCCCATGTTTTTATCTAGTGTGTGTGTGTGTGTGTGTGTGTGTGTGTGTGTGGGCGAGCGCACGCTTTTATTAAACTCTCGTCCGTACCTGTTACCGGAGAAAAAGCACTTGGGTGAAGTAGTCCCTGGCGTTATTATGGAAATACTACAATTTTCCGTTGAAGTGATTCAAAGGTAAGATGTAAAATATAAATCAGTCCAGTGTCTTACCATGCATGCCTCATTTCTTAATGTGTCACTGATCGTGTCAAATCATGTTTCTCATTATAGAATTATCTTCAGTGAAGGAACTCCATTCGGATACGTAAGCGTCGGTTTGTTTGAAATTACAAACAAAATTCGACAGAGCTGTCTCAAATTAGTACAATGCGATATTCGTTTTGTCACTATATATTAACAGGGGACAGTAAAACATGAAGAATAAAAAGTACTTCAGAAGCGACAGTGCCGCGCTGACTGCAGAAGCACTGTTAAAATACATATCACTAAAATAAATAGCGCACTGGACTAATTTGGGACCTCTCTATCCTATAGACACACAAAATTCCAATTTAAAAATAGTTTTGTTTGTTATGGGAAACAAACCGATGCTTTCCGTCGACACTAAGAATCACGAGACGAGCAGGATTTGTTTGGGCCGACTCCAGCTACAGGTTGTAAAAATGAAACGGCAATTATCTGCCGAAACACCAAAGAAAACCCGCATGACGACTCATAGGAGAGAAGCCCAATACCTATGATCTGGACATTGTAATTTCCTGATTGATTAAGACCTTCTTATTGACGGGAGCTCGAATCTGAAATCTTTACCTTTAGCGGGCAATGTTCTTACCTAATGAGCTAAACAGGCCCGGCTCACGAACTGCCCCCTCCTCTTCAGTTCTGCCAGTACACTACCCCTTTGCAAGAGAATTTCTGTGAAGTTTGGAAAGCAGTAGGTGCGGTTGAGAAAGGGCATCGTTTCTGGATACCTCAGTCGGTAAGATCATTGCACGCGAAACGCGAGGTTCCGGGTTTGAGTCCCTGTTCGTCACACAAATCTAATCTGTCAGAAAGTGTGAAAACAGCGCACACTCCTGCGCAGAGTGAAAGATGAGTTTTGGAGGCACAAACTTGCCGCTTGACATCCCGGTTGCTGGCTCAGCTCGCGTGTAACTGTTGCTGCTTCCGTGCTGCGGTCGGACGCATCTACGGTGCTGAGAGACGCGTGCGCGGAAGCATTTCCCGCAAAAAAAAAAAAAAAGGGGGAGTGGGAGTGTTGCGCTACCAGAAGGCTGTAGTGTAAACAGGCGTCAGCTGAGTGTCGCAGTTATTTACATTGGCGGCAGCGGCGCATCACATGGTGGGCCATTGTGGGGCGGCGCTTTGTTCTCGTGCTATTATCTGCTGCCGGCCACCTCCTCCGCCACGCTGCTGCGATTCCGTCACCGCCTCGCTGCCTCTGGCTCCCGCCTCCCACTATTTCAAGACGCCTACCTCTGCACACGTCACGTGATGCCACCTGACACTTCGATAAGTGGAAAAAGTAGGAGACCTGGCACCTCCTTCTGATACAACTATAGCCACCACTTTCAACAAACGCCGGCGATCGATTTTTTTTTTTTGCCCTCCCATCTTTCCTGTGCGGATGTTTACAAAGATACCTGGACATAGCTCAAATCTTGGACAGGGACTGGCTGAATGGTTTACTGTACAAGTTAATGAAAGTACAGTTCCCACAGTATGTTGTCAGATCAATTAGTTCGTACATTTGGTGTATTCAGGAGTGACTCTGCGTCTGATGTCTACCCTATAAGCCCCAGCGTGACACAAGGTTTCCTTTCGGAACAAGCACTTCTTAATATACATTTGCCTGACATACCAGACTTCCTTCGCTTATGACACGGCGATACACTGACTACAACGCACCGAACATTCACCACCATCCCGCGCGGGCTCTGCTACTGCCTGAAAAATCGTTCATGACATGGCGGGTCAAGATAAATGTGGGCAAAAATCAAGCTAAGTTTTAAACAAGAAAAAGACAGGATTTATATACTCCACAGCTGCTGTACAGTAAAAGTATTCCTCGGAGCGATTCCGCAAAATATCATCTAGCCCACCTCGATAAAGGTCTAACCTTTACGAAACACACAGTCGATGTCGCAAACAGACTACGAAGCGTATTAGCTGCCTTGTATCTCCTAGTAAACAGGTCTTCTCCAAACAAAAGAAACCGAGCCCTTCATAAATTGGTAATACGACCAGTCGAGTTGCATGCATTCCACATATGGACATGACGCGTCTACGCACCTCCACAAACTTCATGTAGTTAAAAATAGGTCATTATGCATAATTTTTACTGTTCCATGATTTGTTACTCCCAAAGGGGATCCAATCCATGTCTGAAAGCTTTAATGCCAAACTTCCTTCCTCCAACTACAACTCGTCCGTTAATTATCCACGTATGAACTCAATGGCCGTCACTAACAAGCATCCAACATCCTTTTTGTTTCCTCGTCGGTAACCCAGATTGAGGATTACATACATCCGGCATGCCCTATCCTAACTATTGTTCTCACATATTGATGTATGTTGTGAAACGTCCCCTTAGAAAAGTTTATGAATTACTGTGCTGATAAACCCCTTGCGTTATTTGATTTTTAAACAGCTGAGCAGAACTAAACGTACTCAGGCATTTCGCTCTTCACTTATTCTTATCAACACTAAACTGACACACAATATTTTTAGCGCAACGCAATCTGACTTTCAATAATCACTACAAAAGAATGGCCCTGACTAACAATAACCTACACCTTTCATGAATCACTTACCTCACAAAAATCTTCGTTACTCGAACTACTGCAATACAGCGAGTGCCAATACTGCCAGCTAAATAAAAGATTCGAACTACTGAAGGCACTAATTACTGATAGGCATACTAAGCGAATGAAAGATTTTGATAGAGAACAAACGATGTATTTACATTAATAGTGTTCAAAAGTCATATATATATCAGTTCATGATATCCAGTACTACAAATTTACTCTAACTGGCGGACACACGTCCAGATCGTCCGCTCTTAAAATTCTGCCATCTCTCTCCCCACATCCACCACTGCTGGCGGCTCACCTCCAACTGCGCAACGCTACGCGCTGTTCACATCCAACTGCCCAACACTACAATAGAGAATATTTCAACAATGCCAACCAACCACAGACGGCACACAGCACAGTCAGTGATTTTCATGTAGAGCGCTACGTGGCGTTACCAACATAAAAACCTAAACAGCCTACTTACAGTTGCTAATCACACTTCACTGTAAATAATGTTTTGCAATACAGCAAATTGCAATGTTGCAGTTGTAATATTCTGCAATTTTTTGCTATTTTTATTTCACAATGTCTGTTGTCTGACAGTTATCTTTAAGGTTGTTTGTAATCCTTCCATTCTTTACACTTACTAATGACCTAGTCCTTGTAACGCAAAAACTTGAATCCATGGTCTATATGCATTTGTACTTTATCATGTCGTGGCGTTTTTGTTGCCTCCATGGGCAAATGTTTTGCCCGATTACTGTCGGGTTCTGCTAGAGATAAACATGTTATGTAATTGGATGTAAGGACCCTCGGGTAAAAAAAAAATTTAAAAAAATGAAACTGTACGCTTCAAAACGTGTTCGAAGTTACCACTGTTGTCTTCGCGCAATGGTTCCCTATGTGAAGATGATGATCCATCTTACAATTGCCGGAATATTAAATGACACTGTTGTGTTGTTACTTTAAAAGATGTAATCTAAGCATTTTATTTGGCACCGCCGTAAAGAAAGCAAGCTCTAAGCAAACCAAGAAAACTTCCGAAAGGGAATTTAAGTTCATGGAGAAGCCAAAAGCTTTCAAGTTTGCCAATGTAGTCGAAAGTTTCGGAAGATCAATTGACTGGAACGAATAGTATCTAGAGAAAAGATCTTAAGATGAATACGAACAACTGTAAAACAAGATAATGGAATGTAGTCAGGTTAAATTAGACGGCGCTGAGGGAATTAAATTAGGAAATCAGAAACCAAAAGTAGCAGATGAATTTTCCTGTTTGTACAACAAAATACGTGGCGATGGCCGAAATAGAGAGGCTATAAAATGCAAAATCAAAATACCAAGAGAAACGTTTGTAAGTAGAGATTTGTTAACGTCGAATATGAATTTAAGTGTTAGGAAGTACAAAGGGCGTTCAAAAAGTTTTGCACAGTCGGGTCTAATTTTTTTTTTTATTTTTTGCGTGAGGAGAATGAAATTTTTTGTGAACATACTTGGAACATTTTAGTTATAAGTTGGTGTATAAAAGTATTTTCTTTTATTTACAGATGAGCCATAATGGACCGTGAAGTGGATGTCAGATTGCGACAACGGTCGGTGATGGGTTCCTCTTCAAGACCGGCGATGACTCTGCCACATCGATTCACAGGGAGTTGCTCCCTGTTTATGGGGAGGATACAGTGGATCGCAGCAGTATCCAGCGGTGGTTGAAGAGGTTTAAAGGAGGTCATTTCTCTCTACTGGACAATCCACGATGCGGTAGACCATCGACGGCAGTGAGTGATGTGAATAAGGAGACCATTGATCAAATCATTCAAAATGACAGATGTGTGACGACACGACAGCTTGCTGTTATGACTCGTTTGTCGTAGTGTGGTATCGCTTGGACAGTCACTAGGGTACTGAAAAATCTGTGCACGTTGGGTGCCTAGATTATTGACAAGAGAAATGAGAACGATAAGGAAGAATGTGTGCGAGGGTCTCGTGAAGACCTTTACTGAAGAGTGGTAACAGTATTTTGACGGCGTCATTACCCAGGATGAAACATGGTTGTTTTTGTCCGAACCTGAGAGCAAAATCAAATCCATGGAGTGGCGTCATCCGGTTACTCATCGGAAGAAGAAACCAAAAACGAACAGCTGGCCGAAAGGTGATGGCCTCCTTCTTCTGGCATCAGTGTGGTGTCATTTTCATTGACTTTTTGGAACCTGGCTCCACAATTAACCGGGACCTTCACTGTGTGTCATTGGACAAACTGCGACGTGCCATCAAGACGCACAGACTACAGCTTCAGGGTCAGATCATCAGACTACACCATGACAATGCCAAACCCCACACAGCCCTTTTGAGACAGGAGAAAATCAGGAAAATGGTTTGGAAAATTGTTCCTCATCCTCTCTCCAGTCCGGACTTGGCTCCGTCTGATTTTTACCTCTTTGGTCGTCTGAAGGCCCACCTGCGCGATAGAACATTTGATAGTGAGAATGACCTTATTTCCTGTGTCAAGCGATGATGTAAAAGTGAATCCCCAGAACTTTACCAAAGTGCATTTACATAATGGAAAGAACGTTGGGCGAGATGCGTCACAGCTGATGGAGGCCACGTTGAGTAGGCTCAATGTATAGCTAAATGTACCAAGTATGTTCACAAAAAAATTCATTCTCGTCCTGCAAAAAATAAAAAAAAAATAGAGACGACTGTGCAAAACTTTGCCGGCCGTGGTGGTCTAGCGGTTCTAGGCGCGCAGTCCGGAACCGCGCGACTGCTACGGTCGCAGGTTCGAATCCTGCCTCGGGCGTGGATGTTTGTGATGTCCTTAGGTTAGTTAGGTTTAAGTAGTTCTAAGTTCTAGGGGACTGATGACCACAGATGTTAAGTCCCATAGTGCTCAGAGCCATCTGAACCATTTTTGCGAAACTTTTCTAACGCCTTTTGTATTTACTGAAGCTATTTGTCTGGCGTGTACCATTGTACGGAAGTGCAACGTCGGCGATATACACGTCAGACATACAGTTCTGTTTTTTACATAAGGTGCTTCAGAAGAATGTTTGAAGATTAGATTAGTGAATCGGATAATCAACGAAGACTTACTGCACCGAGGTAGGGAGAAAAGAACTTTGTGACACAACTTAGCGAAAAGAGGGAATCTGGATCTCAGTGAGCAGGTTGAAATGGATAACCTGAAAGTTGCAGAGATAAAGTGGATGGACAAAGGTCTGGCTCAAAGCACTCTTCGATGTAACGACGTCAACAACACCGTAAAGTTCTTTCACTGGAAAACAGGACCCCTCTCTGGGAACCCCATCACTCTTCTTTGACTGCTAAAATGCTACGAATGGTCCAGCAGTTACATGATCCTGCGGTACCAAGTTAACTACCATGCGACAGTGCTGGTTTGCAGTGGACTGCGAACTAATCAAATAGACTGCAGAGTGGAAAAAACAATATCATTTGTCTTATTGGAAAGTTAATCAGTTGCAGATTGTGTACCAATCGCAAAGGGCCTATGTACGCGGTGTATCATGGAGTGAGGGCATGTGACGATATTGGGTAGTGACACTTCGATTGGTTGTGGACAAGCTAGGTGGCCCCATTGTTTGCAGCCATTCAAGAGGTGGGACTACATGCCAGCAACGAGCTGACCCTCTCCTTTCATCGGCAATACAAATCAAAACAATAAGTCCCGATCACTGTTATCTACAGTCAACAGCACCACGAAGCACGTCGCAAAAGAAGAGCAGCAATCGAGCCATGATTTCGGAAGATGAAGAGGGCGAGGCGGAGAGGAGATTGCATTTGAATGTTCTTATGGTCTACAAGAACAGCTCAGAGATCGACCCTGACATTCTCAAAGAAGCTATCTCTGAGGTCGTCTGAAATCTACGGAAGCCACGGAAAACCTTCATCATGGTGGGCGGGCAGGTAATAACTCTTCACTCTTTCCGAATGCGAGTCCGATACCCATCACCTTGCTCGACATCCACCCATTGAAAAATTCCATACGAGTCTCTCTTCGTAATTAATTGTCTCCTGACGGCCACTCTGTTTTGGTAAGGATTCCATCAAGATCGAAAACATTGTAAATCAGGTCTAATTCAATTTTTGCTAGCGATTCTCCGTTTTTAAGCGCAGACTATGCGTTTCTATTTTTCTTGTGAAGTGACCCATTCGTATTTCTGCACTGTCCATCACGCCGACTAAACCAAAGACAATCAATAACTCCGCGATTCTTTGTTACACTTCATGTCGTCATTGATTCGAATTCGGTAAAAAATCCTGCGCAGACAATTAAAGCTAAAGAAATAATCGAACGTGTGCCGTTCATACTCTCCTTCTTACCTAAGCCACTCATTCACAACTTTTTCTCGACAAATGGAGTATCTGCGATTGCTAGTGAAAGATCATTACTCACAATACGTAACAATAATTATTTTCGCTTGTGCAGTGCAGGGTAGTGACTCGGTACAAATCTGTAATTGGTCAAATACAACATTTCGTAGACTAAACC
This sequence comes from Schistocerca americana, assembly GCF_021461395.2. NCBI lineage: Eukaryota > Metazoa > Arthropoda > Insecta > Orthoptera > Acrididae > Schistocerca > Schistocerca americana. The sequence goes on along the minus strand of NC_060120.1, from coordinate 124,932,502 downwards.
AAGCAATCAACAAAAATATCTTATGAATTGTGATATTTTTCTCATTTGAAATAATTTAAAACTGATTTTTTTTTCATTTGTCTTCACGATTCATCGTCAGTCCTCCTCTTCCCCCTCCAGATTTATACACAGTCACCGTTATGAGAAAGTACTTTTTTATCATTTTACTTCACGTTTTCTCAATTACATTTCATCGATCAGCTGTCTTCAATAACGCCGCTTTGAATATCACCAGTCTGTGTATTTCTTTCATCAGCGATCATGCTCTCGGGCGTCTTCTGGTAGCAGTACGGCAATATAGAATCTCACGATCACTGATGCAGCTTCATGGCTGCCGTGTGTAAGAAGAGAGGAAGGCTAGAATGTTAAGAGGTCATCAGAGACGAAGCACAGCTCCGATTGGAAATGACCAGCGAGGGAAACAGCCCGTAACCTTTCCAAAGGTACCCTACCTGATTCTGCCATAAATAATTTAGGGTAAACACTAAAACAAACCGTATAATGACCTGGTGGGGATATGAATCCTGCCCCCTTCCGAATGCGAGCTCCGTGTCCCAAGCCCTGTGGCACCCAGCTCGTTGGCTGTTAGAAGTGTTGTGCAAAGCAAACAATACGCTCTAATCTACAAGTCAACAGTAGAAATCACTGCTTGACCTCGGATGTAACTGGGATCACTCGTGGAAAAATGAGTTCGTAATATGGACGGTTAAGCAATAAATGAGTCAGGATATACTTTTGACATACAAGTTTCACAAGTTACAACAGCGAAAAATTTTCCAATGTATCTTCAGTATTAGAAGATAATTGAATCACTAGCATTTGTATAAAAAGATATGTGTACAAACACAAAAGACATAGACATGAGACAAGGTAATTGAACAGGTAACCCTAGGGAGACGGGTGAAATGGCCAGAAAGGTCTGATTGTTTATTCAGCAGTTACTGTGATCCTTTTCCTTTCCTGGTTGAGTTAACTCTTATACGCATGATTAAATCGAGAGGGGATCCTTATTTCATAGCCTCCCCATTTTTATGTAAATCCGTCTTTATCTATACAGCTCTGTTGTTGCGGGTTACAGCAAACACAAAACACACACACACACACACACACACACACACACACACACACACACACACACAGAGAGAGAGAGAGAGAGAGAGAGAGAGAGAGAGAGAGAGAGAGAGAGAGATTTCATAGGAGTGGAGGTTGCTGTGATTGAAGATTGGGAGAAGAGCTATCGCAATGTTACGTTAAACAGGATACTCTTAGAGCGTATCGCCAATCAGTAGCACTAACGGAAATCGGGAAATTTTTTTTATCAAAAATTTATGACAAATTAAACTTTATATATACTAAGATGGTATCTTAGATCCCGGGTTCGAGTCCCGTTCGCGTGCACACATTTTCATCTGTCCCCGTTGACGTATGTCAATGCCTGTAAGCAGCTAAGGGTGTTCATTTCATTGTAATTTCTAACTAAACTTTTTTTGGAACACGGAACTTAGCCAAGATACTTGCCTCACATGGACAGTATTCTACTAGTGAAGCAATCCGAATTGACCCTTCCTATCGGCTCAAAGCTATAATTTGTAAACAGTTCTTGTCCAGCCATATTTGTAGGGGTAATAGCTCCTAACGAGAGGGGAGAATCAGGAGTTCTAACACGCCCACAAAGTCAGTGTTATTACTAAAGCGGAATGTCTTATTCGTCAGTAAATTATTGCAATGATGATCGTTTATTTATTTATTTATTTATTTTCAGTGTTCATATTCCGTCATACACCCTGCACTGCTGTATTTTTTTCCCCTAATGTTGTTTCTCACTCGTATGGCAAACAGTGACACTGTTTGGGGCTAGAAAAGATCGGAAGAAGCAGAAGGCCAAACGCTGCAGTTCTTACCATACCTAATGCTGAAGTGCTTCAATATTGATAATAGAGTGTAGTATCCGCCAACAGTGTGAAAACAATTGCTGGTTAGTGGTCCACTACCAAGAGGGGAGAGTTGACTCAGCTTTCTTACTTACTTTTCAGATCTCTTACGCTATTCGACGGTGGAAGACTGCGAAGAGTTCGCAGGAGCACAGATTTCGGTTAGTTACTGGCCTGTCAACAAAGTATCGTGGAGGTCGTGGCATACGCAGTCCGGTATGTAGAACGGAATTGTTGTGATATTCCCACCATCTTTCTAATTTTTATTTTAATCTCAGCGATTATGTTTCTAAACACAATCTTACAGATAAGCTTCGTCAGCTTTTTACGCAGTCTTTGATACCTTCGGCCAATTTATTTGGAGCAGTGTGTGCTATTTGTATCTGTTGATACTCCACGTCTCTAATGACCCCTTCGTCGACGAGATGTCAGTCCCAAATCTTAGTTCCTTCCTTTTGCAACTGATACCTCTCACCTAACAGCAGGATCCTCTGAAACGTCACTACTTTATATTTCTTTAAAAATTTGGCCTTTGCACATCGAAAGTCAGCAGCAGGGTTGATTCCCCGTCCGGACCACAGATTTACATATCGCATATAATCAAGGCAGCGTATGATATGTAGCAAGGTTTCAACACGGGAGGTTCAGACCTAATGTACATTAAAATCTAAATTATAATGTAGTCAGAGGATTTCTAATTCAACAGTATGGTTGCACACATACATACGAATTTCTTAAGTTCATCTATTCGTCTATGTAGACGTACAACACAAACATATAATTTTAAGCCCCTAATTAAGCGCGAGACAGCACGAAGAAAAGATAAACAAAAAAAAGAGATGTGATTATTGTATTTCACATACAAATACTTGCAAGGTGACCAAAAAGTTACCTCCCGAAAGTAAACTCTTTTTTTAATTAACATCCGACTATGGTAGTGTTTTTGGAGTGAGATGATGATGTGTTGATGATACTAATGTAGCTAGGAGTGATTGAGAGGTTTTGTGATTTCCCGAAATGCTTTCAGTGAAAGCCGGATTGGACGCTTCAACAGGGCCGCCTACTTTCTTCAGCTTACTCCTGTTCTAGGTACTGATTCATCTCCAGTAACTCTGATATTCGCCAGATATTCAACTGAAAATTTCGTCACCAATGTCTGCAATGGCGTTTTTACTGCAGCACTAAATACAAATGGCTCTGAGCACTATGGGACTCAACTGCTGAGGTCATTAGTCCCTTAGAACTTAGAACTAGTTAAACCTAACTAACCTAAGGACATCACAAACATCCATGCCCGAGGCAGGATTCGAACCTGCGACCGTAGCGGTTTTGCGGTTCCAGACTGCAGCGCCTTTAACCGCACGGCCACTTCGGCCGGGCACTAAATACAATAAGCGCTTTGCATGGCGAGTTTCAAGTATCCTGCTACGTTGTCAAAATCTCTCTCACTCCAACGCTTCCTTCAGATTTATCCTTTATATTTACGAACACTAGAGTTACCGATTGCGAACATGCCATTGCGTTAGTCTTAGTTCGGCGCAAAATGGGAATATGTATCTCAGAGGTGTGAATTTTGAATTTTTCGTATTATAGGTAGCGAAGAGTATAACGAAAACACGTAGTGCCAAATATGTGTGAAAGTATTTGGAGTAGTTACGGATGATCAGCGGCGGAGACGGAAATAGCACAGTTACCATGAGTAACATAAATTGTTTCACTGCCTTAAAATTTTGTGATGATCAGCAAAAAGAATATGTTAAAAAAAACCGAAAAGAGAACCAGAAATCGACAGATCGAAACCAGATAACCACTAAATTCGTTCGCTATCCCGAACGTTAACCAATGGTCTTTGAAAAGCATGAACCTAAAAAATGTCACACTAGATAATCTTCAAGCATTTTTCACAGCCACCCAATACCTGGTACACGCAACATTAAAAAGAATCTGGAATATTCACTATAGACTGAGCCAAAAGTATTTTACTTTGCACGAAAACATCGTGGAGGTACTTATTTTTCTACAAGAGCTATGATATTTTTACATTCATGAATACGTAAAATTATTTCCAGCTCGATTTCTATTCACACATAGTTCTGAAATATTTACTTGATAACAGACTGGCAGGTAATAACAGAGCTATAAAAGGAGTGTGTCGAAATTCGCAGTGCTACGTTTCTTGTGTGAGTCACACAGACTGAGTGTATCGTACAATTTTTTTCCAAGAAAGCAGCTTAAATTTTAATTATTAGTTTCAACAACTAAGAGTGCGCCATGTCAGAGCTCAGTAGTAAAAATAGTAGTCGTTACAGAATATCTGAAAAACCGTCTGAATGCTTGTTCGATAGCTAGTTTATTTTTCTACTATATTTGAAAAGTGCCTTTAACATTCGGAGCCTTAGCAGTGGCATGAGTTAGGCGACTAACGAAGCGTGAAACATTCCGCCACGCCACTTAACAGATAGCTACCACCGTGCCACCGGAGCACTAGTTGGCTATGTTGACAACGCTTCCGTACAAGTTCCGGCGGGACAAAAGGTGCGCAGACCGCAATAACAACAAACGTATCAAGCTGCTCGTGTTAGGTGTTTACAAACTCTGTTTACTGGAAGAAAACAATCACCAAACTGCTTCTTGGTTGCAACCAGAAGCCCAGCGATTTCAAGTAGACTACACCCTAAATTGTAATCTTAAATACTTTATGCTTGTACGCTCCTCAATAACCATCACTAGTGATTAGCAATATTATGATCGTATAGATGATAATTACGTAACTAGGCAACGTATTCTCCTCGCGTAATTTTTTCCAACTACTGGAGCGAATCGTAGCCATTTTCTGTGAGTTATAATAATTACAGATACTATGAACCTATTTAGCAGACACTATCATTTCTCAGCTACTGTTGTATGGTGACCATTTTTAATGCAAGAAGATATAGCAAACGTTAGCGTGTTCTCCTTCAGTTGGAGTCTTGTTACCGGAATCGCTAAATATCCACTGTCTTGAATAAAGGTTCTTGATTATGATAATATGCGAAGCGCAATGCACGATAGTCTACAATACACAGCTGAAGTAAGATAAAGCTTTTTTTCATTTTTTGTGGTATTTCAGTCGCATTTTAATGTGTGAACTAGTTGTCATATGTTATTACGTGAACATTTATGGTTTCTCTACCAGGCACAAAGGAATTCTAGCTGAACAAGTAATTCTAAAAGAACTTGCAAGATCAATAATAATAATAATAATAATAATAATAATAAACTTTCGAAGAGCAGGAACAGCCGAAGTCTCTGATACATATGAAATACCCTTCTCTCCACGTTTCAACCATCTGCAACGCTACCAAAACGTGTTTCCAATGCAACATTTACGATAACTTTCATTATAGTCATGGTGGCTAGTCTCTGGAAAACCGAGACAGCGAAAGAAATGGAGAACTTGATTATAATATTGCTCTACTGTTTTAGAAGCGGTTTTTCTATTACAATGTTCATTTTACAGTCGTGGCTGAAGCCCTAATGATGAAGCTGGACTTCGAAATGTACATTGCAATAGTAAAAGCGCTTCTAAAACAGTGCAGCGATATTATCAAATTTCCAATTTACGATAACTTTTAATGAAGAAAGGTGTTTCGGACGGGACAGCACTTTACTATACGTCTTACAGAGCTACTGACTACAACTCTCTGACGTTCCCACTTTTGTAATATGTTTGGTATTTCATCACATAGTATGTTTAACTTCGTTGTAATATTGAGCAGTAAGGGTATGGCACTGCACGCTCCGTACATTACGCAGACAAGATTAACAGAAAAACTAGGAGCTCTGTCGCTGTGTGAAGACGCGATAACAAGGGTGCGTCGACAACACACCCGATAGCCATAGCGAGTGCGTGACACGAGCGACGTAGACACGCACGGACATGTCACGTAAGCGGCGTTATTAGTAGGCACTTGCGAGGTGCGCACCGCCGGAACTTCCCAAAGCTGTTGCGAATATTTAGTGCGTACGCGAAAAAAAAAGTGCGGAATGCGTGGGCGGCAGTGCGTGTAACAGGTGAGGCAGGTGCGTATGGCGTGGTGCGTGCGCGGCGCTGCGGACCCTCGACTCACCTGCGTGCGGCGCGGCGGGCCGGCGGTCACGAGACTCGCCGCAGCCAGCGGCCGGCCGGCTCCCACCAGGCCCCGCCCACCGGCCGGGTCCCGCCCCCCGCGCGGCGCCGGCGAGCGCCCATTGGCCCGCCGCAATCATGGCAGGCGTGCACGTCAATCAGGGCCGCGCGCGCCTGGAGGGGGAGCCACAAATAGCGAGCCGGGGCGACGCGGCCCCGGGTTTTGTGTGACGACGCCAGTAGCCAGACGCGCTCCGAGCTGTGTGGTGGCAGTAGGCATTCAGTGTGAATAGGGAGCGTGCGCCCGACGGACCGTCTGTGTCCCCGCTTTGCTCCTCGCTAGAGTGCGTTTCTCGTCTGAACCCCCCAAATTTTTTGGGGCGCCTCTCCCGCGCGTTTGGGGAAAAGTTGTGGGTGGGACGGCAGCAGTTTGCGGCGCCACCGACGGCGCAGCGCTGAAGACAGAGCAGCGAGTTCCGCCGGCACCGGAGCGGTCGCGCCGCGGGTGAATGCTGCGAGCCGCGGCCGCCGTGCCGTCGCCAGCCGCCTGCGCCGCCAGTCCAGCCCGCTGTTCGCGCCGTAGTCGTCGCTCCCCGCGGTCAAGCTGTACGCGCACAGGGAAGAAGATATGCTCACGATGGAGACGGACCTTAAGGGGGGAAGCCTCCACGGGCAGATGCCGCCGCACCACGCGGCGGCCGGCCTGCACGGGCACGCCGTGTCCACGTACGGCGCGCTCAGCTCCATCGTGCACAGCTCGGCGCTGTCCGGCAACGTCATGGGCGGCGTCATGAGCCTCGGCCCGCCGCCCCCGCACACGCTGCAGCAGCAACAGCAGCAGCAACAACAGCAGCAGCAGCAACAACAGCACCAGCACCACGCGGCGCTGGCGCACCACCAGCACCAACAGCAGCAGCACCAACAGCAGAGCGCGCTGGCCGCGCAGCAGCAACAGCACCACCAGACTCAGACGCAGCAGTCGCAGGCGCCGCCGCAGCAACAGCACCACGGCCCGCCCAACAACAATACCGCCAGCAGCAAGAACCAGAACGTCGACCGCGTCAAGAGGCCGATGAACGCCTTCATGGTGTGGTCGCGCGGGCAGCGCCGCAAGATGGCCCAGGAGAACCCGAAAATGCACAACTCCGAGATTTCCAAGAGGCTGGGTGCCGAGTGGAAGCTGCTGTCGGAGTCGGAGAAGCGGCCTTTTATCGACGAGGCGAAGAGGCTGCGCGCCGTGCACATGAAAGAGCACCCGGACTACAAGTACCGGCCGCGCCGTAAGACGAAGACGCTGCTGAAGAAGGACAAGTATCCGGGCCTGGCGGGCGGGATATTACCGGGCGGCGGCGACGCGGCGTCCAGGAGTGCGGCGGCCGCCGCTGCGGCCACGGCCGCCGCGGTCCAGCAGGCGGTCAACCGCGGGGACGTCTACCAGATGCCGAACGGCTACATGCCCAACGGCTACATGATGCACCACCATCACCACCACCACCACGAGGCCTACCAGCAGCAGCAGCAGGCGGCGTACAACGCGCACATGGCGGCGGCCAGCGGGGGCGGCTACGCGCCGCGCTACGACATGTCGCAGATGCACCCCAACGCGGCGACGGCGGCGGCCGCGAGCGCCTACATGAACGGCGCGGCGGCGTCCTACGGCGGCATGTACGCCACCGCCGCCGCGGCCGCGGGGCCCGGCTCCGGGGGCGGCGGCCAGCCCGGCGCCACCAACGGCAGCGTCACCGTGCCCGGCGGCGCCGGCTCGCCATACCAACAGCCGTCGCAGATGTCGCCCGGCAGCTCGAGCATTAAGTCGGAGCCCGTGTCGCCCGGCAGCGCGGGCCTGCACACGCCCACGCCGGTGGTGAAGCGCGAGTACGCCGCCGCCCCCGCGCAGGGCGACCTGCGCCAGATGATCTCCATGTACCTGCCCACCGACCCGTCTGCCGGCGTGCCCGACCACCACCAGCAGCAACAGCAGCAGCACCAGCAGCAGCAGCAACAACAGGCGGCGGCGGCGGCCGCGGCGCGCTACTACCACCAGCACTCCGCGTCGCCCGACCCCATGGCGGCCCAGATGCAGACGCTGGCGCACATGTAGGGACCGGCGCCGCCGCTCGCCGCGGCGGCCGCCGCCGACATCAGCCAGTGCCAGACGCCCACGCCGCCCCCGCAGGCGGCGCACCTCCAGCAGCAGGCCGCCTGGACGCCGTGCTCCTACTGACGCGACGCTGGTAGGCGTGACCTGTGTGTCGTCTTGTGCTCAAGCTCGTCGGCAAACGTTACAGACCACGACAGACTCCTAACAGACCTCCGATATCTTAGGGGATAGCTTCCCGGCGCGATAACTCCACGTACCTCCGCCACAGCCCCGCGTTCCGATAAAAAAAAGAACTCTCACAAACCGGCTGTCTCCTCTACACGAACTCTCACCACGGAGACGTTACCCTGCAAAGACGCCGGTTTATAATTTCTTGACACTTTGTACGGAGGCCAAATCTCGCGGAGTCCGAGCAGTATTTCTCTTTTTCTTGTCACTAAGCCCATTTCCACTTGTTCCGCGTCTACGCAAGCACATAAAATTCGTATAGCCATGTACCCGTACATTACCTTTCATTTTCTGGTGTTTGTTTTAGCCAGCCAGTAACTGTCCTCCCACGCTGTGTACGTAATTCCGTCGTAGCCGCAAGGGAAGGGACAGAGAGTGATAAAGAGACACACGATTATAGAATTGTGTGTCGCGTGCACGTAGGCCTTTTGGTTCCGTTTGTCGTCTCAGAAAGAAACACGGTAAGCAAATTCTACATTTTTTGTTTTTCTTCCCTCTTTTTAATAATACAAACGTAGTTCTCTCCCCTGTCTGAGCCGAAGTCACGGTAAAACACAGATTTTTATGTCTCATTAAATATAGTGAGTGTACAGTTTTGCATTTCAAAATTTTATGACGATAACGAGCGAAATGAGGAACTCTCTTTTTTTCTTTTCGGAGAGGAACGAGAGCTTTGTTTTCCAGTCTCTGTGACTTGTTATTTACTGTCCTTCCTGAACTTATTGTTTTAAAGATAAAAGTAATATTATGCGTTGTATAGACTTGTAAGCTTCAATTTCTTCAACTGTTGACTTGCCGAATTACGATGAAGGAAGTTCATTAACTGAGTCTTCGTAAAGTAAAAGTACTTGAATTGTTTCACATTTGTCACCCACAGAGTATTTGTACAAATCCTAAGGAGATAATCCTACGTTTTTTATGTATATCCGTGAGTGTGATATAGTCAGTGGCTAAATTTATGTGAATATAATATATTAATAGTCTGCATCGAACATTCCATTTCGTGCTCTTTTTTCTGATAGCCATAATTGGCTATTTTGTGTTCATACATATCCCAAAAAAAACAGAATCTTGGAATTTCCGTATGTTTGTAAATACTTGCACATCTTGTTGTATATAATATGATAAAAATTTCGCCCCGTTTGAAAAAATGAAATAAACTAAATATTTAAAAGTACTTGTTCTTTGTAGTCAATTCGAAGATGTGGTAAACAACATAACTCGTTGCAAGCAAATTTTCGGCTCTTAGTTGTAGGCTGTGACTTTTGGCAGCAGCAGGCGCCCATTAACTTGCAATTAATATTGTTGTTTGCCGTGTCTTTCACCTCTCACACCTTCCTTCCTTTTATTTTGATTGCATGTTTGACATTAACTGCTTACCAGCTGACCATCATGTATCCTAGTTCACTAACAGTGGCTGTCGGCGACTAACTGGAAATTATTGCTACTAGTGCACCCGAATTTGTTGACTCACTTGTTGCCATAATCGATACTTGTTTATTTGCACACTTTACACTGCATGCTATATTTTGAGCCTTCTGCAGCGCTGAGAGAGTAAATTTGCATTTGTTGTAAATGAAAATCTTTTCCGTGTAGGCTATAGATTTGTTTACATTGACACAATTCAGAAAGTAAATATTTTTGTAACGTATTTCTGCTGTTGCAACAACACAATAATCAATTGAAACACAACTGCAAATTATCGAAAAGCAGTTTATCGTCTCAAAACATTCCTTAACACGTCCAATCAATATTATTAATTTATGTGGCAAACAAAATTGTGTTTACTGGACCCATATGGTACCGTCATAATATTTACAGTGCACTGTATCAATGTTTGTCAGGGATGAGTTTCAAAACATTTTTTACACTGATTTTCAGCATTTCACCTTAAGTTTCATCAACCAAATGGGAAAGAATCATCAACAGCGCTGTGTCCTGTTTGCACTAAAAATACTTTCGTAAAGTGTTGAAGTATTGTATATTATATTTTTCTTTCATTAATTAATGACAGGTATCATTGCTTTTAGTTAATAAGTCGTAATACGTTATAAGTTGGCTGACGGTAGGAATAATATTTGTAGGTGTACGTAAGTTTGAATTAAAATTCTTTCATATAATCTTACACTACAGAAACATTTGACAGCTTATTCTGCCGACTATAGAATACTGTTTATATGTTCCACATAAAGTCATGTTCTTAGAGCTAATGCCAGTATGTGAACGGGCAACACTAACATTGCACGTGATGACGTTAGGTAAAAATTATATCATACACGTGAACGAAACCAGTTTTCATTCTGAGATCGTCTCACAACTTCATTCTCTTTTCTTCGAAATCATTACAATCGTAACATGACGTCACCGCGTACAGCCTACTCATTTTGAGCGTAAGAGCTAAACTATTCTTCCTCTGTTCGCATACTGATGGTAAATGCTACCTTTTTTCGCTTCGAGATAAAATCGTTCCCTGCATAAAGTGTGCTTGTATCATCTCGTCAAACAGTTCAACGTTTTCATTTTGTTTCCATGTTCAGTTTCCAGCATAAGTCGCAACTAATTAACACAGCCTGTCACAGCACGTCGCGGTGGAAGTCACTGAGGAAAACTGCTCGACATAACGTGAATTCGCCTTTGTACAAGCCAAAAGAACGTTCGATCGACTTGATCCTACTTAATCAGTGCGCCGTAATTACTTCAGATTATCTTCATTCCTTTTTTTTTAGTAGAAATTGTGAATAGTTTTTCTGTACATCTCAGTGGCATCGGTCTGTAACAGAAATTTTAATTTATACAAGACCACTTAAACACCTATTGTTCTGTAAAGTGGGAACAGGGGAATAAGGTGGGCAAAGCTTAACTTGTACACTCAAATGACTTGTGATTAGTGATAATCAGTCCCAAAATATATTTTGTTTTTTGCAACATTTGATTCAGACCAATGGGAAATAAATTCTTAATGCCTGCGTGACACACAATTCACATTAAGGCTTTGCTGGAGTAACATAAAGGGAAGAATGTATAACTGGTACAACATGTTTTAGATGGTCAATACATACGAGAAGGATCTATACCTTCTCAGATATTTCGACAGGGTATTTTTCGCCTCTTGATGGTCCTTATTTTATATGCTTTCCATTAGAGTGAATGCAATAAAAACATCCTTCAGTTCTCATTGTCTCTGCAAAGAGTTCTAGTCCGTCTCTATTGTAGTGACAGTAGGACGAAACCTTCGTTACTACCAAAACGTTCACTCGCATCGGAGTGCACTTTCATTGCATTCGGCGTTCTTTATTTATGGTAAACAATTAGGTCGCTAATAAGTCAGTGTATGAAGTATACTAGCTCTTCAGTGTCTCGTTCAGTTCTGAGTTGTCGGCCCGTCCTTTTCGTTTATGTGTACTCGTCACCTTAAGCCGTTTCGACGATTAGTACTGTTCGAGCAGTATATATATATATTCATGGCTTTCTGACGACAAGAAAAGACAGAGCACCCGACGAGAAACCCTGCGACAGATAGCAGACACTCCTCCTTTGGAACCAAAAACCAAAACTAATAATAATTTCACCACAAAGCGAAAAGGTTCAAGCTCACCCACCAGTGACCATACATATTACCGTTCAACTCAGGTGAAAGATAGAAACATTTATTTACTTCTGTGATGTCTGTTAGTCAGCAGACACGTCACAGAACAATATATTTAATTGTACTAAATATGACACGTAACAATATCTACATTTCGTTTTCTTAGAGAGTAATGAGTTCAGTGATTAAGAAACTTCACTAACGGAGAGGAGTTACTATCTCTTGTCAAAGTATCCTGAGAGACCTGAATTACTTGTCAGTAAGCCAACTTTTGGCAGCTAATCATTTCATTGTTTCGAACAGGCAGCAGGAAACTATTACTTCGAGTTGTTGGGACTTGTCTGAATCACGTTTTCTTCAGTTCACTATCCTATTTCTGTAATCTGTTGAATTTCTTTTTTCCGATGAGCGTAATAGTCTGTTGACAGGATCACTTCATCTGCCGTTTCCACAGTTGTTAATTTTCTGTTAAAAGATGTTTCTTCGGAGTTTAATTAGCTCTATTGGCCATACTCGGATTAATCTTCTAATCATCTTATCCTATGTGTTTCTAAATTATTTTATTTGCTTTAGATTTTTACCGCACACTTGTTTATTCAGTCACTGTATCGTATATTCAAGTAACACGCATCAAATCACACACAAATACGCATGGTCAGTTGACAGGTACTTGAACAGGAACAATTTGTTGCAGGTGCTTGAGTAGGAACAAATTATAAAACATAAAGTAAAACTAAAGATCACTTACGGATCTGGGTAGCCGAGCGGTTCTGGGCGCTTCAGTCTGGAACCGCGCGACCGCTACGGTCGCAGGTTCGAATCCTGCCTCGGGCATGGATGTGTGTGATGTCTTTAGGTTAGTTAGGTTTAAGTAGTTCTAAGTTCTAGGGGACTGATGACCTCAACTGTGAAGTCCCATCATAGTGCTAAGAGCCATCTGAACCATTTTTGAACTTACGGATCTTCCCTGCCTGCTCTTGAAGAGTTAGGCACTGTCAGGCTGCAAGGTAACGCGACAATGATTTGAAAATCCTCGTTAGCTGTTGCCAAGAGTGTTTCCACGCCGACTGGAACCATATTGATTCGGCGCTGAGGTCCCAAAATTGTCAGGACAGTATTCCGCAGCCTGTTTTCCAAGTAGTGTGTGTGGCGGAAGGTCAGTCTCCTTTTCATGATAACATGTGCTATCCATTGTATTATTAGCATTACTTCCAGCCGCATTCGACGACGTTGTTCATGAGAAGTGATAAAAATTTGACTCATTTGTTTGCTTCTGTCACACTGTGATCGCACCCAAGCAAATTTTCTTAAGCTGCCACGTATTCCTGAAAGGTTCCGGGAGTAATTGGTACAAGTTTCGTACAGACCAATCCTCTGCTCCCCATTGTAAGTTAAGGGTTTCCAGCATCTTGCCACAGAGCAATTGGACACAGAACTTTCGTGGAGCATTTCCTTTCGAGCAAAGCCACACTCGTGAGGCTTGACTGCTAACATAGATTGACGGCAGACGGAGGGCCCTAAGTGCCGAATGCGAAGCGTGGCAGGAGTGCCGAGACCACACTTGTCAATGTCCGTGGGAGACAGAACACGCTACACGGCTGCAAACACTGGCTGCAAATTGCAAGAGGAGTGTAGGGCCATCGCGGCGAGTTCGTCAAACAGTGTCCGCCGGCACTGCAAACAGCGGGGCACCCTCCCACGTGTAGGAGGAGGGCGCTCAGCGCCGCAGCGTGACCCCGCTGAAGAGCTGTCACATCGCCGCGCGGCCGTTCCGTCCCGGGGATCTCCGTCCCTATTCCTGTCTGTCACGCTACGATGCCCCGTCCCGTCACAGCCAAGACATCGGAGCGGGGCCGCGCCAAAGCTCGCGTCTCTCTCCGTTTCCTCAGTGGTCTCCGTATCAAACACTTCATCTCGTTGCTGATTCGCACGCCTAGTATTTCTCAGTTATCTTTCAATTCTTGGGCGCTCTATAAGTAAATACTTCCTGTATAACCACTGGAGGAATTACACACACACACACACACACACACACACACACACACACACAGAGCATAGTCTGATCTGCAGATAATACACTTTTGGAAGGTGCTAGTTAGTTTATGCCACGAAACTGTTTTTTCCCTACCCGAATTACACTGTAAAGACCATTTATAAAATATTTGGCCGTGTACTTCGGTGTTTTTACCATATGTTTAACACAAGCTGGAGCGCGGCTCTAGCTTTTGTAAGAGAGTGACGAAAGATATCTGACAGTGTAATATAGACCTCTGACCTCTACAACCCTTAGTACATCCTTTTTTTTTTTTTTTTTACGTGTCTAGCCATACATACGCAGATTAACCCTTCATATTCGGTATTGTAGAGCCCACAGCTGTTCAAAAATGGTTCAAATGGCTCTGAGCACTATGGGACTTAACAGCTGTGGTCATCAGTCCCCTAGAACTTAGAACTACTTAAACCTAACTAACCTAAGGACACCACACACATCCATGCCCGAGGCAGGATTCGAACCTGCGACCGTAGCAGTCGCGCGGTTCCGGACTGCGCGCCTAGAACCGAGAGACCACCGCGGCCGGCTCCCCAGCTGTCTGGCTGTATACAATATGTGAAATTCTTGATCGGAAAATTTTTTTGTGGGATACAAGACGGTAAAACAGTTTTTTTTTTCTTTAAAAATCGATGACTTCTACGACGACAAAATAATTAATCGTCAAATAATCAAGCATAAAAACGGTTAGACTCACGTAATCATAGTTATGGATACGTATGTACGTATTTTATTTCGAGTATCAGAGACACAAATTTATTTTTTTCTATTCTGCCTGTTGCACAATCAATGTCATTTATAACACGATCCACTGCTTTCGGCTGTTTGTCATTTTCTCCTGTTGCCATAAGTTTACACCGCCACCCATTGTGGGTGTACGCTTAAGTATATCTGTCATTCTAATGCATACCTGCTGTCGCAGTAAAAACGAGGGAGAACAAAGTTCCATATGCGTCAGTGCTATAAAGTAACATTACCGAAAGAGAGAGAATTTTGTTACCATTTTTTATTAATGGTTCGTAAACTGCAATTTCTACTGGTAATCGTAGAATTTCACTGAAGGTGTTTCAGGAATTCTTACAGGCAGTGGTAAATTAACACAGACATCGATTACTAAAAAAATCGGTTACTGAAATGAAAAGTGAATTACAGATATAGCACTTTGGCAGACAATGTTACAGAACGTATTCCACAAAATGCATTTCTTCATCTATATTAGCAAAAAGGTTTCGCCAGAGATTCGTACCGAGTGTGGTATTCAAAACAAACGGTACAGCCTTATAAATATAGCCAGTACCTGCCAACATTAGTGACCGCCGCGGTGGCCGAGCGGTTCTAGGCGCTTCAGTCCGGAACCGCGCGACTGCTACGGTCGCAGGTTCGAATCCTGCCTCGGGCATGGATGTGTGTGATGTCCTTAGGTTAGTTACGATTAAGTAGTTTTAAGTTCTAGGGGACTGATGACCTCAGATGTTGAGTCCCATAGTGCTCAGAGCCATTTTTTGCCAACATTAGCACGAAAATTACCCATACTTATTACGTCATATCTTTACAGCTTCTATAGGATCGGAAAATGGAATTATTTCGATGTAATTAGCATTTAACTTTTCATTGGTAGTGCACACACGTTACATGCGGTGATTCGTGTAGTTCTGTTGCTTTTCAAAAATAAATTTTCAATTTCTCCTGTGAGGTAATGCCTTCCTCAGCTCCTTTAATTCGTGTAACCTCTATTTGCCATCGAGGCTCTCAGTAACTCACTCTTTACCACTTCCATGTATTTCTGCGCTGCCTGAACATTAGTGTCTCAACGAGTTCCATATGTGATGCGTGGAATACTTTCGTCAGAAAAAAGTTTAAATTCCTAACTTTTAAGAACAATCTACCCTCCTTTACAAGACATTATGTTGTGCAAAGTATTAAAAGTAAGAATACACAGTGTCTTGTAGCACCTGTCATTGTAAATTCATTTTCTGCCACTTGCAAAGCACAAGTAGAACCGCACTTGAAATTAACTGGCAGAGAACAAAGTTGTCCGAGATTAATTGGGCCTTTGCATACGACTAGTCACTATTCCAGCTTTATTCCACAAATTCTTCTTATCCTATCAGTCCAGCGCTTTCTTCATAGTGAAAGCAAGTAGCATATCACTATTCATAATCATGAAATCCAGTTAGTCGTAAAAACGAAAACTTATAGATTTCTCCAAATCGTGAAAGGCCGATATTCACTGCCTTCTACAATTATTGTAGTTTCTTTACAAGTACTTAAAAATACATTCTGTATTTCTAGGCAGTGGAAGAACACATTCAGCCTGAAAAATAACTATCTTTGCGCTTTTATTATATCAGTCAGTAAGTCAGTGAATCGAAATTATTGAAACGCATCGTTCCAGTCATCGATTTACTTCTAAGATACCACAATATTTTGAAGTCTCCTGTGTGGTTAAAGGACTACTAGGATCGAAACCGAAAAGTCGAGTCGCGGAATTGCAGGGGTGGTAAGGTTGTAAATTCCTCTCCATATATGAAATCTTTAAATGCCTTACGATGACGACTAATAATAAGCAAATCCTTGCTCGGCTATTATTTAATGTTCTGCTCTTCACAGCTCCTCTCAGCTGAGTATCTGCTGCAGATGTTAATCGGCATGTCATGCTGATCGCGTGTACGTGAAACAACATTATAGTCTTGTCACGTTTTGTTGCTTGCACACGGAGACCTGCGCACAATTTTAGTGTTACGTACTGCGAATTTTATACTGCAGTACCGCTGTTACTAAATACGGCAGGCATAGTTGTACTGCCGGCCGGAGTGGCCGCGCGGTTCTAGGCGCTACAGTCTGGAGCCGAGCGACCGCTCCGGTCGCAGGTTCGAATCCTGCCTCGGGCATGGATGTGTGTGATGTCCTTAGGTTAGTTATGTTTAATTAGTTCTAAGTTCTAGGCGACTGATGACCTCAGAAGTTAAGTCGCATAGTGCTCAGAGCCATTTGAACCATAGTTGTACTAATATTTCCTGGAATCATGTTCTTTCTCGGTGTTGTGCGAAACATACATAGAAACAATCTTAAACTATAAGGTCATAGTTAACAAACAGCTTTAAAATGTCATTTTTAATAGTTCTCACTATTTTCCGACTGTCTACGAACTGTGAAAGCTATTGCAAGTAATATCTTCCGATTATTTTTCAGAAACTAGGGGATACACCTGTAAAATTTGTACGTTTAGTTACAGCTCGTTTGCGTCTTAGTACAGGTAAAAAGCGGATTGCGAATAATTGGAATTTGTTGCAAGTTCAGATGTCGTTTTAGTCACATTGTCATCCTCAAAACTTTATCCGACGTTTACTGCAGTTGCTGATATGCTACGACAGTGACTGCAACGCGGAAGGAATCGCATATGTTAGTACTCACATAGGGGATGGGTGTCTCAGAAAATACCGCAGCGGCCTTGGCTTGAAAATTCCAGCTAGTTACTATTCTTGGCTCTCTACACGACATAAAAAACCTTGTAGCATTTCAGGGGGAACTGTGCGAAGCTGAAAAGCCATTCACGCCGCGGACAGAACACATGTGTAACATAAAGACGAGTTGCTCATTGAATAGGTCTATGTCGGAGGTGCATCACTAGAACGAGACATTAGGCGATAAATTTACCGGAGACCTTCACGGTCAGTGTCTGTCTCAATAAACCTCTTCTTCATTAGCTACAGCGTTGTGTCGTAAGACTTGTTTCCTCTGTGGCCAACACAAAATAAGTAATTTGTGTAGTGGTTACTGTTTAGTGTTAGGTTTAGATGCAGACTGACTGTAGCAGGGAGAGAGATTTCTGAGGATGGCTCCTGTAATAGTGGCCGAAACTATAGTAAAGTATTATGTGGGAGAACCGTATCCACGAGCAGCTCTACAATTCACTCGGTCTTCTCTGCCACACGCATTTGCGTGACTGTTGATGGCTACCTTGCCAGACCAGAGGGACACCTGCCATGCTTTACCTTCTATACGTTTTTTTTTCTTTTTGCGGCGGAACTTCCGCTATGCGGAACGATGTGTGCAGGCGGCTCTGCTATCGCAAAGTATCGGTGCTAATGAATCGCACAGCGGCCGTCCGGAGTCGGTAATTGGAGTGCGGGGTTCGTGTCTGCGGAGCACTAATGTACGATGTTATCGGGGCGCTGTTGCATTTTACGTTGAAACGACCTACTGCCCCGTCAGACATCGACCGATGTGGAGACTGAACTGCCATGGACGTGAAGCGCTTAAGACGAACGTTGGCAACGGATATGACCGCAAATAAGAACTAAGATAAGCGTCCAGCTTAATTGACCTTTCTTCTGCTGAATGGTTTGCGGGAATATATATATATATACTTCTTTCACAACACACGAATTTGAAGAAGGGTTAAATGTGCCTCCTGTTCAACTAGATAAGTCAAGTACGGGGAAATTGGTTGAAAGATATCACTTAGTGGTGAAGTTTATCTTAAGTCTTTTTACATTCATTTGGGTGGAAGCCGGTCTGGTGCTCATACGCATTAAATGTTGCCCTGTTCACCAATGTTCACTATACTTCTCTTATCGTTTGCCAACAGTTGGAAACAAGTAATCTATTCATCTGTCAAACAAATTCACTGTACTCTACCTCTAGAATATTTTTCTATAATCTCGTAGTTTTTTGTGCAGACTGTTTCTTTGGAGTCACTAAATCCATCACCTTCTTCAGTCACTTAACTCCCATAAAAACATGCTGTTCAGTTGCACGTACACCAAAATATCTATTGCTGGGTTTGGCGATCGGGAGGCCGTGCCTGTACAATAAAAAACTGCGCTCTTATAATACTGGTATCAATCACAAAAACAGATATTACTTCACGCTACGTTCATTTCATCACTAACTGAAACATGTCCTAACAAACTGCACAAAGTATAATGCAACGCTCGCATTGTGACTGGTATCGGTATTGTTAATGATTTAGTTTGACTATTTACTCCTTCGGCAAACAGTGACTGCTGCACTAACTATATGTAGGACTCTTATTCCCAAGGGGTCACATTGGAATACCGATACAGATATCTATATGTTATAGATGACTTTAGGAAAGTTCTGGGGTGACTTTTATTTTTACTGATATGTTATTCCATTTAAATGACAGGATGCCAACATAGGAAAAGGATCGGCCGTTTAAATTCGAAACGATCGAAATTCTTTCTATACTTTACACGTCGAACGATCACTATGTTCTAGCAAAATAATAGCTGGACGTTGATACAGCCTACTCACAATAGGCAGGAAAACATAGCTACACTTACTTTTTTTTGGTGTCTTATGTTGAAGATGATCATTTCTAAGTCTAACCGAAACTCATTAGGGCCTCCTCAGTCAGTCACGATTCCGCGGAACTAAGTTCAGGAACTGATGATGCAGACAAGGGTTACAGTTGTCTTGGAAGAAAAACAGAGAGCAATACAAGCGACGCTCTTACGCGCAGTACATGATACAGTATATTGTCCTCCTTTGGGTACGTTACTAATATGGGACAGCAATATTCAGTTAATTTGCAAGTGGGTGAAACGGGTGAACAGTATATTTTTGCTTATTTCAAAAGGAATCTTTTGTTCGATTATCAGAAAAATTTAGAGAAGTCAACGAGGTGATCTTTCAGGAATTTTTAGAATGAATTCTTCACTCAGCGGCAATGCGTACGCTGCTGTGAAATTTCTTGTCGGATCTGGGCTTGAACCGAGGACCTAGATGTTCGCAAGCGATTTTATTATAAACTTAGCTGAGTCTTTTCTGGATATCTCAGTTCACAAGAGCCTAGTAGGCAAGCTTACGCGTTCGATTCCTGGGCCGGCACACAGTTTTGATCTGTCAGGAAGTTTCGCTTCAGAGATTATTATAAGCAGGTCAGCATATGTTTGCCCTCTTGAACATACGTACTAGTTTGTAATGCAGGGTCAAAATGAACTCTGTAACGCTCAGATAAAGGAATATCGGCAGCTATTAGCCACTCTTACGCGTAGAAACCATTTTGAGCAATAGAAGTCTTCAGACCTGTACCTTTTTTGAGATGTCGACATACGTTCCTCCTTGCACTATTTATGTTATGGTCCATTTCTTAGACAGGGCCGCGCGTTTCGCACTATTAAGCGCAAACAAAACGCCGACAGCGCAACACATGCTGTACTAATTTACACTTTCCCGCTTAGTATTTGTAGCAAATATTTAATCAATAAACAGTTCCTCTACGTATTAAACATAAACATCATACAACGATGACATAAATGACGGATTGTTAAGGTATACCTTCCGTAAGAGTCACCAAGAGGCTGCAGATTTTTTTCAACTTTTATTTGGCAGTTCTTCATGAAACGGTATTCATATAACATGAACGGTCGTCAGAGGACAATAATGATCGACCGTCGTTGCTAGTGCGGTGAGTGGTGTTTCTGGCTTCGCTGATAAATGGTTTGCAGCGTACTGCATTTATTGAGACATCACTACAACAGCCACTTAGTAATCATCATTAAAGACAACGTTCATGGAATTCGCTGCTTCGGTACACAAGTCACCGACTTCAATAAACAACATTTGTATCCTGAATTGAAAGGCTGACACTTTATTGGACCTATTGTTTACGAAAGATTATAATCTTGTTTACAAACACGAAGACGCCGTGTAACGCACACACAATGATAATGTTTGCAAAAAGTTTTGTTCACAAAAGATTTTAGTCGCGTATCTTTTCGGCCAGGGTGTAAGCAACTTAAGAGATTAAAAATATTTCTTTACCAGAACTTGTAATACAACTCCGTGTTTCGCCTCAGAGTATCAAACAAGGAATAAAAACAATTTTAAAGACAATATGAAATGTACATTTACGATGAAGAGATAACAGGGCACAAAAATTATCTCACAATGCGTGTTTATTCCACGGGTACGATGTTCCTTGCATGTAATATTTTCGCCTGATGTTAATTGGACTTTGTGACATATCAACTTCCCGAGCTGAGGCTACATCAAACGTGTTCATTTTCAACCCAAACTTTGGGCTGGTCTTCAGTCGTAGTTACAAAACGATTTCAGTGTGGTTGAAGGACATACTAAGTGATAAAAACAAGGCAGGCAGTAGTCTAGTAATGTAAATTTCGAAACACAAAATACTTGCTATGTGAACTGAACAAAACTGGAACAATTTCAATTACTGATTTTTTTTTTACCGCTTATCTTATATATTCTTGACGACACTGACGAACAACATTGAAAAGTTAGTAAATAAAATTTCTTTTGATGTTAAATTAACTGTGCAGCAGGCTCCTTTTACACATTTAACAAAGAATATCCCTACCAATTGTATCTGAATCAGCTGGATCACTTTTTATCTCTTTTGTTTATACTAGAGAATGCGTGAATTTATAAAATTTTCTGTTTAAATATTTGCAGACCATTTTTCTTCTAAAGGTGGCAGCTACCTGTTAGCATTTGTGTGATTACGGTTATGGTGCCTTTAAAATTAACAAAAGTATTTTAAAATTGTTGACTTGTGAGACAGCAATGAAAGTCAACGTTAAGGCTTATTTTTACTCTAAACGTAAGCTATACAACACACCACAGGGTTAAAAATACGCTGTGCGACAATTTTAATTTTGACACGATGTTTTACTGATTTTCCTTGGACAATTTTGCTTTTCGGTCTTTACATCAAGAGTTAATCTACAACTAAAACTTTCATGAATTTCTTTTATTAATGTAAAACATTCGTCGAAGACTTTCGATAAATAATTTTGCCACTCAGTTTTCATATTTCAAAACAAGATAAATACTGTAATAATCAGAGTTTCTCATTAATGAAACTTTGAGTATATCCTTGTGCCCGTGAAAAATAGGCTACATACTCTGACAGATGTACACTGTGGCAAAAGTTTTAACTGAAGTGATGGTTACTGCAGTCATTTCAAATAATGAAATATTCCGCGAAAAAAGCGTCGTATCACCGCCGCAAGCTGCAGCAACGACGGAGGACGAAACGTGAGTTTGAGGAAGCGCAGTAAAGTTTGTGAAAATGCTGTGCTGTAAAACCGGCACTTACTCGCAGCGATAAGACCTGACGACTGACTGCTATCTGACACTAACCTAATTGTTACCTTTGCTGTAAGTTCGAAAATCGCGCTAAACGTCTGAAACGCAGCGTGTTTAAATGCATTCCGACAGTGATTTCTGTCAGTGAGCTGGTTCCCGGTGAAATGTTAACCTCTGGTTGGGACACGTGAGTTGCATAAGAGAAACAGTTATTTCTCTGGAATTACGCTGATAATAAATCTGATAAGGTAAACAGCTTATGACACTGACAGGTCTTGTATTCGACGTTTCCACGGCGAGAGTTAGCTAACATAAAAGTTTTCCTGTCGTTAAGCCGCGTCATGTCGGCATCAACCATCAATCTCAGCCAAAACATTTTCTTCTGCTTTTACTTCTAATAGTTTAGAATGAAAGTGAAGAACCTATTTCTAACAGTAATTTAACGTGTATGTACATTATCTGAAACCGATTTGCCGCAAATGTACTTGAATTATATAACGACGCTCTCCGACAAAATAGCGGAAATGATAATTATTTAAAAAAAAAAGACGAAAAGCTGCTCTGATCTCACTTGTTTGAAGTGACAGGAATTCATCTTCAGAAATGTCCAAACACGTGTACAGAACGCAGAGAAATCTTAGAGTTACGATTTTGATAAATTTCAGCTTTTGTTAATCGACGTCTAAGTGCATATTTAAATGAAAATATTGTAACACTATATGTGTACTCTTGAGCGGTAGATGGTAAGCGAGTAAGGATCTTCTGGTGTTACTTGGACCGTAAAATCGTAGTGTTACCTCCCCAAGATATCAGTACGTGGAACTACGCAGAATAAATTTATATTTCTCACTTACATCCACAATTCAAATACATCAGCATTTATATATTAATATTCCTGTGATTCAAACTTAGATCAATAAAAGCTACTGCTCTTTATATAATTACGACTTGTGACTACAGGCTGATATCGATCTCAGATACCGGAGGTGCGGTTATTAAGGGTCAGATATGCATTTTACAAGCAATATTTTTCGTAAATGCTTGCAGATTTACAATATCCTGCTAGCGAACCCTAGATTTACAGTGAGGTTAATCATGTATAGCCAGAGTACCACAGTAGAAATCAATTCTATTTTATATGGCAAGATTTTATCAAGTATAATTAAACCAAAAGCAGTTGTCTTATTGTGAGCTACAGTAGGAAGATTAGATTTTTTAAAAAAAAGTAAGCTGTGTTCGATAAATCGATAGCAGAAATGACTGGTTTATTGTCCTACGGCTAGGTGGCACATTGCATTTTTTTATGTTGTTCGGGCAGGTCTGGCTGATTTCCTGTCTAAGTATTTAATAAATTGCTTGGCGAGTAACGTTATTTCTTGTTTGAGTAAATTAACTCAACCTGTCTGCCGGCATGTAAGTGGAAATGTTTTTGCCTTGGTACCATCTAATTATATTTTAAACTGATTCAGAGAAAAACGAGGGGGTACCATCTGCTTATATTTTAAACTGATTCAGAGAAAAACGAGGGACTGGTCAATATTTACGTAACGATCACTTACGAAATTTACCACAAGAGAAAATGTTACTCATGCGAGTATTATTGATAAAAGCGCTATCAAACTGTAATCTAGGTTGTTTCCAAAGCCGTTGCTCAGTTTTAGACAAGAAGAGCAGGGTCCATTGCTTCCTATCGTGATCATCCAGATAACGGTCCATTAACACACGTGGACTACGATTGAGCGCAAGTATAAATATAACTATAATGCGTCGTGTAAAGTGATTACACACTGATATTTTCGTGGGAAAGGAATACGTTTTCTTGGGTTTGTACTGTGTCGTAAATGTGGACACATCGTTACGAGCAATATGGCACTTCTCATCACGTTCGAATAAAAACTACTTTGGCGTGGAAGCGTACAGGCAGAAATTGCTCAGATAAACTCAAAATGAATGCTGCACACAGCAGGAGAGTAAAGTATAGCTGCTACTGGACTGCAGAAAGCTGATTTCATTTTCATCCGGCAAGTAATACAAAGCAGAACCAACTCATTCGACCCAAGGACTACGTAAGGAAGCACTTGTCACATTCACAAGCCATTTTTTGTTTCAAAAAATGTTACGAATAAAGCGCAAATCTTAATTCTGTGAAAAAGCGAACTTTGATTGATTGATTTTGAAGTAGATTCTACGTACTAAGTGGAATGTTCAGTGGTCGCCGGCCGGAGTGGCCGAGCGGTACTAGACGCTACAGTCGCAGGTTCGAATCCTGCCTCGGGCATGGATGTGTGTGATGTCCTTAGGTTAGTTAGGTTTAAGTAGTTCTAAGTTCTAGGGGACTGATGGTCTCAGAAGTTAAGTCCCGTAGAGCTCAGAGCCATTTGTTTTTGTTCGGTGGCTAGTGTTAGCTCGTTTGTTTTCTCTAGTTCGCTTTTATTTACGTGTTGGTACGTTTTATGGAGAAATATAAAACTACGGATGAACAGTTCTAGAGCCAGATATATTAAAGCAGCTAGGTATGACCGTGTGCTGTAAGTTGCAGGTTTTGACAGGGGGTTAGCTAACCTGTATCGAATTTGCGCAGCGAATTAACGACCATTCTTCATGTACGTCACCTGTCTGGGGGTTGATCTTCGGCCACTACCTATAGCAGATTAAAGAAATTCCACGCTAATTTTCCATTTCCAGTTTTAAAGTGAAATACTCGAACAATAGAATCACGAACACACAGCAGCGCTGACACAAACAGTAATTTTTCATCCCATTAACTAAAAGTGAAATAATGGCGTCCATAGAACATTTCGTCTCGCTAATGAGTATCGTATCTTCACACTCAAGAGTTCAACAAATGTATAGTTTTCGTCACTTAAAGCTATATCAATAAACGGAAGTGTTACACACATGTATTTTCTGAGCGTAATGTAAGATTATATACTGCGAACTATCGGTAAAGGATAGCAGGGATATTCCATTTTCTACACTTCCGAAAAGCATTTGACACGCTGACCCATTGTAGGCTGTTAACGGAGGTACGAGCATATGGTTCACAGGTATGTGAGTGGCTCGAAGATGTCTTAAATAATGGAACCCAGTATGTTGGCCTCGACGGCAAATGTTCATGAGAGACAAGATTTTCGTTAGGAGTGCCCCAGGGAAGTGTGATAACCACTGTTGTTCTCTATATGCATAAATGATGTGGCGCATAGAATAGCAGCAATCTGCGGTTGTTTGATGATAATGTTGTGGTGTACGGTAAGGTGTGGGAGTTGAGTGCCTGTAGGAAGATACAAAACGACTTAGACAAAATTTCTAGTTGTTGTGATGAATGGCCCCTAACTCTAAATGTGGAAAAATGTAAGTTAATGCGGATGAGTAGGAAGAACAAACCTGTAATGTTCGGTTACAGTATTATTGGTGTCCTGTTTCACACAGCAAAGTTGTTTAAATGTCTGGGCGTAACGTTGCAAAGTGATATGAAATAGAACGAGCATGTGAGAACTGTGGTAAGGAAGGCGAACTGTCAACTTCGTTGAATTTTAGAAAAGAGTGGTTCCCGTGCAATGGAGGCCGCATATAGGTCGCTGGAGGTACCTATTCTTGAGTTCGAGTGTCTGGGATCCGTACAAGATCGGACAGAAGGAAGACGTCGAAGCAATTTCAGAAACGGGCAGCTAGATGTGTTACCGCTAGGTTCCAACAACTTGTATGTGTCACGGAGATGCTTCGGGCACTCAAATGGGAATCCCCGGATGGAAGACGACATTATTTTCGAGAGATATTATTGAGAAAATTTGAAGTTGACTGCCGAACGATTCTACTGCCGCTAACATACATTGGACGTAAGGGCCACGAAGAGAAATTAGGGCTCATGCGAAGGCATATAGACAGTCGTTTTTCCCTCGCTCTATTTGCGTGTGGAACAGGAAAGAAATTGGCTAGTAGTGGTATAGAGTACCCTCCGCCACGCACCGTATGGTGGCTTGCGGACTATGTCGATGTAGATAAGCAATAAATAGAAAGGTTTGTGATGCATCAGTGCTCGCTACTCCACAAATATTTTTTTTTTTGTGTTCTCATCATATTTATTACACATAATACATCCTACACATAATATATCCTACACTAACTGCACCATTATATTTCAAAAAGCATATAAAACTATAAACAAACAAAAAAATTGGGTGACGGCAAACAAGGGCAACTTTAGCGGGAGGTGTAATAGGCTGAGAAATGTAACCTACGAGTAAATACTCCTATCAGTAAAAACAGCGATAATCACAACACACTGTAAGATAGCTTAAACAGGAACACCAGAACAGTATTTAAAGTCCAGTTTCCTTTGTATACTCGCGCCAATACACTGCACGAACTCTCTTGCACTGTATTACGCAACTTATGTAGGGTTTTTCTAGGTACAAGTCCTGTTTTCGTTTCTTAACGGCAGGTCATCAGAAAAAAAATGTAGTCTCGCATATCTCCAGACGCGAAAGAATTAACTAATCTCGCTTGTATTATGCCGGCGCCGGTGATGTTTAGTTATAAGCGTATTGTAAGATTACGCATTGTAAGCTACTTTCATAAGTAACTTTTCAAAAAATATTTGGAAAACATCTTCAGGCGTACGAGACTTGGTACTGTTCTGCCTTGTTGACAGGCGATCAGTGAAACAACTTTGTGCTTGTTTTGCATTTTGCTGCTGCAGTTGTTAATACTTAAAGTAGGCTATTCGTAAAACACTGCCTCCGCTGCTGCTCTCAGAATTAATTTTTCTGCTATCGCTTACACTGATTGAATATGTTCAGAAATAGGTACCTGCGACCTTCTGGAGAGCTTTTGGTTAATATGGAAAAAGTTGCATTGGCGTAGGGTTTTATGACAAGCCTCTTGATAGAAAACAGCCAAGTGAAAACGCCACTGCAGCATAAAGAGGAAGAGCCAAGTCGACTCGAGCAGGTTACAAGTCATACCTGTTCAGAAGCAGATCGTGTTGGTGTACGTAGCGCAAGACCCTGGAGATATCCAATGAACGCTAGCGGTGGTGGAAATTAAGCATTTCTTAGCGGCAGCTGAGGTGGTATTCTACATATATCTTAAACACGAGCAGCAAATTCGTAATACCCAATGCCGAAACAAAATCAGTTAATATGCTGAGGCATTTTATCGCTTTACCACGTGGTCCAATAAAATTATTTTTACGAAAATTGACCATGGCTACTTGCAACTGTTTGTGTTATACAAGAAGTAAACGTAGACACGTAGACAACTGGAATTGTTTTCTTCCTTAGAGCGCACTGGCACCATTAATTTGTGTTGATCCATGTTCTCATTTTACATCTGCATATATACTCCGCTAGCCACCAAGCGGTGTGTGGCGGAAGGCACAATTCGGGCCAAAGTCATATTTCCCCCCCCTCTGTTCCACTCGCGGATCGCGCGAGGGAAAAACGACTGTCTGTACGCCTCAGTACGAGCTCTTATCTTTGAATGATGATCATTACGCGATTTGAAAGTTGGTGGTAATAATATATGCTCTACATCCTCGTTGAAGATTGGATTTCGGAATTTTAGCTATTCAGTGTATATCTCTGACGAATGATTCTACAGTGTTGTGTTGTTATAGGCAGAGATGAATGGAGAAGGTGGGAAGAGTATGAAATCCTTTGAAGATTGGATGGACGAACAAATTAATGTGGATAACGTATCACCACATACAGCTAGGTCATCGGTTTCCAAAGTGGTATTTGACCATTAATTTTATCGTTTATACGAAGCATGTACGTCATTGAACCTTTGATACTTGTCAGAAGCAACCCCAGAAGATACTATCCGTAGTTTTTTTCCCCTCTTTTCGTGGCTGCTTTGGGCCTTTGAAGAAGAAACTAGCAGGCCAGTCTCAGATGAGACTACATACACGATAGGAGATTTAATTCACATACTCGTTAAGATTGTGCTGAACAATTACCTATTCACTTGTAATAGACGCAAACAGGGAAATATCTGCCTTCACCCTTGCCCGATTTAAGTATATAGAATCTATCTTCATGTTTCTTGCGAGATACTTCGTGGTATTTAGTGTATGTGGCACGTAGTGTGGCTGCTTCGTCTCTCATCGTTCAAAGTTCGTAGGTCACATACGCAGCACGTAAAAAACTCAAATTTACATTCTACATCTACATATATATATATACTCCGCTAGCGACCAAGCGGTGTGTGGCGGAGGGCACTATTCGCGCCAAAGTCATATTTCCCCTCCCTGTTCTACTCGCGGATCGTGCGAGGGAAAAACGACTGTCTGAACGCCTCAGTACGGGGTCCAATTTTCCTATATCTTTGAATGGTGATAACTGCGCGATTTGAAAGTTGCTGGTAATAATATATGCTTTACATTTTCAGCGAAGATCGGATTATGGAATTTTGTGAGCAGCCCCTTCCGTTTAGCGCGTCGTCTATATGCAAGTGTGTCCCACTTCAAACTTTCTATGAGATCTGTAACGCTGTCGCGATGGCTAAATGTACCAGTCACGAATCTTACCGCTTTTCTTTGGACCTTCTCAATCTCTTGAATCAGACCCAACTGGTAAGGGTCCCATACAGACGAACTAACGTAAGCTATTTCCTTTGTCGAAAGACTGCATCGCTTCAGGATTCTACCAATAAACCTCAATCTAGAGTTCGCCTTACCCGTTAGTTGTGTAATCTGATCATTCCATTTGAGATCATTTCGAATAGTCACACCCAGATACTTGACTGATGTTACCGCTTCCAATGACTGGGCATTTATTTTGTACTCCTACATTAATGGGATTTTCGCTTTGTTATATGCAGTAGGTTACACTTACCAATATTGAGAGATAACTGCCAGTCATTACAAGACGCATTTATTTTCTGCAAATCCTCATTGTTTTGTTCACAACTTTCGTGTGATACTACTTTCCTGTAGACTACAGCATCGTCGACAAACAGTCTAATGCCGCTGTCAATACCACCAACCAGATCGTTTACGTAAATCGTAAAAAGCAGAGGACCTATTACGCTGACCGAGCGAGGTGGCGCAGTGGTTAGACACTGGACTCGCATTGGGGAGGACGACGGTTCAATCCCACGTCCGGCCATCCTGATTTAGGTTTTCCGTGATTTCCCTAAATCACTCCAGGCAAATGCCGGGATGGTTCCTTTCAAAGGGCACGGCCGTCTTCCTTCCCCGTCCTTCCCTAATCCGATGAGACCGATGACCTCGCTGTCTGGTCTCCTTCCCCAAACCAACCAACCAACCAACCAACCTATTACGCTGCCCTGGGGCACACCTGGTGTTACGCTTCTTTCAGTTGAAGTCTCCCCATTCAGGACGACACACTGCTCTCTGTCTGTTAGAAAACTTTCTATCCAGTCGCATATGTCATCGAATAGACCGTAAGCGCGCACTTCTGGGAGCAAGCGACAGTCCGGATCTGAGTCTAACGTCACTCGAAAGTCGAGGAATATGGCATCAACCTGGGAGCCGGTATCTAGAGCCTGTTGTATATCATGAACAAAGAGGGCCAGTTGTGTCTCGCATGACCGCCGTTCCCTAAAACCTTGCTGGCTTCTGCAGATAAGCTTCTCACAGTCTAGTAAGTTCATTATGTCTGAACACAAAATATGTTCCATGATTGTACAACAAATCGATGTCACTGAAATTGGCCGGTAATTACGTGCATCCGATTTTCTCCCCTTTTAATAGATTGCTATGACCTAGTCCTTGTTCCAGTCCCGTGGAACAATCCGCTGTTCAAATGATACTTGATAGATGATGGATAAGAATGGTGCTATATTTGTAGTACAGTCAACATACAATCTTACGGGGATACCGTCTGGGCCAGATGCCTTCCTGGCGTCTAAGGATCTTAACTGTTTCACAATCCCAGATACACTAAACACTATGTCAGCCATCCTTGCGGTAGTTCGATAATTGAAAGGGGGAATGGTGCTGCAGTTCTCTACCGTAAACGAGCTTTTGAAAGATAGGTTTAGAATTTTGGCCTTCTGTTTATCGTCATCCGTTACATTACCCGTACTGTCAGCAAGAGAAGGTATTGAATTATTTGTGCGTTCATAGATTTTACTTACGACCAAACTTTTTTGGGGTTATGTTTAGAATCTGCAGATAAAATATTGCTTTCAAATTCGTTTAAAGAATCACTCATTGACCTTTTGACAGCTGCTTTCATTTCGCATAATTTCTGTTTGTCAGCGGGGCAGTGACTACGTTTAAAACGACTGTGCAAAATTGTCTGCTTTCACAGCAACTTCCTAATACGATTGTTGATCCGATGTGGATGCTTACCCTACCCTATATTTTTGCTAGGCACATCTAGCACGTGGTGGACAATACCTTTAAATTCCGACCAAAGATGCTCAACATCTTTGTGTCCCGCGGTGAATGCTTGGAGCTGGCTATGAAGATATTCATTAATGACACTTTTATTTGCTTTCTCAAACAAGAAAACTCTACGCTGTTTCTTTGGGTTGTTTTTTTTTTTTTTTGCAACTTCCAATGACATAGAAGCCACAACGACATTATGGTCGCTAATACCTTCTTCTAGATTAGCTTCCTCAAAAAGAACAGGTCTGTTTGTCGCCAAGGTATCTAATATTTTCCCATCTCGAGTTGGTTTTCTAACCAATTGCTCAAGGTTGTTTGTTGAGAGCGTTGCAGGCCGCTGTGGCTGAGCGGTTCTAGGCGCTTCAGTCCCGAACCACGCGACCACTATGGTCGCAGGTTCGAATCCTCCCTCGGGCATGGATGTGTGTGATGTCCTTAGGTTAGTTAGGTTTATGTAGTTCTATGTCTAGGGGACTGATGATCTTAGAAGTTAAGTCGCATAGTGCTTAGAGCCATTTGAATCTGAGAGCGCTCCTAGAATAATTTCATACGAGTCTTTGCTTCTGCCCCCTGTGATAAACGTGTAATTTTCCCAGTCAATGAACGCCAGATTAAAGTCTCCACCTATAACTAATGCATAATTTCGATATTTATTTCCTATGAACTCAAGACTTTCCCTGAAACGTTCTGTGATGTTCGTTGCGGATGCTGGTGGTCTATAAAAACATCCTAATACAATGGTCACTCCCTGTGTGATTGACAGCTTTATCCAGACTATTTCACAGTCCTACCCAGTATCGATCTCAACTACGTTTAAACAGCTTTTAACTGCAATGAATACACCACCTCCCATAGCATCGGTCCTACTCTTCCTAAACATTGTCCAATCCGAGTTCAAAATTTCACTGCTGTTTATATCTGGTTTCAACCAGCTTTCGGTACCTTATACAATATTGGTATTACTACTGTTTATTTCGGAGAGTAACTCGGGGATCTTGCTACAGACACTTCGACAATTTACTAACATGAGATTTAGCATATTTAATTCCTTTGGAGTGATCTCTTTAGGTGAACTAACAATTTTTTACAGCTGGCACACACACACACATCAGTGTCATGAACTGTTAATTTTTCAGGCCAACTGTTTGTTTCCCGTGGGGAGGAACCTAATCTAAAAAAAAAACCCATGTGCACTCCACAAGTACTGTGCTATCCAAGTAGCTGCTTCCTGTGTGTAGTGCAACCCTGATCTATGGAGGGGCGTCCTACAACCTTCCAAAAAAATGGTTCAAATGGCTCTGAGCACTATGCGACTTAACTTCTTAGGTCATCAGTCGCCTAGAACTTAGAAATAATTAAACCTAACTAACCTAAGGACATCACACACATTCATGCCCGAGGCAAGTTTCGAACCTGCGACAGTAGCGGTCGCTCGGTTCCAGACTGTAGCGCCTAGAACCGCACGGCCACTCCGGCCGGCTACAACCTTCTACCCCATAGCGTAGGTCGAGTAATCTACAACCATTCTCGTCACAGAGCCGACGTAGCCTCTGGTTTAGGTTCACCACTCGACTCCAAACCTGAGAACCCGGGTCCACCCTGGGTACGATGCAGCAAATCGTCAGCTTGACATCCACTCCTCGAGAGATGGAGGTCGCCTTCGCCAGCTTAGCCAGCCGTCGAAAGGACCCAAGGATTTCCTCGGCACCCCCACGGCTGGCATCGCTGGTGCCGACATGTGCAACAATCTGCAGCTGGCTGCACCCCTCACGCTCGATAGCCACCGGAAGAGTTTATACCGTACATTCCACAAACGTAGTCCCAGTATCCACCGAAGAGTAAAACAGTATTTTTTTAATCTATAGAAAGCTAAAGAAAGATACGGTAACGTCTGGTCTATGTCGAGAACCAATTCGTTTCGATAAAGACGGGGGAATAAAGTGGTGGCGATCTGTTTGAGGAACTATCTCGGCATTAGTGTGAAGTGACAGGGAACCATGTGAGGACTTAAATGTCTCTTCT
Organism: Schistocerca americana; assembly: GCF_021461395.2. Classification (NCBI taxonomy): domain Eukaryota; kingdom Metazoa; phylum Arthropoda; class Insecta; order Orthoptera; family Acrididae; genus Schistocerca; species Schistocerca americana. The sequence continues at coordinate 124,900,038 of NC_060120.1, read as the reverse complement.
GTCTTAAAAGTGTCCAGTAAATTCATTAACTAACGAACGCGAACAACATTTATATCACCTCTTAAGAGTGATGAGACAGCTTACGTATGAGTTTTAAGCACATCGAAATTTGACAACAAATGTAGTCATATTTTTTATTGGGTTTCGTGACTTGACCATACGGCCATTTCAATACTATAATGTCTATTATGACGGCTCAGCACCCAGACCCTGTCCGCCCCCGGTAGCTGAATGGTCAGCGTGACGGATTGTCGATTCTCTGGGCCCGGGTTCGATTCCCGGCCGGGTCAGGGAATTTTCTCCGCCCAGAGACTTTGTATTGTGTTGTCCTCATCATCCTATCATCCTCATCGACTGCAGCTCGCAGTCGTGGAGTGTGTGGCTGGTCCCGGAGGAGGTTCGAGTCCTCCCTCGGGCATGGGTGTGTGTGTTTGGCCTTAGGATAATTTAGGTTAAGTAGTGTGTAAGCTTAGGGACTGATGACCTTAGCAATTAAGTCCCATAAGATTTCACACACATTTGAACATTTTTTTGACTGCGGTTCGCTGAAGTGGCGTCAAATCGAAAGACCGGCACCCAGCGAACGGTGTGCCCGGCGGGGGCCTAGCCATACGATTAAATAAATTAAATAAATAACCCAGACCCTAAGCGGAGAGCCGGCCGTTGTGGCCGTGCGGTTAAAGGCGCTTCAGTCTGGAACCGCGTGACCGCTACGGTCGCAGGTTCGAATCCTTCGATTCCTACTTCGGGCATGGATGTGTGTGATGTCCTTAGGTTAGTTAGGTTTACGTAGTTCTAAGTTCTAGGGGACTGATGACCACAGAAGTTAAGTCCCATAGTGCTCAGAGCCATTTGAACCCTAAGCGGAGAAAATTTCCGACCCGGCCAGGAATCGAGCCCGGACATCTTTAGTAAACAATCAAATGCGCTGGCCGCGCAACTACGGAGTCGCAGAATGCGATCACATTTCATATCTTTAAATAAAAAAAGATACTCTCGGTAAAATTACTTAATACAGTATACCGCTTCAACAAACACACATTGTCACACCAGCCATAATACGTATATACAGTTGTGGACTGATCACTGCACTGTCTTCCCCTCTTTAAATTCTAATTGTTTCATTTGATGAGTATATTTGGAGCTTCAAAGAAATGCAGTCATGAGCGTGAAGGATGTTTTGAACATCAAACTGCTTTCTAGGCATATCCATGTTTGATTCAGTACACGTTTACTTTACTCCGACCTTGGCTGACGATTTCAAATTAAACTTAAATCAGAACCAAGGCGCCAGTAGGCACATTTTTTACCGTTATGCTGAGTTTCATTTGAGGCGAAAAGTACTTGTAATACCAGAAAAGGTCACAGGTTATCCGATTCCATTTCAGGTTCAAATGGCTCTGAGCACTATGGGACTCAACTGCTGAGGTCATTAGTCCCCTAGAACTTAGAACTAGTTAAACCTAACTAACCTAAGGACATCACAAACATCCATGCCCGAGGCAGGATTCGAACCTGCGACCGTAGCGGTCTTGCGGTTCCAGACTGCAGCGCCTTTAGCCGCACGGCCACTTCGGTCGGCTCCATTTCAGGAATGATTCAGAGACCCACTCATCTTTTTCGTTTGTTGATCGTACGTAGCCTACATCAAGTCAATATTCCTGAGTAAGGTTTCCGTGGCACGTGGAAATGATGAGCATTTTGCTCTTTTAAGACTCAGTAAATTCGATATTACCCATTGAGAATTACGATTTAGGCAGCGTCTTGCGGAAAATGATCTTCTGTGGGTATCTCGGTGATATGGATGCGTCATAACTAGGAGAGAAACGACTGGTTGTTATATTTCAAGAGATGTCGCGTAGTAACTCAGAAACAGTCCGTCACTCTTCTAAATGAGCGTATAAGGGGGCTATATCACTTTGTCACCATTTAATCTTCTCCGTTGGAAACAGTAAAGCTGCTACCAGCAATTGTGACATGGAAACTATAAACATTTTGTAAGCGAAAAATTCTCTCTCTCTTGTTCGCATTTTATCTTGTTGCAGACGTTTCTGTGTGTGGGTGTTGCACTGTAGTATATATATATTTTTTTTATTTGGCCGTTGCTGTGATGAATGTTTGCCATTTGCCAGCTATTTTGGCTAGCACTATAACAGGCGTTGACACCATCGATTCCCTTCCACGTCGTTCTACTCGTGGCTGTCTTTTTATATGCGTGATGGAATTTAAAGGAGATTACGGCTTTCACTTGGAAGGTCACAGAAGTCTTTAGCAACCATAAATCTACGAGAGACACACACGTGGAGGATTCATACATCTTTCAGAAATACAGGATAATTCTTACGTGTCGAAAGAACTGCCAGGAAGCTCAAGTACTTATTCTGTCCCTTAATGACACGCTACGGGAGTCTAATCCTGGGAGTTGATGTGCATAATAATACGACGTAATATAGCACACTGTTGGAGTTTCGCTGTTTCAGTAGCAAACATTTTTAAGTACTTGTTTCCAAAAAATATGCTTGTCGTTTGCTACAGATGAATTAAATTTTCATTAATTGGCTCCTAATGTGTCACCTACCACTGTCGATGAAATTATTGTCAGCGTTCGTTCACATTTTAGACAATTACGGATCATGTGTTGTCTTCAACGTGACGATGACTAAGAACAAAATGCTACGGATCAGCAGGTGTTTTTTTTTTTAAAAAAAAGCTTTATTAATATAATGCAATATTGATGATACAAAATACAATACAAATACAATAAGATGCTAAAATACAATACAATACAATTCAGTATGATGGTACAGAATAGCTCACCACCTAATTAATTAGTGGGTCTTTTTATGATACAAAAAACCAAGAGCAGCTTGTACTTAACTGCCTGGCACAAAGCTATGAGCAGGTGTATGTTTGAACAAGGAGGGGGAAATGAAAAAAATTATAAACATGAAAGAAGATTAGAGTTTAAAGTCGTTTCTACGACGAAGAGTTAGAGATGCAATGGGAAAAGTAACCGATCGCCATCTGAATTATTTTTAAAAAATCACAGGAAGCGGTCCAAGATTCTAGGATCGGACGAAGCTTTGAAGTTATGTTTCTCCGATGACGTGACGAGTGCCATTCGATCAGTGCAACACATGGTGGAAGCGTTCTGGTTACACTGCTGCTCTAAGCTGCAGAGGAAATGTGTTGAAATTTGTTAAATGTCGAGTAGTTTCAGAGCTAAGAACGACGAAAACAAAAAGTAGATTTCGATTGATTAGAGTATGGTACGGAAGCACTAAGAAATGGGCTCGATCAACATGCAGGACAGTGCAAGACCAAACACCGCCACTGCCTTTATGACAGTATTACGAGGTATTTTTGGTAATAGAACGTATCCTGTTCTGAAATACTTCCTCCACAACGCCTGAACTTGGGTCGCACATGACATATCATTTAACGTTCTTAAATGTAGGCCGCTATTAGAAACACGGCAGGAAGTTCTTACGCACACATTATTCGTCTCCTCGCCACCTACAATACAGACCAATGCTTCCTATAAACAAACGCCGTTTTGTAGCCGTGGTTAAAAGTTGCGTGCAAACGAGCGTAGTGACGTGTCCTCTCATAGGACGACGAACGTAAGCTCTGCTTGAGAAGCGCATTGGATATGCGGCTGCAGTTCTTATTGCCAGTGAACTTCTAGCATGCATTCTGCTTTGTGATACCAGTCACTCAGTTGGCGATATCCTTTTACAAGAAGACTGACACACCCCAAACACACAGAAAAATTACTTAATGCTGACAGCTCGATTCATCGTTTGCCACTTCCAACTTTCATGTATACGAGCGGCATTCAGAAAGCAATGCGACGACCTTTCGCCACCTTACTGGGATGGCCTGTGTACCCGCATGGTATCATTTTACTGGCAGACGCTCGAACCAACGTCTCCCTGCATCCATAACCTCCCCGTCATCCACGTACTGCCTCCCACACAGTGCACCTTTCATTGGGCCACACAGATGGAAGTCGGAAGATGGGAGATCCGGGCTGTAGGGTGGATGAGGAAGAAGAGTTCAATGAAGTTCTGTGAGCTCCTCTCGGATGCACAAAATTGTGTGAGGCCTTGCTTTGTCATGCAGAAAGAGAAGTTCCTTTGCGATGCTCTGGTTTTCCGCCAAAAGAAACTCAGTGACAGTTCTATGCTTCGAAGGCATCTCAGTTACAAAAATGGTTCAAATGGCTCTGAGCATAATGGGACTTAACATCTAAGGTCATCAGTCCCCTAGAACTTAGCACTACTTAAACCTAACTAACCTAAGGACATCACACACATCCATGCCCGAGGCAGGATTCGAACCTGCGTCCGTAGCGGTCGCGCAGTTCCAGACTGAAGCGCCTAGAACCGCGCGGTCACACAGGCCGCCTCATCTTAATTACAGAAGCCATTCTGAACGCTGCAAGCGCACCGCCATCCATCGGAACTTCAAGAAACTACAAGGGCCTTAGCGAGAAAATTCCACTATGTCCCACAGCAAATTCTGCATTTCTTCAACCGAAATTGGCCGAGAAAAGAAAAAAACCATGGACCGCATTACTTATAGGCACCCCCCCCCCTCCCCCGTAATAAGAGGAATCACTAGAAAAAGAAACTATACTTTCTGATGTGGATTTGCTTCGCCGTACACGTGAAAGCAATCATCTTCTCTCTAAATCACGCTGAAGTACCGAAGGTACGATTATTCCACCACATGGGAACCGCAGAACCCCATTAACTTCTTCCTTTATCGTCAGCACTGGGTTGTTACATACAGAACCACTGTATCTTTATTTTCGCTCATACACTAGTACCAAACAGGATACAGGTTTTACTTTACACACATGCTTTATAGCGTGCTGGTCAACTTTCGCGAAGCTACACGCCAAAATTCTACTTGGCGTAGATTCGAAAAGTCTTTCGTAGATTTCCAGAGGTACGTGGCTCCAGATGTCCATGCAGAGGTCACACCTTACCCGTAACGTACGCGGAAATGGTGCCCGATAGCCCCAGATGTATGCCATCGGATTCAGATCAGGTGAATATTCTAAAGTTAGAGTAATATAATACTCCTTAAACCGCTGCTGAACGATTCTGACTTTCTGGCACGGATAGTTATCCCGCTGGAAAATGCCATTGCCTTCGTGGAAGACACCACGCATAAATGGATGCAGATGAGAAACAATAATGTTCACGTATTCCATAGCTGTCATAGAACCCTTTGTAAATGTACCCCATAGCATCATACTGCCTGCGTCCTTCACGCGATGCGTGTTTCGATCGGTTAGTCTCTTGGATGACAGTGTGTTCGAACATAACCACTGTTCTGGTTTAACACGAAAGCTGATACATCCGACCAGGTGACAGGTTTCCACTGATCCACTGTCCAAACGATGACCCCTTGCTCAATGCAGTCCATGTTGTTGGATCAAGATGGGAACATGCAGAGGGGCTCTGCTGCAGGGCTTCTAGTTCAATGCTCTGACTATCAACATTTTTTCGCTTAGTCGTGGTTCCACCGTCTTTCAACGTCCTCGTGACAGTATCACGCGAACAGCAGTCCAGTTTCGCCATTTTCTGGATGCTGGTTGCCAGGCGCTGGTCATAACTATCTGCCCCCCATAACTATCTGCCCCCCATAACTATCTGCCCCCAGCAGTGTTGCTGGTGCCAGTGAATTTCCCCATTTGCGGCCCATATTGCCACTAGAATTCGTCTCATCCATGCTTACAAACTGAGGTGACAAAAGTCTTGGGATACCTCCCAATACCGTGTAGGATCTCCTTTCACCCGGCGTACTGTACGTGGTACGGACTCAAAAAGTCGTTGGAAGTCCCCTGCAGAAACATTGAGCCATGCCATCTCTATAACCATCGGTATCTGCGAAAGTGTTGCCGGTGCAGGGTGTTGGGTGAAAACTGACCTCTCGGTTGTGTCCATAAATGTTCGAAGGGATTTGTGTCACGCGATCTGGGTGTCCGGATCATTCGATCAAATTGTCCAGAATGTTCTTCAAACCAATTGTGAACAGTTGGGGCCCTGACATCGTTGTTTGGGAAGTAGTAGTCCGTGAATGGCTGCAAGTGGTCTCCAAATATCCGAATGAACGTTTCAGTTGGACCAGACGACCCAGTGCATTCCATGTAAACACAGCCCATACTATTATGGATCCACCGGAAGCTTGTTGACAACTTCGGTCCATGGCTTCATGAGGTACACGCCACACTCGAACTCTACAATCAGCGCTTACAAACTGAAACTGGGACTTATTCGACCAGGCCACGGTTTAGGGTCCAACCGATACCTTCACGAGCCCACGAAAGGTGCTGAGGGCGATGTCGTGCTCTTAACAAAGGCACTCGCATCGGTCGTCTGCTGCCATAGCCCATTGACGCCACATTTCGCCGCACTGTCCTAACGGATGCGTCCGTCGTACGTCCCACATTGATTTCTGCGGTTATGTCACGTAGTGTTACTTGTCCGTTAGCACTGACAACACTACACAAACACTACTGCTGTCGGCCATTGCGGTGTCCACGATGAGAGATAATGGCTAAAATTTGGTATTCTCGCCACAGTCTTTGACGCTGTGTGGGCCTATCTCTGAGCATTGAATTCACTAACGTTTTCCGAAATGGTATTTACCATGCGTCTAGCTTCAACTGACATTCCGCGTTCAAAGTCATATAATTCCCGTAATCATGTCGGAGATCTTTCAACGTGAATCACCCGGGTGCAAATGACAGTTCAACCAAGGAACTGTTCTTTTATACCTTGTGTACACCACAGTACCGCCATTTGTATATGTGCATATCGCTGTCCCATTACTTTTGTCATCTCTGTGTGTACTGGGTGGGTATAATTAAAGTGCAGCTAGTCATAGTGTTACATTGTTATCTGTAATTACCGTCTGACAGCGAAACGTGGCATAATGGGTAAATGGGGAATCGATTTATGCTGGAAAAAAATTAGTTCCAATTTCGGCCACCAGTTGCAAATCTGGCGCTGTGAATGCGAGAAAAACGCACAGAAATGTTTCCATATGTAATGAAATATGAATGGGACGTGGGCAGAAAGGGTCAAGCAAGTGAGAAAGGCATGTTGTTGATATTATTAACAGCCGCTTACACAATTTGTTCAATATGAGCACCGGAGACGCCGACGAGATGCGGTACAATGCCAGACTTGTGGTGAAAATTGGAACTATTTTTTTTCATCGGAAATCCATTCTGCGTTAACTCATTAAATATCTATGAAATTTGACTGCCATACGATAATTTCAACCCACTGGCTACCCTTTAATTGTAACTACCCGGTACTGTACATTCTTTACTGTGTCACGTACTCGCAAGGCCACCAAGCGGCATGCAGACTTGCGGTGGACAGTTGTCAAAATATTTTGCGCCACTACTATATGTACTAGTATTTTACAGAGGTGGAGGAGAGAGGGGACGGAAGCCGGTCGGAGTGGCCGAGCGGTTCTAAGCGCTAAAGTCTGGAACCGCGCGACCGCTTCGGTCGCAGGTTCGAATCCTGCCTCGAGCATGGATGTTTGTGATGTCCTTAGGTTAGTTAGGTTTAAGTAGTTCTAAGTTCTAGGGGACTGATGACCTCAGAAGTTAAGTCCCATAGTGCTCAGAGCCATTTGAACCATTTTTGAGCCTATTCCTCACGTGCTGTTTCGTAAAATAGGGTACGCACTGTGCGGTCGAAGGGTATAGTTGAAAATGCCTAGGAACTTCCTGGAGAAATAGTCGTTTTTAAAACGACTTTTCTTGTTTCGTGTTCGCAAATTCGTAAGGAGATTCCTTACGGTTACCATGCAGTCAGAACTATAGGAGACAGAGTGGTTGGCAGGACGGGAAAAGTGTTTTAGCGCGGCGCGTGCCGGCGCGGCGCCTGGCGACAGGCGGAGAGGTGCTAATACAGAGTCTGATGGGCCGCAGTGTGGGGGCAGGGGCGGCGCCGCCCCTGCCACCAGGCCGGGGGGTGGGCGGCGGGGTGGCGCGCGCCCGAGCGGAACGCCAATCAATTTCGGGCGAGCGGCGCCAGCGATCGTCGCCGCTTCCCCGACGTCTGTGCACATAGAGCGCCCTGCCCAGTGCTAGCCGGCTGGAGCTAGAGTACGGGTTGACAAAAGCAAAGCGAAGTTGATTCCAACAGTACCTCTCTGTCTGCGCCACAGAATTCCAGAAATTGTCTACTAGGGTTGCGAATGTAATAAGCACACCCAACACAAGTTAATCACCTCCAGCAGACAACACGCCAGTACCGTGTAACACCGCCTGTGTCCTCCATAATCTGATGCATTTCACCCACTGTTCCACCTAGTCCCAGACGTTTTCTATGGGTTTAAGATCGGGTGATACAGTGGGCCAATCGAAGTGTGGTGAGATGCCAAAGTGATCGTCAAACCACTACCATATGCGTACAGGCCTATGTAAGCAGCCGTTGTCACTCGGAAAACAGGAGTGTCCAGAGCACTCATCAGGGAGATGTGGAAGAAAAAGCATCGAAAGTGTTGGGACAAACATCCTGGTTAAAGTTCGCGGTAGCTGAATGATCGGTCACAAATTACAGTTCTGTAAACACCCGCAAACAATACAGAACCACCTTTTGACTCGAATTATACCCTCCCAACCACTTCTGGTTACACTCCATACTGGTCCATATAAATCTACATCTATACTCTGCATACCACCGCGAAGTCCATGGCAGAGGGTACACCTGATTGTGCAGTAATCTGAGTTTCTTCCAGTTCAATTCATGTATGGAGCGTTGAAAGAATGACTGACTGAATGCTTCTGTGAGTGCTTAATTGTACTAATCTCCTTCTCACAATACTTACTGGGTGAGAGTTATTGAATTATATGAAATAAAATCGTCATTACTTCTGAACGGTTTGCGTTAGGAAGTCAGAACTGCATGGTTGGCCGCGGAGCATGATGGGAATTAGTGTTGTTGGCTCTGAGCACTATGGGACTTAACATCTATGGTCATCAGTCCCCTAGGACTTAGAACTACTTAAACCTAACTAACCTAAGGACAGCACACAACACCCAGCCATCACGAGGCAGAGAAAATCCCTGACCCCGCCGGGAATCGAACCCGGGAACCCGGGCGTGGGAAGCAAGAACGCTACCGCACGACCACGAGATGCGGGCGATGGGAATTAGTATGCGCATGTGCATGGTTTCGTTTAACAACGGAGCCCACTTTCATTTGAATGGGTTCGTCAGTAAGTGAAATTTGCACATTTGGGGGACTGAGAATCCGCATTTCGCGATCGAGAAGTCTGTTCACTCTCAACGGTTGACCGTGTGGTGTGCAATGTCCAGTGACGGAATAATCGGTGCGATATTTCTTGGTGGCACAGTGACTACCGAACGATGCGTGAAGCTTTTGGAAGATGATTTCATCCACATTATCCAAAGTAAGCCCGATTTCGACATACAACACGCAGCTCGACCCCATCGAAGAGTGTTCGATGTCCTAGAGGAGCACTCTGGGGACCGCGTTCTGGATCTGCGGTACCCAGAGGCCACTGCCATGGTCCTTGATTGGCCGCTATGTTCTCCAGATCTGAACACATGCGACTCCTTTTTGTGGGGCTGTATTAAAGACAAGGTATTCAGCAATAATTCCAAAGCCATTGCTGAGCTGAAAACAGCCTTTCAGGAGGTCATCGACAGCATCGATTTCCGACACGTCAGTGGGTCATGCAGAATTTCGCTGTTCGTCTGGGCCACATCATTACCAATGATGGCATATCGAACATGTAATAACATAAATTCGAATCTGTACTGACGTTTACGTGTTGAATAAAGTAGTTTGTAACTAATTTACGTTTCTTTTCATATAGTTCAGTAGTTGTCATCCTGCATGTGAGCGGTACATAAGGGGTTGTAGTATATTCCCAGATTCATCATTTAAGCCCGGATCTTGAGAGTTTGCTTGACTTTCTTAGAACAGTTTCTTCAGCATCTCTGTGACTCACTCTCATGGGTCAAACAGACTGAGAATACTCTTGCTGAGCTTCTCTGTGTACGTTCAATATCCCCCGTTTGTCTTATTTTGTACGAGTCCCACACACTTTAGCAAAATTCTAGAATGGGTCGCACAAGTGATTTGTAGGCACTCTTCTTTGTAGACTGATTGCACTTTCCCAGTATTCTACCAATACATCGCAGCCTACCATTGCTTTATCTACGTCTGAGCCTATATGGTCATTCCGTTTCCTACTTCAACGAAGTTTTACACACATATTTGTTGGGTTGGCCAATTCCATCGGTAATTTGCATCATTTGAAGAGACGCAAAACTGCGACTCGGTGGGCCGCCTATAGGTCTCCAATCAGGTATTGTCTATTTTATGCTGCTCGGCCCATTTAAAACGTACAGCTTTGTGCTGCTGCGGGGAATGGCCTGTTGCGAGGTATCGCACCAAGTGTATGCAGTTCTTTATGCAATTTCCGACTAGCAGATACACACAGCACTTCATTTCCGTGACTTCACGTCAGCGGTGGATGGTCACAGACGCTCTGTTATCATTTCTACATTTGCAACACTACAAAGCGAGCAGTGGGCTCTTTTAAGGGAGGTGGGGGTAACTAATATTTTGTCCGTTCAGCTTATGAACATCCTCCAAATAAGGGGTGTGACCGCCTTTGGCATCAAAAGCAGCCTGTATCCAGAAAAAAATAGATTTGTATAAACCTTGAACGGTGGACAGAGCATCATGCTGTGCAAAATAACGTCTCCCTGTCACTGACTGCATTTTAAGTCACCAGTCTTCTGCCTGGTTTGCTGCGAGCCACCACGAATCCTCTCTTCAGTGAAACTATTCATCTCAAATAAGCACCTCCATCCTAGATGTATTCCAATCTCTGTTTTCCTGTAAATGTTTTACCTTCTACAGTTCCCTCCAATACCGCGTAAGTTATTTCCTGATGCATTAACACATGTCTCATCATCTTGTCCCTTCTTCTTGTGTTCTCCACATGTTACTGTCTACGATGATTCTGTGGAGAACCTCCCAATTCCTTATCTTACCACTTCATCTAATTTTCAACATCCTTCTATAGCACTTCATCCCAAACGCTTCAAGTCTCTTCTTTTTCGGCTTTCCCAAACTCCATCAGTCACACCATACAATGCAGTGGTCCGTCATTTATTATTCTGCTTCCAAAGTAATAGAATTCCTTAACTACGTTTAAATTGTTGTCACCAATTTTGATGTTAAATTTCTCACTAGTCTCATTTTTGCTTCTCCTCGTGACTTTCGTCTTTCGTAGGTTTACTCTCAATTCATATTTTACAATCAACTGACTGCATATTCCATTCAAAAGATCCCGTATTTCATCTTCACTTTCACTGAGGATAATGATGTCATCGGTTTATGTGATCGTTGATACCCTTCCGACCTGAATTTTAACCACAGTTTTGTACTTTTCTTTTATTTCTGTCATCGCTTCTTCGATGTATACACAGAACAGTATCCCTGTCTTCCACCCTTTTTAATCCGAACTTCGGGGTTAGTCCTCCATTCTTGCTGCTTCCTCTTGGTTTATGTACATACTGTATATTATCTTTTCTCCTTATAGATTATTCCTATTTTTTCATCATATCGAGCGACTTACATTATTTTACATTGTCGAACGCTTTTCCTACGTAGATAAGTGCTACGAAATAGTCTTCAGCACAACGTCATAACTGCCTCTCTAGTACCTTTACCTGTCCGAAAGCCATACTGATTTTCATCACTCGCGATTATTGGGGACGGAACTGACACCAAATTCTCAGCTCTAGAACCGGCCACAGTTGCTCGAGAACTTTCTGGTCTCTTCTTGCCCAATGCGTCAGAGTTAGCGTCAACTGCCGCCCTAGATTTCGTATTCTACTAGTTTATAGTCACAAGATATTCCCAAGAGGATGGCTGTCTATTTGAGTAAATGTCACTCAACTGGAAATCGTTTTTAACGGTGTTAAATATGGTCCACACGGCTAAATCTTAGAGTTGCACTGCTTTATCTCTCTATTTTCTGTCATTCCGTTTATCTTTTTGACGCGACAGCAACTGTGGATGAACCTATTTCAATCCACCTCCCATCTCTCATTTGAGTTCTGTGGAGACTTCCAGACTATAATTCTCCATTACTTCAGTATCAAACTGCAGAACACCATTTTTGTAAATGGTATACCATCTCTGAGATGAATTCCTGCCACAAACCGTCATCGAATTTAATAAGAGTAACCCTTAATGTCATGGACTCGTAGGTGATACTGAATTCCTTCCAAGGTTCGGGGTTCAGTTGCTGTTTTCTCCTAGTGTTCTTTCTGGAATTTCACCTTTTGTAATGCCTAGCGTATCTGAAAAATTCGAAGTTAGTTTCAACTATAGGATCATGTGGAAGTGGACGGGTAAGGTGGTCACGGCGTTTGGAAGACGTTGATTCATAGTACAACGCCGTGGTGTCAAACCATCCTTCAGGTAGGTGAATACTAGTATGCACTAATCGATCTCGCCTGTCATTAATATCTCGAAGTCTTTTTCACCAGAGATCGCTTAACTTCTACATTTTGTCACTAATCACCACCATCATGAGAATGACATCCCAGTGAACAGAGGAGAGACAACTAAACAAAATACTCCCATATATCCACATGTAGCTAAGTTTCTACCACTGAACTTACAGGCTTGTCTCACTTCCGGCTTCGGGTTGTCTTAATGCGCTAAGGACACATAACTCTAATTCAGATCAAATGATCATCAAATGGCTCTGAGCACTATGGGACTTAACTTCTAAGGTCATCAGTCCCCTAGAACTTAGAACTACTTAAACCTAACTAACCTAAGGACATCACACACATCCATGCCCAGGGCAGGATTCGAACCTGCGACTGTGGCGGTCGCGCGGTTCCAGACTGTAGCGCCTAGAACCGCTCGGTCACCCCGGCCGGCCAAATGAACATCAGAGGCAAGTCATTCATTTCTGTTTTACTCATGATACTAGTATCTAAAACTACAAATCATTGCGACGCTACGATTGTCAAATCGGATTTAGCATCCATCTTCGTCCCTCCATTCACAATTTCGTTATAGCCTGTACAAGATTTTTCGCTTTTCAGAACGGTACTTATTAGATACTAGTTCCTCTATAATTTTTTTACAACCGTTGTTCGCTTTAGAACACCATGTTAGAGAGAACCGACACATTCTTACAGACCGTGACTCCTGTCTGCGTGGCCGTGCGGTTCTAGGCGCTTCAGTCTGGAACCACGTGACCGCTACGGTCGCAGGTTCGAATCCCGCCTCGGACATGGATGTGTGTGATGTCCTTAGGTTAGTTAGGTTTAAGTAGTTCTAAGTTCTAGGGGACTGATGATCACAGATGTTAAGACCCATAGCGCTCAAAGCCATTTGAACCATTTGAACCTGTCTGTGACCTTGCTTCGTTTGTTCCTCTCAGGACTCCACACATCATTTTCTACTTCTGAGTCTTAGTATAACCGTTTTTCACTCTGTCATAGCTGGTAATCTTTGCAAGGCTAATAACATACGCCCGCATCTCGTGGTCGTGCGGTAGCGTTCTCGCTTCCCACGCCCGGGTTCCCGGGTTCGATTCCCGGCGGGGTCAGGGATTTTCTCTGCCTCGTGATGGCTGGGTGTTGTGTGCTGTTCTTAGGTTAGTTAGGTTTAAGTAGTTCTAAGTTCTAGGGGACTGATGACCATAGATGTTAAGTCCCATAGTGCTCAGAGCCAGTTGAACCAGTAATAACATACGTTAACTGTTCATGTGTGCTGGCATTTAATTACGAATTCCTGGATTTTATTCGTAATATACACACGGACCTGAGTGGTGTATTTTTTTTTTTTGTCACCACAAAATGTATAGTTTTGAGAATGCTCTCCTCGCTTTTCGGCCCATCCGTCATGACCTCCATATCGCAGAAATGATTAACTCTCAATTTCTTCCCATTCCCATTCCCTTAGTGATTAACTCAAAAATTGTTGTGGTTTTGAAGTGAACGTACATATGTGGAACGAGAGTCCTATGATACTTCCGAATTTCGATCTCCACTTCTCCCTCTCCTTGCATTGTGTATCCATTAGCATATGTTATGATGAGAAGATGTATTTATTTCTTCCAAGATGATGTTTGCGGTCCTCATTTTCTTCTTTTATTGCAACACATGTACGTCAGAGCTGATTTTGGCTAACTATCATCAAATGTCCTTACCACAGCAATTCACTTTGTTGTACCCTGCTAGTTATAGATTTCTTCAAGTTTTTTCGCTCTGTCGTTCATTCGTTCCTAGTGCAGTATATATTTTTATACTAAATTTAAAATACTGGGGCTGAGCAAGGATTTGAAGCTTTGGATACATTTCTTCTCTTATGTTAACCCATTTAGTAGGTCTACCGTTATTTTGGTCTCGTACGTATAGCTTCCAAACAGGTACTTACATTATCTATTTACTGTACTAGTAGTGTGTTCCAATGACAGAACTACAGTGTTTCCATAAATTTTCAGGCATTTCGTTCTTACGTAGTTTACAATTAGACATAACAAGTATTTATCCAGTGGTTTCATATGAAATAGTTTGCATATTCTTCATCGGAGGAAATGAGAGACTGATCCACTGCGAACTAGACAGTGCAGTTAATTTTCGCCCATTTAGACGCCTATCTTTTCCAATTCTTTCACTATTTTTAAGATCTTCCTGAACATTCTCTAAATCAGCAATGATTCATGGGCTACTCAGTAAATAGTTTTCTCGTATATGAAGGTATCCTGTCTTGAACATTCTGTCTTAACACTACCATCAATAATCAAGCATTCTACAGTGATAAAGATTTTGCTTGTGAGACGAGATATAAGAATATCAGTAACTGGGAGCCATTATTTGTCTGAGATACAATACATGGAACATCCATGTGCAAAATACGGGAAATAGGTAATTTCTCGTATTTTTCCATTAAAACGCAAGTTACTCAAGCCACTCCACAACTCTGAAACAACCATAAATGCCTGATAGTAGCTTTTCTACGAATATAATAGAAATCATGTAAAACGAATAAGGCACGATGTCCTGTTTGAACTACTATTAGATTTTACATTTATGTGGAATTAGAGGCTTCCCTATCTCTCGTTTAACGAGAATGTCTTGACCGACGAATTGTTTCACAACACTGGAAAAGAGCACAGGTCTCTCCTGTTTACAGAAAATGGTAAAGGTGAGGATACAAAGAATTACGTATTAATACCTCGTACTTCGGTGATCTGAGAGACCCTAGAGCATATTATGAACTCAAACATTCATGCTCAGGGAAGAAAGGGATCCCTCATGAAAGAACACTACGGGTTCAGGAAAAATCAGCCATTTGCCGCACAGATCTTCCTGAATTTGGAATGTTAGCAGCACTGTCGGATTGTTCGCTGGCGTTTCAGAAGTTCTCTGCTAGAGTCGTATTAGGTCGGTTTAACCAGTACGAAAAACTGTAGTGGAGATAGTCAGAGAATTTATCTTCGGAAAAAAAGGAATGTTTTTCATGTGAAATCGTGGGTGCAAATTTACAAAATCAGTATTCAGGGAGTACTGTGCGTAAACTAAGCTGCACATTTCGGATATTTCATTCGTGGAATATTCGAGATGTTGGGGTACGTGCGGAGGCATACTGCGAGCTAAGTCTTGTTTCCGTGAAGAGAGTAGGGCAGGCAAAATTAAGTACCCTCAGAAATGTATGCTACCTTGTGGAGTCGATATGTAGATGTAAAACGAAACAGCAATACTTTATAACGCTAGAACCAATCGGAGAAATTTATACTTAAAACTTAATGCCATTTAAGAGCTTTTAGGATGTTGGAAAGTTCTGCATGCCTCGTTATGATGGTTGCTGACAGCATATTACTGCTACATTTTGCGCTGTACATTTCGTTTAGTGGTAAGTAACGTACTGCTAAATAACGTACTGTTAAATAAAATTAAACAAAATTAATTCAGTTAAAATATTTCTCTCTGTCCGCGGGTGCCGTGTTATGAGTATTTGCTCAAAATTTGAAACACCAAAAGAAGGAATATGTCTTGCAGCACGTATTAGGACCAATCGTGGCATTGAAAACAATGTAGCTTACCCTAGAAATTACTAACCACGACCTTTAGATTATGACCATATCAGATTTGTATTCCCGTATTTAGAAACAAAACAAAAAAAAGTTTTATTGGGCAGGTAGTAACAGCAGCCTGTTCTGGTCAGAAAGTTAGAAGGGGGAGGGAAGATAAGAGTTATAATGTTCCGTCGACCATAAATCATTAGAGATGTAGCACAAACTCGCTGTGTAACCATACATGTCCTTTCTAAAGCAGTCATGCTAGCATCTACTTCGGGAAGCCACTAGAAACCCTTAACCCACGTAGCTGGAGGGGAATCTAAACAGCCGTCCTTCCCAATGCGGGTCTTGTGTCTTACCACTCCTCCGTCTCACTCAGTTTCACCAAATCATACATAAGGTACCGTACCATAATATTTTACTGTACAGTGGTGAGCCGTCCGTGTAAATCATCTCGACTAAGGCATGATGTGAAGGAAATAGTTTACCAATTGAAACACCAAGCCCAGGGCACCTTCACAGCTTAGAGGTGTTCAGGCTGAGCGTTGTGTTTCTGCCCGGCCTTTCTCCACCTCTGCTGCCGCTGGCCTCGTTTTTTATGCGCAATAAATCATTGTTGATGGTACGGAGGACGTTACTAGTTTACCTGTTTGTGCTCCAGAGATTAATGACGCCATTCGTTCGTGCCAAAGGGGCTTCACTGTATAACAAGACACTCGTTGCTCAGAATTAATACACATCTCTCAAGCGCGTGGGTATGCGTCCTTGTCGGGAACACCTCATACTTCTCGTTGGTTGTGTTGAGGTCGTCAAACATCATTACTCGAATGTCAGTTTCGATAAATCGGGGTTTACATGCAAAATGCTAGTGGAGGCCAGTTCAGTTTACAGCTACACGACGGGCGAACAGCGAGTTATCATTTTTCGGGCAGTTTGTTCTTTAAACGATCTCTGCAAAATCAAACTTACGGAGTAGTTGCGGTACAGAAGATCACCACCACCTTAGGATGATTTACAGTGCTACATATAAGAAGCTTATTCAGATTTTTTAAAAATGTGGTGTTCCCACCGTAACAAGCTTGCGCCGTGGTGTGTGTGTGTGTGTGTGTGTGTGTGTGTGTGATCCAATCCATTCAAGTGTCTTGGACAACATTTTTTGTGTGTATACTGTTCATTTTGCCACTGGGATGGATTCATTATTTTAGTTTTTGACTTAATCTTGCTGTTCTCCCTTCCTGAGCAGAACTAGCCAGGAGAAGCTCTCTGTCGGCATAGGACTTCTATTCGGCTTTGGATATCCGTCATAGGAATAGTGATGCTAACACTATGTTACTGACGCAACATTTGGGGAGAAACGAGCCACAAAAGTCTTTCGTCAATATTTTTAATTTGAAATTTCACGATGGACGATCTCAACATTGTTGTGACAAATTGTGTGCTTAGCCGATAGAGACATCCTGAGGGGTCTTACTTTTATTTTAGAAACGGTGCTACGCAGTATGCTTACTCGTGTTTGTAACACGTTACTATTCTGATGGGATCACCTCCTAGTCCATTTCAAAAGCGGAACCGTAACGAGATGATCCTGCGCTCCTGGCAGAACTGACAAAAGTGCTTTCCTCCCTTACCCCTCGCCCTCTTGGCCCATTTCCCTTAAAACTACCTTTCTGCATATACTTTTGCGCAGATTAGGCAAATTTTACAATAAGGTTTAAGAAAAATGAAGCGTAGTTGAAAAATAAACGAACTGTATCTGTCAAAAATACTGCACGCAACAAATTAAATATTTCACTGTAGGAAATAGATTTGTATGGAAGTTCTTAAAAATGTGAAGGTAAAGCAAAATGTGTGTTAAATTGTTTATGCAACTACTGTAAATTCGTTTTAGTACGATATAAATATAGAAAGTGTTTTATTTTCTCGCTATAAATTGTGGTCCGCAGCCAGCTAAAATTGGAGCTTCCGGCCAAATAGCATATTTGCTTCAGCACCTGCTCGCCGACCTTCTGAGATCCTCCAACACTATACGTAGTAGGTGCACGAGCTCCATTGTTGAACATGAGCGGGCTGTGCAGGCGGTTGCTGCGTGAACCGAGGACGTCTGTTCGGTAGTACCTGTTTCTTCAACGAAATCATAGAAATACCACTATGACAACAGCGTGCGTTTGAAGTTGCGGAACGAGGGAAAGGCTGCTTCTTATACGTACAAGTTAGGAACACGAGGATATACTTGTTCAACTGTCAAGAAGTAACATTTAAACCGTCTGTTTATTTCTTGACTTTTTTCGGCCTTTCTGTGCCTGCCCCTTTGGGGAGCCACCCACTAGGGACGGCCCATTGGTCGCTATGTGGAGAATGTTTCTACTTGATAAAGGACAGGAGCGTAAGATATCTGTGAAATGATCGCTTTGACGTGATGTAAAGCAGTAATTCGTGAAAAAATCTAACGCTGAAAATCTGGTTCGAAATAAGCATTGTAAGGTTCATTTGAGGAATCTGAACAGAGAGAACGTTTAATCTTCTGTAAATGTTGAAGTCGGTGGAAATGGATCAACAGACCGGATAACAAGAGTAAAAGGCCATATCCATGGTCATCATGAATGTATTATCGTGATGACAGAACATATAAATGACTTCTCTTTCGGACCTGAGTCTAGTCATTCGTATTGTAGCCATAGCACCAATTGGCTCTAGTCAGAAATGGAGAGGAATGGTAGCAAAGCGTAACATCGTAGCAGGTAATGCTACGTCTGAGAGTCTCAAAATTACTGCTTTTAGCAGATACGTCCATCATGTTTGAGAAGTTAAACTCAACAGCACACTAGGTGCTATAAGAAAGAAGCTGACTCACAATCTTCCTGTCAGATCATGTGCCAGACTTATTATCAAATCCGGCACATTGCAGTTCGCGGGCATTGGTCTAACCAAATGAGCTATTTAGGCAGTACTCACAACGTGGCGTCACAGCTTCACTTCTATCATTATCACTCTCCAACTTCCCAGAGTCCGCAGAAGCTCTCCAACATAATTTGCTAGACTAGCACACCCGGACGAAAAGGTTACAGGCCTTACTTGCCCATTTTCTTTTGTCTCATTCCACAGCAATGTAAACACTTAATATGCATTCAGCAGCCATACATGGTACAACCTAATGTGTCACGATGCATACATAGTTTACATATTGAAAGAAGACAACGAGTAGTTGCACAACTACCGTTACCAGTTCAGTCCTTGTCTGTAACTACGACACTGATAACATTTTGAGTTTTCCCGTATTGTGCCCAAAGGTCTCACACATGGAAATCAGTTTCCTAAATCATTATCCAAATAACTGGTAGTATTCCTCAGAATTCATATTTAAGCACTACTACGTTTCGCTGGCGCTTTTAGAGCAGGTCTGTAGTCACTGCTCCTCGTTTCCGCGATCTCTGAAACGCCATCTCCGTGTCTGTTTTTATAGAATGCTATTGGCTGTTACCGCGGCATTTTGGTGTGTGTGTGTGTGTGTGTGTGTGTGTGTGTGTGTGTGTGCGCGCGCGCACGCGTTTTTCCGTGACACCAACCCCCAACCGCACAACACGCACGCACACACACACACACACACACACACAGACAGAGAGAGAGAGAGAGAGAGAGAGAGAGAGAGAGAGATTTGTTAGAAGAGAGCACGGCCAACTTCTTGCATCTTTCTCCATTCCCAGCTCTTGCCCCGTCTGTAATAACCTTATCATCTACCGGACCACAGCGTTATGGTACCTTAAACTAGTATTCCTTCCCTGCAAGGCAAATTTATATGTACTGAATGATCACCAATAATTATTTTCCTAGTATCAGAAATTCCTTAAATACTGCAACAACGTACACGAAGTACATTACACCGCTTTCGATCAATATTTTGCAACATGAAGCGAAATGTGCGTTGCGTATTCAACACGAGAAGATGGAAATGCTACATCCTAGAGAAAAAGAGTACATAAATTGTTAAAAATTCGTTGAAAGATGTCATGTTCCGCTGTTGCCATTTAACATACCAGAAAGAGATTTTCACTCTGCGGTGGAGTGTAAGGTGAAATGAAACTTCCTGGTAGATTGAAACTGTGTGCCGGACCGAGACTCGAACTCGGATCTTTGCCTTTGGCGGGCAAGTGCTCTACCATCTCAGCTACCCAAGCACGACTCACGACCCGTCCTCACAGATTCATTTCTGCCAGTACCTCGTCTCCTACATTCCAAACTTCACAGAAGCTCTTCTGCGAACCTAGCAGAACTAGCACTCCTGGAAGAAAGGTTATTGCGGAGATATGGCTTAGCCACAGCCTGGGGGATGTTTCCAGAAACAGGAAACTACTCACACAAAAATTCGTCGACTGTTATAGGATTGATTTTTCTTGATAAAATACAAGAGAGTAGGTAGAAAAACTTTTGATACCAGTCACAATAAAAGGTTTATCCTCTATGGATAAAATTCATACAAGGAAGTATATGCTTTCGTCTGCTCCCATTATAAATATTTTTCTGCCTGAATTACTGAAAAGTGCCGGAAAGCTTTGTTGAAACATTTTTATTAACTCTGTGTCTTACTGTTGACAACGTAACTTAGCATTTTGCTAATGAGACGCGAGAACTTCCTTTTTACCACTACAGATCCGATCAGACTACTTTTCACTGAAATAATCTACATATTTTCCGATAATTATTTGTAATGTGTTGCTCTAGGCGAACTATGTCTCCGACAGTTAGTCAAATGGTTCAAATGGCTCTGAGCGCTATGGGACTTAACTGCTGTGGTCATCTGTCCCCTAGAACTTACTTAAACCTAAGTAACCTAAGGACATCACACACATCCATACCCGAGGCAGGATTCGAAACTGCGACCGTAGCGGTCGCGCGGTTCCGGACTGTAGCACCTAGAACCGCTCGGCCACTCAGACACTTAGTAACTAAACCACATAAGTGCGCCGTGAATGTAAAACACTGACCTATAGACTGAAGTAACTATTTACTTGCCAATTCAGTGGTTTAGTCTGTTCGTTGGAGAATAATATAAATAAAATAGAGTAAGCAGGTTGTTTAGTTACATATTTCAGAATTGTGTAGTCATGAAGGGTCTTATAACTGGAATGGTTCATCATTCAGTTAGTATGTAATGCACTGTTTTTATTATTAATACGCAAAAAGCGACATGATTCCGACCTGGCCATTTACTTATAAAGAATGTCACTCTAATAATGAATATAATTGAACAACTTGGGCACACAGCAACAAATTATTGGTTCTGTCAAGTACATAGTATTAGTAGTACTCATGTCTTCTTGAACTTCAGTAATTCTTGCAGTTAAACACCTTTCGTCGTTGGAGCCTGTCCTACTCAAAATACCGGATGCTGCTTTTCCAAGTATGCCACATTTTCTCTTCGTTTATTTTCGAAATGTGTACTGTTACAAAATAGTGTCTTGTTACTGAGTATAATTTGAGACTCGCGGGACAAGGCTCATTCGTGACTTGAAGAAGTGTGTATGCAGCCATTAAAATAGGTTTTTTCGAAGCAACATATTTCTCCGTAAAGTGCTCCGTGATCATTGCTTTGTATTGCACTGTTACAGAACGTACTTCAGTTTTTGTGTTGCAGTTTCGTTGGTGAGTCTTGAGATCAAGAGGCACAAGACATGTAAAAAGTACACGATATAATGAAAGAGAAAAAGTTTTGAGCAGGCACGATCACGTACGGTAATGAGGTGGGAAACATTCTGCTTCTCCCACATTCCGCAGATTTATGAAACCACCTTAAAGCAGTCGTTGCATTTACTTTTCTCACTTCTTTTAATATTTCACAATTTTAATTGCTGTTCGTATATTAAAAAATACACTTTTCCCCATTACACAAAGCTTACAGCAGCTATCCAAGTATATTTTGAGTGTGTCTAATCTGTTTTGCTTTTCTGATGAGAGTTGTGTGAATAACAAGTAATTCGTGTGATTTCCATACTGATGTTAATAGTCACGACATACCCGCCAGGGTAGCCGAGAGCGCTAACGCGCTGCTTCCTGGACTCGGGTAGGCGCGCCGGCCCCGGATTGAATCCGCCCGGCGGATTAACGACGAGGGCCGGTGTGCCGACCAGGCTGGATGTGGTTTTTAGGCGGTTTTCCACATCCAACTAGATGAATACTGGGCTGGTCCCCACGTTCCGCCTCAGTTACACGACTCGCAGACATCTGAACACGCTCGCACTATTCCATTCATTACACTGGACGCAGACAGTAGGGGTCCACTAATTCCGTCCTGGGGGGTACGGGGTGGCGGCAGGAAGGGCATCCGGCCACCCCTTTCCACTAACCTTGCCAAATCCGTTCCTAACAATGCCGACCCTGCGTCAGCACGGGACATGTCACCAGTGAAAGAAAGAAAGAAAGTTAAGTCACGAGATAGGTTTGAACAAAGTAAAGAAAAACGTAGTTTGACTGTGCACGACTATTCTGAAACACATAGCGAATCAAGTATATGATTTTTTCAGAAACCAGGCATCAGCAGAGTATACATTTTGTGCTGTATGCGTGCTACAGTGTAACAGGCAAAAACTGTCCACAATGATACGTTTCTTTTCGTAAGCTCTTTGCCTCAACACACCATCTCATATTGTGGATAGTAGGTAGTTTGGGTCCCGTATTAAGGATAAGTGATAGAGAGAGACCTTCAGAATGTTTCCACACAGTTTTGGCGGAATTTCGAGCTCCTGATTTGGTACGCTCTGATTCGTGGCTGCTTGACGAGAATACCAAAAAACAGTGTTAAGCAAGCGCGATTCAGTTTGACAGTGAACAAGATTACCCGCTGATCCTGTAGTGAGTACCAGAAGACGCCCGTGAGTCCCCAGGCTCTAGCCGCAACATTCATGAGATGCGTTCCAACGTGACGTTGACATATCCTCTCCGCTCTCACGGTGTGCTGCTGGTCAGTTTCACAGGTACCCTACTAGCCACAGTTAACACTTCCATCGCCACGGTCCTCGCTGGCGTTTTCTGGTAACGAATTGACACAGAACAGTCTATTATCTTCACTCCCTATCCGCCATGATATTTGGCAGGAAAACCCTCCCAATGTCACGAGTAGAGTGTCAAAGAATGGAAAAGAAAAAAGTAGAAAAATTTGTTCCCGCGCGTCTGACTATAAAGGGATATGAAATCGCAACTTGCTGGACAAAAGCACGATAGGGAATGAAATAGCTGGCGCTCTGGCGAGGAAAGTCATTTATGATAGCAAAGATTCATACAAAAGGGTACCATAAGGAGACTTCAGCCACAAGATAAAGCATCTGATGATGTACAGAGAGCCCTACGGGTGATAAGGGAAAGTCACTACGATAAAAGGACACCGACGAGATCTTGGTACCGTGGACTCAGCTGTGGAAGGGAATAGTCATTATGACCAACATGTTGTTGAAGCACAGTCAATTCAAACAACGCCCCTATCGCAACATCGATGCTACTGTGGTGAAGAGGAAAACAAGAATCACAGTTACTTTGGCTGCGTTTACTTCGGTCTATTGCCACCTGTCCAACACGGTTTCAGTAAATATCGTTCTTTTGAAACACAACTAGCTCTTTATGTAATAAGTGCTGTTGATAGGGGTCTAAAATTGATCCCATATTTCTAGATTTCCAGACGGATTTGACACCGTTCCTCTTCATTATTTCTTGTCATAAAGGTCAACGTTCGCAGTAATGGGCGGAAAGTCATCGACTAAAACAAAGTTACCTAGCGCTCCCTAAAAAAAGTGTTAAAGGCCCTCTGCTGTTCCTGATCTATAAAAACTATTTAGAACGCAATATGAGCAGCCCTAACTGTTTGCAGATGATGTCGTGATTTACCTTCTAGCAAAGCCATCAGACAATCAAAACCAATTGCAGAATGACTTAGAAACGATATGTATGTGGTGCGACAATTGGCAACTGACTCTAAATTACGAAAAGTATGACGTCAACCAAGGATTTCGGTTGCACGATCGATGGCGGAAATCTAAAGGGTGTCAATCCAACAAAATACCTAGGAACTACAATTACGAACAATCTGAACTGGAGCGATCAATTTTTTTGGAAATTTGTGGTAAGGTCTTATGGGACCAAACTGCTGCACTACTTAATCTAACTTAACTAACTTACGCTAAGGACAACACACACACACACACACACACACACACACACACACACACACACACACACACATGCCCGAGGGAGGATTCGAATCTCCGACGGGGGCAGCCGTGAGGGCCGTGACAAGACGCCCTAGACCGAGCGGCTACCCCGCGCGGCTGGAGCGATCACATAGTGATGTAGTGGGGAAGGCAAACCGAAGACTGTGTGTGTGTGTGTGTGTGTGTGTGTGTGTGTGTGTGTGTGTGTGTTTTCTGGACACTTACAAGATACAACCAGTCTACCAAAGAGACCAACTACACGTGTACGTCTTTTGCTAGAGTGCTGGTGCGCGGTATGGAATCCTTACCGAACTGTCCATGGACATCGAAAAAGTCCAAAGGACGCCTCTTCTGTTTTATCGCAAAATAGTCAAGAGAATGGCACGGATGCGGTAAGCGAGCTGGCGTGGCAGTCATTAGAACAAACGTGTTTTTCGTTGTCGAGAGGAGTGAATTGCAGAGTGAGGAACACCAGACATCCGAAATATGATCTGCCGACATAAGCATAAGAGATGTGTTAATACATGGTGCGTTATTGACCTTCTTACTCGAAACAAAAATAACTATATAAAAGAAATTCATGAAACATAAAGCAATGACTTGAATTTTGGTATCTGTAATCACATTTGCTATATCTTCATTATAATTATCAGGCTACTATAATTATACTTCCCTCAGATCTATGATGTGTGTAGATGGTAACTGGATGGGAGTCACACGAAAGCCAATAAAACAGTTTAAAAAATCGATGAGCATAAGTTCAAGGTAAAAATATAGTAAACAATAATTCATAACAATACATCGATAAAGATAGTTGCACTAAGTATTACTGTTGTGTGATGTAAGGTAATATTAGGATATCCCTTCAAGCGCTCACATATCATTAGCTGGATTTCCCTCTCATCTACATCTATACTCCGCGAGCCACCTTACGGTGTGTGGCGGAGGGTACTTATTGTACCACTATCTGATCCCCCCTTCCCTGTTCCATTCACGAATTGTGCGTGGGAAGAACGACTGCTTGTAAGTCTCCGTATTTGCTCTAATTTCTCGGATCTTTTCGTTGTGATCATTACGCGAGATATATGTGGGCGGTAGTAATATGTTGCCCATCTCTTCCCGGAATGTGCTCTCTCGTAATTTCGATAATAAACCTCTCCGTATTGCGTAACGCCTTTCTTGAAGTGTCCGCCACTGGAGCTTGTTCAGCATCTCCGTAACGCTCTCGCGCTGACTAAATGTCCCCATGACGAATCGCGCTGCTTTTCGCTGGATCATGTCTATCTCTTCTATTAATCCAACCTGGTAAGGGTCCCATACTGATGAGCAATACTCAAGAATCGGACGAACAAGCGTTTTGTAAGCTACTTCTTTCGTCGATGAGTCACATTTTCTTAGAATTCTTCCTATGAATCTCAACCTGGCGCCTGTTTTTCCCACTATTTGTTTTATGTGATCATTCCACTTCAGATCGCTCCGGATAGTAACTCCTAAGTATTTTACGGTCGTTACCGCTTCCAATGATTTACCACCTATGGCATAATCGTACTGGAATGGATTTCTGCCCCTATGTATGCGCATTATATTACATTTATCTACGTTTAGGGAAAGCTGCCAGCTGTCGCACCATGCATTAATCCTCTGCAGGTCCTCCTGGAGTACGTACGAGTCTTCTGATGTTGCTACTTTCTTGTAGACAACCGTGTCATCTGCAAATAGCCTCACGGAGCTACCGATGTTGTCAACTAAGTCATTTATGTATATTGTAAACAATAAAGGTCCTCTCTGCACCAACATCGCAAACACCAAAGTAATTGAAGATTTTATTGCAAATGCAAAGAACAAGAGTCCTGGTTTTGGCGAAACTCGCATGTACAACGCAGATCAGTCTAAGCTTGAAAAGAAATACGGAAGGACATACTTTACTATAGGAGCAATATAATTTGGCACTTCGTGCGGTGTGGTTGGGATTGTGCAGCTCGTCTCTGCACTACCGCTTTCAGCCACAATAATGTACGCGTGATCAGTCTGAATGGTTGCTTGTTACCCGAGTTTAAGTAGCGTCTGCAAAAGTTGGCCGAACATTTTGGACATCTAACAAGGTCAATATTCTGTTCAAAAAATATTGTGATAGGCTCATCGAAGTCTAGAAAAATGGGAAAGGATAATGGTACATTTTTCATGGTGCACGCGTTT